>NC_067472.1:27557910-28757910 GCF_947179515.1 Apodemus sylvaticus
AGCTCTTTGGGAAACTTTGACCTGTATTATATTCTTGAAGACAAAAGAATTACAGAATATAGAGACCCAAAAGCCAAAAAGTAATAATTCAATTTCCTGATACCTTTAACATAGGACATGATACTGAACAGTAGTCTTCAGAGCAACTAAGAACATTGAATTACATTCCTTAGTCTTCTTAGTTATTGTTAGCTTTTCTGCCTATGGTGGAAGCACATCTGTGCTTTAACTTGACCCATCCAGCAGGTCCAGTTATTCAGGGTTCAGAAGAGGTGCTACCTGATTGTCAAAAGGGGGGAGAGAAAGAAGGAGACCAGGCAGGTTTCAATTGTGGAGGTCTCGTTTAATGTACCAGGGGTCATAGGTTTTAAGGCTTCCAGAGGAAGAGCTTGCCTCAAGGCAAGAAAAAAGAAGGGAGGGGCAAAGGCATTCTTGGCAGTTTCAGCAGGAAGAGATAAGGGTCTTCTGGTGGAGACCTCTGATGTTTGCACAGGCTGGAACATCCTTGGTTTATCTCAGAACTTCCCTTTAACCAGCAGTTCATGGGAGAGGCTCTTCTTTGTTTTACTCATGACCTTTAACCTGCCAGCCCTCCAGGCTGTTGGTGAGGGTCCATTATGGCTTTCCACATTTCCCCCTTTCCTTATATTAGAAGTGGTAAGGTTTGGGCAGAAATACTGGACAAGGGGGCCAGACCGAAAATGTGTAGCCATCTCTGTTAGGATCGACCTCCCTATTCCCAGCCTTACCCATCGTAGGGTTACCTTGTCATCCTCAAGGCCCCGTGTCTTAGGTTGGTCAGGGGATGGAGAAGTTGCCTGTCCTTAAGATGGCTACCTTGGGTCAGCTCCCTCTCCAGATAAGCCCAGGGATGAATAAGTAGAGGCCACTTAGAGTCTCATTAAAGGAGCTTATTGAAATTGAGCCTCTCCGTGGCCGGTATTGTGGTTGTTTCTGCCAAGCCATCTCATCTCCTGGGGTCCATCATTTCCCCTGTGTCCAGTCGATGATACTGTACCGAGATATAATTCTTGGGTAAGGTGAAATCTATTTGTGATTTAATGAAGCGGGTTATTCATAGAAAAGCCCAGAGACCAAAGGAGAATAACAGCAATAGCCCTAAGAAGGGTCCTAGAATAGAAGGTAGTAGGGTGGAAAGCCATGGGGACATGGAGAACTAATTTTTATACCAAGATTTCTGTTGTTCTTGTTCTCTTTTGCGTTTCTCTAAACTTTCTTTTACTTTCCTCAGACTGTCATCTACCAGTCCCGTCTTGTCCACATAAACATAGCATTCTTCCCTTAGTGCTGCGCAAAGTCCTCCCTGTTGTAGGAAGAGCAGATCAAGTCCTCTCTTATTTTGCAATACTACTTCTGATAAGGAGGCAACAGAATCTTTTGAATTGGCTAAACTATCTCTGAGTTAGGCCAGATCCTTATCAATGGCAGCACTAAGTAAGTAATATTGTTGTCGATTCTGTTGAGAGGAAACAAGTGAGGCAATGCCTGTGGATGTCTTAAAGAAAATAAATGGCAGGCCACATTTTATCTGGTCTATACTTGAAATCTGTAAAATTTAAATATATGGCCTTTTGACACAGTGAACGGGGCAATCAGCAGTAGCCAATATCTCCCCTTGATCTGTTTATAATTTGTGTAATTTTCAGCTAAATAAAATTGCCATGCAAAGAGGGATGTTGAGCCAGTAGTTGTCCGTGGTGTCAGCATTAGTAAGAAGCATCCAAAGGTGTTGAGGGCTGTGGCCATTTTCAATGATTATAATCAGCATCATTCTTTGTCTCAGCATACTCTGGCAGCTAGCATGTTCCTTCGGCATCCTGTAGAAAAAAACACAAACATGCCCTCCTCTCTACACTCAGACAGATCCCTAGCATTAAAATTTTTAAATTTTTGTGGTAAATAGAGATGTGATTCTCCCCTCTTTTATTATAAAAATATTGTTGTAAAGTTCTATGGGCTTGTTCTATAATATCTTGTCTTTGGGAATTATGAGGAATCTCAGTAATATGACTAATATCAAATTGTTAATAAGACATCTCAAATGACTGACTATAATAATCAGTTATAATATTTGTCTTAATCCGATTTGGAACATTTAGTATAAAAAATATCTAAAAACAGTTATAACTAGAAAGCTTGAAAAGCTGTCAATAGTTGTATATTTATGTTGATTAATTTTTTGAATTGCATTTGTATAAATAATTGTAAAAGTTAAGAATTAGTAGCATTAAAAAGAAGCAACTTTAAGCAATGATAAGCCAAGAGCTATATATGTATACTATTAATATATAAATCAAAATTTTGATTCTTAACATTTTAAAAAGAATAGCTATAGCACCCAATTTAATTCTCTGTGCTGAAGCAAGGGGACACTCAAAAGAATAAACATGTGATCTAATTATATAAGCTTACTCTCCTAGTAGATGTATTTTTATAAGATGCATGTATAAATCTATAACAATATAAAAACATGTATAGAGGCAAATTTTTAACAATTTATCTTTTGATAACAATTATTAACTTTGTCAAAAAGGCTTGTCATGTAATAGATTATCAATTAATAATAATCAATTTGATTGCTGTTTAAAATAAGGAACAAACATTTTATCATGTTCTTAAAATATATTTTAAATATTTTTATGATGTTATTTTGTTACATTTTATTATTACACCAAATTTTTATTGGAGGATGTCAAAACCTTATTTGGAGAGATTTTACATTAATTTAAATGCAATTTTTGAGCTGTTAAGGAATGGAAGTGAGCATATATCATAAACTGTTGACAAGTACATATGGTAGCTTTCTCCAAGTTGTGTCTCTCAATATTTGTTTTGCATCTATCTTGAGAACATCAGAGACTTAAATGACAAACTTAAAGCAGTGTCCACTCACCTGCCCCTCCAGTGACTCACGAGCGATGCTGTCTGTTGGCTCCTTGAATCCTCTTCCCGGGGTTTCTCCTCCGTCGTCCTGTAGTTGACCCTACTTCGGGTCCCTGTTCAGGTGCCACTATGACCCATCCAGCAGGTCGTTATTCCAAGGTCAAGAAGGGGCACTACCTGAGGGTCAAAAGGGGGGAGAGAAGGAAGGAGACCAGGCAGAGGGGGTTCAATTGTCGAGGTCTCATTTAATGTTCTGGGGTACACAGGTTTAAGTTCTCAAAGGAAGAGCTCTTCTCAAGGCAAGAACAAAGGAGGGAAGGGCAATCTTAGCAGTTTCAGTGGGAAGAGGTAAGGGTCCTCTGGTGGAGACATCTGATGTTTGCATTGTCTGGAGCACCCCACAGTTATCTCAGGACTTCCTTCCACCAGCAATCACAGGAGAGGCTCTTCTTTGTATCACTCAGGACCTTTGCCCTGTCAGCCCTCCGGGCCGAAGTGAGGATCTCTAATGGAATCCCACAGCTAGGGAGAAAAAGAAGCATTTAAATAAAGAAGCAAGAAATTCTTGGGTCAGCCAGCCATTGAACTGAGCACAGGGGCCCAAACAGAGGAGCTAGAGAAAGGACCCAAGGACTTGAAGGGGTTTGCAGTGCCACAGGAGGAACAATGATATGAGCCACCCAGTACCCCCAGAACTCCCAGGGACAAGACCATCAACCAGATAGTACACATGGTGTTAACCATGGCTCCAGACACATAGGCAGCCTTGTTGGACATCAAAGGGAGGAGAGGCTCTTGGTCCTGGAAAAGCTTGATGCAGCAGTGCAGGGGAATAGAAGGACAGGGAAGCAGGAGGGGGTTGATTGGGGAACAGGGGAAGGGGAGATGGATTATGAGACTTTCGGGGGGGGCTGGACAGGAAAGGGGAAATCATTTGAAATGTAAAAAAGAATATATCTAATTTTTAAAAAAGGAAAATGGGAAAATAAAGAAGGAAAAGCAATGCACAATTTAGGTATCCCTATAGGGGGAGCAAGCATTTAAACAAAGCCTGAAAACCATTGGCTTAAGGGCTTCAGGTGCAGCTTCCTGGGCTTAGGTGAATGGAATATGGGCTTTTCTATTTATTTATTTATTTGTTTGTTTGTTTGTTTGTTTGTTTTTATTATTATTTTGTCTTGGAATGGAGCTAACCAAAGCTCTGGGAACCAAGCACTGGCTGGCAGACCTAGGAGGCAGAGAGCCCAGAGCTAGGGTTGTCAGCTGAAAAGCAGCTTTATGGGAGCTCAGCTGTGGGGCTGGGAGGAACAGAGAGTGGGGGCTAGTGGTTGGCACTAAGGGCCTGCAGAGAAACAAGGATGCGTTCCTGGGGCAGACACGGAGCAGAGATAAAGGGAGGGGGAGCGGTAGTGGAGTCTATGAACTTTTTTTCTGCAGCAGAAACCTATGCAAGAACAAGGAACTGAGGGAGGGTGAAGAAGCTGGCCAGGGATACATGGAGGGAGGAGAGAGAGAGAGAGAGAGAGAGAGAGAGAGAGAGAGAGAGAGAGAGAGAGAGAGAGAGAGAGAGAGAGATCATAGGAAGACCTAGTTTTTAAACTAGGTCTTATCACTCAGGGCTTGAAGTGCATCTGTGTGAGTTCCAGCTGAGGGTCTACTGCACAGGAGTGGTGGGGGGAACCTGCATCCTGCCAGAGTTTACCTGCCGTGGGACGATAGATACTAGACTTGGACTGTTGAGTGACCCCATGCCACAGGGTGGGTGTCTAGCCCTGAGAGGCTACAAGACCCCAGTCCCCAGGGGTGAGGTGGGAACAGTTTGTTGGGTCCCCTTGGCCTTACAGGGCTGTGAGTTCTTCAGACTTCCTGTGATACTCCTGGAAGTTACAATAGTGCTCAGAAAGTTCTTGTTCCTCACCACAAGGGCTCTCCTTGCTGAAGACCCTTATTCATGTACTGCATTGGTAATCTTCTCAGTTCTTCCATCCTCTGCCTTCTCTCACTGTTGTCAGCTTCTCCTGTATTCTGCAGCTGCTCCAGTATTTCCCTGTGATGGCACATGACCAAGCAGTAGAGGGGACTGTTGTGAGCTGTGGATCACAGTGCTTTTCCAAGATATTCAATAGCTCTGTCTAGGTTTCCCCTTTCCCTCTAAAACTGAGCAGCCTTGTGGAGGACCTCCATCTGGTTAGGAACTTTCTCCAGGGCATCTTTCATCAATCGCTCCCCTTCAGTTTCCTCTCCCATCTTCTGCAGTTTCAGGGCCAGGAGAACTTTCACACACTGGTTCTGAGAATTCAGCTGCATGACCTGCTTCAGTATATCCTCAGAAACCTGCTTCTCAGGTCTTTCTTCTAGGCGGAGCATGGCAATGGCTCTCCCAGATGACCACTCTGGATCCTTGGGCTTCCCTTCCAGATCCTTTTCTAAGCACATTTTAGTTCATTCATTTCTTCAAACACTTTAGGCCTTCATCATAGTCAAGGTCTGGGCATTCCATGCTGTAAGGATTTGCAAACTTTTGGCAAACTTGTCTCACCTTGTCAACATAAGCCTGAGCTTCTGAGAGATTGCCCATGTGATAGTAGATCCAAGCACAGTTTCCCCAGGTGACCAGATGTCTAATTTCTACTTGATCATCATGCTCCGGCTTCCGTAAATCTTCAGCTTGCCCTAAGCATTCCAGGGCTGCCTCAATTTCTCCATCTAGGTGCTTTATATAGGCCAATAAGTCATACATTGTCGCTTTGTATTCAAAGTTTAAGTGTTCGATCTGGTTGCGCACCCTGTCTTCCATATGACTGGACATACTTTCTTCCTTGAATAAATTCCAGGTGAAATGGCACTTCAGCTGTGGAAGGATTTTTTCCAGAGATTCCCTGTTGACCTCACTGTGGAGAAAACACACATGGTCACCATGATGAGTATCTACAAATCTTGTGCATCTTGTGATAGTTAAGTTTACATAGTAACTGGACTGAGCCCCAGGACATTGAAAAATCAAACACCTTTTTGTGGGTGTTGGAGTCAGAATATAGTGTGGGCCACTGGCTTTAGGATATGTTTATTTTCTCGCTATCTTTTCTAATGGCTAATTTCTTAGACCTGAAACACCAATTAAACATTCCAGCTTTTTTTATGTCTGCACAGTTTCCCGTCTTCCACCTGCCACCCATTTGTGGTACTTCATGTGAAGAGATTCACACAGCCAGTATAGGAGCTGTTTTCTACACTCAAGGAATGGGAGACTTGTTGGTGACTACTTCATCCACAAGTAAATAGTACTCCCATTACAGCATGTGTATAAAAAAAATCTGTGGTCCTTTTAAAAAGTTCTATACCCATGTCCCTTCTTTGCCTTACCTTAGATCTACATATTCAAGAGTTTAGAATTCGCTGCAATTTTGCACCTTTTCATTATAATTTCTTATTTTCTATATTCTTTGTTTACATTCCAAATGATTTTCCCTTTCCCGGTTTTCCCTCCCCATAAGTTCCCTAAGCCCTCTTCCCTCTGCCCATTCTCCTATCAACCCCCTCCTACTTCTTTGTCCTGGTACTCCCCTACAATGCTGGAACAAGCATTTTCAGGATCAGGGACCTGTCCTTCCTTCTTCTTGGGAGTCATTGGATATGTGAATTATGTCTTGGGTATTCAGAGTTTCTGAGCTAATATCTGCTTATCAGTGACTGTATTCCATTTGTGTTCTTTTGTGATTGGGTTACCTCACTTAGGATGATATTTTCCAGATCCAACCATTTGCCTAAAAATTTCATGAATTGATTGTTTTTAATTGCTAAGTAGTATTACATTGTGTAAATATACCACATTTTATGTATCCATTCCTCCATTGAGGGACATCTGGGTTCTTTCCAGCTTCTGGTTATTATAAATAGGGCTGCTATGAACCTAGTAGAGCATGTGTCCTTATTGCATGCCGGGGAATCCTCTTGGGTATATGCCCAGGAGTGGTATTTCAGGGTCCTCTGGAAGTGTTATACCCAGTTTTCTGAGGAACAGCCAGACTAATTTCGAGAGTGGTTGTATTAACTTGAATTCCCACCAGCAGTAGAGGAGTGTTCCTCTTTCTCCACACCCTCGCCAACACCTGCTGTCTCCTGAGTTTTTAATCTTAGCCATTCTGATGGGTGTAAAGTTAAATCTCAGGGGTACTTTGATTTGCATTTCCCTAATGACTAATGATATTGAACATTTTTTAAGGTGCCTCTCAGCCATTCGAAGTTCTTCAGGTGAAAATTCTTTGTTTAGCTCTGTACCCCATTTTTAATAGGCTTATTTGGCTTTCTGGCATCTAACTTCTGGAGTTCTTCATATATATTGGATATTGGCCCTCTGTAAGATGTAAGGTTTGTGAAGATCCTTTCCCAATTTGTTGATTGCCGTTTTGTCCACTTGAAAGTGTCCTTTGCCTTACAGAAACTTTGTAATTTTATGAGGTCTTTGTAATTTTAAGATCAATTCTTGATCTTAGAGCATAAGCAAAAATAAACATTAAATTTTGAGATTTGCTTGCACATGAGAAATGAAAAGAAAACCAAGAAGAACAAACCCCTGCTCATCTGTAAGAATTGTTTCTTGTACCTCAATTGTGAAATGATGAAACGTTTGTAAGTACTTAGGTTTGGGAAAGGGAACAGGAAACTAGAAACTGAAACTTCAAAACAACCAGAAGAGGAAAATGAAACTTACTACTGAGCTCTTCTATGTCCTGCCCACAGCTATGTGTAAGCTCTTGACTATGGGCCTGTGGTGTCAGTGGGAGCAAGGCATTTCCTGGAGCTTGACAGACCATCTGGGAGAGAAGGGTTTTTTCCACAAAGTCTCTAGGGTACTCTATAGTGGTTTCTGGGGCCACATGAAAAAAAAAACAATTCCAAAATATCTTGAAAGAAACAATAGTTGTTTCCCTCTCTGAATGCTGTGTGGGACAGAGTTCTCAATCCTGGTTTTCATTCTCTGTGTTCATGTTACTAGCTCTGGAGTTTTCCCAGAGGTTAGTTGCACCAATGTTTTCACTTTTATGCTACACTGAATTCAAGTAGCAAAACATCATGGGGATTCACTGTGTTGTTTTGCTCCTAGAGGTCTGTGATGATCATTTACTTTATACCCAATTCTGGAAAGGAACAGGTAATATGTTTATAACTGCTTCCTGGGTTGGAGAACGGATATGTGTTTAAATCAAAGAATTCTGCTCTGAATTTTGAAGTAGTGTAGAAGCAGATGGAGGTAGAGAAAACCAATTCTTAGACAAGGATTTGCTGATCTACTTAAAGATTTGCTTAAAGAGTGGCTTTCACTGCTTCTTTGCTAAACATGGCATGAATGTAGTCAGCTGTGGAATTCTGACTTGTTATTTTACTTAGCAACTGGCAATTTTTAATGGCATGAGAGGTAAGGACACACCTGTTAGATCCTCTGCATTTGCCTTAAGCCTATGCTTTGGAAGGCTTCAGTTAGCGAAGCCACAAAAAAGGATAAAGTTTTCATAGATGTCATTTCATTTTGTGGTTCACAGCTCAATGCCTGGTTTTGGTCCATTGGGACTTGAAACAGTAATATATCAGCCTTCATCATTTTCCTTCTTGGCTCTGATTAATAGAAAAGTATGGACTGTACATTTATGTATGATATGTGTCTTGATATTAAAGAAGTTGCTATAGCAGTGCAGAAAATCTCTGAGTATCAGAAGTGGTTAAGTCAGGCAAAGGGCACACAGACCCTCCTGTTTCCTCTTTGAAGAATAAAGGAAGTTGTGGTTGACTGGGTGGTTGATTGATTGATTGACTGACATATCAATTGATTTTCTCTCTCTTTCTCCCTCTTTGTTGCTTTCAGTCAGCTTTGTGTGTACATGTGTGCACATGGGTAAATACATGCATGCCTCTGTGTGTGTGTATGTGTGCATATGTATATATGTTTGTTTGTGTATCCTTTTGCACAGAGTAGAAAAGAGGGCCAACCATTCACTGGAGCAGTTTCAACTATGGGTCACAGTTTTTGACTAGATATTTACATCTTAAAACTTATTGTGGCTTATTAGACAGATCTTTTTAATACAGAACTGGAAGAGGTCATCTGGGAGAGAGAGGTCCTCCTTTGAAAGATATCCTCTCACCCCACTCTGCACATACCATACTAAGTAAAAGCACAGAAGAAGCATTCTAGACTCTGGGCTTGGATGTGTCTAGGTGTTTCGTTTGAGCCTGAAAATGGTAATATCTTCATTATCTTGGATTGCTCAGAATAGAACTTTAGCATCTGTACAGGAGAATCACCACAACCGCATAAGGAAGTTCGATTACTATCCTAGTTAACCTGTACATAAATCTGGCTTAAAAATGTCAATGAAAAAGACCAAGATCACATATCAAATTTGCAGCAAAGTTTAGTAAAGACCTTGGGTAACAATGTCTCCAAGTAGCCCTTTAGCTGTGCTCAGTACAATCAGGGGTGTACAAAGAAAGTGAGATAAAAACACATTAATGTCCTACATTATATGTGAGCTGGGGAGAAGAGAGAAATTCCTCAGGAAATGTTGACTTCAGTTGGCACAAACTCATGTTCAAGACCAAGTCTTACTTATGGGAAACACAGTCTAGTTAAAGGCCCCCTTGAAAGAGACCTGTGAATGCATACTTTTACCATAGATAGGAGGGAAGTTAAAACCTTATATGGAAATGTACAGAGGGAAACTGCTCTCAGTCCTTGCTTCTTTGGTTACCTGCCTACAAAACAAGATGCAGAAACTAAGACCATGACTCAGGAACACCTCACCAGGAAGCCTCAGATCCACACCTTTCAAACTTTCTGCTTCCTCTGCTAGTTTGATGGAGAATTACACTAGCCTTGGTCTCAGAAATTTTCAATTAAAGAATGAGCTTGATTTGATGAATATTCTGTGGGATTGTTGTGACTTTGTAGCAGGGGATCTAATGGTACAGCTTAAAATGATGAGTACATGTGAAAAGGACAGCATAGATACAGAATTAGATGCAAGCATCCACAGTTCCCCCAGTGTTCTAGGTTGCATTTGTCCAACTCAGCCTGAATAATACACACCTTGCTACTTACTAGGCATGTATTCAACTGGCCAATTCAAATAAGGCTATTTGGACCACTGATAAGGTCACAGCTGTAGTCTCAGTGGACAAGAGTAGGAGATCCAGAAGACGATATACATGATGTGAACTTGTTTTCAGATCAACACCTTTAAAAAAAAAGCCAATCAATATCATTTGCCACAAATTCCCTTTCTAATATTCTGTTACACATAAACCTTGGCCTTATTGGTATAAGTGATCTTAACCAAATAATAGGGCATGTTCCATGGAAATATGCATCCCTACTTCTTCTCTTCTTGCTTCAACAATGGATGTAAAATCTCAGTTTTGCTCTGACACAAAGACTACATGGAGCCAGCACGAACATGGCTTCCCACAACAATCTCATTAGCTTCCTAAATCAAGCATGCCTTTGCTGCTGGTGTTTCCAACTCTAATAAGCCCACATAAAAAAAAAACCACACAGTCCAGTAATTATAGTTATAGCTTTATGGCTAGATTGGGCAGATCTAACACTATACTAGCTTATTCCCCACCTTTTCATTGTGGTTTCTGTTGGTCATGTGGTTCTGGTCCATTGTGGTTTCTCCTCCTCTTTCTCTATACTTTCTCCTTCCTTTCCTGTACTCCCCCCTGTCTTGCTACCTGTCTTCCCACACTTGACCCTCAAGTCCCACCTTTTACCTCCCCTGCCTAATCTCCAGGTCAGCCATTATTAACTAATCAAAATGGGGGAAAGTTTCATATGACATCACCAGAGTACATGATGGACTGCTCCTGGGTTGTTGTGTAGGGGAACCACACTTGAGGAAGCAAAATTAACACCACAATACAAACAACACTAGACCACCCCATCATACTTCCTTATTATCAAACCAGAGACAGCCCTCTCTAGGTTTCTTCTTCTTTCAGCTGGAACCCTGCCAGCTTCTCTTGGGAATTAAGGGTGTAGCAAACTGGGAATTGAGGGTGTGGCAAGCCAGGTGGAAATCCTCAAATATATAAATTCCTTGCTTCAACTGAGATCCTTAGAACACCTTTGATTGTGTTTGGAAGAGTCTCTTGACCTGAATCACAGTCCTGTGGAGTATCCTCTATCTCCCAACAACATGAGGTAAAGGCTTTCTCTTCTTTGCTTGCCTTATTTCTGTGTATGTTGACACTGTAAACTTAGAGCCTTAACTGACCTGTTCCATTCCTTCTTTGGAGTCATCCTGTTCAAGGTTCTGATGTTGATAGGTTTCCACAGACTGCTAAGTGGAAAGGTTTTGGGTAAGAGGCAAACAAAGACTATAGTATAATTACCATAGGCCTCATGAGGGAGAGGAAAGGAGATTCTTTAGGTCTAGAATGGTACTGAACTCTAGATCTCAAAAGGAGCTTCTCTAGAACCTTGAAGGACACCTCAGGTACTATCAATGCCAAGGGCAGCTTGGTGGAGCCTCACAAAACAGCATCAAGACTTTTCTCCTTGCCTGGACCAATCTCTAAGGTGCTGGAACCAAGTGCGTGAAGCAAAAAGTAGGTGAAAAATGAAATCAAAGAGATCTAGATAAATTAGTACCTGGCCTCAGCTTCCCCATGTGTGGGAAATAAAACATGGGTGAAAGTGGTGCAGAGGGGTAGGATGCGGATGAATGTAAATGTGAGTTCCTGCCTGTATCAGCCTGCTCAGTAAAGGCAGCATTGCTCTTAAAGGACTAAATCAAAAGGAGGCACCACTCAATAGAATAGTCTAACACAGTGGCAATTTTCCCAGGACAAGCATACAGATGTCCATGAAAAGACAGAGGCTTGTGCCTGAGCAGAGACTGCCTCGTGGATAGAAGAGAATGTTGATTGCAGAGCAGTGGGGCAAGGAGGGGAGGCAGGGTGTCATAGGATTAGTTGATTGAATCTCAGTGGAAAGAAGAAGAAGAAGCCACTTTCAAGATGATCATTTTGTATTATTTCTTTTTGTTTTGTTTTTTTGCATAGGTCAGAAGTTTCTTTAAAATGCATACATTTTAATTGATGTGTGTGTGCTTTGATTGCATGAGTTTATGTGTATCATATGCCCACAGGTTCCATAAAGGCCAATAGTCAACAACTTCCCTGGAAATGAGTTATAGGTAGTTTTGACCCACCTGATGTAGGTTCTGGGAACTACACCAAGGTCCACAGGGAGAGCATTAAGTGTTGTTAGCTACTGAGCCATCTCTCTCCGTCATCCAAATCATACTTTTATTGTTATGATGTGGTTATGAAAATATCTTTACTCCAATATGTATTTTTCAAAAAATCAGCACTGCTCAGAGGAAGCTTATGTGGCAGTACAAGTCAGTTGCTGGAAATGCTACTTCCCAGGTTCCAACCCCAGAACTGGTCACTCAAAAATTCTAGAATATGCTCAGCAATATGGATAAACTGAAATTTCCAGAGCTACATTTGAAATGCTAGACCTGAAGGCTGCATGATTAGAAATCTTAGGATTGTGATGCTTGGATTCTAGAAAACACACACCCTCTTCTTTACTGGTTTGTTTAGATGTAGTAAACTACAGCCAATATTTACATGTGAAGGCCTTCTAGCTACTTTTCTGAGCCTATCTGTTATTGCAGTTGATAGAGGGAAAAAAAACCCTAACAGTAAAATGGGGCATGTTCCCAGGCTCCCTCCTCCCACACAGGTTTATACTTAGCATGAGAAAACAGAGGCAGAGTGAGCTCTTCCTTCATGCATTTTCACTGATCCAAAGAGCAGAGGAGAAGAACCAAGTGTGACAATTGGGACAAGCCCCATCTAGCACATGCAGAGGGGGATTAGGTCCCCATGCACTCAAACAGATCTGGTAGCACTCATGACAGAGTGCTCCCTGCTAACAGAGGACTTGGGCTCCTTAGTTCTATTCTGGAGAGTGTGCACACCAGTGATGACTCTCTGCTCTGTAGCCCCCTTCAGGGTCCAAACCAAGAGGAAAGCAAGTGACATCATTATCGAGGTAAGAAAGAAAAGCAGTTGCTCCTAACAGGAGACAGCATAGCCTGTTATATTATTCAAGTTCAGTAGTCTCAAGGAGAGGAGAAACCTGCTGTGCTCTCTCTAAACAAACTGCTATGATTAGATCATTTGAAAGGGAGTCTATTTGCCATAATGCGCTAGTGTTCTACCAAGAAATGTTCGTGACCCCGAAAAAAACCCAGAGTAGCCAATTTTGATCCAATCATATTTGGGGATTTCAAGTTTAAGCTTGTGCTCCATGCCAACTTTGACACAGAAGGAAGGTAAAACCCTCAGCCTAGTTTTAGGCAGTCATTTAGAGAGACAAAAAGAGGATGTCTAGCCTGATAAACATCTGGTGGGGCAGCAATTTAACATAATATACTGATGTTGGGAGTGTGACCATATACTCAACTTCTGTTCTTTTTTTAGATGATTGGTTGTTAGGAAGTGAAATATCAGGCACAGGCTTGTAACCTGGAGGTACAGATCTGTTGGGGAATAACCAGGAAATCAGTGTTAGACACAGGTTTGTTGAGCATTAAGCTGGAAACTGTGGTAGACACAAGTCTTATTGGGGCATAGTGTGTAAACTGTTGCTAAGCCCTGGACTGTTAGTTAACCTGAGTTTAACCTTTGGTCAGGATCTCTAAGATGGAGTCTGACACCAAAAGTTTTGGTCTCTCACTAGCTGGGCCATGGCTCAGGCAGCTGAGCATGGGTCACATATTTTGAAGACTTGGAAGATTCATCCACAAATATGTTTGTAGCTCGAGAGTAACAGACATCTATGTAGAAATGTTCCCTGGGAAGTGTCTTTTCTCATCACCCTTGGATGAGGTGAGCAGAGACATTTGGGACAAAATATTTCCCCAGTGGCAACCAGCTTTAGCTTATTGAGACAACTTGCTCAACTATCAAAGAAATATATTTGTTTACCCATAGTGTTTTTAAATAAAGGACACCACAGAAAACCTATTAGAAGAGAACCTCTTGGTCCTAATCCAAAAGTATTATGCTTCCACATTGGTGATAGGAAATAATTGTTGTGGTTGTTGAAGTTATGGTTACCCATCCTTCAATAAGCTAAAGAATCATGTGACCTTGAATCATTCAATAAGAAAATCAGGACTTACATTTGACTTTGTACTGTGTCAGCTTTATTCTGGGGTTCTTTACTTTCACACACTCATTGGAGAAAGGAGGTATCGACACATCCTTTACTCCAGTGTAGGCTTTTAGGAAAATCATCTAGGACTGGGGTCTGGAAAATCTCTCCCAGCCCTGCAAGTCCTGTTTGTGAAAGCATCTTGTTGAGATCACATAAGTGCAGTAGCCTCCTGAGACCTAGCACACACACTTTCCAGCAGGCCTCCTGGTCCCGAATATGGTTTAAACTCTATTGATATTAATGACAGTATCATTTTAATTAATATTTAAAATTTTAACCAAATAGTACCATTAAGTAAGCACATTTTTCAAATTATGTAAAATTAATTTCCTATGCAAGATTAATACACACTGGGATATAAACAGGAAGTGTGTTTGGTGACTTAAAATGCTAGTTGATTCTGAGTTCACTTATTATGTAAAAGGTATCATAAACTGGTGTCTGTTTTTACAGTGTAGACTCTGGTCTGGTTGAGCTGAGATGCCACTTCACATGGGAATTGGTTATAGAAGATGTGGACATGCCTGATTTGGAAGGAAGAATCACGGAGACTGAGTTCCTTGATATCAACTATAGGATCGCGATGCACAACCTCCTGGCCTACGTGAGACACCTGAAAGGCCAGCACGATGAGGCCCTGCAGAGCTTGAGAGAAGCTGAAGCCTTGGTCCAGAGAGAGCATTTGGGCAGGAGAAGCCTGGTGACCTGGGGCAACTGTGCCTGGGTGCATTACCACAGGGGCAGCTTGGACGAAGCCCAGATGTACATGGATAGGGTTGTAAGGGTCTGCACAGAATTTTTAAGTCCCTTTCGATACAGAATGGAGTGTGCTGAGATGGACTGTGAGGAAGGCTGGGCCTTGCTGAAGTGTGGGAAAAAATATTATGAACGAGCCCTGAGCTGCTTTGCAAAGGCTCTGGAAGTGGAGCCTGAAAACCCTGAGTACAACACAGGCTATGCAGTGGTAGCCTATCGCCTGGATCACCATCATGGCACTTCTCTAGAACATTTAAGGAAGGCTGCCAGGTTAAATCCAGGAGATCAATACATAAAAGTTCTCCTTGCCCTAAAACTTCAGGATTTAGGCCAAACAGATGAAGCAGAAAGACACATTGAGGAAACTCTGCCAAGAATAGTCTGTCAGACATATCTCTTTGGATATGTAGGCAAATTTTACAGAAGGAAAGGTTTTGTGGAAGAAGCTTTAAGCTTCCTTGAGAGAGCCTTGCAGACACAACCTTTCTCCACCTTCTTTCACTTCCAGATTGGCCTTTGCCATAAGAAACGACTGATTCAAATAAAGAATGCTACAAACAAGAAAACTATAGGGGAGGATAGAGAAAGAGCAGACCAATGCATTGATTCTGCTATATATTATTTTAAAAAGACTTTAGAACTGAAACCCACATATGAGATAGCTTATGTTAATCTGGCTGAAATGTACCTAGAGAGTGGTCAACTAAAAGATGCAGAGGACAATTTTCAAAAAGTATTAAGCATGACTAACTTGGAAGATCATATGCAGCAAGATATTCACTTACGCTATGGCAACTTCCAACAATTCCATAAGAAATCAGAAGAGACAGCAATCACACATTACTTAAAAGGCTTGAAAATACAGGTGACTTCTCACTCCAGGGATAAACTTCTCAAGGCTTTGGAGAAGCTGGCTAAAAGACGCATTGACCAGAATGTTGATGTCGTGGGAAGCTTGAGCCTCCTCGGGTTTGTCTACAGACTGAAAGGGGACACAAGTGAAGCCATGTCATGCTATGAGAAGGCCCTCAGGCTCACAGGAGCAGTGAGCACTGAGTTTTGAGGTAGAGCTTATTAAGTGTCTTATGAAGTGTGAGTATGACTCCCTATTCTTTTACAGCTGTTGACTTAACTATATAGAACCCAAAGAAACAAGATGCAGATGATGCCTTTTCTATTTCTTGCCTTTCTGCAGCCCTTATTTTTTTTTCACAGACCTGTGGGTTTGTGACAGGAGTGTCAATTCTCCTGCCACACATTGCTGCACATTTCTGTTATAAGTGTGCCTTTGGCATGCATGACCTATACCATCAGTCCTCCAGTATTCTGATCAATGGACACTTAACACATTAAAGCTCATGTTTCATGGGATTTCCTAAACTTCGATAACATCTGAGGGCAAAATAAATGAGCAAAGGTGGGCATTAAAAGGAGAGGAACTCAAGATATTCTTACAATGTTTCAGTCCATATTTCTATTTCATAGGATTTACTGTAGCCATAATCTGCTAGGCAAATGACTCCCCAACCTTATAATCACTGCACCTTTTTGTATTCAAGTGACTGATTTCAGACAAATGTGGGAGATTTCTGTGGTCCATATACATTCATATTTATATTCCACTAAGAAAGCTTTAATGTTTCAGGAAGAAAGCTTAAAAAAATTCATTTTTGGAATGTGTCAACAACAAAAAAAAATGACATAATAGCCACCTGACACTGTTCAACTACTGAGAGTTGTGTGATTATCACCTAGTAATTTTTCTAACCCTATCATATTCAGTAAAATCTGATAAAAATCAAAGAATTCTATGTGTATTTTGTTTGGATTATTAAGATCTGTATTCTGTGTTTGGAAAACACAACAAAATCAAACCACATAGGGTTAGGAGGTCCAAAGCAAGGATGCTGTGGGAATATAGACACTACTGATTCTTAAAGAATTCAGGGGAAAAAGAGGGATGAGGATAGACTACCAGAAGGATGCCTGAAAATCTCATAAGAACTCATACTGGTAAGTGTCACCTGGAAATGACTATAATCCATGTAAGTCAGCGTGCAGATACAGAGTTTAAATGAAAAAATTCATTTTCATTTGATTTGATAATGTTCCTGTCAAAGAACCATAGACTTACACAAATTCCCAGTATCAGTCATGATAATCCCCCTTTGAGTTGTAAGTCAGGGTTATCTAAAGCACTGCCAAAACATTTAGTATACAATTGTTGCTTCTGATTGCCCCTTGAAGGTGGGAAATTAAATTCTTATTGTTGAAAACACCATGCACTTTAGCCTTAGGGCTTAGGAGACCCAAGTTGGATCTGATCTGAAAGCCTCCTACTTGAGAAGTAGCATTTACAGTATACCAAGTTGCTCTTCAAGTTTCCAGAAAAGGGAAATATGGAATAGTGCCACCCAGCTGTGCTGCTTGTAAACCACAACAACATCCAGCATGGCTCTAGGATAACCCTAAGGATGCAATAGTAGTGTGCATGCCTTGATGTTAGCCAACAGTTCTCAAATGGATCTAAAGGCTTGACCAACAAGAGGTAACCCTTGCCTAGATATATAACCTTGCTCAACTATTAGGACTAGTGACATCACAGAACTTAGAGGAGCTCCTACAACTTCCATGTTACTAAACCAGCTTAATCCCAAACTACTTTCAAACATCTATCCTTATATAGATAAAGGAGTATAGTTCTTACTCTTCATGAAGAAAATTGACTTTGTAACAAACAGAAAGCTAACGTTATAGAAATCTACAACCAGTCAATCAAAATGTAGAGGTATAAAGCCTAGTCCCAACATATACATCATTATCATCGGTCCTGCACCTGAGGATTGGGGATCATTGCAGAAGAGAAAGTGGAAAAAATAAAAGGCAAAATCAATAATAAGTTTTGTATGAGGTTGTGTCTTCTGTAAATGTCAGAAGCACCATCCCTACAAAGTCCCCAACTTAACTGTTCAAACATGAGTGGACAAGGACCACACGAATGGGCATGCTGAAGTGGAAATGCTCAGGGGTTCTCAACCTTAGACAAAGAACTATAAGCAAATAAGGATGGTGATAATGGGTACTATAATATTCCCCAGGAAGTGTACACTAGTTGGTTGTGCAATACCAAATGATACGCCCTGAAATCATTCACAAACAAGTTTCCATACTCATACTGTGCATGCATGTGTGTGCTACAACATGGATAGATAGATAGATAGAGAGATAGATAGATAGATAGATAGATAGATACATACATACATACATACATACATACATACATACATACGTACATACGTACATACATACATACATACATACATAGATCAATGCATGGATGGACATGTAGATAGGTAGACAGATATATATATATATATATTTATATATATATATCTTCATACACACATACATACATACATAACAAGATGGTGTATAGATAGATGGTAGACAGATGGATACACAGGAACAAAGGGGAAAAGGAGGGATTGGGAAATATAGTGAAAGAATAAGAGAGAGGGAGATATTACAGGGGAAAAGAATCCCAAAAGAACTGGTATAAAAAACTCTCAACCCAAACTCAGCTATCTTTTCAACTCATTTCTAAGCAAAAACAATGAATATTTTTATATGTTGCAGATTTGGGATAGTTTCCTATAACTAAAACAGTTTGCCTTTATTTTCCTCTGTATATTTGTGTTGTTGGGATAAGGCAATTACTGTGTCTTCTTCATCTACCAGAATTTCGTTTTGAGAAAGAATCTATAGATGAAAGTTCTTGGAGAGGTACACTCTCAGATGTGCTATCCACCACCTTCTAAACTAGTATTGTACAATGAGAAACACTTATGAGCTAGTAACAATTCTTCTTGAGATGGCACAGTGTTTTTCTTATGTGTTCCTACGGTTGTGTTGTTCACATGTTTATAATTTTTTTTAAATTTCACTATTCCTGTACTATAATAATTGAGCCTGATGATGTATTTATGACAGACATACTCCTCCAACATGTAGCATTTTATTAGCATTATTCAATTGATGATGATAGATGGTGGTCTGTGACAAGAGGGGCTACAGTGTACATTTATTTATTGTAAAATTGTTCCTTATATTAGCCTCTCATTTTAAATATAAAGTTGATAGACTTTAATCAAAATTACATGTATGTATGCTATAGCATGATCTTCTGATATATGTATAAGCTGTGGAATGGCTGCATCAATCTATGAATGTGAATCAGCTTGACTACTTATTTATTCACAGTAACAAACTTTCACAATCTTCTCTTTCACTAATTCTCGGTATTACTGTCTTCATCTTCCATTGTCATGCATCTATAAGTAATGTTTTAAGATAGGGTCTTGCTGTATTGTTCAGTCTGGCCTAAAATATGCCGTGCAATCTAAACTGGACTGCCACTTTTCATCTTGGGACAGAAGTGTGTTACTGCCCATGCCTATTCTTTAAGAATAGCCGTTGGGCAATCTCAAGCTTCCATCAAGAATCCAGTTCTTGATCAGTGTATTTTGTGTCTATCAGAAGCTGCTTGGTGTGTGGAGTTTTTGCACAGCTCTAAATCTAGAGAGATCCGTACATTGGCAGGGCCTTCCCCCCATGTACACACCTCCTAATAAGTTTCTATTTACTAAACTAACTAGAAAATCATTTCAGGATTTATTTCAGATATTTTGTCCAGAATTTAGTTCTCTATCTAAGGGAAAGAAATTTATTCAAAAGCTAATCTTATTTATATGTTATTCCTTTGTTGTGCATAACCTGTGGCTATCAATTATAAATGGATTAAAAAGTGACTTCAGAGCTGAGCTTGCTGCATACACCTGAAATCCCAGAAGGGAGGCTGATGCCAGAGAACTGTGTATTTGAGACTAGCTTCCATGCCTATCTGGGCTATACTGGGAAACCCAGTGTGAAAACAAGAACAACAGCAACAATACTGTCTGCAATAGAACAGTATTTTCTCAGTCTGAGAGACTCTTCTGAAGGCTGAGAGAAGGGAAAGTCTCAGTAGCAGGTAGTGACCACCTGTGTCCTTACTGCTGGATGAAAGGGCATTTCCTCAGGTATCCCTGAGCCCCCATAAATTTGGACCATCAACTGCTAACTGTGCACAGACCTCAACTGGATCACGTGACTGGAAGAAGAGTGGGAGTTCCTAAATATACTGATTATAGTTGATTAGCTCAGTGCAGCCACAGATGCTAAACCAGATGTGTTTTGAGACCCTTTGTGCATTCATAATTTTCTATCATCTTAGCAGCAGAAGAATATTGAAAAATCATTTGAAATTTTCATCCATGTGCATAATATATATTGATCATATCTATCCTCCTGCCCTTCCTTCTGTATACCCTAGGATTCCCCAAACTGTTTCCACCTGATTTCTTTGGCCAGTTTTTTCTAAAATCAATGCCATGGTCTCTTCAGAAAGGGATGTCGAGGTCTCATGAGCTACCCCCAATCATAAAAGAAGAAACACTGAGATTTAATATTCCTGGACTATTTCTCTGTCCCTTACCACCACACGCACAACTCTATTTTCTTTTCTTTTCTTTTCTTTTCTTTTCTTTTCTTTTCTTTTCTTTTCTTTTCTTTTCTTTTCTTTTCTTTTCTTCTCTCTCTCTCTCTCTCTCTCTCTCTCTCTCTCTCTCTCTCTCTCTCTCTCTCTCTCTCTCTTTTAGGAGCTAAGAACCTTTATTAAACACAAGGGCAAAAAAATTAAAATGCTTAATGGGTAATTTTTAATCAAGCAACAACAATGAAACATTGGATACAAACAATTTAAACATTTGAAAAGTACTAAATGTTAAGGTTATTATCAGTACAAATGCAGCTCTGACCACTCTATTAATTACTGTTAGAAAGCAACAGGGTCTTAAGCCTACATTCTATATTGCTGTGAGACAGAGAAGCACATTCAATTTAGAGTCTAGGACAACAGAACTTAGTAAAAACACAGGCCAGAACATGGTGCCCTTTTATGCTTCAGTGTGTTGCCGTAGCATACCTGGGAAAGAGACCTGAGCACCTCACTCTGCAACGACTGCATTTTCATTGAAACGTTTATAGGTGTCTTTTCTATAATTTCAATTTGGCATACATGTTAACTGTATGATGATTGATAGGGACACACATAGAAAACCACGGTAAAATAGAAGAATGCTGTGCAAAGAATATTCTAGAATTAGGTGACAGTTAATCCTTCAGGCTTAAGAGACTACTATAAAATGGAATTAAGAAACTAGACTAAATTTTGTTGGCAGGTGTGATATATTTCAGAGAAAAATTGTGATCAAACATTCTCTGTGAGTTTTAAGCCCCATTTCCCTACATGATTAGAAATAAGGTTGTGTCACTGGAAAATTCTATGGCTAGGATGAGCAGAGAAGTCAGGGAAAGAAAGCAGTTTGCTAAAGAAACAATCAAGAGCAACTTGTCACCAATCCTTTGCAGGAAGGCTCCTGCTTATCCAGTCCTTTCCTCCCCATAAGCACCACTCCACAGCACACCTCTCTCACAGTGCAGAGCTGAGAGTCTGCACTCTGACACATTCCAGTTGTCCCCAGGCTCACAAGATTTCAGGAAAACACTGCCTATGCCCCAAAGTCTGTTCCCACCCAAACCCCTAACCCATTCAGTTTCTCATTTTTCCCTGCAAAGGCCAAGATTCCAGCAACATTTCCTATTACAGGTTACGATCTGTGTTCTGTATTTGCTAGTTAACTTCTTCCTTCTCGGTGGGGTTTTCATGTCTGGGAAGCTGCATGAAATCCTCTAGGGTTGCTAGGGCTTCAGACTTCCTGTGACACTCCTGGAGGTTGCAATAGTGCTCATACAGTACTTCTTCCTCGACACAAGGGCTCTCCTTGCTGAAGACCATCTGATAACATCTCTTTACTTCTGGGAAATCGCTGAGATCTGAGTAGGAGTTCAGAGGACTTTGCCTCCTCTGAAGAGCTTTATGCATGTACTCCCTTGTTAATCTTCTCAGTTCTTCCATCCTCTGTCCTCTCTCACTGTTGTCAGCTTCTCCTGTATTCTGCAGCTGCTCTAGTATGTTCCTGTAACGGCACATGACCAAGCAGTAGAGGGGACTGTTGTGAACTGTGGATCTCACTGCTTTTCCAAGATATTCAGTAGCTCTGTCTAGGTTACCTCTTTCCCTGTAAAACTTAGCAGCCTTGTGGAGGACCTCCATCTGGTTAGGAGCCTTTTCCAGGACACCTTTCATCAATCTGATTCCTTCAGCTTCTTCTCCCATCTTCTGCAGTTTCAGGGCCAGGAGAACTTTCACACACTGGTTATGAGAATTCAGCTCCATGGCCTGCTTCAGAGCATCCTCAGAGACCTGCTTCTCAGGTCTTTCTTCTAGGCGGTACATGGCAATGGCCATCCCAGATGAGCACTCTGGATCCTTGGGCTTCCCTTCCAGAGCCTTTTCAAAGCACATTTTGGCTCGTTCATTTCTTCCACACTTTAGGTGTGTCCATCCTTCCTCACAGTCAAGGTCTGGGCATTCCATGCTGTAAGGATTTGCAAACTTTTGGCAAACTTGTATCACCTTGTCAACATAAGCCTGAGCTTCTGAGAGATTGCCCATGTGATAGTAGATCCAAGCACAGTTTCCCCAGGTGACCAGATGTCAAATTTCTGCTTGATCATCATGCTCCAGCTTCCGTAAATCTTCAGCTTGCCCTAAGCATTCTGGGGCTGCCTCGTTTTCTCAATCTAGGTGCCTTATATAGGCCAATAAGTCATACATTGTTGCTTTGTATTCACAGTTTAAATGTTCGATCTGGTTGCACACCCTGTCTTCCATATGACTTGACATACTTCTTTCCTTGAATAAATTCCAGGTGAAATGCCACTTCAACTGTGGAAGGATTTTTTCCAGAGAGTCCCTGTTGACCTCACTGTGGAGAAAACATACATGGTCACTATGATGAGTACCTGCACATCTTGTGTATCTTGTGATGGTTAAGTTTACATGGTAACTGGACTGAGTCCCAGGACATTGAAAAATCAAACTCCTTCCTGTGGGTCTTGGACTCAGTTTACAGTGTTAGCTATGGGCTCTAATATATGTTGTTTTCTGGTGATTATTTTCTAATTCCTAATTTCTCAGCCCTAAAACACCCATTAAAGATTCCAGCTATCTTTATGTCTACAGGCTTTCCAAACTTCCACCTGTCATCTCTTTGTGGTAGTTCCTGTGAACAGATTCACACAATAAGTGTAGGAGGCTAAGGTCACATGATTTCAACAGGCTTGTTTGTTAACACATAGGGAGGGTGCTGTCTGGGGATTTATTGTTAGGATTCTGTCTAAGCTCCACTCCACAGTTACCTGGCAACAGCTAGGTGTTCCCCTCCCCAGAGTTATCTGTCAATAGCCATGTATGCCCCTCCCCATAGTTACCTGGCAACAGCTAGGTAGGTCAGACCTACTATAAAGGGGGCTGCTCAGCCCCTCCTCTCTCTTATCTCTCTCTTACCTCTCTCACTCTCAGCTTCTCTCTTGCCCCTCTTGGGCTCTCCTCCCCTCCCTCCTCTCTCCATGTGTTCATGGCTGGCCTCTGCTTCTCTACTCTCTCCCTCTCTCTGCCTTTCTCTGCCTCTACTGCCCCCTTAACTCCCCTCCCCATGCCCTGAATAAACTCTATTCTATACTATTCTGTCTGTGTCTGGTCCCTCAGGGGGAAGGGATGCCTCTGCATTGGCCCGCTGAGTCACTCTCCTCCCCCACAACACCATAGAACATATTCTCTAACCTCTTTATCTTTTTATGATCACAACCCTTATCTACCTCAGAGAATAACCTGAGAGAGATGACCAAATCCAGTCTTGTGATTGATGCTGAAGGAGTGAACTTCCAGACAAGGGGACTCACAGCAGAACACACTGTGCCAACTGCAGGCACCTGCTCATTCATATTGTTACAGCTCTTCTGATAACAGAGATACGGATTTGCAGTTCATTCCTGAGGCAGGAGGCCTTATTCCCAGGCCAGCATGTTCAAGGTTATAAAAAACACAACTATGCTGTTTTACTTCAGAAAAATGTCTGCGATCATCATTTCACCTAATTATTCTCTAGAAATTGAGGAAGACTGCAGTCATTTCTGTGCCCCTTCCCACATTTGCTTCTTGAAAAATGTCAAGATGTTTCCATGTCCCTTCCATAAATTTGTTACATCCTCAAATATACATAGGGAGAAAAATTTCATTCTCTGAAAGATGTGGTCAAACATGTCCTAAAATCCTTCTGTGGTCTCAGATTGGTCCCTGCCTTGAATTCCTGACTTGGTTTCCCTCAACAATGGACTGCACCTTGGAAACTAAATAATCCCTGTACCCCTCAAGTTGTGTTGGTCTGTGTTTCATCAGAGCAACAGGAAAGCAAACCAGGACAAAAGTCAAGGCAGAGTGAGTGTGTCCCTGTGCACCAGAGGTTTAATCTCAGACATGTAACATAAAGAGAACAGACATGTGATGCTGCTCTTTCTTATCAGTACTTGAGTCTAAAACAACAGTAAAGCTCCAGGTGAACCAGCGCGTAGCTTAAAATGTTCCATCATGTGTTATTTATAAACAAACTTTATTATCTTTCCAGAACTTCAAATGACGAATCTCGATAGACTTAATGCATGCGGAGCATTTTTTTCATTTTTAAATTTCATGGAACATTGTTACAGCTGTTAGAATATTCAGTTTTGTTGTAGGAGATATTAAAAAAATGAATGTCCCACAAACTCTCTGCTGTGGTGATGACCACCACAGATTCTTTGGAGTGGTCTTGGCCACTTTAGCCGCCAACTTTCCTCACCCATGAGGCCAATATCAGCACTGGCAGTTATATAACTGGCAGTTATTGTCCGGGCAGGGTGCCCCTCGATTCTTTTGCTTCCCTGCCCCCACTTCACCCCCTGACTGCCAGCTCTCCACCATCAGACCCACATTTTACCAACCAATAAATCCAAACCTTTTTTAAAATTTTTATACATACTTTGTATTTATTTATTTTGTAACTGATCATTTTGTTATCCATTTCAGCTGTTATTTTCTTTATTTTTTTATAGAAATTTTCTTTATTTACATTTTAAATGCTTTCCTCTTTT
Organism: Apodemus sylvaticus; assembly: GCF_947179515.1. Taxonomy (NCBI): domain Eukaryota; kingdom Metazoa; phylum Chordata; class Mammalia; order Rodentia; family Muridae; genus Apodemus; species Apodemus sylvaticus. The sequence goes on from NC_067472.1 coordinate 27,582,938, forward strand.
TTCCTCTGAAAAGCCCCTATCCCATTCTTCCTCCCCCTGCTGCCTAACACACCCACTCCTGCTTCCCTGACCTGGCATCCCCTACCCTGGGCCAATGAGCCTTCACAGGTCCAAGGGCCTCTCCTCTCATAAATCAAAACTCTTAATGCTTAATTAGTTAGCCAATTAGATATGTGTATATTAAACTCACAATTACAAGATGTCAAATTACAATGATAAAAGTCTTATCTCAATATTTCTAACCTTAAGAAACATGTAGAAAAATGTCACAAGCCATTGTTCATCAACTCCTGCTGAGACCTCTGTACTCTGTGCCCATGAGCCTGCTCTCTCTCTCTCTCTCTCTCTCTCTCTCTCTGAAACTCCAAGCTCCACCCTCTTTTTCCTGTCCAATCACAGACCCTCTTTGCACTCATGCAACTGGACAGGAAAGTTCCTGTGACAAGTTTTAACAATCTATGAATCCTGTGTGTTTTAACTACTGAATAAAATATTCATATATACATAAAGACAAGCTGATCCCAGTAGAGAAACATTTTTGTATCTCAGAGTGTGGCCGGCAGTCTCATACTGGGGCACTTGACTGTGGATTCACACTAACCTTAACATTTAGGCCCTTCAAGGTCTACTTAGGAAAGGGCAATTATCAATTTTTTTGGTGTGTCTGTAGTTTTTTTTTTTCAGAGTTAAAAGAATTATTTATATCTCTTGGTATGCCACATTTCTAATGGAAGAAAACAACTCAACTCCAACACCCATGCCATTTCTAAGACCTTGGCTCCTGAGCAGATGGATGGACATCCTTTGTATGTAGAAAAAGGCTGGGCAATATCTAAAAGAATTCAAGGACGCAACACTCACCCACAGGAGGAATTTGGCTGCTTTGCATAAATACAGAACCAAGTCCAAGACAAGCCTCCACTGGGGGGTGATTAAAGAATTGCTTCTGTGGAAACTATTTTAAAGAAATAGAAAGTGCTCTAGGCTGTTTGCCAAGATCCTGAAAATACACCCCCTCATCAGGTCCCTCTCTCTCAGACCACCCCACAGTCTAGCAATTCAGGTGCTAAAATCTGATAGCAGGGTTCCCCAGCATCCTGACAAATACTATAGTCAGAATGAACAGTCCAGGAGGGGTTAAGTATTTTGAATGGCAGCTTGGTAAGGGATTTCTTTTTCCTTCCAGCAGTAAGCCAGGCACCTGTCACTAGTATTAAGCACCTGCTTCATCCAAAGATGCTGAAGGGACCTGGTTTGCAGAGTCCACTTTCCCCTCAGAGTCTTTATCAGCTTGCTGACCTTCTCCATTCTCCCGAAGAAATGCCAAGATGCGCAAGGCCTCAGAATCAGATCCATCATTACGAAGCCGCCTTAGGGCAATTCTTTGGAGTTTGTCTTCCATCTTTTCTTTTGGCTTTGTTTTCCGCTTTATTTTCACTCCCTCCATATAGTGGTAAATGGCCTTGTCTTCACGCTTCATCTGAAATAACTGAAAGTTCCCATACCGAAGGTGGAGTAATTGTCTAGGGCCAGGAGGGAGGTCCTTGTTGAATTCTTTCTGGAAGTAATAATCGGCTTCTTCATTCTGATATATCATGGCATAAAGTCCAGCAAGGAAGCTACAGGAATGTTCGAGCATCTCCTTGGTTTCCTCTGCTTTCCGTAAGTGATTCACGGCTAGTTGTATTAGTTCCTCTAATTTCTTCCTATCCCCATTAAAAGCAGTTTCCCTTGTGTTCAACATTTGAAGGACTTTTGACCTATAACAGCACCCGATATAGTAATACACATAAGCGTTGTTTGGCAGGACTTCCAAAGCCTTTCTAAGCAACTCTATAGCTCTGTCTGTGTCAGTTATCTTTACAAAAAACCTGGCTGCAATGAGCAGTGTATCTATTGCACTTGGGTCTTTCTTTAAGGCTTCTTCAACTAGCTCCTTTGCTTGGTTTTCCTGTGTCTCAACAAGCTTCAGTGCCAAGAGGACTTTAATGTAAGTGTTGTCAGGAGACAGATTAACGGCTTGTTTCAGAGAGTCCATATAGTTATTCTTTGCTGGCCAGTCGTCCAGACGGAACTTTGCAATGGCCCATCCAGAGGTGAATTCCGGGTTCTTCGGGTCCTTTTCCAGAGCCTTCTCGAAACACACCTTCGCTCTCTCGTTTTGGTTCTTGGTACACTTTAGTCGGGCCCACCCCTCCTCACAGTCAAGCAGAGGATTCTCAATCCTGTAGGGGCTGGAAAACTTCTTGCAGACCTGTTTCACCTTGTCCAGATACGCCTGAGCTTTTGAGAGCTGGCCCATGTGATAGTGGACCCAAGCGTAGTTTCCCCAGGTGACCAGACTTTTGATTTCTACTTGGTCAGGATGCTGTTGCTGGATGAAGTCTTCAGCTTCCCCTAAGCATTTCAGAGCCTCCTCATTTAGACCTCTGCGGTGCTTCACATAGGCCAGTATGTTGCACATGGTGGCTTTAAACTCACGGTTCTGAAACTCGTCCTTGTTAAACACCCTGTCCTCAAACTCATCCAAGGACTCATCTTCTGCTATCAGGTTCCAGGTGAAGTGGCATTTTAGCTGCCGTAGACTGCTCTCCAGTGACTCCTTGCTGGCTGTACTGTGAGACAGAAAGAAAGAAAGAGTCAGTCTGGGGACATGTCACCAGTTCACTTGGCCAGGAGTGAGATCCCAGGAGATCTTCTTTTTCTAAATGGTGTTAATCTAACCCTGACCAAAGAACATGGTCTCCTTTCCTTTCTTTCAGTGTTTGGCATGTCTGAATTACTGCATGGGGAAGTGAGGGTTTGCACATTATAGGCAGTAGGATCTGCAGAAGGTGGAGAGGCAGCCCTAGGTGAGGTTGGGTTTCCTTGAAAGACTGCTTCTGGGAGCTAGCACTTCTCTTTGCTTTGGAGGGTCTTTGGGCTCCCTTGAACCTCCTGCATCCATATTCCCACTTTCATTTTATATTACACGTGCTCTAGTCCCTCTCTCCCCCTCTCTCTTAATGCCTCTTTTCTGTCTTCTCCTGAGTCCATCTCTACTTTCAGGACAGCTTACACACATTTGCATGAATACATATATGTTAAGCTAAGATTTATGTATGAGAGAAAACATGCAATATTTGTTTATCTGAGCCTGAATTTTCTTACTAATATAATATTTTTATAGTTCTGACCATTTTACTGCAAATTGCATAATTTCATTTTTCTTTTAAAAATACATTTTAAATTAAAATATAATTGAGTCTCTTTCTCTTTCCCCTTCAGCTCCTCATTTGTCTCCCCTCCAACATCACTTATTCTTTCCCATCCTCAAATTAATAGCCTCTTTTTCTTTGATATATATGCATATATATGCATATACACATATATGTCTATATATGCATGCACCTATAAATATATTCTGCTAACTTCACCTTTTATGTGTATATGGTTTTAGAACTGAATATTTTGTATTGTCCTTTCATCTCCCTGTCCCCATTCTCTGTCCTCAAGGCTCTGCTTCTGTCTGTCTGTCTGCCTTTACCCCTTCTCCAGGTTCTTACTCCCCTCCCTTCCCTCAAATAAACTCCTTTTATACCAGATCTGATGCATAAAATAATTTCTCAGGGAACACATTGTCAAGGGCTTTCCATATACCTCCTCACCACATTATATGAGCTAGTTTCTTCTTGTGCTCTATTTAGTTAGCAACCCTATTGCAATTCTGAGATTAATTCAGCAATTACATATAAGATTCGAATTAGCAGAGTTAGTAGTCTATATACAACCTTAACTATAAAGAAATCTAAAACGTGAATACTTCTGTTAAATAATACTCTTATTAGATGCTCTTAATTTAATCTTGCAGAGAGAGGGATAGAAAAAGAGAAAGAGAGAGACAGAGACAGAGAGACAGAGACAAAGATAGGGAGAGACAGAGAGAGAGACAAAGACAAGGAGACAGAGAGACAGAGAATTGCCAAGAGCCTCTTCCCCTGACACATCTTTACAAGAAGCCCCTGCTAGATCAGACAACTCTCTCTAATCTCAGCTCTCAGTATCCAGAGGAGTGGATCTGGCCATGCTGGGGGAAAAAGCTGGAGCAACTTTCTGACTTATTTACAGGTATAAGGAAAGATGTAGAAAAAGTAATACACAAACTCAAAACAGGGCTGTGCTCTCTTGGGACTGAGGCTGTTTAGGGTTTATATCTGTCATCAAGGCTGACTACAATTCCCACACCACCAGTAAAAGTAAAGACTTACCTCATGACTGCTGTGTAACTGTCCACTGTGTCAATGTGCTCAGAGCAGGGCTGCAGACGCTCTCTAGACAACCTCTTCCTCTGCCTTCTACTGAAGTGCTGGAGATCCATATATATAAGAGCAGCTTCTGGTTTCCTTTCCTGTTTCTGTGCAGCAGCTGACCCCAATGAATAGAAATTGAAACCAGAAAGTAAAACTGATATCACTTTTTGGACAAAAGTGTTGAAAAAGAGCCAAGCCTTTCAGGGTCAGGCTGATGTTCTTGATCTGCTAAAGGGAGAAGGGAACCTTTATATACACAAACACACACACACACACACACACACACACACACACACACACACCTCATTCTCACTCTCATCATCCTTGTGATCCAGGGAAGGAAGAGTTTCTGTTTCCCAGTGAGGGGGGGGCAGGAGAGGGGAGGGACTGGGGGGGATGGGGGGTATTAAGTGCACACAGCTTTACTAGGCAGGGATTCCAAAAACAGAAGTTGAAAGAAAGAACTCACAGCTCCAAGCTTGAGCTCTGGTATTCATCTGTCTGCATTTCTGTGCTACTCTCCAGGGGAGATTACTCTCTGCCCTGCTTTAGAGTCTCCTATTTTGAACTGAGAACAATACTGCTGCCAGATCATGGTGATTGAGTCCATGATCATGGTGATTGAGATCATGGAAGATTGAGTCCAGGAAGGAGATGCTCTAGAATTGACCATGGCACCTAGTAACTAGTATAATTAGGAACCAAAATCATTGACCAGAGACCAAAGAAGCAAGCTTTGGATGATTGCTTTTTCCAGAGCCTTAAGGCATTCTAGATATTCCTGGCTTCCTTGGGATGTACCCATGGGCAGCTTGCTAGTTAACATGTGCTTATCCAGATGTGCAGCAGCTGTCATTGCAGGCCTTGCCCTTTCCTTATTTATGCCTGTGTTGGCTAATCTTGGCAGTCTGCTTGGCTTAAAACACATTTCTGCCTGAGTCTGTGGAAATGTTTCCAGAAACACTGGGAAATGCGAAAGCAAATAAGATGGAGAAGGCCTCCATTCAGTGTCAGTGAAAGGGTTAACTCAGAAACTTTGAAAAGGTCATAGAACACTGGCCCCTCCCAGAAGGGAGAAGCTAAATCACATTCCTCAAACCACAGGGAGGTCCCTACTGCTTCCCTCATCCCCTAACAACCAATTAATTTAAAGGTAACACTGTTTTGCCAATCATATTGTGCCTAATGGCAGCTGCCTGAGAACTGTATAAAAGGCCCCTGCAGCCCAGAGTGCTGGTCATTCTGTCTCCATGTACAGGGTGGCCCCAGCATGCTGGATAATGATAAAAATCTTTTTGCTTTTTGCATCTATTCCTGACTCCATGTGGACCACTCAGGGGTCTCTCCAGTAAGTTAAGACTCCCTGAGTCTTACATCAGCAGCACTGTCCAATAAGATGAAACTGAAACACAGCATTAGAGGGAGCTAAGCATGTGTGCCCATGACCAGCTCTACTTGACCACTTGAGCATTTGTAATGCTGCCCTCACCCATGAACACAGGACTCCAGTCCTTCAACCCTTGAACACTAACTCCTACCAGGAACTCTTCAGGGGTTCTCCAGGCCTTGGCCCTAGAATGGAATACCACCATTGTTCTCAGGCACCCAGCTACTTGGCCTGAGCAGCCACTGGTTTCCTGGCCTCTCTACAGATGGACCCTGGGGAACTATTCAAACTCTGGTGATGGAAAGCAGCCCCTATTGTAAGCTCTTTGGGAAACTCTGACCTGTATTATATTCTTGAAGACAAAAGAATTACAGAATATAGAGACCCAAAAGCCAAAAGGTAATAATTCAATTTCCTGATACCTTTAACATAAGGACATGATACTGAACAGTAAGTAGTCTTCAGAGCAACTGAGAACATTGAATTACCTTACTTAGTCTTCTTAGTTATTGTGGGCTTTTCTGCCAATGGTGGAAGCACATCTGTGCTCTAACTCATTTACTTTTAGCTAGGCTATATTATTTACACTGATCGCAGTTAGAAACCTATATTTTAATTAGCCAATAATGACAAGTTCGGGTTCAGTTTATAACTTTTTATATATGATTTAAGTATATTTATTCAGTTGTATTTATGTGAATAAAAATGCTAAAAAATAGGGACTGGGAAGATGCTCACTGGGAAAAGCATTTATCATACAAGTATTAGGGCATAAGTTCAGATCCCCACAGACTATATAGAGCTAGACAATAGTACACAGGTCCACACTTCTGGAACTGCTATTGTGAGACAAGAGACTAAACACTTCTTTCAAGGGCTTCGGAGTCAGATAACCTGGCATATGCAGAGAAGAACAAGAGAAATCCTGTCTTAAACATGGTGGAAGGAAAAAATTTGGCTCTTGCGGTTGTATTCTGACCTTCACGTGTGATGAAGCACACTTTACTTAACACCTGTACACACACACACACACACACACACACATGCATGCATACACACACCCATACACACACACACACACACACACACACATACATACACACATACATACACACACACACAGAAGAAAAAATGAAATGCAGAATTAGGAATTCTATGAGCTTGGTTTAGGTTTTAAATTTGCACTACAAACTGTTGGATAAAAATATTGAAGTTACAGAAAAGCACTGGATGGGGAGATGAATCTGGAGAAGTTGTTCTCATGGGTATTATGTTCTGGAGAGCTCAATGCCCTCATTTACCCTTTAGAAATTGCAGTGGCCTATGTCTCTGTGAAATGTTACCATGGTGAGGGGACAGTAGCTGAGGATGCGACAGCTGATCTAGTGGCAGAGAAAGTGTGATAAATGGAAAAGTAACCAACTGACTTCTGTTTTTAGAAAAAAAAAATCATTCAATGAAAGTGCTGATTGATCTGGATGCTACAAATACTTTTGTCTTTTCCAGAGAATGTAGGCCTTGGGCTGATGTGGTCTCAACTGGCCTAAAAGGGTAGACTAGCGCTGTTCTCAGAATGAGGAAAGCCATCTTTCGCAGTTATCTCAGCAGTAGATGGTGCAATGGAAGCTTTTCCTGTCTCTGGCTGGCAATTAGTAGCATTGGCAGCACATGGAAGAATGGGAAAGAAAAGTTCTCAGGCTGAATGGACCCAAAAGTTTCTTGTTAACATTCCTTCCAGATCCCGACAATGTACACACAAGTCTATAAGCTCTATAATCTATTGACTGTGAGTGAAAAATACTTCTTACTCATTAAAATGTTGGTTCTTAAGCCATTTCTCAAGACTTCTAAAGAAATTGAGTCTTTTCCTTGAGTCTATGTAAATACTGTTTTACTGATGTTTTGTTGTCTAGTTAAATGGGCCAGATAGCCCAGGGCTGTTCACACTGGCTGTGGAAGTATCATCGAGTTTCCAGATGTGTTCTCTGGATCACACCATGGTCAGCTTATGAAAGTGGAATCTCACCTGCCCCATTTCCTTCTGTTCTCACTGACAAATAAGTATGCTTAAAGTGGTCGTCCAAGTGAACTTCAATAATTTGTGTAGGCAATAAACCAGTTTTGCATTTCTATTTTCTTCCTCAAAACTTATTATTAGTTTTATTAAATGTGTCTTCCAAAGGGGCCATGGAACGTTATTTTTTTCCAAACCCTTTTTTTTTTTTTGGTTTTTTTGGATTTGGTTTTTTCAAGACAGGGTTTCTCTGTATAGCCCTGGCTGTCCTGGAACTCACTCAGTAGACCAGGCTGGCCTCTAACTCAGAAATCCTCCTGCCTCTGCCTCCCAGAGTGCTGGGATTACAGGAGTGAGCCACCACCGCCCGGCTTCAAACCCTATTTTTAATGACAGTTCTTGAGTGTTTTAACCTCCCTTGCAGCCCACTACCCACCAAAGTTAGTGGGAACTAGCATTCTGCCTTAGCTCCACCCCACAGTTACCTGGTAACAGCCAGGTATGCTCCACCCCACAGTTACCTGGCAACAGCCAGGTAGGCCTGGACCACTATAAAAGGAGTTTCTTGCTCTCTTGCCCTCTTGCTCCTTCTCTGTCCCCTTGCCCCTTCCCCCTGTCTCCCCATTCCCTTACTCCCTCTCTTTCCACATGCTCCTGGCTAGCCTCTACTCCTCTACTTCTCTACTCTCTTCCTCTCTCTGCCTTTCTCTGCCTCTACTACCCTCTTAACTCCCTTTCCCATGCCCTGAATATTCTATACTATACCATCCTGTAACTGGTCCCTCAGGGGGAAGGGATGCATTGGACTCACCACACCTCCATAGAACATATTCCCCCTTCTCTTTATCTTTTTATAAACACATCAGTGGGAAAGAAAGGATATGAGTGAAGTGGACCTGTTTAGAAAGGTTCTTTGGAGGAACTCAAATCTGTGCTGTCTGGAAATTGGCAGTTTAGTTTACAGATCATCAGTGGCACTCAATCCACTTGTAAACACTTCACAGATACACCAGCAGTACAGCTCAGTAGAGTCCAGATAGCAACACCAGTGACTCTGAAAGACTCCCGAATCCTGGAAATCCTCACTCAAGACTCAGGATAGGAGGACACTTCAAAAAATTCACGAGAGACTATCCTTGATGCAAACACATGAAGTTTAATTCTTCAGTACACTGGGGCCACTCTCGTGTCCCGCACAGAGGCAGAGGAGTTCGACCTCGCACAGCTGTAGTTGGGGGTTTTTGAAGAAGACTATAAAGAAAAAGGGGAGGGGAGGCTCAGGCAGTGATCTATGTCATAAGGAATGGGGAGATCAAGCAGAGCAGCAATTCATGGCTCAGTGGAAGGTTACTTTGAGCAAGGTGCCAGATGTCTCAGGAATGTGGGAGCTAGTCCTTGGAGTATGGAGTTCTCAGAGTAGGGAGTGAGCGCTAGTCCTTGGAGCAATGGAGAAGGGCTATCTTATGGTTGATGGGGTTTTTTTAGGCTGAGAGCAGAAAAAACAAGTTGCTCTGTGTTTTTAATTGCTAGCGGTCTAAAAATCTTGAGTTGGGGTCTCTCATCTTGACCTAGCAGAGACAGCCAGGCCTCAGTCTTTGCTCAACTCAGCAGGAGGGACTAGGAGGAATGCTAAGAGAAGCTCTGTCTCTATCACTCTGTGGAGTCCTATTTATACCCTCCAAACATCATGTGTCCCCATGTGCCTTGCCTCAGCACATGCATTCAATCAGCCCGAGTCCACAGAATCTTGAAAAATGGCACCTAACTACACAATGTAAGGCGAACCATTACATTCATGTTATTAGCAAGGAACCCACCCACATGTCCTTTCTTGTGCTTGCTTTAACAGAACATCCTCTCTCCTGTGTCTGCTTCAGTGGAGCATCCATTCACATGTCTGACTAAGCCTTTCACACCTGTGTCCACTGAAATGAAATGTTGTTCCTTCACGTGTCTGCCTTAGTAACTTTTCAAAGAACCCTGAAGTTTCCACTTCAGGGCCATGTCTCAAAGACTTGATTGCCAGTTGATGGGCCCAATGGAAGGAAATTAGGTCATTGATGGCATGCCTTTAAAAGGGATTTTTGGGGTAGTAGACTCTTCCTGTCTCATTCTTTACTTCCTGGTCATCACACGACAAGAGCTTCCTCTGCCCTGTTCTCTCCACTATAATGTGTTTGCTGTAATGAGTTACCATCTTTTCTACCTTTAAGTTGGTTATCTTGGGTATTGTGCTACAATCATAGTAACTTAACTAACACAGAAATAAACTCAACATCATTTCTTTAGGCTGTGGTTCAAATGTGTCACCTGAAGTTCAGATTAGAAACTTGATTCAGATATGCTAGCATAGTGAAGAGGTGTCTGGTGGGAAGTGGGGTGTGGAGGCATAGGAGCCAATGATCCAGGATATATGAAGTAATACTGTTTTCATGGAAGCAGGTCTGCTAGTACAGTAGTTGCTTCTTTCTCTCTCTTTCAACCTCCTTTCTCTTTTACCTTGAGATTCCTCACCAGGAATGTTTTTGATTAATATACTCCCTCAATCTCCTACATCCCAGCCTTGTGAACTGTGAGGATATAAATTTCTATACACTTTGTGTTATCTAGTCCATAGCATTCCAGTATAAAAGAAAGGGAGACTAAGAAAGTTCTTTTTCAGAGATTTTAAAAAATATGTATATTTTGAGTATGTGTATGTATGTGTGGGTGCCAGTGAAGATCATAAAAAGGAATTTGTTCCCCTAGAGCTGGCCCTCTGTAATAACAGGAAGCACTCTTAACCACTGCTCTATTTCTCGAGCCTACTAAGAAACTCCTTAACAGTTATTTCCCCGCCTTTGACTGGGAATTTGGTAAAACTGATGACTTTTCTATAGCCCTAAGTGAAGGAGTCAGGGTTACTAGGATGAAGGATTTAGCAGGATGAAGGAGTCTGTAGGATGATGAAGGGGCTTAAAGGTGGGAGTATAGGTTGTTACATAAGTGTGGCTAGGCGGCGTGGGGGAAGGTGTCCAGGCAGGCCCTTGCCTGGGCACCTCTGCCCCTGAGGGACCACACACACACAGACATGGTATAGAATAGAGTTTATTCAGAATAGGGGATGGGAGTTAGTGGTAGAGAGAGAGAGAGAGAGAGAGAGAGAGAGAGAGAGAGAGAGAGAGAGAGAGGAGGCCGGCCATGACCACGTGGAGGGGGGGGGAAGAGCCCCAGGGGCAGAGAGGTGAGAGTATGTGGGAGAGTGGTGAGCAAAGAGAAAGAGGAGGAGCAAGTAGCCCCTCTTATAGTGGGCCAGATCTCTGGGGCGGGGCATACCTGGTTATTGCCAGGTAGGTGTGGGGTGGAGCTTAGACAAAACCCCAACACTAAGCAGAAGAGAAACTAAGAATAAAATTTATGTTGGGGAAATTGACATTGTTCCTGATAGAACCCTAAAAGTAGTTGTTTCATTCATTCATTTACCATCCATTCATATAGTCAATAAATGAGTAGAGAGTGCTAGGCACTTTGCAGGTGCCTTCTATGCACTTGTAATGCATCCGTGCACAATGTCTCTGACTTCATGGAGTCTACAATCTACCAGGAAGACAAGTCAATACACAGGACTATTATGGACTGAATTATGTCCCTCTTTTCTCCAGAAAATTCAGACTGTTTAGCCTCTCTTTTATGCAAGTATGTGCAATAAAGAAACTGCTCATATGACTGCTCCATGATGTGGTTAAGGTTTTTACTGTAGAAGAGATGGGAGAGAGAGAGAGAGAGAGAGAGAGAGAGAGAGAGAGAGAGAGAGAGAGAGAGAGAGAATCTGGAAGAATCTAGAGCAGAGAGAGAAAATGTAGATTGCCTATGGTTAGCATTAGGGAAATGGGAAGATGGGAGAGAATAGTGGAGATGGTGAGATATTGCACAGTAAGAGAGGCAAGAGACAAGAGTAAGTGGACAACAAGAGGTATACATAGGTAGATGGATAGATAGATGATAGACAGATGAAAGACAGATGGATGATAGGTAGATTGATATATGATATCATAGATAATATCAGATAATAGATATATGATAGGTAGCTATAGATAGATAATAGATATAGATATATAAAGATAGATAATAGATATATGATAAATACATAGACAGACAGACAGATAATAGATATGTGATAGGCACATAGATGAAAGACAGATGGATGATAGATAAATAGACAGAAAGGTAGATGAAAGACAGATGGATGATAAGATAGACAGATAGATAGATAGATGAGTATAGTGAGAAAAACAAGAGCAGAGAATAGCAGGAACAGGCAGGTTATAAGAAGGATGAGTAGCTGACATGAGGGAAGCCCAGAGCTGGAATGGGTTTAGGGCAGAAGGAGAGGTGAGAGTGGCCAAGATGCTGGCATAGACTTTGAAATATATAGCAGGTACTTGTGATGCTGATGGAGCTCAGAGGCCATCATGGGCTTTGATAGTCATATAGGTGCCATGGATAGCCACATGTCCCTTCTCCTAAAGGTAAGGGAAATGACTCCTTCTGACACATGGGAATTTAATTGGTTCACAAGTTCCTGAGCAATTCTGTCTTTAATCTAACCATCAGAAAACCTCCTATAGTCCTATATGGTCCTCCTATAGTACCATTTCTTGGTACAAAAACTGCCTTTTGCATTTTAGACAATTGGAGTTTCCTTTCTGCCTGTCTGACACCAATGTAACTTAGTTTGGAATATAACCCTTACTTAAGTGACTAGGATTAGTAAGGTTATGACACCAAAGGGGAAACTATAATCCAGAAAAAAATAATTACAGCAAACATGACAAAGATCATTTTGATAGCTAAAAGCTGTATTCGTTAAGAAAATTATAATGTGAACAGGTAGTTTAAAATCTAACAACCCATAATAATGCAAAAATGCCTATTGTACAGATAATATTTTAATGCTAATTAAAGCAATGTAGTTACATGTTTCCTAAAAACTCAGTGGCATCAAGTATGTGGAAATGAGAGACTTTCACAAGAGGATGCCAGGAGGATGTGTAATGCAGACCTCATAGGGCATGGTGGTAAGACAGGGTAAGACATAAAAATATGAATCTTAGGAACGTGTAGATCAAATATCCAGTCAAAGGTATATGTGTGCGTGCGTGCGTGTGTGCATATGTGTGTGTGTGTGTGCGTGTGTTCTTCTATGCATCGATGTTTGGAAAAACTATTTGTTAGGAAATCTACATTTAATGGCTAAGTTTTAAAAGAACAAGACAGGGTGATCAGTAATATAGGAGTCACTGAGTGAGCTTCAGCTGGGATTCCCACCTTCCTTGAAGCTGACTGTTTTTAACACAAATAATTGACTTAGCTACAAAATGAATCTGTACTGGAAGAGTAGAAAAGAAGTAAGTGATAAAAGAAGAAAACAAGGGCATGAAGAAGAAAAAGAACCAGGAAGTAGATGGAAGAAATAGAAAGATGGACAAAACAAGTGGGAAGAGATGAACTGTTTTATGTTCACGTATGGCAACTATTAGGTACAAGCACCCCAGAAGGGCGGTCCAGCTAACCTGATCTTAGGTGAAAGTCTTGACTCAGCTCAAGCTGAACTGGTAGAGAAATAAAACCTCAGGAGCAGCATTCCACAGGATTTTCTATCTGCCAAAAGGATCCACTTTTGGTATCTCCCGTTTCCCTTGCCAGAGTGGACATCTGGCTCTCTGTTAGCACATAGCTATGTTTCTATATCAAAGCTCATGCTAATCTCCAGATTCCTCTGGTCCCTACTAACATATACCTATCAGGAATATCAAGGCCCCCAAGTCTCCTGGCCCCTCTTACCTTTTCCACTACGTTACCTGCCAGGCTGTTCCAGAGTTCAGTTCACTCCCCTCTGCACTGGTTCTGCTCTCTTACAAGACTATGTGGAGAGACAGGGGAAGGGAAAGGGGAGAGAAAAGAGCCCAAGAGGGCAAGAGAGAAACAAGAGAGAAACAAATAGGAAAAAGGAGTAAGAGAATAAGAGAGAGAAGAGGGGCTGAGCAGGCCCTTTTATAGTGGGCCAGGCCTACCTGGCTCTTGCCAGGTAATTGTGGAGAGGGGCATACCTGGCTGTTGCCAGGTAACTGTGGGGTGAAGCTTAGACAGAATCTTAACAAGTATCATGTGTCTTCCATTTTGAAAAAGCAAAATCCTAAAGGGTGACTGTTTTGGTTGTGGATGATGATACAATAGCAATATAAATTCTTCCTTATGTTTCATTTTTAGTTTCAAAAGTTTCTTTAGTGCACTAACAGTATTTTTACCTTGAAGAAAGTCTTCAATGAATCTAGTTTCTTTTCTTTTATAAAGACCACTGAGGATTAAGGGCAAACCAGCAGGAGGCAGATAGGAGTGGTGGACAGATTGGGCACCACCTGATGGAGCTGGACTTTTCTGGGGAATTTGGGCATTTTAGAAATACAGATTCTGGCTTATCAAGGCACTGTGCATCCTTAGAGAAGAACTATCTATGTCCAATTTGGAGTTCATAACAATTTATGCTACCTTTCACTAATGTACATTTGCATTTAAAATAACTGTGAAATGCAAAACAAAAAAAATAAGAGCTTGTAAGAATATGTTTGTCTAGCTTGTAGTCTTAACTGATGAAAGTGTGGTGATACCACAGAGTGAAGCAGAGTTGCCCCTTCCTCTGGGCTCACCTCAGCCATGTTTCTCTTCATTCAGGCCACTTATGGTTGAGACTCTTCTAGTGTCCATTGCAGACAGGCTGTGTAACTCTGAAAGTGTCTTGGAATTAAACACAGCTGAATTGACAGCAGAGACTTTCTGCTCTCCATTAAAACGTGTCAAGCATTTAAGCAGATATCAAAATCCAGCACTCTTGAAAAAAATTGAGGTTTTCAAAGATACTAGAGCCAATTTCAAAGAAGAATTAATTCAAGAAAAACAGCAATACAGGCTTTACCTAGTGGTCCCAGGCTGGAAGCTGCTCTGTTCTCCTCCGCTGTTGCGGCCAAGACAGATTTGCTGCTCAGAAATCCACCTAAACCAACTGTAGATTCCCAAGAGAAGGAAACATGGGGCTGTTGATAAAGGGTGACCTCACATGCATTTCCAATATGAAGCAAAAAATTATCTTACCAAAAGTGAAAAAAAAAAAGCTTTCAGCCTCATTGGCTTCCTGTTGAAGGAAAAGGATGCTTCAGGAGCCTTGAACTTCCTGTTTGTGAACTCAGCCAGAACTGAATGTTTCAGAGGAAGTGTAAGAAAACAAGTTTAAAGGGAGTTAAAGGGAGAGAGAACTTTAACTAGAGGGAGGATCAGAAGTGTAACACGAGAGAACTAGAGATCTAAAGTGGCTTTTTGATACAGAAGATGTCAGGAGAACAGTTGTCAACACTAATTAATATTAATAATGTATTCACTAGCTGATAAGAATCAAAGTTTTGTTCAGGTTTTTGGAGGGAGCAAATAATTTTTTGTATGTGACAGCCACACCAGTTAGGGCCATTTGTTGTGTTTTATAAAAAGATAAAGAGAGAAGGAATATGTTTGGTGGATGTGTAGTCAGGTATGGGGGAAAAGGGCTACTACCTCCTGGGCATGGGGAGGGAAATTAAGAGGGTAGTAGAGGGAGAGAGAGAGAGAGAGAGAGAGAGAGAGAGAGAGAGAGAGAGAGAGAGAGAGAGAGAGAGAGAGAGGCTGAATAGTCTTTCTTACAGCGAGTCAGGACCCTACAGGGCTGTTTCTAGATAACCCTTGGGCAAAACCTAAAGGAATTTTTAAACAGTCACACCTTAAACTTTATTGTGCACCTGCGTTAGAATGATTGCTGTCTAGAACCCCTTTCTTGTAATTTGTACTTGTTAGATTTCAAACCTAACAATGGTTGAGGTGCCTGTTTAACAGATCAAAGGGAACTCCTTGCAATCCCTTAGTCCTCACCAATTACAGTGCCCTCCTGCTGGCATACCCCACTCTTACCTGGAACTCTCTAGTCCAGAGATTCAGCTGCTCTTCTCCTAACTATTCTCCTCTCTATAATGCATCTATTTTGGTTACTGGCTCTCTTTGTACCTTTGGGCCATGACCACGTGGAGAGAGGGGAGTAAGGGAAGGGGAAGGGAAGAGCCCAAGAGGGCAAGAGAGAACAAGAGAATAAGAGAGCAAGAGAGAGAGGAAGGGCATGCAGTCTCTTTAACAGTGGGCTAGACCTGCCTGGCTGTTGCCAGTTAACTGTGGGGTGGAGCTTAGACAGAATCCTAACAATGGCTTTGTGCTTTTTGGTACTGTTGCACTATGGTGATATTCTTAAGGAAAGTAGGGTTATTTAAACACAAACTATGATATATGAAGGTCAGCTTGATTAGCCCAATTAAGCGATTAGCTAGACAATAGGGTATACTGCCTGGTTGTGCTGAACATGGGAGACCTATGTATTGGGTGGGACAGAGTGGGATGATGGCTGTTTGTTTGCTTTTCATTTGGTGTAAAATGCCGTGTCGGGGCATGGTTAAATGGAATTGCTGATATTTAGAATTTTTCACTTACCTTTTTTTTTTTTTTTGCGTTTGACTTAAGATAATTGAATCCATGAGCAAATGAAAGTGTCACATGATTCCTCAATCCTTGGCTTCTGTCATTGACCAGAATGCAGTGTTAAGCTGTCTTGTCATTACTAGTGTTGGTATTCTGTCTAAGCTCCACCCCACACTTACCTGGCAATAGTCAGGTATGCCCTGCCCCATAGATCTGGCCCACTATAAAAGGGGCTACTTGCCCCTCCTCTCTCCCCCCCCCCATCCTATTCTTAACCTCTCTGCCCCTTGGGCTCTCCTCCCCTCCTCCCTCTCTCCACGTGGTCATGGCCGGCCTCCATTCTCCTCTCCTCTCTCTCTCTCTCTCTCTCTCTCTCTCTCTCTGCCTCTCTAACTCCCAACCTCTACCCTGGATAAACTCTATTCTATATGATGCCTATGTGTGTGTGGTCCGTCGGGGGGAAGAGGTGCTTAGACATGGGCCCGCCTGGGCACCCCCTTCCCCCACACCACTGTGCCACACTCCCTTAACCCCCATTCTCTCTTCTTAAGCCCCCTTCATTGATGCATTGGCCTTTCAACTAGGAACCCTGGACCACTAAGTTACCCGGTACTTTGTTCATAACCGTGACCCAGGTTTAACTGTCAATCTTGTTCCTTCCCTGGGGACTGGAGTGGAGGGGAGGGTAAGATAAGGATGGGCAGTGGGAGAGGAATTTGTGAGTGGTAAGCTTATATTTTCCCATTTCTTTCTCGGAGTATGGATAGATTTCTCCATCAGTTGTTTGCTATCATTCTTTTAGGCTTCAAGTCCTGGAATACAACCTAAGGTTACCACCACCACCACCACCACCACCACCACCACCACCACTCCCTCCTCTCCCCCTTCAACCTTTTCCTATCTTCAAACACCAGCTACAAAGTTTTAAAAGAAAAAAAAAAAAGCCCCTTAGTCACTGATGGCCTCAGGCTTTTCTAATACTCCTCATCCATGTATTAATTCAAGTCTTTTTGAGTTAACCCCAAGGGGAGTAGATGCTCAGTAAGAAGAAAGGAGAGGCCTGAGTCGTAGACATGGACAGGAGAGCTTATGGAAGAACCAGGTCTCAGTCATCCTTAAATGGGCCTCAAATGGGTATTGGCAAACTTGTGATCAGTACAGCTTCAAACTGACTCCAGACAAAACTCATGACCTATACAGTTTAGCATATTTCTACCCTCCTTTTTTTTCAACTGGTAGCCATATTCTGGAAACAAATTATCTCCATGACACTTCTAACAAACCATTTTATCATGTACTTCATCTATCCTTCCATAAAGCACAAACATTTGTTGGCAAAAACAATCTCCTATTTTATATTTTATATAGAAAATATGTATTTTAATTTTATATAATATGCAGATATGATTAATTTGTAAATATTTACTGTTAGGATTCTGTCTAAACTCCACGCCACAGTTCCCTGGCAACAGCCAGGTATGCCCCTCTCCACAGTTACCTGGCAACAGCCAGGTAGGCCTGGTCTACTATAAATGGGGCTGCTCAGCCCCTCCTCTCTCTCTTTACCTCTCTTGCATCTCTTATTCTCACTCTCCTAGCCTCTCTCTTGCCTCCTCTTGGGCTCTCCTCCCCTCCCCCCCTCCGCATGATCATGCCCGCCCTCTGTTTCTCTACTCTCTCCCTCTCAGCCTTTCTCTGCCTCTACTACCCCCTTAACTCCCATCCCATGCTCTGAATAAACTCTATTCTATAGTATACCAGTGTGTGTCTGGTCCCTCAGGGGGAAGGGATGCCTCTGCATGGGCCTGCTGAGGCACTCCCTTCCCCCACACCCCACACCGCTGCAGAACATATTCTCACAGCCTCTTTCTCTTTTTATGATCACAACATTTACAGAAATGTAAAGTTACTGACTCATTTAAATATCATTTAAAATGACAAGTATTCATAGTATATACCACATATTTAAGTATATATTTTATATATAAAGCAATATAATTGCCATATGTTAAATAATATATTCGATATTATAAATGTGTGCATATAGTATATATTTTATTTGCTTCATTATTATTGCCTTAATACTAGCTTAAGAGTCCATTTTTCAAAAGTTCATTAAATTTTATGAGATTTCTTGTTTTCCCAAAGCCTAAAAGATTTCTTGAAGTCTCTTTTATGATTGTAACAATTAGGGCTATAATCAAGTGTCCCAGCTGTGAAGTAAAATATACCTATTTTCTCTGTGTGTCACTGTAATCAATCTCTACCTCTGCTTCCTGTCACCCCTGTCACAAAGATTATATGAGATTCAACTGATAAAAGCCAGGATGACAGTGTTAGCAAGGGTCTCTGTCAGAACTCTCTGAAGTTAAAAGAGTCTGGTGTTAAGAGTCTTATCTCCAAACTTATTTACAGACCTTCTGGGAGTGGCTGAAATCTCAGCTATTCTTTGACAATTCCTTTTTGAGTCAAGCTATCTATGCACAGGACTAGTTTTGTGACTTTTTCAGCGTAGGAATGACCATCAGAATGGAGAAATCAAAGCCAACCTTGTACTATAAACACTCCCTGAGGAGATAAGAATTGTTTTCTCTGGCTATGACCCTCTGGTTGCACTCACCAGGGCCCTCCCTCCAAGTTTGGCCTCGTTCACAGGCAAAGGAAACAGAAACCTAAGAGCCAGGATGATACTCAGCATGGGAGCCTAGCATCTCTTGTGCCTCATATTTGGGTCTCTGTTTCCAGGTTACCTCCCTCATGGGGAGGAGACTGAGAGGCTCTATAAAGCGAACACAGAAAAAAGGGAAATGTGTGGGTAGGGATATTAATTTTGCAAAATAACGACGACAAATGAACAAAAAGTATTCAAACTGCAGGCAGTGCTTTGTTTTCCTGGGAGACAAATGAGTGGATGACCAGGCAGGAGTGGTACATTATACATATGCAATCCCAAAGTC
The DNA here is from genome assembly GCF_947179515.1 of Apodemus sylvaticus. NCBI lineage: Eukaryota > Metazoa > Chordata > Mammalia > Rodentia > Muridae > Apodemus > Apodemus sylvaticus. The sequence goes on from NC_067472.1 coordinate 27,602,111, forward strand.
TCAGGAGGCTGAGGCAGGAGGCTTGTGGCCTCCCACAAGCAGCCAGGCCACAGGAGGAGACTGTTTTACAGGAACAAAAACTAAACAAGACACCTTACTGCCACCAGCAAACTCTAAGGCCCACCATGGCCAAAGAAAGTGTTTCAAATAGTTTCTTTAATATACAGATAATTGCTTTTTATCCCCTCTTCTTTCTATTTCTCTGAAAGGCTGGGGAGAGGTCCACACACTCATCTATGGATTCACCTTCTGTCCATTCACCCATCTTTGAGGATTCATTCCTATCCACTCATAAATTCACTAGTTATGTATTCATCAAATCAATATTTATTGAATTCTGATCACATTTTAGACAGTGTTCCATATCTCCAAAGCTCTGATAATACTTGAAGTGTAAATAGCAACAGGGAACACTTTTTGATCTGGTGACAGAAAATGATGTAATTAAGGTTAAATATTTCTAGAGGGCAGATAGTGTAAGACTCTGGTGAGTCTTCTAGTCCCCTCCCCAGCTACCTTATTTCCAGGCTGTTCCAGTTCAAGGGTCTCCCCAAACTGTTTCTCTTTTTTAGATCCAATGAGTATTTTTTGTTTTATCCCTACCCCTGATTCTCTCTGCTATCTCTGCTAGATGGCCTTGGCAGTTTGAATACAATTTCTTTTTCATTGGAGCTATCCAGTGTTCTCAGTGCACCCTCGCTTACACATGTAAGGACCAGCTTCACGGCTGGCAGTACTGGATTAAACTTTCGGAGAACAAAATGATGTATATGCTGCAACAATGATTTATGATGGGATTCCTGGCTGGAAGGTGTAGAAAGCCTGAGGATAGGATGTCTCACTCTCTTTGTTTATCCACAGTGCTTGGGAACACTCCATGGTTTGACCTTTAGCTGGTACAAGTTCAATCCCATCCTTATTTCCTATTGAAGAGGTCAGCTCAGGAACTTTGAAAAATTCCACCAAACACCTCCCCCTCCTGGAAGAGAAAGGTCATAAAGAACATTGGCACCCCTCCCTTCCAGAAGGGGAGGGACTAATTAGATTCCTTAGACCACCAGGGGAGGGAACTGACCATTGGCCACCTGTGCATGGGGAAAGCCCAGAGCCCATAGACACATTCCACAGACGCCGACAGTTCGCCACATACAGACAAGGGAAGTCCCTGCCAACTCACTCCCTAAAGACCAATCAGTTTAAAAGTCATACTGTTCTGCCAATCACAGAAGAGCCCTGAAGTTTTGGTGTCCACCATAAGTGTATCAACAGGAACCAGACGCCTCATCATCAGGAAGTAAAGGGAGATGAGGAAGTGGATCTTCCTGGCAGAGAGAACACTTTGCACAGCTCTCTGGGAGTAATGTCTAATCTATCCACCCACAATCCTGTCTCCCTCTCTCCATATCTAGTCCCAGATGAGCTTGGGATGTCATCATAGACATAGTCAGGTGGGCCTGCCCTTTTGAGGCGCTTGGGATTTTCCTTCAAACTGAACAAAAAGGTCATTGGAACATGAGGGTTCTGATCTCTGTAATAGATCAATCAATTGATGGACTCATAATTTGATAGAATTACTGCAAATTGGTGGAAACTAGAACCATTCTTAAAGGAAATGGGCCACTGGAGATGGAGCCTTGTTCTCAGACCCTTCTCTTCCTTTTCCTTACTTCCTGACAGCCACAGATTAATAGTTTTCCCCTGTCACATCCTTCCACTGGGATATTCCTGTCTTGCCACAAATCTAAACGCAGTGGTACCAGACAACAGTGGACTGGAATCTCTGCAACCATAAGCCAAAATAAATCCATTCCCTAGTCACTCCAGACCAGCCTTTTTGTTTGGGGTGGGGGGGGGAGATTATTAACCAATGAGAATAGGATGGGGGAATTCCAGATAATAAATTATCCTCAAAACAACCCGCCCCATAAACAAATAGGAAGCCTTCCATGTATTTGCTGTGAGGGATATTATCCAGGGATGTCTGACTTATTGTCCCTGAGTTGCTACTCCTTTACCTCTTTTGAACTCCTTGGAACCTTTTGAAAGTTACGCCCTAACTATTAGCCAAGAACTATCTTGTGTCTTATATCTACTGTGTTGAATCTCTGATGTTTGTGGTTGTTATCTCTTCTTTAGATGCCCAGAGTCTCCAAAGAGATAGAGGACTTGCTTGCATAAGACTGTATCACTTGTTCACCCAGGGATCTACAATTAGGACTGACTGAGCTGAGCAAGGGTCCTCAGGTGTGTCCAACCTTTGACTTGACACTGTCATCTGTAAAGCTCATGCTCCAGAACTACACTATCAACTTTACAACCAAAAAGAAGCCAAAAAAATAAAGAAAGAAAGAAAGAAAGAAAGAAAGAAAGAGAGAGAGAGAGAGAAAGAAAGAAAGAAAGAAAGAAAGAAAGAAAGAAAGAAAGAAAGAAAGAAAGAAAGAAAGAAAAAAGAAAAGAAAAAAGAAAGAGGTCCTCAGTCCTCTACCCCTGCGTGGTGTACGACTGTGGAACCCAGAATTCTGGAATAAAGAAATCCTCATGCTATTGCATCGGAAAAGAAAAAAGAAAAAAGAAAGAAGAAAAAAAAAAAGAAAACCCACCATTTAATGATGCATATTTGCAGAGTAGCACAAATGCTGACCAAATTTACACACTCCAAAGGTAAGCACCTTCTTAATGTACAGTCAGGGGCTGGAGCAGTGGCTTCAAAATGAGGACCACTGGCTGCTCTTCCAGAGGATCTAGGTTCAATTTCTACTACCCTCATAGCAGCTCACAATTGTCTATAGTTCCCGTCCCAGAGGATCTGGCACCATTTTCTGGCCCCTGAGGGCATTAGGCATGCACATAATGCAGAGACATACATTAGGATAAAGCACTCATACACATAAAATATTTTTTAAAAAATGTACCAGAAGTACCTTTTCTACCTTACAAGTATGGATTAATTTCAATCTGTCCAGAAACTACACATTTATAAAATTCTTTATAGCCTAATCCACTTCAGCTCAACATTCTCTACAAATAAACAGGATGGAGTCAAAAGCTCACACTCTGGTCTGTAGTGCCGTCACCACCTCCCATAGTCACAACGTAATCTCTGCACATTGCAGAGAGCCTATATATGAAACATCCGACAAACCTAGGCATAAAATCAAATCAACTGGTAGCCCCAGAGCTGAGAGAGGAAGTAAGATGAATATCTGGGAAAACTCCTATACTTTAAAGGACTCTAGGGTCACAGGAACAACTCTCACAATGCGACCGCCGGATCAGCAGAAATGAAACCAGACTGCTAGCTTTCTAATTCCCAGCCTTCTTTATTACTGCAATGTGATAGTCATGGTGTGGAAAGAGAAAGAAACTTAAAGGAATTTTGTCTCCTGTTTAAGCAGTTTTTGCAAGGCTCTTGCTTCATTCCTTAGGGTAACAGACATTTAAGTCCACAGGGTAGGCATAAAGCTGATGAAATGGGGAGGGCAAGACCAGGCTGCTATGTCTCTAGACCAGAACCCAGAGCAGCTCAACAGCGTCCATCATCTCCTACCAAGCTGAACCTCTGTCAAGGAGCTAAGCACATACCAAGACCAGAGTGGGGAACGGTTAAAGGATGCAGAGGGATGAGAAGCAGTTATAGGTCTGCTGTATCAGGGAGGGGAGCGCAATGTGTTAGAAACTACAGAAACGCTTGCTCCCTGCTTCCAAGCATGAAGGTAAAAATGGCCACTTCTTTTTCAGTCTCCAAATCGAAGGGCATTCAGGGGAACCACTGAGACTAGCCAGATTGACACATGTGACCCAGCTGTGCTTCTGTCCTAACCCAGGCACTGCCCTGTGAGGCTTGCAAGTGCCTTCCAAAGCAGAATGCCTTTTCACTGTGAAATGAATATTGAGGAATACAATACACTCTTTATTTCTGGAAGGATGGCCAAAGAAATAATACCAACGTTGTCCTCTAATAATAGCAGCAGCTGTCAACAAATCAAACCCTTCTGCATCTATGAGTGATCTCAGAGAGAAAACTCGATGAAACTGCGTCCCAATGGTGGCCACCTCTCTCTACCAGATTTCAGTATCAATAAGCAGGATTCTTTATTAAACCCATGGGCCAAGATTGAGAATCCCAAGGGACAGACATCAGTCAAAAGCATTTTTTCAAAACAAACAAATAAATAAATACCCTTTATAGAGGAATCAAGAGAACAAAAATGGATCTTAGGCTTTTCGGACATCCAGTACAGAGGTGCTCTTTGATTGGTGTGTTCCTTTTTCAGGACTGAGCAGGGCAGAGAGGTGAACATCTCCCTTCACAGAAGCACACTAAGTTTCCTCAGGCACCATAGACAAAGTCTCTCATTGTATCTCTCCATTGAGGTCATCCATCTCCTCTAGCTATCCCCTGACGGTTGGCGATAATGATATCCACACGTGTTTATCAATTTATCCTGAGCATTAAAAACTAAGTTTACTACGTTCTCTAGCACAGGTGACAGACGGCAACAACTATGTAGATATTCTTATAGAAAAACGCAAGACCAGGGACAACCCTTTATTCTAGAACCTTTTCCATTTTGAAATTAAATTACATCTCAAAGGAAAAATAACTGAACTCCTTTAAAGAACAGCAAAGCAAACAAAACCAACGCCCATGAGTGTGTCTATGCTTTGCCTAATGGTCTAATTAACACACAGTCACGCGAAGTTACCAGTCCTCAGAAGAATCCCAGGAATTTGAACCATGGCCAGTATGGTGTTCTGGACCCTGTTAAAGGTCAAATAATAAATACTTTCTCTGGCTTTGTGAGCAAACTAGTCTAGTCTGCTCTTGCAGCACCTGATCCAATAAAACTTCATTTGTAGAAGTAAATAGCAAGCTATAGCTGGCCTCTGGGTGGTAGTTTGTTAACCCTTGTTCTATGACCCTGTGTATTCTTCATGCTCAGAGTATCTTGAAGGCATGAGGTCCTGTCTCCTGATGCTCGGTCTTTTCAGTCATTGCCTTTCTCTTTTGAATAGCATACTTTTCAGGGTGCCACAGTGTTCTAATATTTCCTTTTGTTTTCCCGGAGTCTTTGTTGATATTTTACTGAAGCGTAATTGTGATTCAGGTTCATGGCCTCCTGAGCCGTTGCTGTCCTGGTGCTAATTACACTGCTTGCTTTCAGCACTTCCAAACACCCTCCTCACACAGTATTGATTATACAAGGACACAAATGCCTCATGGTGCCTTCCTCAGCTCTGAACGGCTGCCCAGTTTGAGATTTCCAGTCCCTGCTTCTAACTTTTACCTCTCTTCTTTCTTTACCAACTTTTTGAATCCGGCAAATATTTTAAAAAGAACGGAAAGAAGGAATGAAGGAAGAACGAACGAAAGAAAGAAAAAAAGAAAAAAGAGAAAGAAAGAAGAAATTCATTATGTCCGCTCAATATCCACAGAGAGGAATTCTCACATCATTTTAAAATATCAAACCAGCAAAACACAGGGGGAGACCATTACACACTAACATGTTAGTAGACTTACAGAGTTGAGAGATTGTGGGCATTTAAAAAGTTTCTGTAATTTCTCGTGCATTCTTTCTCAAATAAACAACCGGGAACGGGAAGGAACAGCAGTTGTTTTTGAAAGCCTTTGAATGAGCAGAGGGTGGGTTCTGTATGGAAGGGCCACCCCTGCATGGCTTAGGACCCAGAGTGTACCCTGCGCCCCTAGTGGACGGCCCAGGGAAACAAAAGTCGCGCCCACCACATTTAAGAGGGACGACCACCTCTCAGTCTCTTCTAGGTCTGTCTTGCTGATGGGTAAAAAAGCTTTAACGGCACACTGCCCGGACTTGCCTTTTGGCAGAATGGAGGCTGATGAAGGAAGGGTTCATGGCCAATGACTACTGCTCCGGGGTCGGGCCGCCGGCTACCGCTCCCTGCACCCGGGTGTACCCACACTTACTGCTTTGCGGGAGCAACTGCTATTCAGTTAGAGCTATGCATTAAAAATATCTTGCTTCACTCTGTTTCCGCCATATTTGCAGCGTTATTCAGGTGTGGCTGTCATACCTGAATCCTTTAGGGGACTCCCACTGTTTGCTAAAGTGACTTTCACCTCTCTGGGTCCCCACATCACTCAGCTAAGGGTGGGAGCCTGTACTCACCCAGGCAGTCTGGCTGCTCCCAGGGAGCTTTGCTTTGGGGTGGCACTCCATCTCAGCGCTGTTTCCTTCCCACCGGCTCCTGTTGCTGTCGCCAGGGGGCGCCCTGCTCCACTGCTTTCAGCTTTATTATCCCTAGATGCTAAATTTGAGAGTTTGCTACCGAAATACTTCCGGATTGGGAGAGAGTCAGATTTATCCATTCTTCCAGAGAACTCCCCTGAATTTTCAGGCCTGTGGGCCTTGGTACTCTAGCCAAGCTCTACCATAGAATCCTCCTTGCGCAATGCAAGACCAGACTGTCATTTCCCATTTTTAATGTTCATTGACAATGCTATCTGAAGCAGATTAATTTGCAGAGTGTAACATTCTGGACAGCAGAGATAATACCTAGTTGATTCTTACAAGATGGTTCAACCGTTTCCAGTTTCTTAATGGTGCTAGCATCTTAGCCAGAGGCATCCTCCTGAATTTAATTCTTGGAAGATCCCAGGGATTTAAATTGAAATTGAGGCTCAACTGGCTTGGCAGATGGCTCAGGCGCTTAAATCACTTGACTTTAAGCCCTAGGACTGAGTTGGGATGTGAGTTCAATAACAGGGAAAGTTGGATTGATTCCTGCAAGTGCTCCTCTGACCTCCATATGCCACCCTTGATCAATGAATGGATGGATAAATGAATGACAGATAAATGAATCTAGATAGATAGATAGATAGATAGATAGATAGATAGATAGATAGATAGATAGATAGATAGATAGAATGGATGAAAGCTAAATGACAGTTAAAGTCCTTTAACAGAAAGTGAGGTTCCAAGGCTAGGATGTAGCTCAGTGGTAGAGCTCTTGCCCAAGTCACTGACTTCTGTCCCTAGAACTGAAACTGAGATAGGGGATAGGGGAAGAGGAGGGAGAGTTTTAGCAATGAAATGTCATCCTAACAGTCCATCATACCATTCCCTGTGGCCCAGTGGTTGAACGCATTCACATATACGTCTGGTCTTGACAGTTTAATTTCTCTCCTAAATTGAATCTCTCCTCCTCCTCCTCCTGAAGGACTAGGAATTAACCTGAAGGACTAGGAATGTCATTTCTTTGTAGGATATTTCTACAAGATTCCTTTCCTGGCTGGCAAACCTGACACTTCCCATCTTATAAGCACAGTTGTGTTTATTGTCCCACCCCGACCCACAAGCCATTCCTTATGGTTTTAGGAGAGGAATGTAATCACCATACCGTGGTGAAAGATTCAGCTTCTTGTCAAGGGTCCTTAAAAGAGTTTTTTTCTGTGCTAGACTGTTTAACCCCTGAGTAGATACTTTCATGTGAGTGATCTAAGGAGACTTTCATTGAGTCAAGACAGGCAAGAGTTAGTAGAGATGTAGGGCTCATGAGAGCAGAAGAAACAACATAAGTCAGAGGAAAGTCAAAATGAAACTGAGGACAATGGCATATGGGGAGAATATATTCAAAGTACAGTGATTCGTTCATGAAAATCGCCTTACATAGCCCTAGATAATTCTTTTTAATTAAAATAAGCTTAGTCAGTAAAGAATATATAGCAATATAAAAAAAAAAAGAAAAAGAAAAAAACTAAAGTCCAAGAGGGGAAAAACCACGCACACAAGAATCAGAATGATCAGTCTCCAAACAAGGTCAATCAGAGGCCTAACTAGAGGCCAAGAAGTTAACGATAAGGCCAGGGTATGTAGCTCAATGGTTAGGAGCACTGGCAGCTCTTCCAGTGGACCTGTGTGTTTAGTTCTTAGCACCCACACGGCTCACACCTGTCTGTAACTTCAGTTCCAGGGACTCTGGCCCCCTCTTCTGGGCTCCATGGGCACCAAGCTCTCACATGAAGCACAGACATACTGGCAAAACTCACACACATAATAGAATAATAATTTAAAAAGAGAGATAATGTGAGATTAGATAACAAGTAGCCCCCAAGATGCTAAAATATATCAAATAGCATATTCAAGGAGATTCAAGTCATAACCAGGATAAACTTAAAAATGTTTAGTTACCAGGTTTTTTCATCAGGAAAGTGCTCTTTCCCCCTCCCTCATGCAAACACCTTTTGATCTGTCTTCACCCTCCAGAGTTACTGTTCTTTAGAGCTAGGATCTAGGTAGGTCCCTAACATTCATGAGTTACAGCCAGGTCTGGTGTTCCTGTTTCCCACTTACAATACTGAGGACCTTGTGGAGGTAGGAGAGGATGACTGAGAAGGAACTGAGGGGAAATCAAGGCTGGTTGGCCCTGACATTCTGCTGTCCATTTTGTTCACAAAGAACAGTTCCAGGAAGAAAAGAATGAGGGGTGTTACGAAACATTTCAAAGAACTTACTGGCTGTTCCTACTATACCGCCTCTGTCAACAGTAACATATTAATGTGACTTACCTTGACTCAATGTCTGTGATTGTTCTTCTCCATAGTTAGTTGCTTGGCAATTTTATGTTGTTGTTCCCTTCCTAAAAAGTAATTGTGAAATGAGAAGAAATCCTAGACTCCAATTTATTAGGTTAGATGAAATACGAGCAAAGAGTTTACAATTGCTTTAATGAAATTTACCAGAACAGTAATGGAAATGTGTTCAATATTTGAAATTAAGTTGCTAGAGTTTACAATGTTTTTAAGACAGTCCTCGCCTGAGAACCTACTATTGTAGATTTTTCTGAATGAAGCCTGACTCTTACATAAGCCCCAAAGATGTCAGTCTGCTGGTCTGTGGACCAGTCTGCCAAGACTTACTTGTTCAACCCATGGCCCAGGCAGCCACGAATGTGCTTCAACCCAATATCTTGACTTACTTAAAACACAAGGTGTGTCTGCGTCCTATGATACCAAAAGAATGGAGATGTGATGGAGATATGCAGAAACCCAGGCAGGCATACTTGGTAAAAATCTGGGATCCAAACAGGAAAAACAATTATTGAAATTCCACGATCATCATAGGGATGGATGGGAGTGGCGTATGAGAGCACAAAAGAGCATGTCTTAGGGGCCGGAGACCTTAGCAGGTGCCAAAAGGAAATGGAGAGGCTGTGAGAACAGCTTAACCACAGAGTCCAAGGCTCTGGGGAGGTGAGTGGAGGAAAGGATTGTCAGAGGTCCCTTCCCACTCGACCCATATCTCAGTGCTCATGAAGTCCTTTGCAGCTGTCAGATGCCATTCTCTGAGTTTTATTTCAGAAAAGTTGGTGCAGTGGTATGGATACTAATAAGAGTTTTTAACGATGCTTTCCCACAGAGCATACAATAGCCTCAGACATTAAAAAAAAAAAAAAGCAGACCTGTAAACTCCCATTCCTCTCACAATATTGTCCGATGTGTCTAACTAGGCAAGCAGAGATTGGGTAAGAGAACTTCAGAATTGGGAAAAGCTTGGGAAGAGGGAAAGAAAACATCCCATGCACACCTGTTTCCCAGGGCTGCACCCCGACTTCAGTGCTCCTGAGATGGAGGATTAGAGAAACTGTGCAGGGGTCATTGAGAGTGGAATAACCTGACAGAGTGTGAGACCGACCTACGGCTCTGTGAGGGGTGGGGTGGGGAGCTCTAACACAGTGTAGCAGGGAGCAGGAATGGGTGTTTCCTGGAGGATCCATCCCAACAAGTTCAGCCTGTTTAGTGTAAAAGAGCACCGGGTGCACAAGTTAGGACAAGGAAGAAATGAATACGCTGGGAATTTGCTCTGTTGCATGCTTTGGGAATTCTGTAAGTTCTCCAATTGTTGGACAGACTGGACCTGTGAAGTAGGATCATGCAGCTGACCTAGCAGCCTACAGTTGGGAAGAAGTTCCAATGAACTCCTCTTTCTCATTTCCAGGGCTCATTGACTAGTGGGAACCCTGTAGGAAGCTGAATCTGCTTCCCGGGGCCATAAGTATTCCACCCTTTTCCTTGCAAAAGTCTCAAGGATTTGGCCCAGTCTCTGCCCTCTCTCTGATTCTTCATCAATAATAAAATGAATGCTACAGACAAAAAAAGCTGATAGGACATCCTTTCCTTTGTGTCTTCTCTGATTCTGTTTGCTTCTACAGCATGGATAGCTTTTCAGATGATAAAATGCTGACACAACACCCACAGAAATTTGAATTATGAAAGCATGCAGATTGAACCAACAGTTAAGATGCTAAGTGCAACTTCATTCAGTTATAGAATATCATATAAATGTATAATAGAAAGAAAATTCCTCAATTACAATCTAGTAAGGTAAAACGGCACAGAGAGATAGCTCAATAGGTGTCAGGAGCCTAAGGCCAAGGCTATTAGGTGACTAGTAGGTGACTTTCCTGGGGGTGGCCCACCTTTCTGCGTGGCCTAAGATGGGTGAGCTTTGAGAGACAAGATCCCAAAAGACTTCATCTCAGGATTGCTTCATGCAGATGATAGGTTTTTCCTGATATGTCATTATTACATAGCCAAAGGACTCCTGAGCATTAGCCTACCCTATTGAGCAAAATTCTTACAGATCAATTTAAAGATGAAATTTCATGAATTAATACTGTTTAGATGAATTAAAAATTTTTTACATTTCCTGCTTTGACTTTAGAAAAAAATTTTAAGAGACAGTTATAGTTGTTTTGCTAGAAAGATCTAATAAAGTTAGATTCGAAAATAGAATGTGCTCATTCCTCATAAATAGGAAGTAAAAGCTGAATAATAAGAAAGACAATGAGCTTTCACAATTACACTAAAAAGAGAAATAGTGGGACAAATTTGTGTTTGAGGGAAAACATTCAGGTCCAAGGATGGAGCCACAGGTGTGCACTATGTGAAACCCTTGCTTTGAACTTATAATGAGCTTACAGAATGAAACATTGTTTTGAACTTATTAGCAACATCCTTCTGTAACCCCCCTTTTTGTAACATTCTATCTTTGAGGTAATTTTTTAAGAAATTTTGTCCAAAAAAAAAAAAAAAAAAGGTCACAGAAAAGAAATACAATGTTGGCTTAGGAGGCTCTGTCCCATCCATCCATCCACCAAATGTATACATGTATATGTCTGTTTGTCTATGAGTATGTATGCATGAGCACTTGTGGAGTAGATGAAACAGGTGGTCTGGACTGGCCAGGATGTATGTGTGTATGAATGTATATGTGTCTGTGCACATTGTCTGTATAAATGAATTTCTTTCTTTCCTTTTCTTTTCTCTCTGATTCACAAAGAGTTAACAATCTCAAAAACCTCTAACTAAAGAGGGGCTGACAGAGAAACGAACCCTAACAATTAATCCTTTACTTGATCCCCCAGTGCTGCTAAACATCTTGTGTTAATTCTGCAGATTTAGCACTCATTGAAGCACAAATAATAAGAGTTACAGAGTAAGAGACCCTATATTTACGTATGAAGAGTTAAGTCTTCAGTGCTCAGAACAATGAGAGTTAAGTTTTTAGCATAGAACAGTAAGAAAGAATGAAGTCTTCGGCACTTATTTAAGCCTGGAACAATAAGAGAGTTAAGTCTCTGGAACTTAAGAAAGCACAGAGATTTATAAAGCAAAAATAAAGCACAGAGAGATAAAGAGGAAAGAAGTGATTTTCAGCCACAGAATAAGCAAGAGAGTGTTAGAAGCCGGCAGATCCCAGTCCCCGAGAGTACAGTTAGAGAAAGTTAAAAGGCCAAAGATCACGCCTTTAGGCCTTTGTCCAATGCTGTCGCCCACTTCAGCTCGGTCCCCTTAAGGCCAGGCAGGTTCCCTGTAAGTAGGTAAAGCATTTGCTGTGATGACAAGAAGACTTGAGTTCATATCTCCAGTACTAAGGTAAAAAGCTGTGCTTGTGTCTGGAGGACAAGGGAGTGTAGGAGATAGAAGATCCCTAGAATTCACTGGACAGCCGGGCAGTGGTGGCGCACACCTTTGATCCCAGCACTTAGGAGGCAGAGGCAGGCAGATTTCTGAGTTTGAGGCCAGCTTGGTCTACAGATTGAGTTCCAGGACAGCCAGGGCTACACAGAGAAACCCTGTCTCAGAAAGAAAAGAAAAGAATAGGACTCATTGGACAGCTCATCTAGTCAATTCAGTGGCAGACTTGTCGCAAAAACTAAAGTGGAAAGGGACTGAGGAAGACACTTGGCACTGACTAATGGCCTCTACATACAGACACATGACAGGTATATCCCAAACACATATACATGTGTGAATATACATATCACCCACAAACAATCATACATACACACATACATGAATGAATGAATGAATGAATGAATGGATGGATGGATGGATGAAAAAACCAAACATTTCCACATCCATAAAAGCTAAAGTTGCCACAGGGGTTTTGAAGGCTGCACATGATGGTACCCCAGCCACCTTCCTCCTCACTGTCCCTCACCTGTGGCAGTGAGTTTACAAACCAAGAGCAGCAGAGGGCTTTGCATCTTATGTCCTGAGTTGTGGGTTGACTTCTTTGCTTTCAGGGCTTGACTTGGTTTCCCTCTTCTTTATGACAAAATGAATCATGGCTTGCTGACAACTAAACTTTGAGGAAGAAGCAGTAAATTGAAATGGAAACCACAGCAGTAAACCCTGACTTATTACAAGGATAGACGGCCAAACCATACCAGGAAGTGAATTACAGCACAATGATTTTCACACGTTTGCTCAAGCCCATGCCTTTGAAAATGGCTTTATTGTGATATAAACCACATGCCCCCAAACCTCATCCTTTCTAGTGGCTTTTCATTTTCTAAGAAGCATGGCTTAATCATCCCATTGTCTACTTAATTAAATTCCAAGCTATTCTTATCTCTGCCCAAGCAAAATCCATCCCATTAGTAGTCATTTCGTTCTTATCCTAGTCACTGTAACCAGTAATCTGCCCTCTGTATCCACGGATTCACCTCTTCTGGACATTTCACAGAGACAGAGTCAGTCAACATGTGGGCTTCTCAAGAGCCATCTGGAGTGCATCAGGGGTCTGTGCTTTATTCTGTTTTTACTGACAAATATCTACTATATGGATATAGCATGTGTAACTTCCTGTTCATCAGGTGATGGACATGTGGGTAGTTTCCAAGCTTTGCCACTTCAAATAATGTTGCCATTATTGTGCACAACAGATGGGTCTCTCTTCTCTCAAGTGTACTCTTGGGAGTAGGCGTGAGTTGTAGTGCTGAGCGGGACACTGACTCCAAGCGTAGCCTTTTGAGGACTTCCCAGGTTATTTTCAGGCAGCATTTCTTAAACTGGGATTATCTCATTGTACAGAGAACCCAGTGTTAACAGTTACCAGATGTTTGTTGTACCAGGCACCACTGTACTGCTTTATGTGAGCATCCGTTTAACAACGTCATGACAGAGAAGTTATGGCCAAGTTTCCCTATCTGTGTGCTCTACAACTGTGTTTTTTAACCGAATATAGATTAAAAATCTTTAAAAGTTGAATTTGTGCTGAATGTGTACAGATGCTCCCCTTGTCATTGAATTGTTTCCTAAATAATACAGTATGGCAGTTTTCTGTATAAGCATTTACTTTGTACTAGGTGCCTGTTAATATGTTTGAGATTTTCAGTCTAAATACCATACCTAATCAACGGCTATAAAGATAATTTCTAGTTTTTCTTTCAGATAATATTCTTAGAGCTGGACATAAATTTCTTTATACCTCAGAAAAACATACAAATCAAGTGACTTAATAAATCAGAATAAATAAAGAGAACCTCATACTTACATAGTTACAATCCTAAGAAATGAGACACAGAATTTTATACACAAAATATTTTGTTATTCTAAAAATTAAATAATTACGTACCAAGATTGGTCTGGACACATCACACACACACACACACACACACACACACACACACACACACAGACACACACACATTGGCTTTCAGAGATTTTTCTTTTATTGGTAAACTTCTTGTATATTGTTTTTGTTTCCTTTTTTGTTTTTTTTTCCTTTATTGACTATCTTCTTCATTTACATTGCCAATGGTAAAACCTTTCCCGATTTCCCCCCTCCCCAAAGATCCCCCAACCCCTCCTCCCACCCCCTGCCTCCACATATATGCCCCTCCACTTGACACACTTCCACCTCCCCCCTCGGTTTCCCTTTGTTGGGGTCTCTATTGAGCCTTTAACTGACCAAGGACCACTCCTCCCACTGATACCCAACAAGGCCTTCCTCTGCTGCATTTTTGGCTGGAACCATGTGTACCCCTTGGTTGATGGTTCAGTCCCGGGGAGTCTTGGGGCATCTGCATGGCTGAAGTCATTGTTCTTCCCATGGGGCTGTAAACCCCTTTAACTCCTCCAGACCACCCTCCAGATCCTCCATTGGGGACCACACGCCCAGTCCAATAGTTGGTTGCTAGTTTCTGCCTCTGTATTTGTAGGGCTCTGGCAGGGCTCCTCTGGAGACAACCACACACGCTCCTTTTGGTATATGCTTCTTGTCATAGTGTTAGGGTTTGTTGACCATTTATAGGGTGAATCCCCAGGTAGGGCAGTTTCTGGGTGGCCTTTATTTCAGTCTCTGCTCCACACTTTGTCTCCCTTACTGCTCCTGTATTTTGTTCCCTTTCTTAGAGGAACCAAAGCACCCTCACTTAAGTCCTCCTTCTTGAGCTTCCTGTGCTGGGTGAATTATAACTTGTTTATTTTGAGCTTTTGGACTAGCATCTGCTTATTAGTGAGTGCATACCATGTGCGTTCTTTTGTGATTGGGTTACCTTGCTCAGGATGACACTTTCTAGTGTCATCCATTTGCCTAAGAATTTTATGAATTCATTGTTTTTAATAGCTGAATAGTACACCATTGTGTATATATACCACAGTTTCTGTATCCATTTCTCTGTTGAGGGACATCTAGGTTCTTTCCAGCTTCTGGCTATTATAAATAAGGGAACTATGAACATAGTGGAGCATGTGTCCTTATTACATATAGGAGCATCTTCTGGGTATATGCCCAGGAGTGGTATAGCGGGGTCCACAGGTAGTACTATGTCTAATTTTCTGAGGAATCGCCAAACTGATTTCCAGAGTGGTTTTACCAGCTTGCAATCCCACCAACAATGGAGAAGTGTTCCTTTTCCCCCATATCCTCTCCAGCATCTGTTGTCCCCTGAGTTTTTCATCTTAGCCATTCTGACTGGTGTAAGGTGGAATCTCAGTGTTGTTTTGATTTTCATTTCCCTGATAACTAAAGATACTGAACATTTATTTAGGTGCTTTAGAGCCATTCAAGTTTCCTCAGTTGAGAATTCCCTGTTTAGCTCTCTACCCCATGTTTTAATAGGGTTATTTGATTCTCTGGAGACTAACTACTTCAGTTCTTTGTATACATTGGATATTAGCCCTCTATCAGATGTAGGGTTAGTAAAGATCATTTCCCAATTTGTTGGTTGCCGTTTTGTCCTATTGATGGTGTCCTTTGCCTTACAGAAGCTTTGCAGTTTTATGAGGTCCCATTTGTCATTTTTGTTCTTAGAGCATAAGCCATTGGTGTTATGTTCAGGAACTTTCCCCCTGTGCCCATGTGTTCAAGATTTGTCCCCACTTTCTCCTCTATAAGCTTCAGTGTGTCTGGTTTTATGTGAGGATCCTTGATCCACTTGGACTTGAGCTTTGTACAAGGAGATAAGAATGGGTCGATTTGCATTTTTCTACATGCAGACCTCCAGTTGATCCAGCACCATTTGTTAAAAATGCTGTTCTTCTGGGTATTTATACCCAGAGGATTCCCCACCATGTAATAAGGATACATGCTCTACTATGT
This sequence comes from Apodemus sylvaticus, assembly GCF_947179515.1. Taxonomy (NCBI): domain Eukaryota; kingdom Metazoa; phylum Chordata; class Mammalia; order Rodentia; family Muridae; genus Apodemus; species Apodemus sylvaticus. The sequence goes on from NC_067472.1 coordinate 27,617,980, forward strand.
TCATAGCAGCCCTATTTATAATTGCCAGATGCTGGAAAGAACCCAGGTATCCCTCAACAGAAGAGTGGATACAAAAAATGTGGTATATCTACACAATGGAGTACTATTCAGCCATTAGAAACAATGAATTCATGAAATTCTTAGGCAAATGGATGGAGCTAGAGAACATCATACTAAGTGAGGTAACCCAGACTCAAAAGGTGAATCATGGTATGCACTCACTAATAAGTGGTTATTAACCTAGAAAACTGGAATACCCAAAACATAATCCACACATCAAATGAGATACAAGAAGAAAGCAGGAGTGGTCCCTGGTTCTGGAAAGACTCAGTGAAACAGTATTTGGCAAAACCAGAATGGGGAACTGGGAAGGGGTGGGAGGGAGGACAGGGGAAGAGAAGGGGGCTTACGGGACTTTCGGGGAGTGGGGGGGGCTAGAAAAGGGGAAATCATTTGAAATGTAAATAAATTATATCGAATAAAAAAAAAAGAAAAAGAAAAAAAATGCTGTTCTTTTTTCAGTGGATATTTTTAGCTCCTTTGTCGAGTATCAAGTGACCATATGTGTGTGGGTTCTTTTCTGGGTCTTCAATTCTATTCCATTGATCTTCCTGCCTGTCTGCATACTAATACCAAACAGTTTTTATCACTATCTCTCTGTAGTAGAGCTTGAGATCAGGTATGGTGATTCCCCCAGAAGATCTTTTATTGTGGAGAATAGTTTTTGCTATCCTGGGTTTTTTGTTATTCCAGATGAATCTGAGAATTGCTCTTTCTAGATCTATGAAGAATTGATTTGGGATTTTGATGGGGATTTCATTGAATCTGTAGATTGCTTTCAGCAAGATGGCCATTTTTACTATATTGATCCTGCCAGTCCATGAACATGGAGATCTTTCCATCTTCTGAGACTTTTTTCGATTACTTTCTTCAGAGGCTTAAAGTTCTTTTCATATAGATCTTTCACTTGCTACGTCAGGGTCACACCTAGGTATGAAATTTTATTTGGGACTATTGAAGAGTGTCATTTCCCTAATTTCTTTCTCACCTTGTTTATCTGAGTAGAGGAAGGCTACTGATTTACTTGAGTTAATTTTATATCCAGCCACTTTGCTGAAGTTGTTTATCAGCTTTAGGAGTTCTCTGGTGGAAGTCTTGGGGTTGCTTACATATCCTATCATGTCATCTGCAAATAGTGATAGTTTGACTTCTTCCTTTCCAATTTGTATACCTTTGACCTCTTTTTGCTGCCTGATTTCTCTGGCTAGGACTTCAAGTACTGTATTGAATAGATAGGGAGAGAGTGGGAAACCTTGTCTGGTCCCTGATTTTAGTGAGATTGCTTCAAGTTTCTCTCCATTTAGTTTGATGTTGGCTACCGGTTTGCAGTATATTGCTTTCACTATGTTTAGGTATGGGCCTTGGAATCCCGATCTCTCCAAGCCTTTTATCATGAAGGGATGCTGAATTTTGTCAAAGGCCTTTTCAGCATCTAATGAAATGACCATGTGGTTTTTTTTTCCCTTTAGTTTGTTTATGTAGTAGATTACATTGACAGATTTCCGTATATTGAACCATCCCTGCATCCCTGGGATGAAAACTACCTAATCGTGATGAATTATAGTTTTGATTCATTCTTGGATTCAGTTGGGCAGGATTTTGTTCAATATTTTTGCATCAATGTTCATGAGGGAGATTGGTCTGAAGTTCTCCTTCCTTGTTTGGTCTTTGTTTGATTTAGGTATAAGCGTTATTGTGGCTTCGTAGAATGAGTTGGGTAGTTTTCCTTGAGTTTCTATTTTGTGGAAAAGTTTGAAGAGTATAGGTATTAACTCTTCTTTGAAGATCTGATAGAACTCCCAGCTAAAACCATCTGGTCCTGGGCTTTTTTTTTTTGAAGGGATACTATTAATGACTGCTTCTATTTCCCCAGGGTTTATGGGACTATTTAGATGATTTATCTGATCCTGTTTTAACATCGGCACCTGGTATGTATCTAGAAAGTTGTCCATTTCATCCAGGTTTTCAAACTTTGTTGAGTATAAACTCTTATAGTAGGATCTGATGATTTTTTGAATTTCCACAGTTTCTGTTGTTATGTCTCCCTTTTCTCCATTGCTGATTTTATTAATTTGGATACTGTCTCTGTGCCCTCTGGTTAGCCTAGCTAAGGGTTTATCTTTGTTGATTTTTTCAAAGAAACAGCTCCTTGTTTTGTTGATTCTTTTTGTTTCTGTTTGGTTGATTTCAGCTCTATGTTTAACTATTTCCTGCCATCTACTCCTCTTGGGGGTATTTGCTTCCTTTTGTTCTAGAGCTTTCAAGTGCACTGTCAAGCTGTTAGTGTAAGCTCTCTCCATTCTCTTTTTGGAGGCACTCAGAGCTATGTGTTTTCCTCTTAGCACTGCTTTCATTGTGTCCCATAAATTTTGGTGTGATGTGTCTTTATTTTCATTAAATTCTAAAAATCCTTTAACTTCTTTCTTTGTTTCTTCTTTGACCAAGCTATCATTGAGAAGAACATTGTTCAAAGTCCAGTGTATGTGTATTTTCCATTGCTTTTTCTTGAGCTTAAGACCAGCCTTAGGCCGTGGTTATCTGATAGAATACATGGAATAATTTCAATATTTCTGTATCTGTTCAGGCCTGTTTTGTGACCTCAATTTTGGAGAAGGTACTGTGAGGTGCTGAGAAGAAGGTATATTCTTTTGCCTTAGGGCGGAATGTTCTATAAATATCTGTTAGATCCATTTGGTCCATAACTTCAGTTAATTTCACTGTATCTTTGTTTAGTTTCTGATTCCATGATTTGTCCATTTATGACAGTGGTGTGTTGAAGTCTCCCACTATTATTGTGTAGGATGCAATGTGTGGAAGCTTTATTAAAGTGTCTTTTATGAATGTGGGTGCCCTTGCATTTGGAGCATAGATGTTCAGAATTGAGAGTTCATCTTGGTAGACTTTTCCTTTGAACAGTATGAAGTGCCCCTCCTTAACTTTTTTGACAACTTTTGGTTGAAAGTCAATTTTATCCAATATAAGAATGGCCACTCCAGCTTTTTTCTTGGGACCATTTGCTTGGGAAATTGTTTTCCAACCTTTGATTCTTAAATAGTGACTCTCTTTGTCACTGAGGTGGTTTTCTTATATGCAGCAAAATGTTGGGTCCTGTTTACATATTCAGTCTGTTAGTCTATGTCTTTTTATACGGGAATTTAGACCATTGATATTAAGAGATATTAAGGAAAAGTGATTGTTGCTAGCTGTTATCTTCTTAGTTAAAGGTGACATTCTGGTTGTGTAGCTATCTTCTATTGGGTTTGATGAATGATTACATTATTGATTTTTCTATGGTGTGGTTCACTGTCTTGTGTTGGTATTTTCCACCCATTATGCTTTGCAGAGCTGGATTTGTGGAAAGATATTGTGCAAATTTGCTTTTGTCATGGAATGTCTTGTTTTCTCCATCTATGGTAATTGAAAGATTTTTTTCTGGGTATAGTAGTCTGGGCTGACATTTATGTTCTCTTAGGATCTGTATGACATCTGCCATACAGATGCCATATAGGCTCTTCTGACTTTCATAGTCTCTGGTGAGAAGTCTGGTGTAATTCTGATAGGTCTGCCTTTATATGTTATTTGACCTTTTTCTCTCAGTGCTTTTAATATTCTTTCTTTGTTTCGTGCATTTGGTGTTTTGATTATTATATGACAGGAGGAATTTCTGCTCTGGCCCAATCTGTTTGGAGTTCTTTGGGCTTCTTGTATGTTCATGGGCATCTCTTTCTTTAGCTTAGGGAAGTTTTCTTCTATAATTTTGTTGAAGATATTTATTGGGCCTTTTAGGTGTAAATCCTTGCTTTCTGCTATTCCTACAATCCTTAGGTTTGGTGTTCTCATTGTTTCTTGGATTTCCTGGATGTTTTGGGTTACAAGCTTTTTGCATTTTGTATTTTCTTTGATTGTTGAGTCAATGTTTTCTATGGAATTTTCAGCATCCAAGATTCTTTCTTCTATCTCTTGTATTCTGTTGTTGATGATCGCATCTATGACTTTTGAATTCTTTCCAAGGCTTTCTATCTTCAGAGAGGTCTCACTTTGCGATTTCTTTATTGATCTTATTTCCTGTTTTAGATCCTGGATAGTTTTGTTCAGTTCCTTCGCTTGTTTGTTTGTCTTTTCCTAAAATTCTTTAAGGAATTTTTGTGTTTCCTCTTTAAGGGCTTCTACCTGTTGACTCATGTTATGCTGCTTTTCTTTTAGGGATTTTTCTGATTCCTCTTTAAGGGCTTCTGCAGGCTGACCCATGCTCTCCCATAATTCTCTATGGGATTTTTGTATTGCCTCTTTAAGGGCTTCAACCTGTAGACCCATGTTCTCCCATATTTCTTTAAGAGATTTTTGTGTTTCCTCTTTAAGGGCTTCTACCTTTTGATCCATATTCTCTTGTATTTCTTTAAGGGATTTTTGTGCTTCTACTTGTTGACCCATGTTCTCTTGTGTTTCTTTAATGAAATTATTTATGTCCTTCTTGAAGTCCTCCATCAGCGATATGAGATGTGATTTTAAATCTAGTTCTTGCTTTTCTGATGTGATGGAGTATGCAGGATTTGCTGTTGTGGGAGAACTGGGTTCTGATGGTGCCATGTTGCCTTGGTTTCTGTTGGTAATGATCTTGCATTTGCCTTTGGCCATCTCATTATCTCTGGTGTTAGCTGGTCTTGCTTTATCTATCTTCTCTGTCCCACAGGCCTGTGTTTCTGTATTCCTGGGATTCTCTTTTCGTCCAATGCCCTGCAAACAGCTGATTCTCCAAGAAGTATCAGGTGATGGGGTCTCCCCTCTGGTAGACGTGGCAAGAGTCAAATGCCCTGCTAGCTCTCAAATAATCTGCTGCTAACGGATCTGGAATGCCTTGTTGATGTTGGTCCTCAAATGCCCGCTTCTACCTGTTTGAATGCCCTGTTGCTGCGAGTTCTCAAATGACCTGCTCCTGCCAATTCTCAAATGCCCTGCTCCTGTCGGTTCTCTAGAGAGAATCAGGAAGTAGGGCCCTCTCTTTGGCAGATGTGGTGCAGGTCTACCACATCCAAAGGAAAGGGATGGTGACAGGGGAGGAAGGAGGGGTAGAAGGGGAGGAAGGGGAGTGGAGACTTGGAGGTTGCTGGGTAGTGAGTCCCAGAGCAGAGTGGCTCTGAGATTCTCAGTGGTGGATGGTGATGTTTACCTAATACCCTGCTCCTATTGGTTCTCTAGAGAGTATCAGGAAGTGGGCTTGTTTTTGTTTCAATGATTTTCTATTAGAATTCAATTAATCTGGCTTACTTGTTCAATATGTAATTCAATGAGAGTAACTCTTAGAAACAGTATCTGCTCAGAACCCCCAAGAATAAGTTCTCAGCAGGAAGATTTATTTACCCCAAAAGGGCAGGGAACAGGAGATAAGAGACAAAGGCAGGAGATAAAGGATGAGAAGGAGAGAACATGGGAGAGGGAGATTACATTCCAAAGCTAGTTACCAAGCTCCATTCCCTCTTTTGGAGACTTCCTCCTCCTTAGGCTGACTACCAATTTCCAGCTATCAAAGAATTGAAGTCCAGCAATCAAAACCCCCTTTAGCTCACCTAAGTAACATGCTCAATTACAATCAAACACCTCATTCTAATGCAGTGCATACATGGTACAGACACAAATTCGGTAGCTTCTTATGTCTGTTATCGTGCTTGGATAGATATACTGACTCCAGATAAATTGGTGAAAAACAAATTGCTAACATATTAATCAGAATATTTTCAGCAACTTTTAAAAAATATATTGGTAGTTTGTCCCAGAGGGCACAAGGGGCTGTCTCTAGATAGAGAGGAGACAGACAAAGCATACAGGAAAATGGCAGTTTATAAAGGAAAAGGGGAGGAGAGGGGGGACCAGGGAAAGACCTGCCAGAGTTATTCTCAGCTCTTGAGCTGGTTCGAGTCCCTTCACTAACAGATAAGAAATAGACACAAATCAGAAGCTGTTTAAACACATTTTAAGTGTCCTTATTTATCCTTATAAATATTAAAAATAAAAATTATGCTTAATGGTTTTTTCATGTTTAGTGTGTCTGTAATCATGTATGTGTATATGTGTGTGTGTGTGTGTGTGTGTACTATGTGTGCGTGTAAACCTGTATGTGTATGCGTGTATATAAATGTGTGTGTGTGTGTGTGTACCATGTGTGGCACAATACTTATAAAGGTCAGAGGCCAGACAACTTCTCAGAGTCTGTTCTCCTATTTTACTGTGTGTATTCCTGGGATTGAACTAAGGTCATCAGGCCCAGGGCAAGAATCTTTACCCATTAAGCCATCTTGTTAGCCCTGTGTATTGTTTAACATAATGCATGGGAATAAACATTTCATTAGCATCCTTAAAAACCACGTTAGGTGAGTAGTCTCATAATCTCCATTTTACAGAGAAGATGCCAAGAAATGAAGACATTGAGAAATGCATTAGCTGATGTAGAAGAATGTGCACAGTTCCCATTGCCATGCAAAGTTGCTGAAAATGTTCTTTCTGACTGATGTGTTAGCAATTGTTTTTACCTAACAATATATTTTTCACCAATTTATGTGGAATCTGTATATCCAGGTGGATAAAGACATGAGAAGCTGCAGAAATTAGTGTCATGAGAAATAGTGTTCCTGATGAACCTTAGAAGGGGACCCAGTGGAGAGCAGGCTGGGAGATTGGCAGTAGATTACAGGATGGACTATGCACTGGATGAAAACGTAGAACAGGTAACAGATAGAAGAGATGGCTTCAAAGGGGCGGAAACATATTACATATGATAGTTCAGAATCAGAGAAAACATTTGGCCAGAAAAGGGATGAAAATGTAAAGGAGAACATAGCATGATGACTCCATCAACCTAGGAATGGGCAGAAGCAGGTATCCTTCAAAGGACGGTGGACTGCAGAAGTGTGGCATTGGTAAAGACCCTTTTGTTCTAAGTGGCACTTTCTGATTGGCACATTGTCATCACATGTGATGAGGCCCCCATGCCCTTTTATGTATTTTCAAGAGAAGTTAGACTGAGATATATCGTATATATTCTTTTGACCTTTAGCTGTTAAATGTTAAATCGAAATTTCCAACTGGCACATGAAACCCGTCTGAAGGCTTCTTGGATTGCTGTGTGTTTGGGCATGGTGTTCAGGTACCTTTCTATGGAAGGTGACTTAAGGCAAAGTCTTATTCATTAGCTCAGGGCTAGATCTTCAGAGTGCATTCACAGCTATTGCTAAAGAGAATCAAAGGGAGTTTTGTGCTAGGAATTAATGAACTCTTATTTAGAAATGTCTAGAAATTCTCCTGGGTGCTGGCATGTGCCATGGCTTGTAACTATTGGCCAATTAACTGGAAGTAACTGGAAGGCTCAGAATAGTACAAAGAAGATGCCGTGGCTTCCTGTTTCACACATCAAAAAACTTGAACAGACCTGGCTTCCATTACACCATTTTCTCTTATAGTCCTTCCTCCCCACGCCCCACCCCACTACACCACCATCTTTCTGTAACTTGCTTTATTTGGTTGTTTCATCTATACTCTGAGAATGATTTCATCAGAACTTACAACAGGAAAGAAAGAAGGAAAGATGGAAGGAAGGAAGGAAGGAAGGAAGGAAGGAAGGAAGGAAGGAAGGAAAGAAGAAAGAAAGAAAGAAAGAAAGAAAGAAAGAAAGAAAGAAAGAAAGAAAGAAAGAAAGAAAGAAAGAAAGAAAGAAAGAAAGAGAGGAATGGAGGCATGGAGGGAGGGAGGAAGGAAGGGAGGGAGGAAGGAAGAAAGAAAGAAAGAAAGAAAGAAAGAAAGAAAGAAAGAAAGAAAGAAAGAAAGAAAGAAAGAAAGAAAGAAAGAAGGGAAGAAAGAAGGGAAGGAAGAAAAGACAGACAGAAAGAAGGAAGGAAGGAAAGAAAGAAGGAAGGAAGACAGGAGGAAGGAAGGAAAGGATGCCCCCCTTTGGGAGGGAGGTCAGTCACTGGTCATAGAGATGGTGTGCCTTGAATTCTTAAGCACTGAAATTTGTATAGGGCTGAAGGGCATGCAGGGGTGTTGTTTGGGACCAGCCAACACGAACAATGGTCTAGTAAGATAGCAGGTTTCTGAGTACCAGGGTAGGGCATGAAGTCTTTGAGACTCAAATGTGGAACCTGGGTTTCCCTTGGGAGGGGGGCTTTTGCTTTTTTTCTGGCAGAGAAGGGTCAGACCATCTCCAAGCGTGTTGTTGTTTGTTTTTGAGTTTTATTTTGTTTTCATCCGTTCTTCTCTACTTTCCTGAGACAAGGCAAGCATCCTCGGCTCACTGCATCCTCGGCTCATGGGAGGATGCTTTGGAGCCTCTGGTCCTCCTGCTTCCACCTCCTGGGTGCTGGGATGGCAGATGTGCGCCACCACACCTGGTTTGTAGAGTGCCAGAGAGTGAACTCAGGGTTTTGTGCATGCTAGGCAAATATTACCAATGGAGTCACCTCCCCTCTACCACCCAGTCAGTTTTAATCTTTAAAAACTGTCCAGGCTGTGGTGACCCTCCCCACTTTCCTGGATTTTTTGAGAAACTACAGTTCAGACATCTTTAAGTCATCAAGCAGTGCTGAGATTTGAACCAGGGTCCTTAGGATCCGCAGTCAGTTCTCTTACTGGCTGAGCCACTGCTCCAGCACAGAGTCAGGTATTCTTGCTCAGTTCAGTTCAGTCTCAGACTGTGTGTCTCATCTGCAGGAGGAGAACGACAACCTGCTGAGGGGTTACTGCTTCTGCAAGGTAACATATAGAACGTACTTGGACTTGTTTCTGCCTCACAGGGAGTACTCAGTAAGTAGCAATCGTTGGCCTTGTTGGCCTTTTAAAATTTAAAAATGTTTACACCTACTTATTTGCTTTCTCTCTTGCATGCGTGTGTGTGTGTGTGTGTGTGTGTGTGTGTTCATGTACTCATTTGTGTAGGTCAGTCAATAACTTACAGAAGTCAGTTCCCTCCTTCCACTGTGTGAGTTCTCAGGATCAAGCTCAGATCATTAGACTCAGTGCTAAGCACTCCTTACCTGCTGAGGACAATACGCCAAAATAAGCTTGCACATCATCTATTAATTCTATAATCCTTTATTTCCTATCCTAGCAATTCCATGGCCTCATGTACTCTCCTAATACTATTTATTTCTAGATCACATACAAGCCTTCCTCTTATCAAATAAATCCATCTATCATTTCTTGGTTTTATAGATTCCTTCTTTTCCTATCTATGCCTTTTCTTCTCGAGACCACGTTAATTCTCTGTCCTTGATGTCCCCAAGTTTACCCTGGTTAATTAATGCAGCAGTCATTGGACCAGAGGGTACATGTATCTTCTCACGTAATTCCAAGTTCAAGGCCAAGTCTCGAAATGAGCAATTTCTACAGGGGACCATGTAGGCTTTTGTGGCCTCTGTGGTTTTGTTGTCTAGATCCATTCCCATGGTCCAAAAGGCCAAGCAGAGGACCTTTTCCTTGTCCTCCACAGCTTCATGACCACCTCTAACTCTCATTCCTGAGAACCACATCTGTTCCATGTATTATGGAGTGATTAGCTCTGAATAATGGGGGAAGTGTGTTGGGTTGTGTTGGTCCATATCTGCTCCACCACTGGGCAAGGTTGCTTGGGGAGGCAGACTGGGGGGGGGGGGGGTGACTGCACTTATCCCACACTGCTGTCGCAGGTGTTGGGCTGTAGGCAAGCCCTGAGGCACCACTCTGGGGTAGAAGAGTGCAGTCTTAAGTGTGGGAAAGCTGGGGCTGGCTCCTGGGTTCCTGGTGGCTGGGGCTGGGGCTGGGAAGCTCTCAGGCTCTTGGACATCTAGGCACCGCTGATAGTGGCAGAAGAGCAGAGAACAGAGTCAGGGGCCCGCAGGCTGGGTTTAGCCCCAGGCTGGGTGGGGTGGGGTGGGATGTGGGGAGGAGGGGAGGAAGGGGAGCTCAGGCTAATCCCAGCAGTGATACATAGTCCTTGGCTTGTGGCAAGGTTTGGTGACCATTGTGGCTGGGAGCTCAAAGGCCTTCTACGTACAACTAGGCTGCTGCTCTGCAGGTGAAGGTCTTCTCCATGGCTTCCCATGGTAGATAGCTTTGAAAAGAGCCAGTCCATGGTTCCAGACAGTTTAGTGATATGGCAGAAAGTGGATACATAAAACCACACCCCCACTTCTCAGGGTGGGCCTGAGACTAAACACCTTTTGCAGAGAGGAAAGTCTGGGAAGCTAAGATTACTGTCTAAGCCCTTCAGACCTCTAGGTACCTCATTAGCATGGAGACCTCTGTTTTGAGCCTACTTATCTGTGGTCACATCTCTTTTCCTATTGTCTTGGTCTGAGATGTTAGGGATGCATCCTCTACTTGTGGAAGGGATTGGGAGCATTGTGTCCTTACATAACTGATGGCCACAAATCTCTCATTGGGAGTGCTGCAGCTACACGGCAGGGCCTGGTGCCTGGAGCAGGTAAAGCTCCTACCATCTCTTCAGGGTCTCTGGGTTTCAAGCCTTTAGCTCCACCTTATCAGGCTTCCTCTCATGGTTTATGGCCCTGCAGAAGTCTATTCCTCAGAGAGAGAGACTGAAAGTAAAATAAAAGAGAGAGCAGATCAGCTTCTGGGCAACAGCAGTCACAAGCACGGGTGGGCTCAACACCCTGGTGGTGCTCCAGGGGCAAGAACCGTGTCTGCCGCCTGTTACACAGCCAAGCCAGACCAGGCACAAGCTCACCATCTCGTTGGTTAAATATTAAAGAGTAGAGTATTTGGGTAAAAAAAAATAGGTGTCTTTGTGACTTTTATCTTCTACGGTGGTTACACCAGTTTACATCCCTGCCAACGGCGTATGAGAACCCCAGTCCTTTGCTCTTTCGTCTGGATAAAGTCTCAGGGTAAAACTAAGTCTCGCTTGGAACGTGCTACAAACCATTTCCAACGCAACTCTACCTCTTTACCTTCTTACCAGCAGTGTGCGGAAGTTCAAAGTCCTTCTGTCCTTCATCAACATTGGCTATTAATCAGCCTCAAAAAAATATGGCTGTCCTTGTAGGTATAAAGCAATATTTCATTATCATTCCAGAGCAATGTTTGCCCTTTGAAGAGCAAACATTTTTTTTTAAAGAACTTTTAAATTTTTTATTCTTTTCTCTTGTATGGGTCCCATTTTTGTGTGTTGTATTGAAGCGACCTGACTGTGCAGGCAGCTGAGATGGAGCTGTAGAGCAATCTAAGTCTGTTGGTACTGCAGATGGAGCTACAGCATTTGCTCTTATACCCTTCTGGGTTTTTGTGATGGACCACCCCAGCTGGGTAAGGGGGTCCCTGGGTTGAGGGTCCTTGAAGTCCAGGTGGGTAAGGATTTGGTAATGACAAACAGAAATAAACACAGAGGCATTTTGAATCTAAGTGTATTTTGTACCTCTCAAGCAGGGGATTTTATACATTAAAAACCAAACACGACACAACTCTTAGAAATTGTATGCAGTAAAAGAATCATGAATACCAATACAAATCATTTGTCACAGTAAAAATACAAAAATCATCCCAGCATTACAACTCTGAAACAACATTGTTCAGTGAATCACAAACAGAACAGGTAACATCATTATTAATAATATAAATCATCAAAATATGATTCTAAAGGAATGTATTCAGTAGGGCAGTCATCTAAGGCTAGTGGTATATTTCCAAGAGCATGCTAATAAATCTTTATGGTCAGTGCTCTTAACTATTGAGATAACTTTCCAGACCCATATGGTTAATTATTATTTAATATCTAATAGCCGAGAGTTCCACAGCCAGTTTCAGGAGATCTCCTTCTTTTGAAGTCTAATCTGACTTTCTATAAACCTTCAACGTATAAATTTAAACTATTTTAATTCTTTCTAATTAAGGCTTTCTTTACCATATACCAAAATCCACTTCCAGTGACACACATGTAGCCATATGAAATTTTATTGTTGGGAAAGTTTTTAATCTATCACAATAATTTTGTAAATGATTTAAAAAGTAAAGCGTTGGTTTCCCTGGAGATAAGGTCATGTTAGTGACCCCATCTCAAGGGATGGTTTCATACCCATTGTTCTTCCTTAAGATCATGGTCTAGGTTACCAGGAACCTGTAACTAAGAAAAAGAATGAAAGAGAACAAAACAGAAAAATTGCCATGAGAACTATGGCTCAATTGTTTTCTCTGGCCGAGAGTCTCACAACCAGTTCCAGGAGACCTCCTTCTTTTGAAGTCTAATGCCTCAGTCTGTGGAACTCGTCACGTAGCTTTTACTGGGGTTGGTGTGGCAGGCTTTGGTCTTGCTTTGGTCCAGTACTGATTAACCATAGTCCCATTCTTCCCTTGTAGAATGGTAATGTGTATTCTGTGCCATTATAAGTTGGAAGTATATAATTTGATTTTTAAAAAATTTTATAGGGATTTCAATTAAGGGATTGCCTTGAGTCTCAGAAGAGACTGGATTTTTTCTGTCGCTGTGATCAAATACCACTACCAAGGATACTTTTAGAAGAAAGAGGTTTTGTGGTTTCTGTTTTTGTTGTTGTTGTTTAGGTTACAGCTCCGAGGGTTAGAATCTACAATTGTAGTGACAGAATAGCAGCAGGCAGCAGACCTGGTGTCAGGAGCAGGAGGCTGAGACAGCACACCTTGATTTACAAACACACAGCGAGAAAACTGAAAATGGGTGAGTCTTTCCTTAAAGACTCCAGTGACATACTTCCAGCAATAAGGTCATACCTTGGAAGCCTTCCCAAGGAGCGCCATCAACTGGGACCAAGGATTCAGATAAAGAAGCTTATGCAGGATAGTCCCATTCAGACCAGCATGCTGACTAAACCCAAATCTTCCAAGGTCTCCTCTCTCTCACACCAACTCCCAGAAGCTTTTCATCATGATTGTTTTGAATAAACTCTGTGATTAGGCACAACGTTTTAGATCCATCCCACAAGGTTTCCAGTGTCATTTGTTGCAAAGCTTAGTCTTTCTTCATTGAATTTTCAGGGTACCTTAGTAAAGAATCATTTGGAGTTGACTCTAGTAATCATATTTTCAACAACATTAGCCTAAAACTAACTTTTCTCCAGCCCGGTGTAGTGTTATTTCTTCACTTGCAAAGTGTGGTTAATGTCGAATCAGATACTTTAGGGAAGCTCTTTCTACTCAGCCCCTCCACACCAGTCTACTGCCTCAGGTCTCCCTGAAGTCTCCTGTCTCTGACACTAAGAGAAACTGCTGGATTGTATCTGAATCTCTGCTCTGGTCTGTAACCTGGGAGTTCTCAACAGGCAGCCTTTTGTGCACAGCAGGGTTCATTTTCCTTGTTTTCTTTTCATTGGAACTTGCTTTTCTTTTTATTGGAGCTTGCTTTCCAATCCTGTATGTTGTCCAATAGGAAACTACTGTTTCCTAAGTTGCTGTTTTTCCCTGGTTGTGTAAGATGGGAGAACACATCTAGTCATTGTTACTCCATCATGGCTGGAAGCAGAATTTCTAATAGTATTACTGTTTCAGGATTTGCCAATATGTTTATAATGTGAAGTACCTATCCTGCGGCTGGGGTTAAAGCTCTATCGTTTGGTTCACACCAAGAGCAAGCCTGTGTTTGCATTCTTTCCTCTTCCTATGTTTATGTCACCTGTCTGTAAACTGTGGCCTATGACTTGTCTGTTGCCTCTCTAGTGTATGCTCGGTCTGTCCCTGCTGCCTCTCTGACTTGCCTATTCCTAATGAAGGACTTTGCTCTGTTGATTACAAAAAACATGGTATGGGAAGGCTGTGAGGATAAATATACTTATATGTGTATATATATATATCCTATATATGTATACATATATATATATATACATGTACATGTATATATATGTAAAAATATAGGCAAATATATCTAGCTTTATTATTTATGAATTTTGTAAGAATGTTACATATTATACACATAGCATTTTGTGTGAATATGGATACACACACACACCTCTTTACAAAATGAATTCTTTATGTACACAAACTTCAAAACTGCCTTTTCCTTATTTAGTATAAAGATTAGTTACTCTGGAGGTAGGACCCTCAACCCTGTAATTCTGTATAATGAAGGACTGTTTCAAACTTCTTACATTTTCAATTTACCCATTTAAAATAATTGTAACTAATTCTGTGGCCTTGACAATTAATCTCAATCACTGAATCATGATACTTGATATATACATAATATATATTATATATAATATATTATAGAATATATATGTATATATCTATTATATCTATCTATTATATCTATCTATCTATATCTATATCTATATCTATATCTATATCTATATCTATATCTATATCTATATCTATATCTATATCTATATCTATATCTATATCTATATCTATATCTATATCTATATCTATATCTATATCTATATCTATATATGGAATTAGGATCACTTCTTGTGCTGCTGCGATCTCATGTGTTAGGTACATACTCTGGCCTTGTCTTGTTTTGGTTTTAGTCCGGGTTTGGTTGTTACCCAGGCTGGTTTCCAGCTTGCACTTCTCCTACTTCAGCCTTCCAGGTGCTTGTACTACTAGGCCTGGCATAACCATCACTTTGGCCAGATTAGTACCTGGCCATATTCAATGTAGGATACATATTTTTGCACACAGAACTTTTTAACAGAGTTTTGCCAGAGAAACTGATGCGGAAGAGCACTTACGTGCATGTGGATCTTAGCGACCATATCCACGTGTTGCTTCCACATACCCCACATTATTCCAAGTTAGCTCAGGGGCATGGAAGAGTACATAGTTTAAAATTAAAGTTGGACACTTAGCTTAGGTTGTAAAAGCTGATTATACGGAACATTCAAGGCATAGCTAGGCTAGTTACATTGATGTTTTCAAGGTAGGTTAAATTTAAGCAGGTAGAATGGTCTCAAGGCCAATTTACCAACTCGGTTTCAAGGTCTGGCAAAAAGTTCAGTCTCTCTGAAGGCAAGACTATTTTCAGAAAAGGACATCTTACCACTCTATAGTCTGATGCTTGCTTTGTTTTCTTTTCTGCTGTTATTATAAAATACTGACTAAGACAAATTGGGGATGTGAGGGTTTACTTCAACTTAGAAATTCCAGTCTGTCATCAAAGAAATTTAGGGCAGAATCCAAGGAAGGAGCCCAGAGGTAGGAGTGAACGTTACTGACTTGCTTCCTCTGACTAGTTCAGTTAATTATTTTTATATATGCAGGGCCCACCTGCCTAGGGAATGACACTGCTCACACTGGGCTGGTCTCTCAATTAGGAATTAAAAAAAAAATACCCCGGGCCAATAAATGGTTGCATTTTCTCAGTTGAGGTTTTATTTTCAGAGATATGCTAAATTTACAACTGAAGCTAATTATGACACCTAGTGTGTGTGAAGTCTTGGTGTCTGTTCCCAGGGCCAAAAAAGAAAAAAAAAAGTCAAACTTGAGCACACTCACCACTATCACTACCACCAGCCAGCAGCTTTCTCTTATAGCATCTGGATTAGTCACATGTCATTGTATGTGATAATGGTTTAGAGCCGGAAGAGGAGGCATATGCTTATCCTCATTTGGGGAGAGGAATTTCTTGGTAGTATGGGCTGTTTGCTCATTCATTCACAGACGACGATGCGAATCTAATTTTCCTGGATTGCATTTTGGGTGAGGCCACTTTCTATCTCAGTGACCTTTCTAAATACAGCTTCTATCTGTGTAGAATGGAGATGCTGAGGTCCTGGATGGCGATCCCATGGAGAGGACTTAGCACCACAATGGATGCTCTGTCAGGGCTCCATTGAGAGCATCCACAGAGTTGGATGCTCTGACAGGGCTCTGCTCGCCACAGTCATCCCTGGTACTTGCAGGGTGCTCATGTGTTTTCATTTACAAAGTTCATGTGTCCTCTGTCCTGGCCTTTTAAACTATAGTTTACAACCTCACATGGGGGTGTCACAAAAAATATTGGTAACGCTAAAACCTTCCTGGATGTGTAATTACCAAAAGCGGATTAAAAAATCAGACATGTCGGAATGTGGTGCGTTTCTGGCAGTACTTGTCTGTGTTATGTACATCACTGCCCTCTGGGTTCTGTACATGCAACATGTGCGCTTTGTTCCCCGCGTGCCAGCACGTACCACAGACAGACTGCCTTGTTCACATTAGTGACGGCTACGAGTTGCAGTGCTTGTAGCGCAGATACAGTTTCCTGCTGTTATAGAAAGATAACAGTTAAATTACAGAAAGTCAAGGCTTTTAATATTTTCCCACCGTCATTCCTCAGCATATAGGTATAAAAGAAGCATTTCTTCAGATTCCATTATGTCACAGTGTTTGATTTTAAAAGTTATCGTTTGGTTTCCTGACTGAGTTTCCTTTAAAAAAAAAAAAAAAGTCATAAACTGTAGTTTGGCTTGACATAGGAAAGAACGAGCAACTTTTGAAACGGCTCTAAAAATACTTCTGCCATTCTGTGCTAAGTATTTGTGGGCCGCAGTCGACGACACCTATAACAACACGAAAGCAACCAATTCTGGGAACCGTTTTCTGTTGCTGAAAGGGTCCAGCAGTATCAAGTCAAGATAACATTTTGTAAAAGTAAGCACATCTGTCTCACTAGTACACACATCTGTTTTTGTTTGCAGAAAATGGTAAATGCATATGTATATAGATCTATCTATCTCTACCAAAGAATTGGTTTAAAATAAATTCCTCTACAATTTATCAAAAAATGCTTGATCTATATACCTATTTTGTATACCTAGCTAGTGAAGCGTGAATGACAATTTCTGAAGTGAAAGAGGGTCGTTGAGAGGAAAAAGTTTAGGATGCCCTGCTAAGTTCTAGGTGTACAGGATACCCACCAGCTTTGGAGCAGGAGGAGGCTCTGGCTGGGCTTAGAGCAGAGCCTGGCTGGGCTGAGTCTCTCCGGCATACAGAAGGCGCATGCTCCTCTGAGCCTGCGTCCCCAGGGCTGGGCCCAAGGCCGGGAGGGGTGGAGTCAGCGGGGCACTTCCCGGTGGTGGACTGCTCTGATTGGCTGTTGGAAATGCCTGGCAGGGTGGCAGTTCGGCTCTCCCACCAGGTCGGTGAAGGCTCCTGGTTGGCCACGCTCGCCTCCTTGCAGTGGGCACTGCTCCTGGAGGCAGAGGTTGGAGGACCGCTCCGGGTGAGTGACTGCCTAAGGCCTGGCTCGATGCAGCGTGCTCGGAGCTGGTGCCCTGAGGCTCGCCAGGGCTGGGAGAGGAGGCCCCATCACGTTCTCTGGTCTCTAATTGCTCTCCTCCCGGGGCACGTTCAGGGTCGGATGCCTAAAGATGCAATGGGGGGCGGCGATTCTGTGGGTATCAACAAGAAAGTGGACTGTCCTTCCCTGGGCGCCCTCCCGCTTCCTGGACAGGCGTGATCGGCGGTCAGGGACCCTGCCCAGAGTTCTTGGATTGCGGGACAGGCAGAATGCTTGATTCTCAGTCCTCTTCATCTTTTCCTCCCGTTAGCTCTCCCAGGTGGTGATAGACAACTGCATGGTCTGCAACAAACTCGGACGTGGATCCCTGTTAAAAACCCCCGGCGATACTGCTGTTTAATCAGCTAGTTCTTTGCTTCCAATATTTGGTGTGTTCACATTATTTTGGAAAATGAGCTTCATAGTACTCTTGAGTTGGTTGAGAAGCGGCAGACTGTAGGAGGCGCTGCTGCATCTGGCCATTGCTGATAGCTTAGTAATTATTTGGAAAAACTATCCTGGACTTTTATTTTCCTGTCTCTGAACTGCGGAGCTGCTCCAGCCCATTTTTCAAAAGCAACATTTTTTTACAATGTTTTTTTTTTTCTAAATAGCTGTACTCTTTGTGCAGGACTTGTCAGAGTCCTAGATGTTCAAAGTTAAATCAGACTTCAGCTCTGCCCCACTCCCACTTTCTTTCTCCAGTGAAATGAAGGCAGACAGATAAGGAATTGGATTGTTGCAAAGTCATAAGTACCGCGATAAAGGTGGTTTAAGCACCTAGACTAGCACACTAAACCCAGCTCAGAGTCTTATCAGACAACCTCTTCTGCGAGAATTACTTGTCAAGTTTATTGAGCAACAGCGCTGTGTTGGAAGGAAGTCTAATAGGTGACCTTCCATGTGAGTAGCTTTCCCAGTCACTCCTCGGTGTGAAAGCCGTTCGGAGGCTGTAGCAGGTTCAGTAAAAACGGCTTCCACCAAAAAAAAAAAAAAAAAAAAAAAAAAAAAAAAAAAAAAAAAAGGAAAAAGAAAAAAAGAAAAAGAAAAGAAAAAGAAGAAATGTGCTTATTTTAAGTTGTGCTGAGAACCTTTGTCTATTGATCTACTGACCCCCCCACCCCCGCAACTCTGCTTTTCAGTCTGCCTTTTTGTTCTTTAGTGTTGAAGGAAGTATGAGATAGTGACCTGAAGTTAAAACGGCAGCCTTAGACTGTGCTACATAAAACTATGCTGGTAGCTAACAGTATTTGTGGCCAGGACAAACTCCAGAGAAAATAACTTCAGGAGAAATTGCACTTTTCTGAGAGCCAATTTCCTACAAAAATGTGGAATTCGTGGTTTAAGAGAGTCTTCATTTATGTATTACTTTCAAACAGCAGTATTGAGAAATCAACACTGACTACTAGCAGGACACACTGTAGGAATTTCTAGATTTTGACATGTACAAAATACTAGGAAATTAGTATATTCAGAAGTAGCAGCGTGCACATCACCCGAAGAGTCCTTGTGATGCTCCTTGGGGATTTTCCCCCTCTTGCACTTTCTTCTCCCCAGACATTAATCTGTTTTCTGCCAGTATAAACTAGGTTACATTTTCTCTAAGTTTTATATACATTGGAGCAATTCCTTCCTTCTCCTCTCTTTAACCCCATCTTGACTTTTTTGATGTATATAATTATTTTGAGATTTGTCCATATTGTGGGTTAATTGGTGAAGTATACATACATATATATAATTTGTCCAAGTAGTCACTTATTTGGGTTGGCTTTCCTCCCTAGCTTTTAGTCGTTATATACAAAGCTACTATAATTTAAGTACAAGACTTTAGCAATGTATGTACCTGTCTTTTAAAATGAGCATATGCATTTGTTAAAGGCCTGGATTACAGCCCCAATGTTCATCCTAACCTTAGTCTGAGCACTGTTAGAGACCTGTACCACCTCACCCTTAGTATCTGGAGTACTTTGCCACACTGTAATTTCGAGCTATCAGTTGTTGACAGTTGGAGAGTTTCTCTTATCTCTCCCTTTATTTTCATTAACTTGAGTGACAGTTTTGAATGTTGACATATAATTTCAGGAAAATAAATTTCAGATCTAGCAGCCGGTAAGAACTAATGCAAGCTGAACTTAGAATCTGTTGCAGAGTGGAATAGTTGGGGAAATCCTAGAGCACTTCCTGTTTCTTCTCCTAAGTTCCTCCACTTGCTGCTTCTGCAAAAGCAGTCTGTTTCACTTTGTGAGGAGGTGCCTGAGTATGCAAGACTGTGTTAGATGGGACGGTGGTTCTGGAAGCCTCTTAGTGAAAACAAATTGATGTTTTCCCCTGCCAGAGACGGCTGGAGACGTTCGGTTGATATCTGTCTTCCCTGTGGGATTTTATCTATCCTAAACTTGGTTCAAGACTTTTAAAGAGGGCCCTGATCTTTTGAGGCATGCTTGTATGGTAAACTTCAGCTGACTGCTTTAAACGAAAAGAAGATGAGGCTCCAGGGCCTGGTGGTCTGTTTCGTCATTGGGATCCTGCTTTCGTGGGGGCCCACAGGGACCGTATCAACTGTGGACCCAGAAGCAAACATGAACGTGGTAAGTTTCTGAAGGTCACGTGAATTTGCAATGTAGTGATGACAAATGTCGTTTTTCTTAAACAGTTATGATGTCATAATCCTAAGCTCTTCACAGCTGGTTATGATTTTCACTTTTTGTGAATTGTAGATGCTGTGCTGCATTTTCCCCACTAGATATTGTTTACATAACCAGATTTAATCAGGTTGCTGAACAAGATACACAGCCTACGCTAAGTAATGTTTTCTTTTTAGTAATTTTATTTTTAAATCATTTAAAACACACTTTAAAACTGATCGAACTGTGTAAGCTGTTTACGAGAATGCCTTTGTGAGCCCTGAACCTGAGCTGTGATTAAGAATGTCCAGGGAGCACAGCTCAGTACAGCTGTGAAGATATTAGAAGGAACTGTTAGGAAAATCTAAGCCAGAAACAAAACAAACAAGCAAAAACCCCCCACTTGAATTAATTAAACCATTTCAAAATTATGAATCTTAAGTAAACAGTGAAATCTGGATAAAACCATATGGAAGAATACCATAGAAAGAAAATATAGATTATTAAAGACACAACAGATTTAAAACAGAAGATGGATTGACCCAGCTGAAGAAACGGGTGACAGAAGAGACTGACAAGTTCCTAGATAAGGACAGTATGGAATGACACAGGCCTTGATGTCCCCCATCCCTTAACAGTACCTTCCTAAGGGAATAATGAAATTCAGGTTTTTTGAGTATTTATGGCAGAAGATAATGAACACTTTGATCACCTATGTAATGGATGATGTATTCTACACAACTATACTGAGTTGTGTTCCCTGGACATCCATGTAATGGATGTGTGCCTCAGCCACACCAGCCCCGTGGCTCTTTCCTTGTGGGGAGGTAAATTTAATGTTAGTTTCCCATTTTTCAGCTTCTCTTCCATCAGATTCATGTCCTTCAAATGACATTTGTTTAGCCTTATTGCCTAGGTCAGGAACTTTAGAACCTGAAAAATGGTAGCTGACATATTGAGAAAAGAAGTCTTTATTTGTGCCCGGTTGGCATGATAGAAAACAAGAGCTTAAATCTGGCACACTCAGAGCAGAGCTGGCGGAATGATGAGAGACGCCCATGAGTATAAGTATCAAGGCTGGGTATTGAGATGGAATCTTGGTTACTAGATGGAGCAGAATAAAGTCGAAATGATTTCCTTTAAACAGCCAAAAACCAAAACCAAAACAAAAAACAAAACAAAAATAAAAACCAAACCAGACCAACCAGCCAAGCAAACAAGCAAGCAACCAATCAAACAAACAAACAAAAAAAACCAAAACCAAAACAAAAAAACAAAACAAAATAAAAACCAAACCAAACCAACCAGCTAAGCCAGCAAGCAAGCAACCAATCAAACAAACAAACAAAAAACCCCACTCATCACATTGTTTTCTCCCTTGCCTGATAATTTTGGAGACGGAAGAATCCGAGTCCACCATAGAATGCCCGTTGTCCTTTTTCTCCCCAGACTGAGATAATCATGCACTGGGGGTATGCTTGTGAGGAACACTCAGTCCTGACAGGAGATGGCTACATTCTGAGTATTCACCGAATCCCTCATGGGCGGAAGAGCCATTCTGACAAAGGTATGGATGTTTTCTGTGGCAAGGCATAACACCTTTTGGAAGTCACTGTGTTGTCTGTGTCGGTGACTGAATTCAGACTTCTCTTGTCAGGGTTACCACAGGACGGCCGGAGGCCAAAGTACCAGCTAAGCAAGGCTGGCTTGACTAATTCCATCTTTTCTACTGGGATCTAAGGTCGAGTTCCATTTACAGTTTAAAAATGTCTCCTTACTTTGTTTCTTAAGAAAGCATTTTATCTAAGGGACTGTTGTGAGCATTAAACAGTTGGCTTTTGCAATCTAAAAATTATCCAAAAACAAACAAAAAAAAAACCCAAACAAACCAGAAAGATAAACAGTAAATACTTCTTTTTCTATCTTACTTTCCAGTTTTTAACATGTGTTCTTATTGTATAATACTTTCATTTAACATCTTTGGACCTTCCAAATGCTCATTAGAAACAAATAGGGATTATTTTTCTATTGCCACCTTTTAAATTCAAAAGGTGCCAGAAAGGACATAGTGTTTTATTCTTTGAATTATTTATTTGCTATCAGCAGACTCACAAAAATTGGTTCATTGCCTGTCACAGAGAGCTTCCCAGTAATTCTTAGAGCACTTACCTGAAGATACAGAACATTCCATTGCATATTTATGTCATGGTTTGTTTAACAACTGTCTATTAATGAACTTTTGTGCTAATTTGAATTTTTTACTAACAAACATTGCTGCTCAAACAAATTAACAACAGCAAAAAAAAATACACCTACGTATTGTGCAAGTTGATAAATAGTATATAGAAATACTTAAATTATTATTAATATTGTATAGCAATTTAGAAAATTCTCTCTATGTGTACATGTACTAGTGACTTTCACTAGAAGTATATTAAAAATTCTTATAAATTTGCTTTAAAAATTTGTACCTGGGTATATAGTTATATAATTTCTTTGACCAACTTATAACTCAAGCAAAACTGTGGTCCTGATGTGGTTGATGGAATTTCTAGACAAACTATCTAAAACTCTTAATAGGTTTATCTATATCCTTAACAGGATAATAGGATTTTTTTTAGCTATTTCTCAAGGTGTAGCCTATTGCCTTTTGGAAGAATGAGGTCTGGGTTAAGGTAATTGGCTAGCTCTCTCTCCTGTTAGGATTGCAACCAGGCAGAAGAGTGTTCTTTACCTCACATGCTTCTCAAGTGATTCTTCAGAGTGAACTACAGATCTGGGCAAATGTGAGCTCTGTATAAGCATCTGCCTTGTGATTCTCTTTGTGTCCTGTGAGATGCCTCCTTTTTCTGTCTCCATCACAAGACACTAAGTAGATCCTGCTTAGGTGGCTGTGGCAGGGTTCTTCCCCAAATCCATTTGAGATTTTGTTTTAGTGTTTATAGCTCTATACTATCATTTCCCATTGTGAATCTTTTACAAAATGATTGAATGATGACTTGTATTGCTCTGTTTTTTCTGCCCTCAGACACATAAAGTATATATTTTATGCAAGAGCGAGCATATGATCTTACTTTCCTTCCTTCCCCTCTTAAAACAAAACAAAACAAAACAAAACAGGAAAACATCAGGTTTTAGATTCTATCTAAAGAAAAATGAATATAGAAATTATTTCCTGTAAAGTTCTTCGTTAAGTAGTAATTACTACTACAAGCTGTTTTTGAAGGGTCCCGGGTACAACCATGCTGAGAAAATGTACCACATCCATACTCCCAGCCCCCTGCCCAGGCTTCTGTCTCCACACTGCAGTTAAAGCATACAGGGCTCCTTATCTTGTGCACACACATCGCCTTGTGGCTGGTGAAGGTGTTTCCTGTGAAGGGAGGCAAAGGTGCCCCCTCAAAGAGACAGCACCCCATGAGACAGAAGGTGGCCCCCTTGTAGGCTGGGGAGGTGGATTCCTTGCCTTGCCTTAGAGTGCTGAGTCAGATCTGTGTTTAGCTTTAGATCCTAGTCAAGGAGCCCCACCCTCCCTTGCAGAGGTCCATCCATGATCTATGTATTTACAAGGCGACCTCAAAAGGGGCTTTTCAGGGAATTCTGTGACTCGGTTCTCTAAAGGAGTTGTGATTTTTCTAAGAATTGTACAGATGCTTTCCTTACAGTTTGCTCTCCGCGGCCCAAGGCCATCTGCTGGCCAGAAGCTCTTTATTTTGTCTATTCAGGAGCACTGTGGGCAGTGCTGTTAATCTGCCTTGCTGAAAACCAAAAAAAAAAAAAAAAAAAAAAAAAAACCAAAGAGAATACACAGTACCCAAAATGGCACCAATCTTGTGAATGCCACTTCCCTTCTGGCTACCTATTAATAGCACATCACCCTTTCAGTGACCTAGACTAGAAATTGTTAAGTCATTTTCCTTTTGTTTGGCAGTGATGGGGATTGGACCCAGGTCTTCGTGAATGCTTAGGCAAGCACTGCTGCCCAGCTACATCCACAGCCCTTGCAGAATCTTTGTTGATTTCCTCCCTATCTCTAGGCCATCCGCCAACCATCACTCATTAATCCCGCTCTCCCTGCCCTGACCACCACACTTCTTTCCCTTACAATCTTGATGGTATTCATTTAGACAGCTCAGAAGCTGAGGGAATCTGGAGTGAATCACTTTGGGGGAAGGGGGGGTGCAGGGGCTCCCCATATACCAGAGAAAGCAAATCTCAAAGCAGGTCTATGGAAATGTAGTATTGTTTTATTAAATGAATGCTTTTAACATATAGAAAGTAATGCCCTACAGCCTTATTCCTTATAAGTAATATTAAGATACATTAGAATGTCATTTATTTATTGGGGTGACATTCTGGGTGGGTTACAGAGAATGGTGAGTGGACTCTTTAGACAGCATGTGTCAAAGGTTCTGTGTGAACACAGGGTAGAGCCAGGAGTCTGCTCTGCCCGTGCCCTCCTGTAAGTTCTGATGTCTCCTGTTCCAACCTCTCTGTCTCATTTTTTGCAGAGAAAGTCACTTAAATCTCAGCTATTATATGATTTTGAGAGGCAACCGTCTTTACGGATATAATGGATGTAGATACATAATACCTTAATAGTCTGTCCTGAATGTGCATATATGTTTCACCCCATCCAGAGGAGCAGACATCTGTACTTGTGGCTATTGGAGACTATGCTCACAATTTTGCAATTTCCTATTTAAAAAATATATATATTATATATATTATATATTTTATATATATATGTATTGTGTGTGTGTGTGTGTGTGTGTGTGTGTGTGTTTATCCTTTGTATGTCAGGGGAGACTTTATGTATTCTTCTCTGTCATTTTCCATCCCATTCTTTTGAGACACGGTCTCTCACTGAGTTTGGAGCCTGTCTGGTAGCCAGCAAGTCCCAATAATCCGATTTGTTGTTTTTGTTTTGTTGTTTTGTTTGTTTTTTAAATGTGGGTGGTGGGGAATTTCTCATACTTTCAGAGAAATTGCTCTTTTCCCACTGAGCCATCTTCCCACTTTTAAGCAATCATTCTCATCACATGCTGAACTACCACTGTATTTACTAAGTGCTTAAGGGAACTGAAACACAGAAATTAATCATTTATGGAGAAGTGGTTTTGTTTTTATCTGCTCAGCCTTAAGGATGAGTATTAATGTTGCAAGGTTCTTACTTCCTGCTCAGACTGAAGATTTGCAAAGCTTGCACCTTTATAAAATACTTTTGGCAGGTTTCTAGGTATCTAGATCTTCATGTTCGAGATCAATACAGTCATTTCCTACTCGAGACAGCCAAGGCAAAGGGCATTTTGACTGCAGAGATAGTGTTCCTTGAATTCAGGACATTTCCTTATATAATAAGTATTGAGCAAGCTGATCCTATGATAACTGTAATATAGACTTTATTTAGCTAAAACAAGGAAATGCTACTTGTGCCAGCATTAAAAGGGAAATACAAGGCAGTTCGACTTACTAATTGCCCAACCTTATTAGTACCTGAACAGTTCTGCATCTGATGACCTGGCAGGTGAAATTGCATTCTTGGCTGAGAAGACCAGAAACAACCATGAGGAACATGAGGAAGCAGACTTCTCCACCACAGCATGGATGCAGGGTTCCCAGGGGTTGCCAGCCTAGCCACTTGAGTCATAGGTGAAAGTTCTCACCATGGCTTGTGAGTTGTCATTCAAAGGCACTGGACTGAGCGCATGCCCAGGAGTTCTGGGCTTCTGATGGTAGGGGATTGCACTTCAATCTTTTAAACTCAGCAACATAAGTCGAGCTAGCTGGACATTCTGTTTGTCCAACTCTGGTTGAGGTTGGAGCAAAGGAGAAGTGTGACATCGGAGCATACACTGCTCTGCCTGCCCCTTCCCTCTCTCCACACCCCTTCCTTCTTGCCTAGCTGCTGCTAAGCGTCTTGTGTCTGGGAGAACACTTAATGCCTCCCCTGGCATACACAAGGTTGTGTACACACACACACACACACACACACACTGTATTTTAAGCACAAAATTGCAAGCATAGTCTCCAATAGGCACAAGTACAAATATGTGCTGCTCTGGATTGGGTTGAAAAGTGCAGCCAGGACAGACTATTAGGGAATGTGTGTATATCCATTCATTAGCTCCATAAAGACTGCTGCACTTAGAACACATCAGGTGCCTGGGGCTATATCTTCTGAGCTTTCTGTGTGCTTGGTTCACAGTGGTTAAGTCAACACTAACTCAGATGGTTGATAACAAGTGTAATTACTGCCTTCCCCACAGGACCAAGTCAAGCTGGAGCCCCGTGGAGGCCAAAGGTTTTTCGGCTTCATTTGCACTGATGTATAGTTATGTTGCTGACTCATTTGCTTTGAAAATGATTGCACCCCAAGGACTTGGCCTATCCCCAAGTACTCTGTAGCCCTCTTAGGACTGAGCAAACCATTGAGATTCCAGAATGTCGCTCTTTCTGTTTTAAGTCACATTCCGGTCAAGGCTTCCCTATCTTCCAGGATCAAAGACAGCCGGGGAAAAATCCGTGGCCTTCCTATGGAGGGTACAGCTAGATGCAGTCAACTAGTGCTACTGTACCAAAAGCAAGTAGCCTCAGGCTTGAGTGTGATGATGGCAGTTTTTTTTAAACCCCTCTGGGTTTGTTTCTTCATCTTTTTACATGAGAAGAATAATACCCCATCCCTGCTGTAAGGCCCTTGAGGCGCCTCACCCTAGGTGCACCCTGAGCCAGATTCGTCAGCTGCTCCAGGCCCTGCAGTGAATGATGTGGGCCGTGCTCCTGCCTTCTTGCTGCTTACCCAATCCTAGTGACAGTCACCAGGGCTGTGGAGAGCTGCACTGTGCTAGTGATGGGACCTGGTGCTGCAGGGTCATGTGCTCGCTCCTGCAGTGCAGGTTCACCCCTTTTCCTACAGGTAGACTTTGAAGTGGGAATGTCGTGGTCTAGACTCAGACAAAGGCCACATGACTTTCTGCAGACAAGCCAAGTGTTTCCCAAGCACGAATCATCAGGTGAATCATTGGGACTTTGATTAGCCTGTTGGCCAAAGGAGGATCACAAGGTTATGGCTGTTCAGTAGGTTTCCCACGGTAAAATGGCGGAGGTGACATAAAGACAAGGTTCCTATACCTCGTGTTTAAGTTTCCACCCATTCAGCCCTTTTTCTTAGACATTGGGTTTGCACTGTTGTCCCTGATAAAGTCAGGAAACTATCCGGTGGTAATATACATCTTGGATTCTGTTGTTTAGTCTCCTGGGATCTATACTTTGGACCTAAGTCCCCTGCTGTTTCTTCCTCCAGATAGGCCGCCCCTCACCTCTACCTACTGACTCGTGATAATGAAGATAAATAGTTCTCAAGCGATCCAGGCTCCCCAGCTTTGAATTTGGAAGTTTTAAATCTTTGTTTGCTTAAAAAAAAAATAAATTAGGCATTTTTAGGTATTCTGTCAATACAATCAATAGTATTTGAAATCAATATAGCTTTTGAACTAATTTTTAAGGCCAAATGTTTGAACTAGAATTAGACTATAGAAGTTCACTCAGAGGCTATCACTTTGGATAACTGAAACCCAAGGGCATGCTTTGCTGTCAACCCCCAATCCACTCTTACTCTTAGGATTCCCCCTTGGATGCCTGTTAGAGGATGTCTGTCTTGAGGCTTCTGCCAGGGCATTTTAGGCAACTCTTTCTCCCCTGACCCAGCTTGCAGGCTCAATAACTGCCTGTAACTTCTTTTAAGTAGGTTTGAATATACCTCTGATGAGTTGATTTGGAATAGCCAAGGGAGCTTCAGAAACAAGACCTTCCAGGCCAGGCTCTGTGTATGGAGTTCCTCATTCTCCAGGTCAAGGCCAGAGGCAGTAACATATCTGTTTCACAATCTGTACTATTTTCAGTACATAGCTAGTTTGGACATAGGCCTCTTGGCTTGCTGGGAGCTAGCTGGAAACAGACATATTTGCGTGCATACCTCTTCTCTACTTTAGCTTTTAACCTACTTTGACTTTTTTTTCTGATCACTGTCTAAAACCAACACCTTTGAAATGAGGTAGACTTGGGTCTCAGTATGGGCACACCACTGTCTGAATGGTCTATGGCCAGTTGCTTTCTCTACATGCAGGTCACCATTAGGTCTCAAACCCAGGACAAATGCCTGAGGCGCATATTTAACGTACCAAAGTGGACCTGGCTGCCAGGTTCTCCCTGTATCTTCAGTCCCTTCCTGTTATAGGGTATGGCTGCATACCCCTCACTCTCCCCTAAACAACTCAGATGTCCCTGCCTCTGGCTATGCTCTCCCTTTTATCTACAATGAACTTTCTCCTCTACCCTACTGGGACCAGTCATATCCTCTCCTTGCTTTTTTTTTTTTTATTTCTTGTTTGTATTCAATCACCTCATCCTTCACATGGATATGAAAGTTTAAGCCATGCATGACTTGAAGCCTGAAACATAACCGGTAGTTGTTTTGAACAATCTTAAAATAGTGCCAGGCTACACAGACTGACTCTAGAAGCTGGCTTGAGTTATTATTATACGGTTAGAATTCATTCAGGAAGCACTAGGCCAAAGCCTTATCAGGCTTTGTTGGTACAGGAACAATTGTACCAACCCTTGGACACTGAGCTTGTCCAGAGGAGAGGTCCTAACTTGATGGTTGATGAGTTCCTGTGAACTTGGTGGATTACGTGGTCCATTCATGGAAATGTAAGTGAGGAGTAGCTCTAGCTTTGTACAGTATGGAACCATGGGAATGGATATATGCTACATACAAGGTCCAGCTTACCATTTTGTTTAGAATCTTCTATTTCAGGATACAAACCCTTTCGTGGGAGATTCAGGCTCTTCCCAAACTAGCAAGGAGTTTAAGATGTCAGGTTAAGGAGAACCTTACAGTTCCTGGGTCAGGTAAAGAAGCCTGCAATTTCAAGTTAATTCCCCAAGTGGATCCATTGTGCAAGCATCTTGACCTTCCCCAGGAACGGCAAGGCCCCCTGGGTAGTTCTAAGAGCACTGGCCCTGGCTACCAAGTATGAAGTTGAATCAAATCCTTTGAGACTTTATGACTATTGAGAAATGAGTTCTGTGTCATGCTGACAATGTTGAACTTTGGCCTCCTTCCTCCTTGCCCCCGGGTTTGATTACCTCCCTAGACCTCAGCTGCTTCCCCATGACATTTTAAGAGAAGTAGCTTCTCATGCAGACTCGTGTCGCGGGAGGTAGGAGGAATTTACCCACACACCATGTCTTCCTCTTATGAACCACAGTCATTGCTAGGCCTTCCTTTAGCTCAGAATCACCTCACCGGGTAGGCTGCAGTACAGTGAACAGCCATGAGGGTGCCAGTCCTTGGCTAGAAAAACGATTCTTCAGTTTGGGCATATTTTGTTGTTGTTTGTTTCTGTTGTTATGGATGAGATGTTTTTGCATTAGCTCCCAGAGGCAGGGATTTTAGCAATTGTTGTCATACTGAGTTTATAATTTCAAACTTTGAGTGTTTTTTTTTTTCATATTTCCCAAGATGAACTAAAATCTTCCTTGAAGGCAAAGATGGCACATCTGGCACAGTGTACTGAAGGTAGAACTTTTGAGGCAAATTTAGCCTTGCTGACATAGCCGTAAAATACCATTAGAAAGCAAAGAAACACTTACAGTGGACCTGAGCTTGATTCACTTTCTTTTCCATTTTTCTCCAAAGTATTCTTTTCTTTTTGCTTTTGTTCTTTGCTCTATCTCCAGTACTGAGGACCTGTTACATTGTTGGTGTTGAATGAGGGTTTGGTTGATGAGTGACTGCATGATCTTGACCCTGTAGGCTTCTGGAGGGTAGGTTGTTTTTTCTTGGGGATGGGGTGGGGTGGGTGGATTGTACATCCAAGTGTTTTTTTTTTTTTTTTCAGTTTAACTGTCTCAGGAAGAGGTGATTAGAATATAGATTCATACGTACATTTAGAATTCAGGTGTGTTTTTTTCTACCTAAGATTTTTTTTAATAGTTTTTGAGGATTTAATATATGAGTACAATATATGTTTATCATACCTACCCTCCCCCACCCCACAGTTCCTGTGTTCCCTTTCAGATTTCCGTCTCAAATTCATGTCTTCTTCAGTAAGACTATTCTATAACTATTAACTTTTACTAATTAAGTTGTTTATTTACTTTACATCTCAATCATAGCTTCCCCACTTCCTCTCTTCTCAGTTCTTCCCTCTCCCTTCCCCTCCCCCATGTTCCTCTTCTCTCCTTCTCAGAAGAAAGGCTTCCCATGGATATCAACCAGCCTTGGCATATCAAGTAAGACTAGATGCATTTTCTTTTATTGAGGTTAGACAAAGCAGCCCCATGAGGGGAAAGGGATCCAAAGGCAGGTGATGTACTCAGAGATAGCCCCTGCTCCCACTTTTGGAGTCCTGCATGAAGACCCAGCTGCACAAATGTTATACATATTCACAGGGCCTGGGTCAGTCCCACGCATGCTCTCTGGTTGGCAGTTCAGTCTCCATGAGTCCCCAGGTTAGTTGATTCTGTAGGTTTACTTGTGTCCTTGACCCCTCTGGCTCCTTCAGTCCTTCCTCCCTTTCTTCCAGAGGATTCCCCAAGCTCCGATGAATGTTTGCTGTTTGAGTCAGGGTTTCTATTCCTGCACAAACATCATGACCAAGAAGCAAGTTGGGGAGGAAAGGATTTATTCAGCTTACAGTTCTGCATTGCTGTTCATCACCAAAGGAAGTCAGGACTGGAACTCAAGCAGGTCAGGAAGCAGGAGCTGATGCAGAAGCCATGGAGGGATGTTTCTTACTGGCTTGCTTCCCCTGGTTTCCTCAGCCTGCTCTCTTATAGAACCCAGGACTACCAGCCCAGGGGTGGCACCACCCACAAGAGGCCCTCCCCACTTGATCACTAATTGAGAAAATGCCCCACAGCTGGATCTCATGGAGGAACTTCCCCAACTGAAGCTCCTTTCTCTGTGATAACTTCAGCCTGTGTCAAGTTGACACACAAAACCAGCCAGTACAATTGATCCCTTGTCAACTTGACACACAAACACATCATTATTAAGCCTCAAATCCTACTTTCTTATTCATCCCCAAGGTCTAAATTACTTTAAAAGTCCCACAGTCTTTACATATTAAAAGTTCAATCACTTTAAAATGTCCAATATCTTTAAAATTCAAAGTCTTTTAAAAATTCAAAGCCTCTTAATTGTGGGATCCACTAAAATACTTTCTTCCTTCAAGAGGGAAATATATCAGAGCACAGTCACAACCAAAAGCAAATCTCAAACTCCAGTGGTTCAATGCCCTCCTCCAAGGGCTTGGGTCACTTCGCCAGCTCTGCCCTTTGTAGCACACAGCTTTTCTTCTAGGCTCCAGCTGCCTGTACTCCACTGCTGCTGCTGTTCTTGGTGGTCATCACATGGTACTGGCATCTCTAAAACACTGCTGCTATCTTCCACTGTAATTAGGCTTCACCAATAGCCTCTCATTGGCTCTCTTCATGGTGACAAGCCTCTGCTCCTACGCATGACCCCTTCAAGTCCTGGGCCATCAACTGCACCTTCACCAATGGCCTTCCGTAGCCTCTCACTGTGCCAAGAGCCTCAGCTGCTCTTCATGACCCCTTCATGCCTTCAAAACCAGTACCATCTGGGTGACTCTTACACAGTACCAAGTCCAGCCACAGCACAAAATACAACTGTGGCTATCTCTGGAACACAGCCTCTGTGCTCTCAGAAAACAATTCCCAGAAGATTTCACGTCAGTGATGCTGGTTTCTTCTTAATCATCGCTAATTTCTTAGCTCCAGCTAACCAGCATCAATAGTCCCAGTAACACAAAGGTTCGATGTAGTGGTTCTGGTATCTTGTTAATCACAGCTGATTCTTTAGCCCCAGCTAGCCAAAACCACAGAATCTTCACAATCGAAACATGGCCCTGATAAAGAGTCTTTAATCTTCCCTCTGAAATTTCACAAGTCAGGCCTCCATCTTCTGCAATGTTCTCACCATTATCTTCCAAGTTCCTACAGAACATTCCACAGAGCTCTTAACACCGAATGGATCATTTAGCCCAAAGTGCCAAAGTCCTTCCACAGTCCTCCCCAAAACATGGGGTTGTCACAGGAATACCCCACTATGCTGGTACCAATTTGTCTTAGTCAGGGTTTCTATTCTTGTACAAACATCATGACCAAGAAGCAAGTTGCAGAGGAAAGGGTTTATTCAGCTTACAGTTCTGCATTACTGTTCATCACAAAAGGAAGTCAGGACTGGAACTCAAGCAGGTCAGGAAGCAGGAGCTGATGTAGAAGCCATGGAGGGATGTTTCTTACTGGCTTGCTTCCCCTGGTTTGCTCAGCCTGCTCTCTTATATAACCCAAGACTACCAGCCCAGGGATGGCACCACCCACAAGGGACCCTCCCCCCTTGATCACTAATTGAGAAAATGCCCCACAGCTGGATCTCATGGAGGCACTTTCCCAACGGAAGCTCCTTTCTCTGTGATAACTTCAGCTTGTGTCAAGTTGACACACAAAACCAGCCACTATGGATCTCTTTTATAGTGTCTGAGGTAGAATCCCTCTCATGGAATGGGTCTCAAGCTAGGCCAGTCACTAGTTGGCCTTTCCTTCAAATTCTGCCCCATTTTTTTCCCCTGCATGTCTTGGAGACAGGACAAATTGTGTGTCTAAGATTTTGTGGCTGGGTTAGTATCCCAATCCCTCCATTGGAAGTCTTGTCTGCTTACAGGATAAGGAGGCTTCATATCCTCCATTTCTGGGAGTCTTGGGGTCACCCTTATAGATTCTTGGGAGTTTCCATTGTCCTAGGTTTCTAGCAGATCCCAGAGATACCTCTCCCCCCACAATCAAGTTGTCTCTCCCAGTATTATCTCCCTCCATATATCCCACCTGTTCCCTCCTGTTCCCATCCCCACTCCTCCTGCCCCCAGTCCCCTCCCTCCATCCATCCCCAATGAACGTCTATTTCCCTTTCTCAGTGAAATTCAAGTGTCTCCTTTTGGGCCCTTCTTGTTAATTAGCTTTTTTTGATTTGTGATTTGTAGCATGGTTGTCCTATCCTTTATGACAAATATTCACTTATAAGTGAGTGCATACCATGTTTGTCTTTCTGGGTCTGGGCTATCTCCCTCAGGATGATCTTTTCTAATTCCATCCAATTGTGGCCAGCAGTTGATGGATGTTATCTCTGTTTAGGGTTCAGCCATTGTTGCAGGTATATAGAGCCATCTCACTGCTCTGTGTT
This sequence comes from Apodemus sylvaticus, assembly GCF_947179515.1. NCBI lineage: Eukaryota > Metazoa > Chordata > Mammalia > Rodentia > Muridae > Apodemus > Apodemus sylvaticus. The sequence continues at coordinate 27,651,143 of NC_067472.1, forward strand.
CCTTTCAGTTTATCTTGCTTGAAATCATCAAATTATATAAAGACTTTTAAAGTTTCACCAATTCTATTACCCCCCCCCCTTTTTATTTTGATGCTTAAGTCAATGTCTAGTTACCAGGTATGCAAAACAGAAGAAAAAAGTGAAGTTTCGCTGCTTCTTGGTTACCACCATTTAAGGAAAACACAGTTTTTGGCTTTGTTGGCTCCATATGTTACTTAGCTTCTGCTGCTCTGCTCTAATGGCTTTGGTCCTCTTAACAGTTTAGCTGTTTAGCAAAACATCTTGTTTGATGAGAAGGCTGGAGCTAACAGATGTTAAACATCAATGCTTTTCAGGTCCCAGACCAGCTGTGTATCTTCAGCACGGCTTGCTGGCAGATTCTAGCAACTGGGTCACCAACATTGACAACAGTAGCCTGGGCTTCCTCCTGGCAGACTCCGGCTTTGATGTGTGGATGGGAAACAGCAGAGGGAACACCTGGTCTCGGAAGCACAAGACCCTTTTAGTTTCTCAGGACGAATTCTGGGCCTTCAGGTTTGTCGCAGTCGATTATGACTTGGTCTGTATCATTAGCATCCTTAAGGGAGACAGGTGAGGTTCAAGAGTAACCCTGAAGTTGTATAAAAATGGAGCTGAGATATCTTTTGAAAAGTTCTGAAGCTTGTCAAGGATTTACAAACAATCATGAAGGTAAACTTAAGTAAGTGATTGCATAAGTGATTAGATTCAGTTAAAAATTCTTAAGGCATTCTTAATATTCCTGGCATGTGGTGTGGGGTGCTAGGTTAAATCTCAGGCAATCTCCCCATCTTCTCAATAACACCCACAGGTTACATGTTTATTCATTTGATTATTCTCTGTCTCTTTTTTACTTCTGGCTCCACCAGTGAATTGTGTGATACTCGACATGAGGAAACAAACACAGTTTATTTCCTCTCTATAAATTGGGGATGATAAAGTCCTAGCTCATTAAGTCACTGGGGTCTGAAGCAAAAGATTCAAGGAAGGAGCCCTCCACAGAGCCTGGGGTATTCTAAGTGCTTTCTGACACTGGGATTGTCACTTCCCTCCTCTCTCTCTCTCTCTCTCTCTCTCTCTCTCTCTCTCACACACACACACACACACACACACAGACAGGCTCACACACTTATCCATAAACACATACTTACATATATACACACATATTCACACTCACACACACAGGCACACACACATATATACGCATGCACACACACATATATACGCATACTCACACACATAGTCTCTCACACACATCCACACAGATATACATACATACACTATTATGTTTTAGAAAAAGATCTGGATAGAGTGCAGTATGGTGAAGTGGGAGGGGTGCATGAAGAACTTGGTGGGCCCATGCGGAGGCATCCCTTCCCCTGAGGTACCAGAGAGTACAGGTATAGTGTAGAAGAGAGTTTATTTAGGGCATGGGAAGGGTAGTTGAGAAGGGAGTAGGGGCAAAGAGAGAGAAAGACAAAAAGAGAGAGAAAAAGGGAAGAGAGGCCGGCCAGGAAGACGTGCAGAAAAGGGGGAGAGGAGAGAGGGGGAGAAAGGAGTCAGGGAGAGCAGAAAGTCAGAGAGAAAGAACAGAGAGAGCGAGGAGGGGCCAAACAGCCCTTTTTACAGCAAGCCAGGCCTACCTGGCTGTTGCCAGGTAACTGTTGAGCAGAGCCTAGAAGGAATGCTAACATACACACACACACACACACACACACACACACACACACACCCCTGTCTGGTTGAAAGACCACATCCTAATGTGCCAGGTATTATAGAAGGTTGGTGTTGTAGATGGTTAAAGGTTTGCTTCCCTTTGATAAAACTAGAGTCACCCTGAATCACCCTGGTCTTGAATCACAAGAGTGAGAGCTTTTTACCAAAAAGCAGTTATTAGAATATGTTTATTGTAATACTATTTATAATAATGAATACTCAAATGCACACCAGCAGCAAATTCAGTTAAGTGTGGCATATTAACATAAGATGAGAATAAACATCTATAGTTCCATACCAACATGGAGGAAGCCAAGAATGAAAGAATATATGTGTCATTATCCCATTTATAGGCAATGTGTTCAGTGAATCAAGCTTATTTATTTATTTATTTATTTGGTTTTTTGAAGCAGGGTTTCTCTGTGTAGCCCTGACTGTCATGGAACTCACTCTGTAGACCAGGCTGGCCTTGAACTCAGAAATCCACCTGCCTCTGCCTCCCAAATGCTGGGATTAAAGGCGTGTGCCACAGAGGTGTTATCTTTAGTATGCACAACTGGGTAGAAATGCTGGGGATGTCCTTGGTCCTTGGTTAGTGTTCTGAACTCATATAGGATTGATTATTTACCCATGTTCAATGTGCTGACATACTTCCTGCTAAGTGTCTGTGTGCTATTCTATATTTGTGTGCTATTTCAGTTAAAGAGTTCTTTGGTTTTTGGATTATAGTTTTGATGAGATGGCAAAATATGACCTACCTGCTTCAATTAACTACATTTTGAATAAAACTGGCGAAGAACAACTGTATTATGTGGGTCATTCTCAAGGCTGCACCATAGGTATGTATACAATAAAGAGGTCAAAGGCAATACGTCATAGAAGTCAAATACACAAAAATGGCATTACTTCAAATACAGTTTTTTAAAATGCAAAGCAGAAATCATGAATAGGGCAAGGGAGTTTCAGTAATGATCTATAGAAATTCAGAATTTAGTATAAATTGTTAAGTATCTTAAAACTGAAAGAATTGATGTAGGCTGTATGTTATGTGTTTTCCAGTTTAAGGAACATAGGAATGTGAGAGGGTAGAAAAGTGAGAAGTTTTCTAGTGTCGGAAACCTTAAAGAGTCAAGAGCAAAATATACTTTAAATGCTAACTGCCCTGGGCTGGGGCTCATCTCAGTGTAGAGAACTTGCCTAGCGTGTTTGAATCTCAGGGTCTAACCTGTAGCTCCACCCAAAATAGATACATTAGTGATCAAAGAAATTAAGTTAAGTCAAACATAACTAACCACAAGCATGACAGCTCATACTTTATAGTTTTGGGAAGTTATTTGCATGTTTTGTTCGTGTTATTATAAAACTAATATGTTTTCATGTATGTGTATGTTTGTGTGTGTGTGTGCAGAAAGTGTGTTGTGCATGCCAGGTCTTAGCTGTCTTTCTCATGCATTGTCTGTATTCTTTTGAGATGAAGTCTAGGCACTAAATAGGTGAGGCCTGCTAGCTAGCCTCAAAAGATTCACCTGTTCATGCTATCCCAGTGCAAAAACTAAGTGCAGACCACCACACATGCCTTTGTGACATGGGCTTTGGGGATTAAACTCCAGTTCTGTTTGTATGGCAAGCACTTTATGGAGTGAGCTGTCTTCTCAGTTCAATTATATTTTGTATTATAAATAAAAGTACAAAATTTTCTAAACTTTAAAAACTGCAAAACAACACTAAATTTTAACAAGCAAGTTTCTCTAATGAGAGCATGGAAACATATTCCAAAATTTCTTAGATTCTGACATTAGGTGTTCATTAGCACCTTCTTGTTCTCCATGGAATACCTTCTGCAAGGAGATTCGAAAAGCGAAAAGCTAGAGTGTTAACATGTTACTAAATTGCCCTGCCTTCCAGAAAATAGAGCTGCACACTCTTTATTAACAATACTTCTTTCATGACTAGATGACTCATCTGTTAAAATCCATTGTTTCTCAAGTGTTCTAAGGGCAAGTAGCATTACACTTCTCAGTACAAGTACATTTTACACTTCTAAGAGAAGTGCAAGGGGAGTCCAAATGTGGTTTTTGAGTCATTGGGGTTCTGCTTGGATGGTCTGCAAATTAGGGACAGGAAGAGGGGGAAGTGTAGAAGTGTGGGGTAGAGCTGTAGAGGTTCATGTTGTCATGGGAACAGGGAAGACATTTTGGTTCTCTTACCCTAGTCTTTTTTTCATGCATATCGTAGGCTTAAGTCTGGAACTAAATTCAGAGTTTCTGAGCCAGAGTGTTCTAAGAACTCTGTTCAAGTGTACAAGGGAAGTGTCACTTGTGTAGTCACTGGACTTCTGCCGTAGGGTATAATGGTGACCTTTCTCATGTTGTTTTTTTGGAAGCATTCCTAGAAGATCTATCTCATCCTTTCTTTTGCCCTGCAGGTTTCATAGCGTTTTCACAGATGCCTGAGCTGGCAAAGAAGATTAAAATGTTTTTTGCCTTGGCTCCTGTATTTTCCCTCAATTTTGCTTCAGGCCCGATGATCCAACTGGGACGGCTTCCAGACCTTCTTCTTGAGGTACTTGCGTTCCATCTGTTTCGCTCCTCCTCAGATACTCTCTTCTGAGCTGAAAAACTGGTCCTTAGAAGAGAATCGGCAGTGTCCTCTGTACGCACTCTTACTAGAGCACTGACTGGGCTAGCATTCACCCTTCCTCCTCAGAGGTCGCTAGGGGGCCGCCGTCTTGTTCACTCAACACTCAGCTGCATGTTTTCATAGTGGACATTTTAGTCCAGCTTCCTACCCACCATACAAGGAGGGTACAAGGAAGCCTTTGAAAAAGTACCTTAAGTGTTCAAAGAGTTGCTTTTCATCCACAGGGCATGTGGGTATCAGAGTAGACAGGAAGTAGGAGACAGGAAATGTGCCATTCATAAGCGCCTGTCCCTAGCTGTGCTGACCACGATCTAGAGCATTATCTTAATAAAACATATTTTATAATATGACCTTAAGCATATTAGTGCTTAGCCCTAAAGCTGTGCAACTCCAAGCTGTATTCAAAGAGGGAAACAGTACTCATGAGGAGTTTAAGTTCTTTAGGGCCGGAGAGTCCATTATTCCACTATTATGTATTTTATATAGACACAAATGCATGCAAAATCCTATACAGCATTATCAACAGTCATATGATGTGTACATTTTTTCATGTTTTGCTTTGTGAGCATAACATTTAATGGCTGAGCCATACTTCCAGCCCTGTAATGGGTTTTTGATAATGAGAAACCATGCATTGGATTGGTGTCCCAACAGCTTACAGTGAAGGGGAAAACTTCCTATCAACTAATGATATCATAGTCTAACATATAATTCACAGTTTGTGATGATGCTAGTATACAATGATTTATGGTGACAATAGTTACCTAAAAGTGTCAGGCATATAGTTTTGCATGTTATTTATGTCATAGTTGGCTGTCACTGCCAGCTAGACACTGCCTAGTGTCATTTAAGACGAGTCCTAATTGAGGAATTATCTAGATCACATTGACTTGTGGCATGTCTTCAGGGGATTGTCTTGACCCCAGGACGTCCCAGGCCACTGGGGCCAATGCCATCCCCATGCAGGTGGTCCTGGGTGGTATCAGACAGCTGCCTAAGTCTTAGCCTGTGTGTGAACCAGTGAGAATCTCAATGGTTCTCACCTTAAGCTCCTTTCGGTTTTCCCTCAGCGATGGAATGTGAGATGGATGTCTCAGGTTAAATACAACCCGTTCTCTCCCAATTTGCTCTTGGTTAGTGTTTCATAACAGCAACCTAAAGCAAGCCAGAATAATGTCATACTTGATAATATCTATTACTGGTTCATTCATATCCTTTCCTTTTAATCATCTTAGCATGTGCCCCTTGGCCTTGCAAAATTGCTTATTGTAAAGGCATGTGGCGCGATGCAACAGCAGTAGACTCGTGAGTCTCATCTTCACCATGTCTTTTGATTGTGTCATGAGGTTGGGTCAAGTGATTGACCTGTGCCACCTAGGATTGTGTAAGGATATTACTATGAGATGGTTGCACAATGATAACATTACTTGAGAACTTGGTTCTTAGAACTTCTCCTTGATATTAAGTGACTCATTACTTCAAGGTAGGTGGAACAAAGCTCCCTCTCTCGGGCCATTTTTTAAAGTCTTTCACAGGAAGTATGTACTTTGATCTCAAACCCTGACAGTTACTGAGGTGGAAGAATCACAGTGTTATACTTAATTGTTTTTATAACCCCAGAGCTGCAGTAATTTAATCAGACTATATGGTAGGAATTCATTGCACCAGCAACCATGCTGATAAAACTTTGTTTTGACTGTCTTTGTTAATAATTCTGAATATAATTGTATTGCAAACACGTCAGACTACTAGGCCACCTCTGTATTGCCTTCTTTAGGATTACTCAGCTTATAGGTCTTTTCCTACAGACTCCAATGTTAGTTTATGCACATAGAGATGCACCGAGAGAGATGTATTATTTTGTTTCAGTGTGGATGGTATCTAACTCTATAGATTGTTCTGCATGTTGCTTATTTCTCCCAGGGAGAGCTAGCTTGTGAATTCATTTTCTTATAAATAGTTTTTGATTATAAAGATCTGCTATTAATTAGCTGGACTGCTGTGGACATTCAGGCTGGGGAAACACCTCTAGAGTAGATACAGGGGAATGTGGTTGCTGCTGTAGGAATGAATGTTCTAACTCTAGCTGTTCCTTAGAGCTTATGAGTTAGCTCTGTAAAGCTAGAAATGTCCCACCTCCTCCAAGCCCACATTTGAGATTACATTTTGTAAATTTTAGAGCAGGGATCAGGTATCTGTCTTTTTAAAGCATTCTCTGTGATTTCTGATGAAGATGTTGGGAATCTTGGCTTAAGACTAGAGTGCTTTATGGCACACACTGGGAAAGTTTTTTAAAAACTCATAAAACAAAAAAAAGACAAACAAAAAAGTGAACAAATATTAATAACATTTAAATTAGTTTCTCTGAAAAATATATGTTGCTTTTATGGAAGTAAAGTGTTCCCCTCTAATCCTTTGGGAAAATTACAAAATATAACTTACCAACAACGTATCAAGTGACCACTTTGTAGACACTAAGCCTGGAGTTGTGAATAAGTTAAGTTTCCATATCACCTGACCTTATCTCCATGTGATATTTACTTCCCTGATTCTTTTTAGCCAACTCTTTCTTATAATGCTTTTCTGAAGGAGATCATTCAGACCTAATTGATGTCTACTCTTAGGTATTGATACGTGGTCCAACAGAAGATTGATTTAGCAGTGTGCTCCCTAGATTTATGTCAACTTGACACAGGCTACCATCATTTAGGAATAGAAATGCCCCAACTGAGAAAATTCCCTGTCTCAACTGTCATGTAGGCAAGCCTTTGTGGGCATTTTCTTAATTAGTGATTGATTCATGAAAGTGTAGCCCATTGCTAGTAGTGCTATCCCTGGGCAGGCGGTCCTGGTTGCTGTAAGAAAGCAGGCTGAGCAAGCCACGAGGGAGCAAGCTAAGGAGCAATACTCTGTCATGGCTTCTGCATCAGCTTCTGCCTCTAGATTCCTGCTCAACATCAGTTCCTGCCCTGACTTCCTTAGATAAAGTACTGTGATACAGAACTATAAGCTGAAACAAATACTTTCTCCCCCAAGAGAGAAAGTATTTTATCACAAGTAGGATCACAGGCTGTCTGTGGATCGGTAAATTTTCCGGAAGAAACTACAATACAATGTTGTGTATTTAAACTGGTGTGATAGTAACTTTGCAGATCGGATAACTGACTTTTTTCTTAAGGGAGGAGAAAGGAGGCTTGGCTTCACCATCTTGTGGACTAGTGATAAGCCGGAACAGTAGAATGGTTACAAGCAGTGCTGAACTCAGCAGGGACATTCAGTTTTGTCAGAGCTGTTGATATTCAGCCATCGTCCACTCGGAGGCAGAGAAGTGGGCGGCATGCGCATGCGCAGCTGCACTCATTTGCCTTTACAGTTTCTGCATACTATTCGCTCGAGTCTACAGGCAAATATGTTGCATGTCTTTGGCCTTTTTGGCTTGTAGGAGCATCGTCCTAGTTTCTGCCGTCACCATAAGTCCCTGTTTTCTCCTTGTACATGTCCATCTTTGTGGCCAGATTTCTCCTCTTTAAAAGAATACTTGAAGGTCCAGCTCCTGTCTGAAAAGACCCAATCTCCAAATACTGACATTTTCAAATACAGTTAAGACTTAAATGTCAGCCTTTCAAGGGGTCATAACGCAACCCACGACATTTCCTTTGTAGAATTTGAGTTTTCTATTCTTGCTTGCCCTGGAGTTGGTGTGTGTGAGCAAGACGTCAAAGGGACAGGGACAGACAGATCTGAGTTTCATATAAGGAAGACCTGTCCCCTGTCCCACAGTACATGAAGAATGTAGTGACAGTCCTGGTTGTATGTGTGCACAGATACAACCCACTCAGTGCCCACTCAGAATTGGAAAACTTCTTTTACAAAGAGCCAGAGAGCAAGTGAATTTGGCCTTGTGGGCCAAGTGGTTTCTGTAGTTGACTATTCCTGTCTGCAAAAGCAGCCAGAGATAATTCACAAACTGGTACTGTGGGTGTATTCCAATAAAACTTACAGAACCACATGTGGTACTGGAGGCAGGGCAAGTGAGGAGTAATGAATTGTCTAATGGGTTCTGAGTAACTGTTTAATGGCACAGACGAAAGGAATCTGGAGGTGGATGGCAGGGAGAATGGCACAAGTGTGACTGTGCTTGCCACTGAACTGAACAGTTAAACAATGATTCAGATGATACATCTTATGTGTTTTACCATTATAAAATATTTCATATAAATTAACAATAATCATGCATGGTGGCTCACAGCTACAATCCCCAGCCTCTGGGAGACTGAGGCAGCAGGATTTCCATGAGTTTAGGGGCAGCCTGGGCTATATAACAACTATGAAGCCATCCAGAGCTATACAGCAGGACCCTGTTTTCAAACAAACAAACAAACAAACAGTAACTGCCTATAGGGGGTTGGATTTGGCTCATATGAGAGTAGAAGGAAACACATTTAGTAGGAGCCTCAGGATCTTCTCAGAAGTCCTGTTAGAGACTGTCAACCAATGGTCATGGTCATTTCCCTTTATAATAATCCACTATAAACTTACTTAGCTTTCTGCCTCTGTCATTTCATTGTGGGGACTTGCCCTGTGTCTCTAAGCACATTTGATTTAGTGTATCTCGTAGGTGTCCTGTTTTGAATGTTGGTGTGCTGCCATGGCGTTCTGGAGGGCCCTGTGGAGATACTTGTATGCCTGGACTTCTGGAGGCATGGGAAGCTGGAACATCAGGCTGAAATGCTGACCCAATCTCGGGTTTCCTTGTATTTTCAGGACTTGTTTGGACAGAAGCAATTTCTTCCCCAGAGCGCGATGCTGAAATGGATGAGCACCCACATTTGCACTCACGTCATCATGAAGGAGCTTTGCGCAAATGTCTTCTTCCTGATATGCGGCTTCAATGAGAAGAATTTAAATATGGTAAGCAGTTATGATCTGTGGAAGTGCCTATTTGTGTGAGAGGTGCAGAACTGGACCCAGCGCACGTTAGAGTTTCATTGGAGAAGCACAGCATCAGGTCTAGCAAATGGTGCCGTCTGCTGCTGCCTTTGGGCTCACCCCCCTCTCAGCTTCCTACAGAATCTATATAGAAACCATCAATGAGTGGATCTGTCCCAAGTCGTAGTATTTATATAGCATTGATTCTAGTAGTGGGTTTCCATTGTTGAAAATATTTAATCCTGATCTGGGGTTTCTACCCTGCCTTTGACCATTTAGTTCCCAGATAAAAGACACACACCCAACCTTTTATATTTATTACAAGCTTCAATCAGCACAAGATCTGGATAGGTGTCTATCCTCTATGCTATTATGTCTATTTCCCAGTCAATAATCCCATTACATATTTTGCCATGCTTCTCCTGGGCTGCTTTAACTCCAATTAGCCAACCCACCTGGCCCTAATTTTAAGACTCACCTAACCTATGGCAGCTTTCTCCTCTTTTCAACTCTTCATCTCCCCCTTGTGGTTGTCCTCTGCCAAGCCCGGGAACCTTAAACCCCGCCTATGTGTCTTCTGCCTATCTATTGGCTATCAGAATCTTTATTCACCAATCAGAAATAACTTATGTACAAAGTCACATAGCATCTCTCATAGTGCAATAAGGACTCTCTAGTCTCTGGGGCAACCAGGTCTTGGGGGCCTGCATTAAGCATTACAATTACATTAACAACAGACCAAACCCCAACATGTTTCTTTTTTAAAATGTATGTTTAAGTCTGGAGTGGCTATACATATGTATTTATGTTTGTTATGAAGTCTAAATCTCTGGCTCCTGTTTCTGAATGTATTTGTGTCTTAGAATGTTGGATTTTGAAAACAGGTTTTAAAATTTTTGAGTAAAGCCAGGCATGGCGGTGCATTTCTGTAACTCCAGCACCTGGGGAGGTGAGCCAGAAGGACCTTGAGTTCAAGTCTGAGTTAGGCCCTTTCCCCCACAAAACAATCTGCATTGAAGGGGGGGGGGTAGAGATTTTTAAAAAGTAATAGTTTTATTTTTCTTAATATTAAAGGAAGACATGGTATTTAAAAGTTTGGCAATTTAGGGAATCATGACGAAGATAAGATGTGACCTATGGTTACAGCCTGTTCTCCATTGCACATACTCTACTGCTGCCTTTCCTTCATAGGCCCCCAGCAGACGTGGGTATTTTTATTGGATATATTCATAGTCAGATAGCTCTGATCTCTGAGTGATTAACAGTCTGAAAAACTGTGTTTAGATTTGTATTATTTTATCCTATGAAGAGGAAAATGTACTTATTAGTATCAACACTATTTTCATTCTCTGATTCATCAAATTAATCTTTCAGTCTAGAGTGGATGTGTACACAACACACTGTCCTGCGGGAACTTCTGTGCAAAACATGTTACACTGGAGTCAGGTAAGCGTGCCAGGGTTACCGCTGGGCTCATGTTAAGTTAGTATTTGGTAAAGTTGGGACTGGACAAGCCAGGGATCCTCAGAGTATCTCTCTGTACGCCTCTCCCAAACAGAAACAATACACCAGATCTGTTTTCTTCTGACAATTATGAGTGCCTATAACTGGCTTGGTGCCATTTTTGGTATCTTCCAGGATATTCTCTGAGTTAGGCATGGGTTCATTGGACAGTTACCAGGGATGAATTGTTTCTTTTCTCCCTGACTTCCTTCTCCTTTATTTCCATCTCAGATTTGTATATCCCTTTTCTATGCTCCCTTTCCCTTTCCTTCCTATGTTTTAATTGTGTAGTAGTAGATTTATTTTATTTCATGTTTGATGAAATATGGTTCTCTGGGAGAAAGAAGCTATCATTTCAGCAGTAACCCATGAATACAGTGTGCCTGGAACATCAGTGGACAAACCAGAGCCCTGGCAATCATGAGGGCCACTAAGTTTAAAATAAAATCTTGGTCATTTTATCACATAAGCAACGTATGTCAGTTCCAGAGCACTTGGAGTTCACATACAGATAAAAAAGGCAAAGATCTTCACATGGAAATAAAATTATTTTAATAATCCCATATAGAAAGTAAGGGCACATTTGAAATAGGAAATGTCTCTCCATTTGGGGCAGGAAATTTCTCTGAGTTTGCTCGATGCCTCTTGTTAAATCATTTCCAAAAGAAGCAGCAATAGGTAGAATATGTAATGTTGAAGAGGATTATTTTTTCCCTGCTATGGCTTTACAACCTGCTTTTCTGTCCCCATGTGATAGTAATGGAGGACATATTTTCCACCTTAGGACATATCTTTGAGAATGATGTTTTCCAACTAACATTATGCTAAACATGAAATACTTTGCTGCTTAAGCTTCAAACCAAGGTGTTTTAACCATGTCTTAGAAAAAGACACTGAGTACTGGGCAGATGCCACTTGAGATTGCAAAACTGACCATAAACACTGATTTTTAATAATGAAGAATATGGGGTTAGGAGACAGCTCAGTGGATAAAGGCACTTGCCGCTGAGCCTGATGACCTGAGTTTGATCCCTAGAATCAACAAGGTCCAAGGTCAGAATCTACTCCATGTTTTCCTCAGACCTCTATATGCATGCGCGCGCGCGCGCACACACACACACACACACACAAATAAACTGAAATAGGTAAGATATTTTAAAAAATAAACCCTGTGGGTGAGCAGAAGACTCAGCAGCTGAAGTGTTGGCTGTGCAATCCAGGCAACTTGTAATCAACCCCAGAACTCACAGAAAGGCAGAAGGCGAAAACCAGCTTCACAAACCTCTCCTCTGTCCTTCTCAAGTGTGTGCATTCCTTCATCTTGTACACACAATAATAGTGATAAATAAAAATAAATGAGTAACAATGAAATGAGACTTCTGGGTCCCCAGAGATCCTAATTCATTTGGACTGGAGCATCTGTTTATTTTTTGTTTTATTTTTTGCATTTTTATTGCGATGCAAGTTGCACAACCTGCTACCTTTTTTGGCATAACCTATAATGCCATTGTCTCAAGTATGATAGGAAACACTTGTCAGTTCCAAAAGTCCCCTTGTGTTCCTGCCTAATGCCTTCTGTGACAACAACTGACCTGCTTTCTGCCACTGTACTGTATTTTGCCTTTTCAAGAGTTTGTGTGAGGAGAGACATATATTATAATACATTTGTTTGTTTGATGTTTGCCTGGCTGCTTTTCTCCCCATAATTATTTTGAGATGATCCACATCGTATTTATCAGTAGCTCAGTCTTTTTCATTTACAGGGATCTGTATTTTTAAAAAGTCTGCCATCAGCCTCTTCCACTAGCCAGATGTGCAAGTCACTGATGGGGGTTGGGGGTCAGAGCCTTGTCTGTAGAAGTGTGGTTTGAACTGCCCTTGTTTCTCTTAAGGAGCTACTTCTTAGGTCATTATTTGATCCAGAAAGCTAAATGTCAGGTGACAGAGCTTGCTGTGGCTTAGAGCAGGGCCTCCAGAGTGCAAGATAAGCTTAGTGTCAGGTGACAGAGCTTGCTGTGGCTTAGAGCAGGCCCCCAGAGCAAGCTGTCTGTGCCATGGTTACAGCTCACATTCACCACTTAGAAGATGCTTTAGACCCCGGAAAGCACTCAAAGTCACAATGCCCTTCTTGCAGGGCCCTGCTACTCCCAAGTGTATTTCTGTTATGATTATGTGTTTTCATCACAAATCCTCATACTGAAATTCCCCCAACATGTGTGAATATTTTACCTCTCTGTTTGAACATGTCTTCAAAAGGGCCCCATTCCCAAAGATGTTTCAGCCTGGCCTTTCAGGGGCCCTTGGCCATGTTGAGATTGTGGCCGCCCCAAGACCATGCTATGTCATTGTCACAGAAGGGTCTTATGTCATTCTCAGTGTTCCTGCCCCTCCACCCCCCATGAGCACTGAGTTTGGATAGGAGCAGCTGAACTGGCTGTAATTCAGCTCTCTGCTCTAATTCTGACCCCTGTAATCAGCTGATCTCGGTCAAAGTCTCAGGCTGAGGGCCATAGCATTGATCTCTAGCCAAGTTTGATTTCAGCATTTTCAAATCCACAGCTCAGTGGAGGCAGCCTTTGCCCTTGGCCCTTCTGCTCACTGGGATGTCCCTCTGTCCATGCAGGGGTTACTCTGTACAGCTTGTTCCTGTGTTTTCCCGTTACTGCTCTCCGGCTAGGCTCTCCCACTGGGCCTTGATACCAGGAGTCAGACGACCTTAGGAAATGATGCAGGCGCTCAGCTCATGGTCCACCAGTTTTTTGTTTGTTTGTTTATTTGTTTTGTTTTATAAATTCAGTCCAGGACCCTAGTTCATGGGATGCCACACAGGCCCATGAAGGCTAGATCTTCTGGCCTCCTTAGACATATCTGTCTAAAAACACCCTCATAGACACAGCCGTGCCTAGAGATGTCTCTTAATTAATTCCAAATTTAGTCAAATTGGCAATCGTAGCATCCTTCAGTCCTAATCTGACAAGCTTATCCTCTTGTTCTCCAGCCAAACCTATTCTTGCTTCTCCACAGCCTGACCCTCCAGCCCTGTCTAGAGCCTGGGTTCTTGTTTCTCTTGGGAGAGCCCCGTCCTCACCTGCCTTTACCCTGCTAGCCTAGCCACTGAGGACCCAGATGAAAATAGGCCCCTGGGCCTCTCCCACATCTATCCTGGATCTGAATTCTGGGGGTGTGTTCCTCGGATCTGCATATTATTCTGACCTCATTATCATTCTGATGTCATTCACTGTTTGAGAAGCTCTGTTGAAAATAAACATACGCCCATTTGATTAACTGTTTAAAATAGTGCTGATAATTGAGCACAAGAACTCAGGCTAAGTCACAAGCTCGTCCCTGCTCTCCTGGTGCTCTATCCGTGTGCATGATGTGTGAGAAAGTGGTAAACTAAGTTCTGCATACATGTCACAAATGTCGTTGTTGTTTGAACACGAGAGACCATGCTGAATGCTGAATGCAAACCTCGATAGTTACAGTGTCATTTGGCGAGACAGCTTTATTTGCTCAGTGTCAGAACCGTTAGTGTACGTGGTGGCCGTCTCCAAATAAAGCCACTAACTATTTAAGCAAATTTTATCGGGAAAGCACCACACAGATAAAGTTCATCTCATTGGGGTAACCCTTCTGGTTATAGCTGCTTTACCAGCCATTCAGTCGGAAATTCAGTCATGTGGTAAAGGAAGGCATAGTACAGTTTTAACTTTATCTTAAATAATTATTTGGAAATGATAAGTAGACCCAGATTGGGGAGTAATTTGATTTCTGAGCACCTAATTAACTCTAGCAACCTCTTATATTATCTTATAAATTTCAGTGTCTGCTAAGTTTTTTTTTTCCCTCCAAATTGTATTTTTTTTTTTTTTAGGTTGTTAAATACCATAAGCTTCAAGCTTTTGACTGGGGAAGCAGTGAAAAGAATTATTTTCATTACAACCAGGTAAGACTTTTAAAACGGGCTTTGAAAACTCACCACCGAAGCTGGCCCAGGCTTCCAGAAGTCAGCTGGGCTCTCTGCTGGGGGCTGGGGAGGGGGGCTGAATGTTGTTGGCAGAATTGCCTGGTTATGACGTTTTCCCTCAGTCCACTCAGACCTTTCCAGATCTGTCAGAGGTGGGATGGCTCAGGTCTTCTGTCTCCATCCTCTTGGCTGTACATCAGGGATCACTGTGACTCAGTGGGATCGTAAACATTCTCCTGAGAACCAAAGAGCCTCCAGGCTGCTGCCAGCCTGCTAGACTCGAGACCTCAGACATATTACATGGCTTTTAAGACTCTTCTTCTGTGTGCAAATCAAATTTCCATTTTTGATTGTTGAGTTTCCTAAAGCGTGAGAGCCTTTCTCTCTGCTTTTCTTAATTCTTGAGATAGCCCTTGCATGTGGCTTGAAGATCAGGAAATGGAGGCATGGAGGATTTGTGTGTTTTCCCTTGCATTCAGGGGAGAAGGCTTGAGGAGATGACCCCATAGTGCCTCCCTGTTCAGTTGGGTCTACTGCCTTCACTCCACATCTGGGGAAAACCTTGATACTCACTGGAGATTAAAAACATAATGGAAGCAATTTTTAAAACGCATTTTTTAAAAAAAAATTAATGTTTTTATCTTTCAAATAAGACTTACTAGATATTTGTTTTTCAATGGAGGTTTGTTAAAATTTAGAAAAGTATAACAGGAATAATTGCAAAGCTTTCTATGATCCTTTTTGTCTTATAGAGTTCTCCCCCCTTGTACAACATAAAAGACATGCATCTGCCCACTGCTTTGTGGAGCGGGGGCCGGGACTGGCTGGCAGACACCAGTGACATCAGTATCTTACTGACGGAAATCCCCAAGTTGGTGTACCACAAGTCCATTCCTGAGTGGGACCATGTGGATTTTATCTGGGGTTTGGACGCCCCCTGGAGGCTGTATGATGAAATGATCAGTCTAATGAAGAAATACCAGTGAACTCCAGACTTGAGATACTTCCCCTTCAGTAGGGGGAAAAGAACAGATGCTTGCTTAAGTTCTGTAAAATGCTTGTGTTTTCCTTGTCTAGATCATTTGTATTTTTTATGTGCAAGAAGATGATCATGTCTAAGGTGTTCGTTGCTCTCTGCTTAATAAGAAGCACGCGAGCTGTCTTATGCTTCATGTGACTGACAACCAGTGATGCCTTTTAAGTATTTAGAAAGTATGGGTGTTCCATGAAAAAGTCGCTGTAATCCTTTTGTTTGCCTTTTACGGTTGTGTTTGGTCTATATGTGCCGTGTATATACATGCATACGTGTGTACAGTGTGCTGGCCAGACCTTCCTCGTGTGGAGGTAAGGGCGGGCTCACATCAGGGTATCTTCCTCAGTCACTTCCTACCTTACTTTTTTTTGAGACAGGGTCTCTTGCTGAGCCGGGAGCCTGCTCTTTCAGTGAGACTGGCTGGCCAGTGAGCCTCCAGGATCTGTCTGTCTCTACCTCCCCCTCACCAATGCTGTCCTAGCCAGCCTTCTGACACTGATTCTAGGGACAGGAACTCAGGTTCTCGTGCTCTGTGTAGCGAGCCCTTTATTCACCGAATCATCACCTCAGACCCTCTGTAACTGAAAAGCTTCTCAGTTGCTTTTATATCCCCACCCAACACAAGTGAGCACACACAGGACATTTCAAGCCATTGTTTGCGAGCAAAAATAAACCTGCTAGTGACTTGAACACACTGTGTAGAGCTCCTTGCTCAGAGCTTCACACGGCAGCACAAACCTACAATCCCAGCTCTCCGGAAATGGAGACGGGAAGACTGCTGTTAGAATTAGGGTTCATCCAGAGAATGAGACTTTGTCTCTAGAAAACCAAAGACAAAGGAGAAAAAGAAAACCCAAAGTACTCAGTTCTTATCTCTTTTTTGCCTTAGAGGGCTTTCCAGCCCAGAGTTCCTGTGCTTACCTATCTAAACAACATTTTCATGTTTTCCTGCACTAGTTACCTAGTGAAATCCAGTGTTATCCCAGCTTCTCCAGGAGTAAAAATTCTCTCTTCAGTTTCATCAGACCTCAATAACAAAATTTTTCAGGCCAAGCCAAAAAAAAAAAAAAAAAAAAAAAAAAAGTGTAGACTCTTGAAAAGCAGTTTGCACTGATTAAAAAAAAGAAGAAGAACAACAACAACACTTGAAGATTAATACAATGAGCTGTGTTGGTTCTGCATATGTAGTCCAGTCACTTTTCTGTGGAGGGACAAACCACTAATTTGCCAGAAGTGAATGTGGCTGCCGGTACGGTGCCTGTGTGAAGCTGGTTGCCCATGGCAAGCGGTCCGTTTCCTTTTCACACAAGGGATGTTTTCAGACAGAGCCCAGCTCAGGAATTTTGCTTTGAGAATGATATAGCTTTGTAACAATTTAAAGGTTCATATTTAAACTTTTCAATAAAACTCAGCCTCACAAGCCTGAACATCCGTGTGCTGGTGTTTGCTTTTTTTTTTTTTAAATATTTATTTATTTATTTTATTTGATATATTCTTTATTTACATTTCAAATTATTTCCCCTTTCCTGAATCCCCCCTCCCTGAAAGTCCCATAAGCCCTCTTCCCTCCCCCTGCTCCCCAATCAACCCCTTCCCACTTCCCTATCCTGGTATTCCCCTACACTGCTGCACTGAGCCTTTACAGGACCAGGGACCTCTCCTGCCTTCTCCTTGGGCATCATTTGATATGTGAATTGTTTCTTGGGTATTCCGAGCTTCTGGGTTAATATCCGCTTATCAGTGAGTGCATACCATGTGTTTTCTTTTGTGATTGGGTTGCCTCACTCAGGATGACATTCTCCGGTTCCACCCACTTGCCTAAGAATTTCATGAATTCATTGTTGTTAATAGCTGAGTAGTATTCCATAGTGTGAATATACCACATTTTCTGTATCCAGTCCTCTGTTGGGACATCTGGGATCTTTCCAGCTTCTGGCTATTATAAATAGGGTTGCAATGAACATAGTGGAGCATGTGTCTTTACTGCATGCTGGAGAATCCTCTGGATATATGCCCAGGAGAGGTATAGTGGGGTCCTCTGGTAGTATCATGCCCAATTTTCTGAGGAACCGCCAGACTGATTTCCAGAGTGGTTGTACCAGCTTGCAACCCCACCAGCGGTGGAGGAGTGTTCCTCTTTCTCCACATCCTTGCCAACACCTGATTTCTCCTGAGGTTTTGATCTTAGCCATTCTGACTGCTGTGGGCCTCCTAGATGTCCTGGAGTCTGTGGACAGTACTATTCCTGGGATGAACAATTGACATTCAGCAGTGCTTTCTATGGCCTGCCGAGCTGGAAACTTTTCTATAGAGAAATGGGTGGAGAAATCTGCAGATACAGATGCCAGATGATTGCTCTTGTCCTGGTGGCTTTTGGCGTCTGCTCTCTCGTCCTGGATGCATACACCTTTGTGGTCCATACTCCCCTTCACCCCCGCCCCCCATCCTGCCAAGGGTCATCTTTGCATGTTCTAGGCAAGTGAAATGCTGAACTGCATTCCCACCAGCCTTCCTAGTGTTATTTAGTTTCTCTTGGAGTCTGTGAGAAGGTCTTTGATGGTTTGGTGTGTGTGTGTGGGGGGTGTGTGTCTTTTCAACCAGCTTTATCCAGTCCTATGTTGAGCCAACCATAAAGATCTCCATAAGGCTGTAACCTACAGGAATAAAAATTAATATCCCATCTCCTTGGGATTGTTGCCCTGTAGTCTTTAGGCCAAGATCAAGTGTTTTATCGTCTGTCTATTTGGAGCCCTTCTAAGGTGTATTCTTCTGGGGAAATTGATGAAGAATGGAAAATGAAAGGGGAGGGAAAAGAGTCACAGTTTGTTTGTTTTTTAATTACAATGGAGAATGAAGGAAGGGGAAGCACTTTTTCATCCCAATAGAGAATGAGGGAGGTTGTGGATAATTGTTCTCATTCCCACAAGAGGGCGCTCTTGACTTTACTTGTAAATCTTGCCAGCCACCATACCCTTGGGGTTGTTTTATTTTGTTTTCAGACTCTCACTGTACCCAGGCTTGTCTCCTGCCTCCCCTTCTAAACGCTGGGACTAAAAGCTTGCATCACCAAATCCAGCTCCTACGACAGTTTTTAGAGCTTCCTCTTAGGAACCGTCTAGAAGCTTCCTAAGCCAGTTGGTAATTTGTTAATGGGCTGTGGCTGGGGTCATTTCTATCCAGGGTAACAAATAGTTTTTATATAATTAATATCATCTGAAGATGTTCTTAAGGAATAGCTATCCACCCAGATATGACTTAGAAATAAAAATTGGGTGTGAGCAGCGGGCGGATAGGAAGTAGAGAAGTTTTCAACAGAGGACTCACACTATTCAGAAGTACCAATGTTTATTGACTTCATTGTCAAAACAACAAGGATTATTTTGTGTTTGTGAACACAAAAGATGTTGATGTAATAAATAAAGACATTTCAAATAGTAACTTGATGCTTTGTTGTTTTAAAGAATGAGTTGTTTTATATTTTATGGCTGAGTGTTTGGCTTGCATATATGTGAGTGCACTGCATGTGTTTAGTGCCCCAGGAGTCCAAAAGAGGACATTAGATATCCCGCAACTGGAGTTGTCATACGTAGTCCCTGAGTATGGAGTCTGAACAGGAGTCCTCTTCATGAGCAGCCAGTGCTCTTAACTGTGGAGCCATCTCTCCAACCCCTATCATTTATTCTCTAATATAAAGAGAGATCTCAAGACCAGAAGCCACTTGGCTTTTTTGTGGTGCATGAAACGCGACCTAAGGAAGTAATTATCCTGAGGAAAGCGTTCCGTGATCATCCAGCAGTCTTTGCTGCATTGCACTAGGTGCAGATTTCAAGTCTAATTCCAAGCTAATCAGATGGACTTTTTGCATCGATTACATTATAAAAAATGTACGTTGCATGTTTTAAACCACGTGTTCTCCTAAAACTTTGATCATGTTGATGGGGAAGTAGGGGTCTGGTGACACTTTTCTTTCTTTACAGGCATACTATGACTTTTTTATTAGGAGCAACTGCATATGCTTCCTTCAGAGGTGCTGGTAATAGTTCCCTAGTACGGACAGTACTGACTTATACACCATATGATAAGTCGCAGCCATATGCGTCAGTATCGGGGTTACTAGGAGCATAAAGGGAACTCGGAGGCTTTGCAGGCAGAGCTGACATCCCGCGGATTCTTTATTAGCATCGTCTAGCATTACTTCCAAGGTTAATTAATGGTACCTCAGTCTTGAAAATGAATACAAAATAGCAGCTTCAATGTTCTTTTCGAGAGCAACCCTGGCTGGCTAAGAACTAATGCTGAACAAAACTCTCCCCCAGCTGTAATTGACTCTTTATCTCTAATTAGGGCTATTCTTGGCCTATCTGAGAATATTTAATTCTTCTTCTTTGAAACGTGATGTCATATTTCGATCTTCGAGGTTATTCCACCTCTTGGGGCCTTGCTGCTAATCTCTCATGTATCAGAGGAGAGTTGTTTCAGTCAAGTATCTGTGTAAATAATCTCACCTGGGAAAACAAAACAAAACAAAACAAAACAAAACATCCCCAAACTCATTTTAAAGAGACTATATCATTAGCTTTGCTAGCTAGCTACGTGCTCTATTGGTGGGGCCTCCCAGAGACTTTTGTTTAGTTGGTGCCAAATAACTTTTGTGACTGAGTTCATTATGTTTGGACTTTGGGAATAAGTGGAGGGGAAAGGATTCTTGTCTTTGAAGGCTGTCGGAGGAGGGTTCAAGCCAAGATGAAATGGCAAAATCTTAATTAAATGGAAAAGTACAAGAAAGTGTTCTGATGCCACGTGAAATCATAAAAGAGCCATTTACATGGGCAACTGCCCTTGAATATAAGATCCAAAATACATCTGCTAGTGTTCACAATAAATACATAAAAATTAATAAATATCGAAATGCAGAAACCTATTTTATCTTCAGATTCGAGTCTATCTTCTAAAGTGAATATGCAGAATCTTTGGAACAGTCTTTGGGATGGGAGGGCGTGAGGTCAGTGACACAGTGAGTGCTTGGTATGCTTCAGGCTTCCCCCAGGCTCCTCTGTGACACACGGAGGTTAGCGGGGAGGAGACTTGCAGAAGGAGAGAGAGCAACCGAGGGAGGACAGACATTTCCTTAGCTTTGTGGAAACAGATCTTAAGATCCCTGCTCTAAGAGACTCTACTCACTCGGAAACTATTACAGTTTTGAGTCTGTAGAAACGCCATTAGGCTTGGCAAATTCAAGAAAACTCTTCACTTTAGCCAACACCACACAGGGCTCAACTTTGTTTTGGTTCACTAAATTCCGTTAAGTCGCCTGGACTGTTAGGCCTGCTCCTCTGCCATCAGGCCGTGGCGCCTGTAACCACTGAGCTCCTTGAGATGGTTGCATCTCTAAGTTGGGCATGCTATCTGTCCCATGAACCTCCTGGGCAGGGACTGGAGGAGGACAGCTATTCTGTAACGTCTTGAGGCGCAGGGGTAGGAACAGAGCCTCCTGAAGGCCTGGCTACAGGCTTTGCTTCACAGGTTTGATGTCATAAGCGTGTGGAGAAATACAGTGGCAGAGGACAGAACCACCGAAACAGCAAGAACAAGAGCACCACAAGGTCTTGGCAGCACAGAGAATAGCTAAATGCAAATCGAGCAACACTACGCATCTTTTGCAGGGTGCAAGCAGATCCAACACATCCAGGCATGAAAAAGAGGGCAGAAGCAAAGAACGATGTGTGTCTGACAGAAACCGGGGTAAGTCTGCTGAGTTCAACCTGCTCATAACTGTCCTGACACATTTGTAACCCTGAGCTCGCGAGTCCTGAGCTCTGGAGGTCCCTTTGGAACCTTGAGCGGCCCACATTGAAGTTCTTTTTTTCTTTTCCCCTTTAAATGAACAAATCCCAAATCTTCCTCTCTTCTCAGAGATGTGCATCAAAGGACCACATTCACAGGGGATGAGAAAGAAGAAAATGGCCCTAACAACGTGAGTGGAAACAGCATAGGCTTGTAAGAGGAATTAAGGAGTCTCTTAGTATCCAACTGGAAGAAACCAATCGACAGGGAGGCCAGAGACATGCAGCTTCCCCACCTCCCGTTTTACTTCTATTAGCCATCAAGGAAGCCTAAGAAAAATCTGTCCTCTTTCCTTTTGTGCATTGCTTGTCAAGAAACTCAAAATTACTTCTTACTCCTGGTTCAGCAATGGCAGATATATCAGCAGAGTGTCAGAATGTTCCCATGGCACACTGGAACCTCCCCACCTCTTTCTCTCTTTCTCTTTCTCTTCTTTTCCCTTTCTCTTCCTTCCTTCCTTCCTTCTTCACTTTCTTTCTTCTTTTCTTCCTTTCTTGGAACTTTAGTGAGTTTATAGTCTTTTCTTTAAAATATTAGCATACCAGGCATTAGATATTATTGTGGTGTTTTTTTTTTACCTCCCCTGAGTCCAGATCTATCCATACTCCTGAAAATTCCAAATTTTAATTCTCCTTTACGACCAAATCGAATTCCATTATGTGTATGTATTACATATTCATCATAAATTCATCTGTTGATGGGCATCCGGGATGGTTTCATTTCTGTGCTACTGCGACATGGACAGGCAGACGTCTCTGTGGTAGTGTTAGGAAAAATGATGTACCTTCCAGATAAGGAATCACTCCATATACTTAGAAATGAAGGAAGAACCTTTATAGCACTCAACTTGTCTGCCTAGGCTAACACCCGAGCAAGAGCCAGGCTCCAATGGATACACTGTCATGCTTAAATCTCTTTCAAGTCTGACCCCCCAGGTTACATCCTAAACACAGACAGAAGACTAAGTCTGGCTGCTTAGGCAGATAGGGAATTTACACAGCAAAGATATTATATATTATCCGAATTATTTTAAGTTCACCAGTATTGTTGTTTTTTCAAATAGTTGTCACCAACAGTTATCTTGTGCACCTGACAGAACTATGTTCTACCTGCTGAGAGCACAGGGGACTTAATGGCAGACCAAAACTTCACGGCAGTTGTATCCTGACACTACCCACCATGATGAGCAGTCCTTCAGAGGTATGCCTTTGGAATGGGAATCAGTGCTTAATGGCTGCTCAGAAGTCGGCCAGCTTTCTCCTTTGGCATGGGAACCAGAGACTAATGGCTGGTAATCCTGGTGAGTAAACATATTCTAGCATCCTAAACGTCTCTCATCTCTAGCAGGTCTGGTTAGCAGACAGTCTTTGGGGTATTTTGAAGGCAGCAAGCACGCCTTTGGCTACATTCCACTTGAGTGACCTCATGTTTCCTATACAAATCCCATTTCATGCCCATCCTAGCACTTTGTGTTTCTTTTACACCAATAGGATGTAGAGTCCTTTAGTTTATGGCCAGGAGGGCAGAGCTGGGCTATATGCTAGTTTTATTTTGAGACAACCCCATGCTGGTTTCCATATTGGCTGTAATAAGTCATATAAAATTGTTTTTTATTTTTCTTTTAAGGTTTTTGAGGTTGCTATGCATCTCAAAGCTACAGTTTAGAGGCTCTGGAGAATGAATGAAGATGTGCACCTTCTCCAACAGTGATAACTCTGGAAAATCTACCAAATGGGAAGCTTGAATTATGAACTTACCTATTGTGTATGTTTGTTTCCTCAATATAAAATGAACCTGTTTATTATAACACATACACACAGACACACACACCTGGGTATATGTTGGGCCCATTTATTGTTAGATAGTTTTACAATATGTGTTTGTTTCTTATAATAGATCCTTCTTTCCTTTCTTCATGTAAAAAAATCTTAATATTTGCATTTAATTCCAAATATCTTAGTGGTTACCTGTGAAGTACAAAGTTAAAATGATCGTGTGTCTTATGTCCTTTGGTTGTATGTGCTAAGTCCTTAGATAGAGAGCCATGGAACCACAGTAATGGGGTCACCTCCCCCTTCCTGACAAATATGGGAGCCAGTTCTTGAGGAGTGTAAATCACAACACAATCTTGGCTTGGGCCTGGCAGGGAGCAGGCAGAGGTTACAGGCCACCCACCCCCCTCTTTTCTATCAGGGTTTGCAGCAGGCTCCTAGAACTACTATCGCTGTTTTCCTTGGAAAATAACACAAGAAACACAAGCTTGCATAAGACTATGTCAGCTTCCTGCAGAGAAAAGCCGCTGTAAAGACACAAATACAAGAAACACGGGGAGAATGGCCCCTGGCTTTCCTCTGGGGTCTCTGTACCACGTGTCAGCCACCTGGGCCTGATTTCTGTGCGGGGGCTCTCTGCGCGGGTGGGGGGGGGGTGGTTCTTCTGGGACATAGTACTGACCTCCTGTACTGATCCTTGGCTGACCAGTCCCAGTGTCTGAAAGGGTGCCCAGGAGTTGAGGAGTAGGGAAAAACTGGAGACTGGTAGAAATCGGAGCCAAAGGAACCTCCAGGAAATGGCAGGGGAGATGAGAGATCTCCCGGGAAGCTATGAGATTGAGCAGATCACCCCTCTCCACCGCCCTTTGAGGTTTGGCCCAATTGAGCCATTGTGGGTGTCAAGCCCAGCATCCTCCGTTCTCCAATCCAGAGCAAAGCCCTCTGGACTGCAGTCTAGCAGGACCCGATCTCTCTGCAGGACACTGCTGGCTTTAAGGGTACCAGAGCCAGAGAGTCTTCCGCGCCAAAAGGCTGCGAGCCTGACTGCTCCTTTTTGGACGGTGCCTATGCCAGGCTCCCTCTCTGTAAGGGACACAATCGCTGTTTGAAACGGACCTAGTACCAGCACTGCGGGGTGAGGTGCGCACACTCAAGAGATCCCCAAGATGTAGAGTAAGTCTTTACACATTCAAATACAGGTATTTTAAAACTCAGGGACTTCTGCTTTGGTCGGGGAACAGCACTTTCTGAGGGCGATGAACTCATTAGTTTGTAGCGGTGGTGGCCGGTGAATTGTCCCAAGGCAGAATCGCTTACTCCTGTGTCAACAGTATGTCAGTTGAAAGGCGAGCGAACAGTCAGGGGAACGACTTTAAGGGATGCTGCACCCATTAAGCAGAGGTTTGATGCAGCTATAAACCAGGACATAGACAGGAACCAAATACATAATTCGGGCTATTTAAGCAAAATTCCGTAGAAGGGAAGAGAGGGAAGGAAGGCTGACGTCACTGGGGGGCGGGGCCGCAGTCCAAAGAAAAGTCGGAGGGCCTGGGGAGACCACAACTGTGGGACACAGTCTCAGCATGGGCTGCCACAACGGTTCGGAGCTCCAAGACCTGGACTGTTCCAGCCAGCTGCTCCTGCAGCCCCTCTGGGACACCATAAGGACCAGGGAGTCGTTCGCGGGCTCACCCTTCTTCCCAGTCACCTTTTCTATCCTCACTTATGTGAGCTTCTGCCTACCGTTCGTGGTGCTGGACGTCCTGTATCCCTGGGTGCCCATCCTGCGACGCTACAAGATCCACCCGGACTTCTCGCCTTCCGTAAGGCAGCTTCTGCCCTGCCTGGGGCTGACACTCTACCAGCACCTGGTGTTCGTGTTCCCGGTGACGCTGCTGCACTGGGCGCGCAGCCCCGCGCTCCTGCCGCGGGAGGCCCCGGAGCTGTCCCAGCTCCTGAGTCACATCCTGATCTGCCTGCTGCTCTTCGACACTGAGTTCTTCGCCTGGCACCTGCTGCACCATAAGGTGCCCTGGCTGTACCGCACCTTCCACAAGGTGCATCACCAGAACTCGTCCTCCTTCGCGCTGGCTACCCAATACATGAGCGTCTGGGAGCTGCTTTCTCTGACCTTCTTCGACGTGTTGAACGTCGCGATGCTTCAATGTCACCCACTCACCACCTTTACCTTTCACTTGCTTAACATCTGGCTGTCGGTGGAGGACCACTCTGGCTACGACTTCCCGTGGTCTACTCACAGACTTGTGCCCTTTGGCTGGTATGGGGGTGTTGCTCACCACGACCTGCATCACTCTCAGTTTAACTGCAACTTTGCTCCCTACTTCACACACTGGGACAAACTGCTGGGCACCTTGCGGTCCGCGCCCCTCCCAGAGCGCCTGTGTGCCTGCGGTAAGCGCTGCTTGGACTCCGGAGAGCTATGCACTGTACACTTCAACAAGAAGAGACAGACTTGAGTTTTTTTTTTTTTTCAGAAGTTAGTAACTTTTAAAGTGATGAACACTGCTATAAATTCTAATGTATTTCTACAGCCCAACAAAGTAATTTATATGTTTGTATATGAATTTAATTGTAGTCTTGGTGTCAAATTTCAACTCATCCTGGTGTCGTTGACTTGTGGACACAAGTTAGACCTTCACTGTGGTGTATTTAAATCATGATCTCTAGAATGATTTTGTTTCTAGGACCAAGACTTTCCTAAGTATGAAATTGCACTGGAACTGGGCTAACCACACATGTTGATGGAAAATCTAATTTCTGACTCTTTAAATAATCAAATTTGTTCCTGCTGGGCAGTGACCAAGGTTATAGTATATTTTTCTACTTTTGAAGGAAATGATATATTTATATTGAAAGAATTTTTATTCATATTTTAAAAATAAAAAGAATATGAACTAAACAAGCATTGGCTCCTGATGGACCTGATGGATTAAAAACTAAAAAGGAAGTATGTGTGTGTATGTGTATTCTCAGTATTCTTTGAAGCATCTACCAGTCCTGCCATGGCAAGAGACATGGTGGTAGGTATTGGTGGGGGCTGGGGGATAGCTTTGGGAAGAAGACTAGGGGCTATCTGACCACTTGAATTTAGAATGCTTTTTGTCTGGTTTTGACATAAGAAGCACATGAAAAACTTGTTCTGTATATTACTTTTATAGGGGATTAGCATCAGTCACCGTATTGTTGGAGTGTTATGTGTAGGGTAACTTAGAATCAGAACATCAGAGTGATGTCTTGATAAGTCAAGTCAGTGCATTAGGGACGATGATAAATCACGCTCCATTTTAAGGCAGTGTCCATTCTTAGCTGGTACAACTGACCCTTAAAAGGCTGTCCCTGCAGCCCGGAGTTTATTTTCTTAATGAAGACACAAATGCAAAGCATACAGCCTCTTCTTAACCGAGGGTGAGAGTAACTTTTAGTCTTAGAATTTCTGTTTTGTTTCCTGCAAAAGGTGATGGTATGAAAATTGCAGGCGAAAATCAATATCAAGACAAAAAGAAAGGGGCAGCTGGGCTGCTCAGTAGTAGAAATTATTGGCTATACAGATGTTGCCATCAAACATCTCATCTGCCTGCAGCTTAGTTACTTTAATGTTAAATTGAGAGTTTTGATCACAAAGGCTAATGCTAAAAAGGAAGATGTCAGAAGTCTGTAACTCTGCATATCATTGTGGGCTCATCATATATGAACCTAAATGTGCTTATTTAGGAGGTTTTTTAAAAAGCATCTAAAGATTTGCTCTCCATTGTTTGTCAAAGAGATGCCCGGGAATTATCTTTAAATCTTTCCCATGATCCAGCTGCGGCATCTGGTGTCTGCTGATTGTCTCATATTTGTTCAGAGATGTTTTCCTGGATCCTAAACTAAAGTTACCACCTCCTTTGTCTGCAACTGTATCAGGTTGGAATATAAAGATCTTATTCATAAAAAGAGAACTTCCCAGAAAATGGAAGAGGGGTCCAAGGAGGAAGCCCCACACTAGACATGTTCCATCTCCTCAGTCATGTGCACAGTGAGTGGTGAAAGAAGATAATAATCAGATGTGGCAGATGTGGCAGATGTGGCAGATGTGGAATACTGAATGAAGCTGATATTAAGGCAAAGGGCTCTAGGCACCCAAAGCCAGCCAGGTGGCATAATAACAATTTATCTCAGTAACAATGTTTCCTGTCACCTTGCCCTATAAGAGAAATGAAATAAGGCAATCAGACACGTGGAGAGGGTTGGATTTAGAAACACTTTCTCTAAGTCCCAAGTCAGCAGCTAATGCCATGTTCAGGAAGATGGGAGGCTTCAGATATGTGACAAGCCACACGGTAAAGGTTAATAGGTTACATTTGTATGTTTTTTCCACACTTTATTTCACTTGCTGTTTGAAACAGGACCATAAGGGATGTAGAAGAGTAATTCTCCTCCTCAGCATCTCACTTCAGAGATGGAGTCCTGGTCCAATATAGGTTTAGTATCCATTTCCAATTAGGAGTGAAATAGGCATTGGAATATTCTTAATTATCAAATCCAAAGAGATGATTTCTCATCTCCTTAGTTGTGTTTATTTATTGTGGTGTGTGTGTGTGTGTGTGTGTGTGTATGTTTCTTTCTTAACCTTCATCTTAGCTTGGCATTAGTGAGGCTTCCCTAAAACATTTACTTCCTAATTTTCTAGCTGTTTCTTTTCTTCTTAGTGGCTCACCACAACTAGAAAGAAAGCCACAGGCACTTGGGCTTTTTAATCTTAAAAATCTGTATTTTGGGGGGTTAGAAAGATGGCTCAGCAGTTAACAGCACTTCCAGAGGTCCTGAGTTCAATTTCTAGCAACCACATAGTGACTCACTACCATCTCTTCTGGGATCTGATGTCCTCTTCTGGCATGCAGATATATGTGCAAATAGAATACTCATATACATATAATAAATGAATGAATCTAAAAAAAAATCCATTTGTGTGCAACAAATGTTCTTTCTACCACCTCCTAATAATCCTGAAAATTTCCTATGAATTGCACTACAGTATACACATGTGTATATACATACTATTTTATGTGTATATATGAAATATATAATATGTATATCATTATGCATGCATATATTATACAAATTATACAGATGCCTCCATATGATTACATATGTATAAATGTATGCATTTGTGTATATGTATGTATTTATGTACTATATATAAATGCATTGTGAATATGATAAATTTGTTATATGATATATGGACATACATATCCATGCATGCATGGGTAAGCCATGCTATATAAAATATATCCACATATACATCTCAACCATATATAAACACACACATATGTTTTAACTACATATATACTCTGCTTTTTTCCCTTTCTCTTTTATCCCTCTCTTTTCTATAGACACATACAACCAGTGTTGTTCTCTTCACTAATTGTCTTCTCCCCAAGAATGGCATTTGTCTGTTGATATGTATTGGTTCAATGTCACATGAATTCTGAAAGCATAGGAGACACAGCTCAGCTAATTAGTCATGTCTTTTTTCAGCTACTTCTTCTTGACCTGCATTCTCCCTCACCAGCCCAACTCAGCTTTATACTCAACCCATGTTTACATTTCACAATCTTGTTCTAGAAAAGGTAACAGTTGTCTATAAACATGCCCGATAAGCAAATTCAGCTAATCCAGTGCAGTAAGCACTGCCAGGAAGAGAGCAGCAGGCAGTCCCAAGGAAACAGACCTCCAGCTCAAAGGGTGAAGGATTTCTACGGGTTCACAAAGCTGGAATGCAGGCATAACTGATACCTAGGGGGAAAAAGACAGTTGTAGAAAGATGAGCAAACTTGGTGTCTTGAAAATGTAGAAGGAAGCTCAGAATCTCGGCCGAATAAGTTCTAGAAGAACCTTAAGGCACATCTGTTGCAAGGCATCCAGGGCCAGAGTTTGGGACCTAGCAGTCAGTGTTATTCTTACCTCTTCACAAATCATCCAACTGCTCAGGACCGTGCCCACCTGGCCACGTCACGGGGTGGTGGGAGACCACTTGTGAAATATTAGGGCTTGCTAGGTATGTGCATGCATAGTGAAGGATGAAGGTATTGAAAATTAGACTTGGGCAATGAAGGTGGTGGCCTGTGTACTGCACAGATTTTTAAGCAAAGGAGGAATATGTTTGCGTCTGTGCAAAATGAAAACTTGCGGCAGACAATGGGGGTGTTGCTGCCTTCATCCTGGGCTGGTTCTCCTTCATCTTTACTGTGCAACAAGCAGGAGTGTTCTAGGGCTCAATATCCTCATCTGCAAAACAAATGTATTAGATACTATTTTGTTACT
Organism: Apodemus sylvaticus; assembly: GCF_947179515.1. Lineage (NCBI taxonomy): Eukaryota > Metazoa > Chordata > Mammalia > Rodentia > Muridae > Apodemus > Apodemus sylvaticus. The sequence continues at coordinate 27,680,889 of NC_067472.1, forward strand.
GTGACAAAATATCACGACTTATTGAAGAAGATTTTATTTTGGCTTATGGTCCTTGAAGAAAAGTCTGTGATGGCAAGGGAGGCATGATAACAGGTAGTAGGGACGGTAAGCTGAGGGATCACATCTCGAGCCACACCCAGGAAAGAGAACACAAACATTGAGTGAGAGGAGACGATAAACCTTCAAAGCTTGACCTCAGTAGCATGGTCCCTCCAGCAAGGCAGCTCCATGGCTTCTCCAAACAACACCGACAACCAGGGAACAAACACTCAAATAGATCAGCCTAGGGAGGACATTTTTCATTCAAAGAGCAACAGAGACGATTAGTGCCTATGCCTAGAATGTATGAGGACCCAGGAAGACAGTATTCACTACGCTTGGCACATTCCTGGCATATAGACAGCCCTCTGTAGATAGAGACCCTTTCTTTACCCATTGTTACAAAATTGTTATAGAAGAGAGATACTGCGCTCGAAGGGGTAGATTTATCTTCCATTATAACAACTATTATTTTACAAGAGTAATACATGCACGTGATAAGATTTCAAGCCCTGGAGAGCAATGGAGAATATAAAGTTCCATTCTTTAACAGCCAACTTAGGCCCCCTGCAGATATCTTTTGTCAACACTTCATTGGGAGCCAAACAAAAAGTTGCTCAGTCCCCTCCGCTTTTCTTATCCTTCTCCATCCATGTTTTTATTTTATTTTTTTTACATTGGCTTGCATGCAATGATTTTTAAAAATAGCTGTATAAACAGAACTTACTTAAGTGAAGCCTCAAACATGTTTCCCCTTAACTATTTTTGGCTTATTTTCTTTTTCCATACTCTATTAAAAAATAAATACATTAATTTGAATGATTGTCACTTACTAATAAATACATAAGAAAGAATGGCAGTGATCTAAAATCACAGGGTAAAATTTTCTATTAGTCTATCCTCTTCAGTTCTTTTCTATTGCCACAGTAAACATCATGACCAAGATAACTTAAGGAAGGAAGGAAGGGTTTATTTGGGATAAGGGTTCCAGAGGGATGAGTTCATCACCCTCTGGTGATGAGTTAATCCCATCATGATGGGAAAATGCAACAACAGGGGAGGCACACGGCAGCTGGAGCTGCAGCTGAGGTCTCCTACAGGGGACTACAAGCCTACAAGCGGGAAGCAGCAGTGGGAGTGTTTATATCGCAAAGCCTGCCTTTTGGAGGAGGACAGTGACACACTTCTTCCAAGAAAGCGACATATCCTAAGCAAGAGTAAGAGTAAGAGTAAGAGTTAAGACTAAGTAACAAGTATTCAGATACCCCAAACTGTGGGAGCCATCTCATCCAAAGGACCACACAACAAAATGTACTATGCATTTTTGCATATGTTTGAGGAGTCACTATGTACAAAATGCATTAGTGCCTTGACAAAGCAAGTTGACAACATTGTGGCAAGAAGACTTTTACACAGTTTCTGGAGACTCCTGACATCCTGAATTTTAGATTTAAATTCACAGAATGGTTATTCTGTTTCTGAGATTAGAAATCCAGATCAAAAGGCAGCAGAAGCACACCTCACCACAGACACACACACACATACATACATATATACACATACACACATACACAAAACACACACATACACACACATATATACACATACACACATACACATACATACACATAACACGTACACATATACACACACATATATACATATACACACATATACATACACATAACACACATACATACACACACACACACACACACACACACACACACACACACACACAGCTTTAGAGATATGAACACCCTCAGTAATAACCAGATAAGAAATTCCAACCTAGCTCAGGCTAATCATTTCCTAGTAAAACAAACTTGAAGCAGGTGGTGGCCTCTTTAGAAGGAGCAGGGATATTCATCACTAGTGCAGGCCTCCCTGTGGAAGAGCACATGGGATCTGAGCAGTCACCAAGGACAAGGAACGAGTAGAGTAGAAGGGATTAAAAGTGTGACTTCAATGCCCATCAATTTGACTAAATTATCCTCACTGTCACTCAACTGTACTTAATTTGCATTCAAAAGAGGTTTACAACCTAAGCTGTGGCAGAGTAACTCTTGTAAGAGTTAAGCTAAGAGCTTTGGTAGTGAAAATGCACTCAAGCAGAATGAAAGGCAAAGCACAGGAATTTCTGTTTTATTTATTTTTCTCTTTAATTCCATTTAGAGTTTTTAATTTATATTTTCAAGCTAAGTTTATTTTGGAAAATTTTATATATGTATATAATGAGTTTGAGTGACATAGGCTCTGTTCTCTTTTACCTCCTCTCTGTCAATTTCCCCTCTCCTCTAAAAGTCATCCTTTCACATGTCTTTTCAACTCTGTTTTGTGTTTGGTTTTTGACCCACAAAACTAGAGTTTAACCAGAGCTCTGTGTGTGAGCCTGTGAATAGAACTATCCATTGGAATGTGAGAAAGCAGGCAACAACTATACTAGAGAAAACAATTGATTACCTACCCTGCCCCCATCCATCTAAGCCAACTTGCTCTTCAGGGAGGAATAGGGCCCCGTGATTACCTATAATGTGCATGAGTGAATGAATGTTCACAGGCTCAGTATTGTACAGGGCCCTGATAGGCAGACTCAGATACTGTGAATTCTTGATTGAAGCGTTGCATGGCATATCTGGTGTTTACAGACAGGATGGATCCCTAGGTGGGGCAGTCTCTGAATGGCCTTTCCTTCAGTCTCTTTGTCCCCGTGTTTCCTTTAGAATGAAGCAATTCTGGGTTAATATTTTTGAGATGGGTGAGTGCCCCCATTCCTCAACTGGGGACCGTGCCTAACCACTGGATATGGTATCTACCGATTATTTTTAATAGTAGCTTCATTCTCTGACTTTCGTTCTACCTCCTCATTTTTGTCAATTTTTGAGAAGTTCATAAAATACATTTTGACCAGATTCACCTCCTACCCCCATTCTTCCCAGATCCATCTTTCTTTTCCTACCCACCTTCCTTAGGGTTTCTATTCCTGCACAAATATCATGACTAAGCAAGTGGGGTGGAAAGGGTTTATTGAGCTTACACTTCCACATTGCTGTTCACCAAAGGAAGTCAGGACTGGAACTCAAGCAGGTCAGGAAGCAGGAGCTGATGCAGAGGCCATAGAGGGATGTTCCTTACTGACTTGCTTCCCCTGGCTTGCTCAGCTTCTTTCTTAAAGAACCCAGGACTACCAGCCCAGGGATGGCACCACCCACAAGGGGCCCTCCTGCCTTGATCACTAATTGAGAAGATGCCTTACAGATGGATCTCTCTGTGATAACTCTAACTTGTGTCAAGTTGGCACACAAAACCAGTCAGTACACTACCCAATTAATGAAAAGGAAATGCAGTTTATTTTGTTTGTGTACTATATTGGGTGTATGACCTTACTGGACGGTGACCTACTCACCAGGGGCTGTATCCTCAAAGACTTCTTCTAGCTAATATCTACTGCCATTATCTTCTTAGCTTAGCTTACTCTTCCTTCTCCATTCTGGAGTTTTGTCTGTGTTTCCCTGTTGTGTTCATAATACATTTTTTCCTTATAGTCATTCATCACCAATGGCTCTCATAATCTTTCTGTTCCATCTTCCCCTAAGTCCCCGAGTCTTGGGTGGAGGTGGGTATGAAATAAATATTCACTATTTCTGAATATTTGACAATATCTTATCCTCTATACTTTGATCAGTTGTGCATCTCTGTGACAGTTGTCATCTACTGCAAAAGAGTTAAATCATTATTTTCTGTAAGGGAGGGAAAAATCTCTGAAAGAAGGGACCATGTCATACAACTTTTATTCCTTCAAGGATCTTATTCTTGGAAAGTGTTCTATAGATATTTCAGAGTATAGACTCTAGGCCTGGGAGCCTGAAGAGCCTGAAGAGCCAGTGGTTGAGCTCCTGATTATTTGCTTTCAGGGAAGTCATTAAACCACTTGGAACATCAGTTTCTATCTCTGTAAAGTAGACGGAAAGTAGAGTCGCAACGTGTAGTTTTGACTGCTTCTTAGTTCTTCCACGAAGATGAAATAAGTCAGAGTAGGCTGGAGCTGAATGGGTGAGAAGCCTTCTGCAGAGATTAGGATATGAAACTCTGCTCTCCCTCTGTCCCTGATGTCACAACTCCATGTTTTACTCTTTTCACCAGCAGCTGCTGCTAGCATTCCATTCTAGGCTCATTTTCTTGTATCCTTCTAATCTTCAAGCTGTAACTCTGCTTCCCTGCAGATTCTGAAGAGAGTCTGGGAGGTGGATATTTGCCCATGTGGCAGGAAAGGGAGGGAATGTTATGTTGTGTAGCAATTTATTCTGAACTGAAACTTTCCATTCCAGAGGGACTCTCCTTAAGACTCAGGAAATTCCAGATTCAAACATTCCTTTTCGGGTGGAAGAACTCCACAACTGCCAAGTCTCAGGAAGTCCCTGAAACTTAGAAGATTCATAAATCCCTTCTCTCCCAAAGGTCATAAAAGTATGATACAATACTGAAGTGAGGAGTGAGGAGACTCTTACCTGTGGAGTTTCTTTGAGTAATACAGAGTGGTGCCAGGGTTGCAGCTCTTCTCTATGGACTTTCGGTGATGCAGCTGCCTTTGAGTCATTCACATTCCTGTAAGTAATTTCTCACTCATCTGTAGCAAATAACTTCAGTAAACTCATTGATTTATCAAATTAGATATTGCTGTTATTGATGCTGCTACTTTGGTGTGCTGGCTGGTTTTGTGTGTCAACTTGACACAAATTGGAGTTGCCACAGAGAAAGGAGCTTCAGTTGAGGAAATGCCTCCAATTGAGGAAATGCCTCCATGAGATCCAGTTGTAAGGCATTTTCTCAATTAGTGATCAAGGGAAGAGTGCTCATTGTGGGTAGTGCCATCCCTGGGCTGGTAGTCCTGGATTTTATAAGAAAGTAAGCTGAGCAATCCAGGGAAAGCAAGCCAGTAAGAAACATCCCTCCTTGGCCTCTGCGTCAGCTCCTGTTTCCTGACCTGCTTGAGTTCCTGTCCTGCCTTCTTTTGGTGATGAACAGAAATGTGCAAAGTGTAAGCTGAATAAACACTTTCCTCCCCAATTTGCTTCTTGGTCATGATGTTTGTACAATGTGATAGTTCGGATATGATTGGCCCTGGGAGTGATCCTATTAGGAGGTGTGGCCTTGTTAGAGTAGGTATGTCACTGCGGGTGTGGGCTTAAGACCCTTACCCTAGTTGCCTGGAAGTTAGTCTTCTACTAGCAGCCTTCAGATGAAGATGTAGAACTCTCAGCTCCTCCTGCACCATGCCTGCCTGGATGCTGCCATGTTTCTGCCTTGATGACAATGGACTGAACCACTGTGCCTGTAAGCCAGACCCAATTAAATATTGTCTTTTATAGAACTTGCATTGGTCATGGTGTCTGTTCACATCAGTAAAACCCCGACTAAGACATACAGGAATAGAAATCCTGACTAAGACAATTGGTACCGGGTATCAATATTCCGGTGAGGTATTCTGATGACAACCTGACTATGCTTTGGGGAGGACTGTAGAAGGATTTTGTAACTTTGAGCTAGAAGTGCCGTTGGGATGTTAAGAGCTCTGTGGGATGTTCTGTAAGAGCTTGGAAGATAATGTTGAGAACAGTGCAGAAGATGGAGGCCTGGCTTGTCAAATTTCAGAGGGAATATTAAAAACTCTTATCAGGGCCATTGCTATTTTGATTGTGAAGATTCTGTGGTTTTGGTTAGCTGGGGCTGAAGAATCAACTGTGATTAACAAGATACCAGAACTACAAAGTGAAACCTTTGTATTACTGGGACTATTGGTGCTGGTTAACCAGAGCCAAGCAATTAGTGGTGATTAAGAAGAGACCAGCATCACTGAGGTGAAAACTTGTGGCAAGTGCTCTCTGAGAGCACAAAGAAGCTGTGTTCCAGAGATAGCCACGGTTGTACCTAGTGCTGCAGTAGGACTTGGTAGTGTGTAAGAGTCACCCAGGTGGTACTGGTACAGGTGGTACAACCACATGTGGTTGCTGGGATTTGACCTCAGGACCTTTGGAAGAGCAGTCGGTGCTCTTAACCGCTGAGCCATCTCTCCAGCCATGGTACTGGTTTTGAAGGCATGAAGGGATCATGAGGAGCAGCTGAGGCTCAGCACTGTGAGAGGCCAAGGAAGGCTATTGGTAAAGATGCAGCCTTAGTTGTAATTGATGGCCTAGGATTGGAGGGGTCATGCAAAGGAGTTGAGGCTTGGAAACATGAAGGAAGCCTATGAGAGGCTATTCATGAAGCCTAGTTGCAGGAGAAGACAGTAGTGTTTTGGAGATACCAGTACCATGAATGACCACCAAGAATAGCAGCAGCAGTGGATGGAGTACGGGCAGCTGGAACCTAGAAGACAAGGTGTGTGCTACAAAGGATAGGGCTGGAGAAGTGACCCAAGCCCTTGGAGGAATCCAGAAGATAGTGAGGGGATCCCAGACATTGGACAGTTGGAGTTTGATTTTCCTTTTGATTGTGACTGTGCCCTGATATCTTTCCCTCTTGAAGAAAGAAAGTATTTTAGTGGAGCCCACAGTTAAGAGACTTTTAATTGTAAAAAGACTTTGGATTTTAAAAGAGATTGGATATTTTAAAGGGATCGATATTTTAATATGTAAGAATTTGCTAAGACTTTGGGACTTTTAAAGTTATTTAGATCTTGGGGATGAATAAAAAAGTAAGGGTTGAGGCCTAATAGTGATGTGTTTGTATGTCAAGTTGACAAGGGGTCAATTGTCCTGGCTGGTTTTGAGTGACAAGTTGACACAAGCTAGAGTTATCAGAGAAAAATGAGCTTTAGGTGAGGAAATGCCTCCAAGAGTTCCATCCAGCTGTAAGGCAGTTCCTCAACTAGTGATCAAGGGGGCAGGGCTCATTGTGGGTGGTGCCATCCCTGGGTTAGTATTCTTGGGTTCTATAAGAGAGCAGGCTGATCAAGCCAGGGGAAGCAAGCCAGAAAGAAACATCCTTCTGTGGCCTCTGCATCAGCTCCTGCTTCCTGACCTGCTTGAGTTCCAGTCTTGACTTCCTTTGGTGATGAACAGCAGTGTAGAAGTGTAAGCTGAATAAACCTTTTCCTCCCCAATTTGCTTCTTGGTCATGATGTTAGTGCAGGAATAGAAACCCTGACTAAGAGACTTGGTCTGACATCAGTTCCTTGTATGGTGTGAGAAGCTATTTGTTCATCTTTCTCTAAGAATAGTGTCACACAAGGGGTAAGCACTGTAGAGGACCAAAATTTAAAGAGGCTGGATCTAGTACCACAGCTGACACCTAGGCTGGCTATCTGTTGGAAGTAAGAGGCCATGTCAGTGGTCAGGGTGAATTTACTGACCAGGAAGAAGCCCCACTCTTTCAAACCAAGAGGAGATTCCTGATGTATAAGTGGATACTGGCCACAAAGAACATTTGAAAGAAGCCTCTTAGAGTTGGGCATTGTGTGGACAAAACCACTCCTATTATGCAGTTCCCATGAGAAGGCTGTGGGCTGGATATGTTTCAGATCTAGCTAGCATTGTTAGAGGAAGACAGCTCATGTGCTGTCCCGTGCAAGTTAGGAGAATCCACAAATGCTAAGCCGACATACCCTATCCAGTTTCCTCATTTTATAAATAAGGAAACTGAGGGTCAGAGACAGGAAGTGACTTTCCTTTGGTTTGCACAGATGGTGTGGAACACAAAGACCTGTGCTTATCCTTTCTGTTGTTTTCCTCCCACAGTTTGGGGTTCCAGAGGCACCGGGAACTTTCTTTAGTTGAATGTCAAAAGGTAGTTATGGGACCGTACAGGGGCATTATTACCATCCACTTTGTTTGCTAGGTTTTTGCTTAAACTGCTGGGTCAGCAGTCTAATGAAGTGCTTCGGATCTGTATTATCACCTATTTGTTTTTCTGAAAAAGCTCAGTTTAAAGCAGTCTAAGAAAGCATCCATAAGTGGAATACCTCTCAGAGATGAAAAACTACATACAATTATAAGGATGAGTTAAAAAATAATTATGCTAAATAGAAAAAGTCGGTGAGAATATATATTAGATTGCTCTGTCTACATAAAATACAAGTAAATACCCCGTCACACAATAGACTGGTACCTGTCTGGAGACAGGGTCATGTACCGACATGGACTTCACGGATGCTAGAGATCTCTGGGGCACAAGGGGCACATGTATGCTCCTGATTGCTGTGATAGCTGCATAGGAGTATGGGTATGTCAAGATTTCTCCATTTATACATTTTAGGTTTTGTACATTATAATGTCATTCATACTAAACAGTGATAATTATAGTAGTGATAATAAACTAATACAAGGGCCTTATGTACAATTTAACTTTGAAGCCAAAAATGTGGTAGAAATCTTGAGTACACACACACACACACACATACACACACTGGTTCATGCAGTTATGGTTGTTTTACAAAAAGTGTTAACTATGGCAACTATTTTCTAAACCTAGGTTGGAAACTTGAACTATTTGTAAATAAATAGACCATCTCTTGGAAGTTTAGGATATGTAAGCAAGAGAATCAGGATTATGATTTTGAGCCTTTTGTCCATGGCACAAGAGTGGTGATGCCCATTACAAAATCAAGGAAGGACATGTGCATTCCTAGGGAGGACAAGAGAGACAAACTTCCCTGGAAAGAGAGATCGAAAGGCTTGTGTTCTGAGAGTCCTGGCAGTTCTGAGGTTTGGAATCTCCATGCACCATAACTCTGCTGTACGTTCGTCCCAGGTTTCATGATGTTCAATAATTCCCACTTTTTGGATGATCAATTAACTGTCTTTCTGGTTCTTGTATTTAAAAGAAATCACGAAAAAGCTGTGGTTTCCTTCTGCCTTTCTGTTGGAGGGGAAACCCCTGTGGTGTAAATGAATCTAGGAGGTTATAGGTGGTTTTCATCAGTGGAGAATGGAGAACCACTTCCTAAGTGCTGGTTAGAACTGTGGTGGCCCACAGGCTATGTAGGCCAAATACAAATACAAAGGGAGTGCTCTTAAGCTATTTCGCAGTAGCAAACCTCATCTTGACCACCTAATCTCCAAGGTGGGCCTGGGTAACTGTTTTATGGTAACTTAAGTGCAGAGTTCATCTAATAGGTTTATGCTCAGACATGTCTGAAATAACTTAAGAGTCAGTGCCTTCTTGTAAGACCAACCCTTTTTCTCCTCCTGGAGAACGACTCTCTGTTTCCTAACACATCCTTCAGGTGGGAAGATGGAGCTTAGAAAGCATTCTTGAGCTTTCAGAAGATGGTAGCAAATAATCTTTTAGCACATAGTGTGACTTCTTCTGAAAGCAAATACCCTACTAAGTGTAGCCTGGCATCTGTCTCTGTCTTCAGCTGTGTTATTACTGTTTCTGCTTTTGTTCATTTTTGTCTTGTCTTATTCTACAGTTGATGTCAAATACAACCAAAGTATTCAACTCTCTGACTCCCTTTCCATCTACCAGTTCCTGTGGCTCCTCACACCATCCTCATGAGTGGCACAGAGAGGTCCAGGAACTCTACCATCTAATGACCATTCAAGCCGTGGTTGGCACGAGTTTGAGAGTTCTCAGAAGCCACCTTTACCTCATCATGCTCCGCTCTCCCTCAGCAGCTCCTTTTCTTTACCACATCTTTCTAAACTCATAGGGAAAACAAGTCTACACTGTGAAAGACCACTCTCTGGCTTTTTCTGTGGAGATTTGCTCTTTCTGTGAGGCAAAGTTGAATTCCCTCATGCAAGAGCTGTCTATTCTTTTTTTTCCCTCGATAATTTATTTTCTTTATTCACTTTATATCCTGCCTGATCTCAGCTCCTCTTCCAGCTCTCTTCCCAGCCTTACAAATCCCTCCTCCATTATCCTCTCCTCTTCTCTGGGAAGCCTCCCTTGGGCACCACCCCACCCTGGGACATCTAATTCCTGGAGATTATGCATATCTCCTCCTTCTATTGAAGAGGCCCAAACTGGTAGTCCAGGTAAGGGTAGGGGATCAAATGGCAGGCAACAGTCAGAGACAGCCCCTACAAGACTCCCCAAGTGCTGACCGATGTTTGGTTGTGAGTCTCTGCACCTGTTTCTAGGGCTGTACATTCTTAAAGAAGGCTAGAGTATAAAGTCTCTCAAGTGCCCATCCCCATAGGCAGCTGCTGTCATATAACCCACTTCTGAGCTTAACAGAAGGATCCTTTGTGATTGGATGTCAGGGCCACTACAGCTGATAATCACTAATGAGAAACAACAACAACAACAACAACAACAACAAAACAAAAACCAAACCTCTGGAGAAGAGTTTGCAAAGAAACATACCACATGTAAAAGTGTAGAGAGGACATTCAGTACTCTTATAGGATGCTTGACCCCCTCCCCCCCCCTCCCCCGGAGAATGTGAAAGAGGGAATTGAAAACAGGCTGCAGATGTGAGCCTCAATGGTGAGTCCTGGTAGGCTGGGCAGCCAGCCAGAAACTAGTGATCCAGGATTTAATTTCTTGTTTGGTTCACTGGTATGGCTTATTCTAGTAGGACTTCTGTCAAGATCATAACACCTGTGCATAGCCTATCAAAGCAAACCAGCCTGGATTACTGTATACTGCTACATCATGACCCTTGTGCATATCCTAATACAGCAGACTACCCGGGGTGACTCTGTGTCTTCACCATGACACCTGTGCATAGTCCACCACAGCAGATAACCCTGGAGCCCTGTGTGCTGCTGCATCATGGCTCCTGTGCTTAGCCTAACACAGCAGGCCACATGAAATTACTGTATGTTACTGAACTCTGACACCTGCGTATAGTCTAACACAGCAGACCACCCAGGATTCCTCCTCAAGTTTGCTTTCTGGGTCTAAACCTGAGCACAAACACTCAGTCAACAGCATAGTGAGCCTTACAGTGTGATAAAAAAGATTGATTATAACAGAGTGCTAATAATAGTCATTATGTAATAGGCCCTTTAATAGTTTACACACAATTCTAACAGCTTTGTACACATGACTCATCTTCAACCTTAAAACAACTTTGAGGTCAGAGTCAACACATTCTACTTGTTTTAAACAATTGCTTTATATTAACCCCAGAGAGCCACTCCACACACTTGATAATAAGGGAACAAGTCCACTTCAGAGTATACTAATTTGATAAGGACAATAAAACATAAGGTAATAAAAGAGGGGACCTGGGAGAAGAGAGGAGGGTTTCTATACCATGGAATAAAAGAAGGCCAAAATGTATGTATTCTCTTTTATTTGTTTTATATTTTTCTTTTATTAAAAATTATGTTTTTCAGGTAGTACTATGTCCAATTTTCTGAGGGACTGCCAGACTGATTTCCAGAGCTATTGTACCAGCTTGCAATCCCACCAGCAGTAGAGGAGTGTTCCTCTTTCTCCACATCCTCGCCAGCATCTGCTGTCACCTGCATTTTTCATCTTAGCCAGTCTGACTGGTATTAGGTGGAATCTCAGGGTTGTTTTGATTTGCATTTCACTGATGACCAAGGATGTTGAACCTTTCTTTAAGTGCGTCTCAGCCATGTAAGATTCCTCAGTTGAGAATTCTCTGTTTAGCTCTGTGGCCCATTCTTTTTCTTTTTCTTTTTTTTATTCGATATATTTTTATTTACATTTCAAATGATTTCCCCTTTACTGGCCCCCCACTCCCCCCGAAAGCCACATAAGCCCCCTTCCCTCCCCCTGTTCTCCCACCCACCCCTTCCCACTTCCCTGTTCTGGTTTTGCCCTATACTGCTACACTGAATCTTTCCAGAACAAGGGGCCACTCCTCTGTTCTTCTTGTACCTCATTTGATGTGTGGATTATGTTTTGGGTATTCCAGTTTTCTAGGTTAACATCCACTGAGTGCATACCATGATTGATCTTTTGAGACTGGGTTACCTCACTTAGTGTGATCTTCTCCAGCTCCATCCATTTGCCTAAGAATTTCATGAATTCATTGTTTCTAATAGCTGAATAGTACTCCAGTGTGTAGATATACCACATTTTTTGCATCCATTCTTCTGTTAAGGGATACCTGGGTTCTTTCCAGCTTCTGGCTATTATAAATAGGGCTGCTATGAACATAGTGGAGCATGTATCCTTATTACATGCTGGGGAATCTGCTGGGTATATGCCGAGGAGTGGTATAGCAGGATCTTCTGGAAGTGAGGTCTGTGGCCCATTTTTAATAGGATTATTTGGTTCTCTTGAGTTTTCTTGAGTTCTTTGTATCTTTTAGATATTAGCCTGCTATTGAATGCAGGGTTGGTAAAGATCTTTTCCCAAATTGTGGGTTGCCATTTTGTCTTTTCGACAGTGTCCTTTGCCTTACAGAAGCTTTATAATTTTATGAGGTCCAGTTTGTTGATTGTTGATTTTAGGGCATAAGTCATTGGTGTTCTATTCAGGAAATCTTCTCCAGTGTCTATGTGTTTGAGTCTCTTCCCCACTTTCTCTTCAATTAGTTTCAGTGTATCTGGTTTTATGTGGAGGTTCTTGATCCACTTGGACTTGAACTTTGTACAGGAGATAAGAATGGGGCAATTTGCCAAAAAGAAAGAAAGAAAGAAAGAAAGAAAGAAAGAAAGAAAGAAAGAAAGAAAGAAAGAAAGAAAGAAAGAAAGAAAAGAAAATTATGTTTTTCCAGACCCTGTTCTTCAGAGAATCTCTACACTTCCCTCTCATCTGATTCCACATACTTTATGTCTCTCCTTAGAAAACAACAGGCATGTAAATAATAAAATAAGATAAAACAGAAACAAGAAAGGGATAAAACAAATGAAAGACAAAGAGCCAAGGTGTGTGGGGGATCACCAGAAACTCAGAGGGATCCCTTAAAATCACAAAACTTGAAGCCACAATATACATGCATTGGACCTTATGCATATAAGGTAAAAATGATTTTAAAAAATAATAAAATTCCTCTGACAAGACATTATGAGACATAGAACCTCCAAAGATGCCATTGAGTTTGCTTTGCATTGGCCATCTACAGTTGGGCATAGGGCCTGGCCTTGAGAATAGGTTGTATTCCTAATGAGACTCCATTGCAGAGAACTAATTTTTCATTTGCTGGAGGTTATCAATTGGAGATAGCTTCTGGGTTAGGGATTGGGGCACATGTCCACTTCTCTCAGCACTGGGATCCCGTTGGGTGCAGATGCATCCTGGCCCTGTGTACACTGCCATAGTCTCTGTGAGATCATATTTGTTGTTTTTGCTGTGTTTAGAGGACATTTCCTTGGTGTCATCCACCCTCTCTGGCTCTTATAATGTTTTCTCTGCCTCCTCTTTCACTGGGTTCCCTGAGTCCCGAGGGGAGGAATTTGATGGAGACATTTCATTTAAGAATGAGTGTTCCCCAGTCTTTCATTCTCTGTATATTGTCCAGCTGTGGCTCTCTACATTTGTTCCTATCTACTTCAGAAAGAAGCCTCTGTGATGATGGCTGAGAAAGCCACTGACCCATGAGTGTCATAGAATATCATTAGGAGTCTGAAGGTTAATTCAAAGCCTAATCTTGTTAATATTAACGCTTCAAGTCCATAAATGTTGGCTGTCTTTCTATTTATTTAGGGTTACTATGATTTCTTTGGACACTTTTGTTGTTCTCAATCATTTACTTTTTTGGTTAATTTATTCCAATTTTCTTTTTCTTTTTTTTTTTTATTAAAAGAGAAAGTTGACTCAGGTCAACTTTTCACTAAAAGGAATCATATTTTAAACAGGAAAAGAAATCTGTGCTTAATCTGAATTTGTTTATGAATAATAAGGTTTTATGTAACTTATCGATTCACAGTGATGTTGATAGTTTGAGTATCTAGAACATTTTCTTTCATTGTATTGGATATATGCAAATGTATTTGAATATATTTATATTGAATATAATTATAAATATATTTTGATCACCATTTTCCATCCCTCAACTCCTCCCCAGATATTTTCTACCTGCTCACCCACACAACATCAGGCCTCTCCTTTCTTGGCCACTGTAGAACACAAGGAAACATCAAGCAACAACAACAAAAATAAACAAAAAAATCTAAAACCAAATTAGAATTGAATAATATATATATATATGAAAGATACATATGCACAATAGCAAAAACAAAACTCATAAATCACAAAAGCAGATATAATATACAAGCAAAATACCAGAAAATATATGTCCAAAGTTATAGGGAACAACATGTCTACAAAAATTCCTGTGAGTTTATTTGTATTGTCCGTCTATTGCTGGGCATGTGGCCGAATTTAGAGTGTGGTTAATATACCCAGTGAGTCTCCTCTGAAAAAAATTTTTTTTCCTTTACAAGTAAGTGCCTGCTGTAGATAGCTTCTTAGTTAAGGGTAGAAACCTGAGTCAACTTTCCCTTTTAATAATTGAACCCCTCCTCTCTTGAACCCATGCAGGCCCTGTGCATACTGCCACAGTCTCTGTGAGTTCATGTGTGCATTAGTCCTGTATCATCTGTAAGACAGTTTTTGGGATGTATACATGCTTCATATATATATATATATTCTATATTCTTTGTTTACAATCCAAAAGCTTTCCCCTTTCCCAGTTCCCCCCTCTCCATATATCCCATAAGTCCTCTTCTCTCCATCCATTCTCCTATCTTTCCCCCTCCCTTTTCTCTGTCCTAGTATTCCCCTACAATGCTGGATCAAGCCTTTCCAGGATTAGGGCCCTCTTCTTCCTTCTTCATGGGAATCATTTGATGTGCTAATTGTATCTTCAGTATTCAGAGCTTCAGGGCTAATTAATACCTACTTATCAATGACTGCATTCCATGTGTATTCTTTTGTGATTGCGTTACCTCGCTTAGGATGATATTTTCCAGTTCCATCCATTTGCCTAAAAAAATCATGAATTCATTGTTTTTAATTGCTGAATAGTACTCCATTGTGTATATATACCACATTTTCTGTATCCATTCCTCCATTGAGGGATGTCTGGGCTCTTTCCAGCTTCTGGCTATTATAAATAAGGCTGCTATGAACATAGTGGAGCATGTGTCCTTATTGTATGCTGGGGAATCCTCTGGGTATATGCCCAGGAGAGGTATAGCAGAGTCCTCTGGAAGTGTCATGTCCAGTTTTCTTAGGAACTGCCAGACTGATTTCCATAGTGGTTGTACCATTTTACAATCCCACCAGCAGTGGAGGAGTGTTCCTCTTTCTCCACATCCTCGCCAACACCTGCTGTCTCCTGAGTTTTTAACCTTAGCCATTTTGACTGGTGTGAGGTGAAATCTCAGGGTTGTTTTGATTTGCATTTCCCTAATGGCTAATGATGTTGAGCATTTCTTAAGGTGCTTCTTGGCCATCTGAATTTCTTCAGGTGAGAATTCTTTGTTTAGACCTGTACCCCATTTTATAATAGGGTTATTTGGTTCCCTGGGGTCTAACTTCTTGAGTTCTTTGTATATATTGGATATTAGCCCTCTATCAGATGTGGGATTGGTGAAGATCTTTTCCCAATTTGTTGGTTGCCGTTTTGTCCTTTTGACGGTGTCCCAATTTTGTTTTTCTTATGAAATTATAATTTGACTCATTTTCAATACTTTCTCTATAATTATTATATATGGAAATTAAAATATTTGCATATTGATTTTGCAGTTTTGTTGAACTCAGTTATTGACCCTATATATATTTCCCTTTGACAAGCTGTCTGCAAAGTTCAACCTGGTCGCAAACTTATAATCCTTTCACCTCTATTTCCTAAGTGCTGGGATTACAGATGTGTCCCATAATTGACTCCTCAAATAGAGTATGTTGATTCTTTTGAGTTTCTATATAGAGATATTTATAGCATCCAAATTTAAATTTTGAGTACACAATGTGAGTGACTTCAATCATGACATTCTCAACATGGAAGTAATAGAAATGCTGTCTTTTGATCTAGTCTTTGAATGCTTACCTTTTACATGTCCCTAGATACGAATATGTCTCTAAAAAGTCACTGTGAGACTGAGAAAGAAATTATTTAATAGTATTTAACCAAAATATAGGCAAAAAGTGGTCTACTCTCTTCATGTTCTTCCTTGGAAATTGCCATCATATACACATATATGCTTAATCTATTAACATTTCTAGAGATAACTATCCATTAAATAAATACTTCCATAGTTAGTTTTCCAGGAAATGTACATTAATATTAGCTGTAGCAAGACCTGTCTTTATATATGAAAGGAAATATGACTTATTAAGGGTATATGGGAGGGGAGAAATGGTTTTCAACTGGGAATATTTTTCTCTATTATGAGACAGCTTCCTAAATGATAGGGTTCAAGTAAGACTTTTGCTACTAGCTAATTTTTAACCAAGGTGTTTGTAACAAAAAAAAAAAATGAGGCTTTAAAGGCAATTTAAACAAAACTGAATCAGATCTATAGTCTGGATTGACCCAAGCTAATGACCTCATTAATTATTTTATTAACAGTTATCAAAAGCATCATTATAATTATGGGGTTTTTTGGAAGGAGAAATGTCTCCCATAGTCTCAAACATTGGAATAGTCAGTCCCCAGTTTGTGGCACTGTTTGAGAAGCCTTAAGAGGCGTGGTCTTGCTGTAGGAATTGTGCACTGGAAATGAGCTTTCAGTCTTAAAGACTCATGGCAGTTCTAGTTCTCTGCTCTCTCTCTCTCTCTCTCTCTCTCTCTCTCTCTCTCTCTCTCTCTCTCTCTCTCTCTCCTTCTCTCTGATTTGTGCTTGCAACTCAATATGTGAGCCTCAACATCTTTAGTTACCACAATTCCATGCATTCCTCTGCCATAATTCCCTACCATGACAAACTATTAATCTTCTGGAGGTATAAGCTCAAATCAATTCTTTCTTTTCTAAGTTTTATTGGTTATGATGTTTTATCACAGCAACAGAAAAGTAACTAATGCAACTTCCCTCACATTTATAAAGGACTCGGAAGAATGCTTTCATGAACAGAATTTGTTTAGATATGTTATAAACTTGTGAGGTTGAATGGGTAGATAATTTTATACCTTGCAAAAGACAGATCTAAAATCAAAGCATAGTAATATTAGACAAGATATCCAAATCAGGGTTAGAGAAACAGCTAGGTGACTAAGAACACTCGCTGTTCTATCAGTGGTGGACTGGAGTTCAGTACTTATCATCTATGTTAGGTAGCTTAACTCTAGATTCAGTGGATATAACTCCCTCTTTTAGACTCCAAGGACATCCATCCCCAACACACACAGATAGAAATGTGCACACATACACACACACACACACACACAGATACCCACACTCAAAACCTAATAAAAAGAAATCTCAAACACACTCCCCTGGGTAAATAAAAGCAAACAAAAGTCTGAGCTTCTCTTGGCTTTCTAAACTTCAGGACATCTAGAATAACTGTATGGCCATTTGGAAGTGATAGAGACAAAAATCCTTTGTACTCTTAGATCTCAAACCTAAACTTAAGAGAGATTATTACAACCTGGAAAACATTCAAACTCTCCTAAGTTATCTCTCCCTTAGAGATTTCATAATAGTGAAAATTGAGGATGACTAATCTAGCAAAATAAAGCCATGACCATGCAAGTGACTTTATCCTGAAACTGCCCTTTCCATGATCTTTTCTCTGTCTTAAGTGTCAGCATGAACAGTAAATGGCAGAACACCAGCTATTGTTGTTAATTAGGATTTGCTTTAACAGAAACTTTCCTTAGCATAGGTAAACAATGCACATTCCAGTGTAGATATGGGGCCTCTATTGACTAAAAGACAAGAGTGCAAACAGCCAAGCCTATTCATTGTTAATCAACTGGATTAAGGAGTTCTATTTATGCTCAGGCACCCACACACAACTACCTTCTTAGGGAAATATGCCCCCTAAACCCACGCAAGGGGTGCTTTCTGTGGTTCCAAGTTAGTATCTGTCCTTGCTAACTGCATAAGTACTTTGTGTCTGAATGAGTAGGTTGATTGGAGCATATATATGAATGAATATGCAGGTTAACTGGTAATGACAGGGCATGCTCTTTCTTGCTTTTTTTTTTTTTTTTTTGATATCTAGGTCTTGAGAATAACTGGAAATTTTTGAAACAAGGACCTAGATGTAAAAAAAAAAAGTTCTCAAATTGAAAGAAGTTTTAATTCAGTGGGAAATTGGCTCTGAAATATATCTCAAAGAAGACTACGCAAGACGATCAGGCCAGAAACATGTTCCAATAAGACAATGTATGTTCAGGAAGTGGGAGAATTAAGGTATGTGACTAAGGAAATCCTTTTGTGGGTTGACCATGTTCCAAAACACCTGGTGAACGTCAGAGAGAGTCTCTCTGAAAGTCAGTGTTCTACCATTTCAAGCTCCTTCCAGATCAAGCATCTTGACTGAGATCAGTTAGTCAGGAAAGCGTCCATACCAAGTAACTGCTAATCTGCCATGTTTTTTCTGATTTACAGTAATATTTGAAGAATAGAAGATGGGCTTGGGTATGTGGGTATGTGGTCTGGCCTACAGAAGGCTTTGGGTTCAATCCCTAGCAAAATGACCAAGTAAATTGTTTCTTTCAGAGCTAAACAACTTTAATTTTATGCTAGTGATAGTCAATTAAATCTAATGAACTTCCATTTGATTTAATAAATGTATATGTAACAACCAAGGCTTATTTAAATTATCTATCTAATATTTATGATTTTCAATTCTATTTATGGTGTCTCTTTGTGTGTCAGTTTGAATCAGAAATGGTTGAGATGCTAATAGGGGGTTTGAAAGAAAATCTGAGTTCATAAATGTTTGCAGTTTCACCTAAAAGCTGGTTTCTAAATTTCTCTTTCACAATTGAAAAGTAGCACCTTCATGACACAGCAAAGAGCACTAAGAAACATTTCACAGAAACAATAAAGGCAGCTGGACTAAGGAATTTCTAGCATTTCACTGTCTGGAATGAATTACCCTGTTGGAATTGCTTGTTAACACAAAGAAAAAAACCCAGAGCTTATAAAAATTAACCCATAACTTTGTGGGAAGATAAATTATAAAACAACCATCAACAACAGTATGAAGTCTCCATGAAACTTACAAACTAATTCTACTTTGAAAAAAATTCAATGGATAATTTACCATCTCTTTTAAAAGATTTAGAAGATCATTATTGAAGATAAATTTAAAAAATGTGTCTACTTTAAGAAAATATATTAGAAACTTTCTTGTTTTGACTAAAATCCAACATGGACCTGTAACAACATCAGAGAAAGCTGGAATTGTTATAGTTGGGTGGGAGGGAGCTGTTCTGTTTCCAGAACATCCCCAGGGCAACAGAAGCACCTTTACAACACAGCACAGTACAGCAAGAAAGACATCACAGAAACAATAAAGGCAGCTGGACTAGGGAATTTCTAGCATTTCACTGTCTGGAATGAATTACCCTGTTGGAATTGCTAAGGGAGACCTGGAGAGAAGATTCAACTCTAGGGAAACACCCTACCTTAACTATGTGTTGTGTTGACAAGAGTAAGTCTTGACTCATGACAGGGATTAGTTAATATTTGTTGAATAAATAAGTATACCTTTCACAATCTACACTGAAGTTACAAAGAGTGTGTAGAGCAGAGCTAGCATAGGAGAGTATGTGAAAAAGAGAAAGATTGTGGCTCTGAAGCTCAGCTGTGTCCTTACATTTCCCTTTCTGCAGAAACCGTCCTCATGTTTGTTATTAATGAGGAATAGAATAAAGCACTGCTGGACATTTAGTTTCAGTGAAGCTTTCCCTGACTTATTAACATCCTCATGTCTGGTTTATGTCACACTCTAGAAGCTGTGCTTCAATGATACTCATCTTCCTCCCAGACAGACTTCCGAGACATTAGGATGTATGAGAACTGCTGCAAGTAAGCATAAAGAACAGAGATTTGTGGGCTGAACTGCCCAGGTTAGATACAGTGTGTCTAGTGGAGGGATTAGGATCAGAGATTTTCATGCAGATAGTTCACAGGTCACAATTTGATAAATCCTGGTGGCACAAGATAAAAGGTATAAGCTGTGCATCAGCTCCAATGTCAAAAGAAGTTCTTAACTACACTGGAAGACAGGTCAAAAATATGCAGGACACAAAATCTTTTGAAGGTGGATTTGAAAGAAATCAGCTCTGGAATGTCCCAAGCAACCATGAGATAGCCCTGGGAGGCATAAATGAGCTTGGTCAGGTTTCGATGAATCAGCCGTGGCGGACGTGTTTCAATAGCACGGACTTGACAGACTTCTCTTGTAATTGCATCTATTTTAGGTGTGTTGTGATGTTTGATCTGGGTATACAAAGAAGAATGATTAAATCTAGGTAAGGAATACTAATTCCTTTCCCAATACATATTTATTTATCTGTGTTGGGAGACTTTGAGCTTTTCTGGTTATGTGTTATCACATATCTCTGCCCTCTTCCTTTCTTTCTCTGCTCACTCATGTCAGGGTAGACATGTGGACTGCAAAAGACAACTGAGTTAAGTCTCCCCCTTCACCATGTGGGTGCTTAGGATTGAATTCAGGTCATCAAGCATGGCAGTGAGTGCCCTAACGTATTGAGCCAACATACTAGCACATCTCTCTTTGTTTTTATTGAATATTCAATGTTGTCCTGAGGTATGGCCACCATATTGTGCTATACAATCAGCACATATTTCTACCCTATAACTGTGTGTTGGTACCTGTGATTTGACCTCTATTTGTATTTCTCCTGCTACCTTTTCTAGTTTTTAGGACCACTACTCACATATGAACTCACTCAGTGAACATTTTCAGTTTTTACATGGATAAAAATATCTGTTATTTCTTTTTTCAATGTCTGGCTTATTTCATTTAAACACAACATCCTCCACTTCCATCTATATTGACACAAATTATGGAAACTTTATTCTTTTATAATATTCCATTGTATATATAATATGCAGCATTTAATCTTTTCATTCATCAATTCTAGCTGGCTCCACATGTCATGAGTGATGCTATGATAAATGAGGGTAGACAGATAACTCTGTGGTATACCGATTTCATTTCCTTTAGCGATGAAAATTGTAGGCAGTGGGATAGATGAGCTACTATGTGCTAGTTTTATTTATAGGCTTTGTTTGTATGACTCAGGAAGTACCATTCTCCTTTCAAAACTGGCTGTGCTAACAGTACCCAGTCCCTTTAGCCAATGGATTTCAAAACTATCATTAAGATCGGCCTTCTCCTGAAGATGGAGATGGAGGCAGCACGCCATGAGCACCAGGTTATGCTAATGAGGCAGGATTTGATGAGATGTCAAGAAGAGCTTCCGAAGATGGAGGAGCTGCATAACCAAGAGGTTCAGAAACAAAAGCAGTTAGAACTCAGGCAGGAAGAAGAACGCAGGCGCCATGACGAAGAATGCGGCGACGACAACAAGAAGAAATGATGTGACGACAGCAGGAAGGGTTCAAGGGAACCTTCCTTGATGCAGGAGAACAAGAGATACAGATGGGCCAAATGGCTATGGGACGTGCTATGGGCATAAACAATAGAGGCGCCATGCCCCCTGCTCCTGTGTCACCTGGTACTCCAGGTCCTCCAGGACCAGCCGCTATGATGCCAGATGGAACCCTTGGATTGACCCCACCAACAACTGAACGTTTTGGGCAAGCTGCTACAATGGAAGGAATTGGAGCAATTGGTGGAACTCCTCCTGCTTTCAACCGTCCAGCTCCGGGAGCTGAATTTGCTCCAAATAAATGCCGCCGATATTAGGTAAAGTTGCATTGTCTAGTTTCCTGCAGCCCTTAAAAAAAAGGCCCTTTTCGGACTAGCCAGAATTCTACCCTGGAAAAGTGTTAGGGGTTCTTCCCAATGGATAGGTCTTCCCTGCTTGCACTACTCGAGGGAGTATGCTTTGAAGGCAGAGGGGCAAGGGAGGGGTGGTATTTAACAAGTCAAAGTCTGAGGTATAGTGCTTTATCAAGTCTATCTGATGCATTCCTGAAGTATGCTGATTGTTGAGAGCCTAGAGAACCTTAGGAAGATGGACTCAGAGCTCCATTAATCCTGATCATTCCTTCTTTCTCCACCATGCTTTAATTACTTTCTCATCAACTCTAGAGACACTACCATATATACCACAATACATAAACTTCCTCCAATGACCTAGCCCCATTCTTCCATTCACTCCCAGGTAAGAATTCAGAAAAATGTCCACAGAGGTTACAGCACACATACGGTTCTTTTATGTCTCATATATGACCCCTTCAAGTCCTAAGGAAGACATTTTCTCTTAGAGGTTTCCATTTAGTATATCTTAAAAGAATCTTGTGTTAACTTGCCTCCATCTTTTTCTCAGGTAAGGACTATACTTTTGTGTCTCTGATGTTGCTGTTCACAGCTTTTCTTGATAGGCCTAGTACAATCTTGGGAACAGGGTTGCTGTGTGTTGAAGGTCTGACAGTAGCTCTTCGTTTTGCCTATCTTAGGTAACTACGCTGTACATTTTTATTGGTGCACTATTTGTTCCTGATACCTTCAATTTGAAATTTTTTCTGAGAAATGGAGCAGTAATGCAGCATCACCTTATTTAAATGCATTTGAAGCCTTAAAAAAAAAAGATCCGGCTTCTCACTTACCTTGCAATTCTGTTAGCTTTTCCTTAAAAATCAGTTGCATGTGAAACACTACAAGGAAACAGATGAGAATCTCTAAAATAAATTTGCATGCATTAGAACCATGAAATAGTGTGCACTGGGATCACATATGCCAGGAAAACTTTATGAGAGCTAGGTAGATTTTCTTATCAAAATAATGTTTTATAGACTTGTGAGAGGATATGCCTTCTTTGTAATTGACATTAAAACTTCAAATTCCATCTTGTTCTGAATCCTTGCATGCACTCTTTTCTTCCTTTGCCAATTAATACTCCTTACTCGCCATGCACAATCAGATGTTATGTTAATAGTTTCAAAAATAGTGTTATGTTCTAGTCTTAGAGTAAATATATAATGAGACTCTGGAGTAGAAGCTTAAAAAGAAAGAAAAAAAATGAAAGATTTTATTTATCTCCCTTGACCGTGCACAGAGCTGAACAATTACTTCTTTTTAAAATTACTCAGTTAACTGTAATTAATTAATTGTATGTTATTAACTTCTCTATTTCTCATCCAGCTCTGGCATGCTGTGAAATGGAATATGACGGATCACAGATTGTAATTAGGATGGAGGGGGAAAGTATCAGCTGTATTGAAAGGCACAGAGATGCTGTCTGTAAAGACAGCGAGGCAGCCCAAGAATCAGGAGTGCGACTGTCTGTCCATTCAAAAGGACTCAGCCAGCGCAGGAGAAGCAGATGATACAACATGCAAATGACTGACTAGAAAGCCAAATTCACCCTAGGAGAAAAAACACTGTACTTTTCAGGAAGACTTGAGACTTACTCACTAAGTACAGGTTAGAAGTTGGCCCATAATGAAGGGTCCATGTCTGAAGGAAAAGTCCAGAAGGGGTTCTTTCTTGTACCTATGATTTGATTGTATCATTTTCCAACAATATATCAATGGGAAACGTGCATCTGTGTATGTGTCTGTGTCTGTGAATGTAGACATGTGTGTGTCCATACACATGTTCATTTGGGAACATGTGTGTACTTGTGTGTGTGTGTGTGTGTACATGTAACAGGGATTGGATGGTTCTTGTCCTTTATACACAAGAGACTGCAGCAAAGGCTATGACTGATTTTAAGCGTTGGAATTTTAAACTAGATACTAAAAAACAACCATCTTACTGGGTTTAAGAAATTAATCAAGTTTAAAAATATCTCTAGAGAACTAGACACCCTAAAACTGTAGAGCAAATTTTTAAAAATCGTAATTTAGTTATGATGAAATTCTAAAATTTAACATATATTTTGATAGAATACTTATTAGTAATAATTTAGAGAATGGTATGGTTTGAATCTAGAGATCTGTCCAGTACATTAAATTTTGAATTCTTGGTCTCCAGTTGGTGGTACTATGTTGTAAAGTTCTAGAAACTTTGTGGGATCTAGCTGTAGAAAGTACATGACCAGGTGCAGGTCTTTGGGGAAACAGGTGAGAGGAGCAGGCCCTTGGCAGTAGGCCATTTCTGGTTTCACTCTCAGTTTCTTGCTCTTCTGTGGTCTGCATAGTTATCATTTGAATCATGCAGTAAAGGCCAGGATTGCAGCTAAACATTCTGACACACACAACACAGTCTACCCGCAGCGATTAATCACCTGGCCTCAAATGTCAGCAGTCCTGCAGTTGCTCAACACACCGATCTGTGGGGCTTCAAGGCTACTGTGAAGGTGCGAGTGCTGAAGAGACTTGGTCCCACCTGCTTTCTCCACCTTGTCACACACAGGTCTGGGCTTGTTGTGCACAATGAAAACCTTTTTTTCTGCACCTATGCTCTGGCCATGGCTTAGGAATTCTGTAGAGAAAGAGAATAGAGGGGAATAGAATTTATTCTGCTTTTGCTCACCCTATCTTCTGAAACCTCACCGGTTTCTACCTGCGAAGCTCCTTCAACCTCCCCTATTTCCTAGCTGCCTGTACTCTGCACATTCCCCCCATCTTATCCCCTTCTCCCTCTGCCCCTCCACCTCTTTCCTTTTCCTTCCTGCTTGCCTTTCCTCCCCCCTCCTTCCCTCTTCTCTTTATATGCCTTTACCCAGGGCTTAACTCGAGGTCCACTTGCCTCTCTACAATTTTCTCCAGTTGCTGAGAGAGCCAACATGCTTTGATAATTGAACATCTCTGTGAATGTCCTGGCTATGTTTCTGATAGCAATAACTGCATTGGCTATTTTTCAGTATTTTTATTTTGGGTAAACATTATGCAACAATCCCTTGAGGATCAGTGGAATTTTTAACAGCGTCTGCAAACAATAAAAGTGATTGTTTTTTCTACTGTCTAACTTAGCCTGTTTCATTATTTTCTTAGCAAGGCTTTTTACATATTATCGATTTTGGAACTAGCACTAAAAATCATGTAACAGTTTAACCAAATGCTTTAGTTAGGTCACACGAAAACTTTGACTGTGTGGCTGGTTGTGGCAGTACCAACAGGCCTGGGCTGTGACAGCCAGTTCTTCGGTCAACCACTGGTTCTTACCATTGCCAGGAAGATGTGATTGTTACCATCAGGACTATCAGTAATGTGGGTGGGCTGAACTCAAGGCCTTAAGGACAAAGGCTAGGGTTAGGTTCTTCTTTGAGAAGAAAGAATTCTGATTTAGAAACAGCAGAGAAATTCCCTCTACATTTCCAGCTATCTGTCTGACCTCCCTATTTAGGATTCACTTGTGCTCATAACTTATCTATAAAATGTTTAATAAAACCTCTGTCTATATCTATTTATATAAGTGTGTGTGTGTGTGTGTGTGTGTATGTGTGTAATTAGGCTGGTAAACAAGGCATACTATATCTTTTGCTAAAGTGAGAGGGTTTAGCTAAGTTTCTTGGCTACCAGTGACCTGGGCAGGGAGAACCTGGCTGGTTGATGGTGCTCGTTAGCATGTGCCTCAGTAGTCAGAATCCCAGTAGAAAGGCTTCCTCAAAGCAGAACCTCAGTCAGATTTACCAAGGAAAGCTAGGATTTAGATAAGACAAACAAACAAACCAAAAAGCTAACAAACAAACAGACCCGGAACACTTAAACGCCTTTCTTTGGAGGCTTTTTGTTCCACAGATGTTGAATTTCTTACCTCTGCAAGCTGAGGGTGCAACCTTCCAAGCCCTGTGTAGATACTCATCTTACACTGATGAAATTCTTTAACAGGTAAGGGACTTCCCCACTCTGAATTACCAATGAGTAGCGCAGCACCTGGGTCTGGCAAACACCCAAACACTTGCTGAGTCAGTGTAGGACAAGTGTCCTTCTTCTGCGTCAATATCATAAAAAAAAAAAGAAAAAAAACCCTACAAAACAAAAAATACAAAACAACATTAAAAACAAAACAAAACAAAACAAACAAACAAACAAACAAACAAACAAAAAAAAACAAGCCAAGCCAGACTCTCCGAAGCCGGTTTTCAGATGAGTGTTCTTTGAGCCCACTCCTGGCCTAGTGCTTTGCTTTCTTTTCCTTTTCTCCCACTGAAGGCCTGCAGACATCTGTAGACACCTTCCGGTCCCTTGTTGAGGACATGCAGTCATTGGTCATTCCAGATAGGCAGGGTGGTGCTACATTGTTGCAGCCATTGCCTCTAGACAGTCTTCCCCCCCCATCAGATTTTATCTTGCCTTTGCTGCTTGTAGGCCATGTCCCATCCAACCCCCAACCCCCACACCTACCCCTGCCCACCAAGGAACTAACAAGGTCTCTCTTGTAGAACTGCTGTACAAAAACAAGCAGTCATCTCCGTTCTAACACTGGAAGGCATTCAGGGGTCACTCAGTAATCGCTGTCCTCTTCTTCCCCACTGTGGCACTGACATCTGGTTTATTTCTTGTAGCTTCGATGGATTCTCTGACCCAAGAAAACCAGTTTACACCTACGAGTAGATATGTTCCCACTTGTAGAAGAGAAGGTTGAAACTGTCTAAACTATATTCCACGGAGAGTCAAAGATCTTCCAGAGATATATTTAGATACTCAAGTGAGTGCAAACTTCATACAGAGCTCATCAGTACACCAAGAAACATGATGGCTAGCAAGGAGTTTTGTCTTTGGAGCAAATTGAAACAAGCAACACTAGCATCGACAGTGTGGAGAGGTGGCTGTATTTACTGATCAGAAATGCTTCTCTGAGCAGCTATGATGCAGTCCAGGGCACTGCTAATGGGAGGGAAGTAGTCATGTGGTAGTCTGGAAGCAGATAATTCAAGGCGGAGGAGACTGCATCTCAAAGGACCTTGCCAGCATGATCGAAGGCGTGACCGCTGTGTGCAATAGCTATTGAAGGGTGGGTTGTCTGGAAACGGGTGTCTTCAAGGGACTGTTTTAGCTTTAGAGGTTTTCTAAGTTTACTTAGCTTCGGACTGTTTCCATACACAGTATCTCTTGGCTAATACCAGTCTCTAATTCATTTCCACTTTCAGATCTTCCTGCTCTTGACCCGGCTGCAGCTGTAATCTTGTCTGAACATCTGTCTGGGGATGAGCCTCGTGAGTAGGGCACTGAAAAAAAAAAGTTTGTTCTCCTTAAGGAGCCAGTCCAGGTTTGTGGAGCAGGGGTTTTGATGAGCCAGCTGTGGTGTCAGCAGACATTAGCGCTCCTTCTGCAAACCATGGAAGAATTCTCACTCCTTTTGTCACAGTATCACAGGCCTACTAGGCCCTTGCAAGTATAGATTGTGGACCTGAGTCCACATTTGAACTCCCAAAAGCAGGCTTATTCTTATTGTTTGTTTGAGTACAATGGCTTTGTCAGGTTGTATAGACAGGTGTCCTGAAGACAAAATTCATAACAAAATGATTTACAGAGGCTTATGTCAGACTTAAACCAGGGCTTTCAATGAGAAATGTATTTTTCTTTCTTTCTTTCTTTTTTATTTTTTAATGTCTTTAATTTTCTTCTATATTCTTTGTTTACCTTCGAATGCTTTCCCCTTTCCCAATTCCCCCCCCCCCATCGGTCTATAAGCCCTCTTCCCTCTGCCCATTTCCCAATCACCCCCCTCCCATTTCACTGTCCTGGTACACCCCTACAATGCTGGATCAACTCTTTTCAGAACCAGGGCCCTCTCTTTCCCTCTTCTTGGGTATCATTTGATATGTGAACTGTGTCTTGAGAATTCAGAGCTTCTGGGCTAATTAATATCCACTTATCAGTGATTGCATTCCATGTGTATTCTTTTGTGATTGGGTTATCTCACTTAGGATGATACTTTCCAGTTTCAACCATTTGCCTAAGAATTTCATTAATTCATTGTTTTTAATTGCTGAGTAGTATTCCATTGTGTAAACATACCACATTTTCTGTATCCATTCCTCCATTGAGGGATATCTGGGTTCTTTCCAGCTTCTGGCTATTATAAATAAGGCTGCTATGAACATAGTGGAGCATGTGTCCTTATTGCATGCCGGGGAAGCCTCTGGGTATATGCCCAGGAGAGGTAGAGCAAGGTTCTCCGGAAGTGTCATGTCCAGTTTTCTGAGGAACCACCAGACTGATTTCCAAAGTAGTTGTACCATCTTGCAATCCCACTAGCAGTGGAGGAGTGTTCCTCTTTCTCCACATCCTTGCCAACACCTGCTGTCTCCTGAGTTTTTTAACCTTAGCCATTCTGACTGGTGTGAGGTGAAATCTCATGGTTGTTTTGATTTGCATTTCCCTAATGACTAATGATGTTGAACAATATATACAAAGAACTCAAGAAGTTAGACCCCAGAGAACCAAATAACCCTATTAAAAAATGGGATACAGAGCTAAACAAAGAATTTTCACCTGAAGAACTTCGGATGGCTGGGAAGCACCTTAAGAAATGTATTTTTCTTTACAATAAATTGTACTACTTTCTTGAAACACAGTAATTACATTACCAACCATGTACATGACTTGGCCTAGTTGACAAACTTTCTCTCTCTCCTTTTTTTCAAAAAGTCTTGTTTCATTATTTAACTATTTCCATTACACAAAGTAAAGAATGAGGCATGCTTTCAAGGTATGCATACTTCAGGGAGAGCAAGACCCTATTATCAACCCAAGGAATAGAGAGTTCCATGTCTGATTGCCAATGTTGGAATTACAGTATGTGTAGAGTACACGATTGAATTCTTGAAATCTTTATAAAGCAGGAATGCAATCTCTGGCTTTTGCCTTGGAAAATGCAATCAGATCTAACATATCTGGGAGGGGGAAATGGAGGAATGTGTTTGGTATTATGAACTTTTTGACCAGAAGGCAGTTGGCTTCATGTGAGGACATTTATCTTAAGCACACAACCCAGATTGCAAACTCCAGAAGAACAGGGTCTTAATCTTGTTACTTATTTCATGATGGTGGGTAATGGAAGACAATATTTGTCAAATAAAAGTGAATTCCCTGGCTTATAGTATCTTAAAGTAAATCCAGATTGTCATGGGTAAGTATCCTATCTTTTTATTTAAAAAGCCAGGATGTGCACTTTCTAGTACTTCAGCACCCAGAAAGCTGAATTAGTACCTAGGGGCTCCCTCACTGTACTTGCTCTGATAAACTCTACCCCACTACCCTAGGCTGCTTTTCTTCCTCCCTTCCAAAATGGAGTTCTGCCTGTTCGCAAGCTCATTAATTGCTTACCTTCTTTTTCATGCATCTAAGGATCCAATCCCATGGAAGTAATCATGTTTATGGATTTAGAACACTTTCCACTTTCTTCCTCTTTACACTAAAATCTTTCCTTTTCCCTAATCCTTGGATACCAAGGACTTCTGTCCTCGCATACCTCTGGACCCACACTAAAGGGACTAGTAATCTCCATTTGCAGCACAGAGCTGAGATTTTTTTTTTTTTATGGTTTCTGTCTTGGCATTGAGATAAAGGTTATTGTTCCTTGTACAGTGTTATAATAATGGGTCTCAGAAATTCTGTTCTCAATTATTCAATTCCATTTTCTGGGTGAGTTTCATGAGCATATGCTAATAGTTAAGAAGCAGTTAACAGGAAAAGGGAGGCTTACTAGAAGGGTGAGATATATTGCTGTGTCCTCTGACTCATCCCTGCTGTGTCCTGTTACAACAGTCTGAAGACACAGAGAGAAAATGAAAGTGACCACTTTGGCCATTTGAGTCACAAAGAAACAGATTTCTTTTGGTTTTTCCAGACAAACAAAAGCTAAGGTTCCGGATCACATGGCAGAGTTCAGAGCTGTGCAACTTGACATAAAATATACTTTTTGATTTTAGTCAATGTATGTATGATGTCCATCTTAGCACACTTGGCTCCAGGGCTCAGAAGACGGAGTTCACATTCTTTCTTTTATTGTATCCACTGATATTTGACCTTTCCTCCAGTTTGCAAGGTTTTGTTTTTTTTTTTTTTTTACTTTACACTTTTGTTTTCGAGATTATGATATAGTTGCATCATTTTCCCCCTTTTCCATAAAACCATCCCGTATAGTTTTTGCTTTTTCCAAATATACAGCCTCTTTTTCATGAATTATTGGTATGTGTGTATATATGGAATATATAGCCTCCTCAATAATGATTAGCTGTATAAACATACATACAAGCATTTGTTTTTAATTTGTGTGCCACTAACACTTACAGTCCTGTTCGTCTTGGCTTTTTGGCTTCTACATATTTTGATCTGCAGGCTCTCCACCAAAGTCCCTAGGGGAACATTTAAACAGGATGTTGGTGCAGATAGACCCAGTGGCAAGCCTCTAATTCTCTTACCTTTATCTAGCAGCTACCATGCTCCCACATGAAATCAAGGGAGAAATAAGGCACACAGGCTGTGTAGCCAAAGCAGGTAAAGAAAAAACTGTCTGCTAAGTGTCTGCTGTAAACCAGGAGCCTGAGGAGCTAGGGACTCTTACTAATTTTACATTGCTTCATTTATGCTCTACTACCATGCAAAGAGAAAGGTGTTACTGCGTCGACAAGTAGGAAAACCAAGGTTATGAAATATGTGGCTATTTGTCAAAGGGCATTTAACAAGTGTGATAGAGATCAGATTCTAGCCTTGGCCACCCAAGGCCTTGGTAGCTCTCTGTGTATATAACTTTAAAAATTGCTTTTATTTCTTTAATGTGCCCTCTGGATGCTTCCCCAGCTCAGCAGGTGAGAGCAGGGAGGTGAGATGAGGCACCTTGAAGCGCTCTCTCTGTAGTGGTCACATCAAGGCTCTAATCAGTGACCACCAATCTCACTGTGGGACCTGGACCAGTAGCAGGACCTGGAAGGATCTGAGAGCCGTTTTCATCCAAATAATGAGTCACTTGTCTGTCATGTCTGTATTCCAACAGGCAGAATCATTCCTGCTTGTCTTCATTGAAGTCCTTCTCCTTGCCCTCATTCCTCTCTTTATTCTCCTCCTCCTCCTCCCTCATCTCTCTCCATTCCCTCTTCCTTATTGTCACTCCTTATTGCCCTTATCGTTGGGGCTGATGTTCCTTAGCCTTATTTTTACTAGTTTTCATGGTATAAGATACTTCTGTCAACCAATGCTGCTGAATTGCTCATTATTCCCCATATTGATTGAGCTTGATTCTGGGGTCATGACTCGAATGAGATCCAAATCCTACCCCCCATGCATTCCCACACTTGTGAGAAGAGTGACAAGGAAGTTGCTGGGTCCAAGTACAGTGCATCTGGGCTCTCACAGATTGTAATAGAAACTGTCACTCAAGCACAGGCACGGTGCATGTACCTTGTTAGTCCTGGGGCTCGAGGGTGTTAAGGGGAAGCATCTTAGAGATCTGATACTTAAGTTGACCAGGGAATGACTATGTATCCTCTGTATGGAACTTACACTGACTGTTCTAATACCAAACTCTCTGCTTCAAGTCACTTAGATTTATGACATGTATCGATCTTCTAGAGGTCTCTATCCAACCTCCAAACAGTAGTTTTTGTCATGGATCCTTTTCTAACGATAGGGACTTTGCTCATTCATGAGGCCTTTATTTTAGGTTTCCCTATTCTAATACAGACTATTCTGAAGGTTCATAAAAACGTTCATTCACTAAGAATATTTATTCACCCACTAAAGGCCATTGTGTTTATTTCTCAGTTTTAACAATTATGAACAAAGCTGCTATACACTTTCATATATAGGTAACTTTATGGGCATTTGAGTAAATACAGATGATTATGATCATCAACCATACAGTAAAAACATGTTTAGCATTATAAGAAACAACCAGGCCATAGTCCCAAAACAATGGTAACATTTGGCATTCCTGCCAGCAACAAATGAGAATTTGGTTGTTTGAGATTCTCTGTGGTATTGGTGTCATCAATCTTACATTTAAGGTGTGATGATCCACTTATTGGTAACTCAACGTTATTCATTTAACAAAGGTCTAGTTCTCATGTCTATAACATATAAGTGGCATTTATAAGATCTGTTCAGATATTTCTTATTTTTTACAATGGGTTCTCTCTTTCCTTGCTTTTGAAATATTAGAGTTTTTTTTTTTAAATTTGGATACATGTGATTTTAGTATTTAGGTCTTCTGTAGATATTTTTGCAGTGTGTACCTGGTCTTCTCATAATTTTGACAGTAGTTTTGCAAACTAGAATTAAAATGATTGATTTTTGGCTTGTCAGTTATTGTTTCTGTGTGTTGCATGTTCGGTTTTTCTGTGTCCATGAGCACCTGGATTTTTCCTATGATGTATTTCAGGGTTTTTACTGCATATATGTCTATGCTCTGTTTGGAGCTGGTTTTTGTACAGATGTTGAGACTGCAGGTGGGCATGCAGGATGTGGAAGTAGTGGTCTAGAAACAATTGTGGAAAACACCATATTTTCTTTATTATATTTTCTTACCTCACTGTTAAAGATTAGTATAGCATATTTATGTGGATTCACATTTATGAGACACTCAGCAGTAAAGGGAAGTCCAAGGCAAGGTATTATCTGATGAAGATTGCAGATAATCAGGGATAAGAAGAGGGTTACTTTTTAAATGAACCAATCAGCGTGGCCATCCTTCTGTCTTTTCCCTTCTGAAATCTGGACACAGAGGCTCTAGTTACCAAGATCATCTTATCAAATCAAGTCAAATAGAGTGGACTAGAAAACAAAGAAAGATCTCGGAAGGCAAATAAAGTCCTTAGTCATTTGACCTATTTTTAAGGTTTTAGAATATGTTTACTGCAGAATTAATGGAACACACTTATGTGAGTTTACAAGGAGGGCCCCTTCAATTGGACAAGTATCTCCTGAGATCTCCCAGAACTTTATTTTCGAGACCCTCGAAAATAAACTGAGAAGGGATCTTTTACATGAATTGCTTTCCTTAACCACCTTCATAGCTTGGCTTTGCAAACTGTATTACCCCTAGTTATCTTTTGTGGCTTTGAAAGCCACAAGTTATTCACAGAAATGCATGAAGAATTTCCAATCAACTATTCCTTATAAGAGGACATAGATGAAAGTGTTAACATTTCCTCAGTTTAAATGTAGGCATCTTATTGCACAAGCAGGGGGTTAGGTAAGTTGTGACAAGGCAGGGTACAGTCTGGGCATGCTGTCTGGCAGTGGCTTCTCTCTTTGGTTGAAAGTTTCAGTTTCTCAAGAAGACATGTTCTGCCATTCACTTGGTACAAATGAGTGGAGGCACATAGCCAGGGTGAACAGGAAGGGTATAGCTTGAGGAAAAATGAAACTCCACAGTGTGATGTCAGTTCCTTAGGATGTCTAGTCACTCTTTCCTTCGGAGCTGAGATTTTAGCCCGTTTATATTTGTAATGCTGGCCGCCATTCAGCTCACAATCTGGCTGAATTTGTTGAAGGAAGGCTTTATCATTTTCACACAGAATGATAGTATCTATTTTAGCTTTGAAGGACAATATATGAAACTAATTATCTTGCTTGACTTGGGAGCCAGTTTTGCTTCAGTAAGATTAGCCTCACTAGAAGCATAACAGGCAGCTTATCATGAGATATACCAGACACAGATTCCATATTCTTATTTAGGAATCAAACAACGTCATGAACAATTGATATTTATTAACTTCTTTTCGTGTCCCAATCTCATACCAGCTCCCATAGGCTCCTAGCAATCTCATAACGCAAAATGTATTCGGTTGCACTTTAAAACTCCCCATACTCTTTTGTAGTCACAGCACCCTTAAAATCTCCAAAGTCTCCTCTGAGACTCAAGGCAAACTGTAGGGTCAGTGTTTCATCCTCTGTCAGACATGGCTGTTGGGGAGGTGAGCTTGCCTATGTTCATCCGATGATGCTGCCCTTGGGTGTTGGGCTGTAAGGAAGTGCTGAGATACCACTCCAGGGGTGGGAAAATGCGATCTAGATGGGGAAGGTAAAGTTAGGGTTCCCAGACTCCCCAGACACTTAATCTCCCTGGAGTGTTGCACTGAGGAGTTGGGAAGGAAGGATCAGGGGTCCAAGGGTCCACAGTGATGAAGCCAGGACTATTGGGAGCCCACAAGCTGAGGATGGCACCTAGCTCTGGACTGGGTGAAATGGGAGCTCTGGCTTAGCTCAGGGCTAGGGTAGAGGCACAGAGAGGCCGTCTGCAGGAGACTTATGCTGTGGCTCTGTAGGTGAAGGCCTTCTCCATGCTCCCCATGGTAAATCTTCATGAAAGAGACAGTCCATGTTTATTCATATTGCTTAATGACTCTTTATCATGGAAAATGGATATATTTCAACTTCTCTGGGTGGACCAGAGATTAAATACCTTTTGCAGGGAGGAATGTCTGGGAAGCGAAGCTTATTGGATAAACCCTCAGGGCCTCTAGGTACCTCATTAACATGGAGAGCTCTATTTTGGGTTACTCGACCAACATGAAGAGTATGGTATGTTCCAGGCCAGAAATCTGACAGAGGGTGGGGAGGGTGCCTACTCACTGAGTTTCCAGGGACTCACACCTGCTCTACCTTACCAAGTTTCCTGGCATGG
Source organism: Apodemus sylvaticus (assembly GCF_947179515.1). NCBI lineage: Eukaryota > Metazoa > Chordata > Mammalia > Rodentia > Muridae > Apodemus > Apodemus sylvaticus. Next base: position 27,715,434 of record NC_067472.1, read on the forward strand.
TCCACTGTCCCACAGAAAACTTTTAGATTAACTGTAAGGTTCTTTAAATTTAAAAAAAATGCAAAAAGAAATTATATACTTCCAATATGCAATGGTACAGATTAAATATTCCTAGTTCAAAGGGGAGAAGCAGGAGAATTGAGACAAAGACGAGACCAGAGCAAGACTGAACCCCAACACTGAAAATACCAAACTGTACAGTGCCTGGTCCAGTATCTGGAGTTATGTGTTTGCATCATCTGGGACCCAGTAGGTGTAGCCTAGGTATCTCATACAAATGGATTTTCACTAGCTCCATTCAGTGTATGTAAACCTCCTTTGTTGGATGTCCCATAGCCTTGGCATTTCCAATATCCTGGAAGCTACTGAAACTTAAGGTTCGTGTTCCTGACTTCAGAACCACCATACTCAGCAGCTTTACACGGAGAATTTTACCTGATCCTACTGTCCGGCCTCAGCAACTTCCATATCCTTGGTAACAAAAAGCTCCTTTCAATCCTTTGTGAATGAGGAGTTCTGCTGGCAGCTTGAGATATTGTGTGCTCCTCCTTCACTACAATTTTAGTGGCCTTGATGTTCATTTTGTACTCATTCTGGGAAAGCTTTTCCCCAGTGGTCTTCCTGGAGCATTTGATGCACAGGGGGCTCTTACTCTCAAGGCACCATTTCCTTATTGTCCCAGTGCAGACAGAGAAGTTTCTCTTTAATCATGCTAATCACTAACACCTACTGATGTGTTGCCTCTGGCTGTTTTGTAAGTCACCACTCTGCTTACACCTCTGAACTCACTCAGCACCTTTACTTTTTCCTCTTTCAAATTTGCGATTTCTTTCATTATAAAATAGGTTAAAAGTTTCGAGGAGCAACCATTCCACTCCTCCTCAGCTTAAAGGTGATGCTGCTTTGACGTGTCCTCCACCAATCAAATTTCTCTATTTTGATTCAGCTTCACTTCAGTGTTTTAGGATAGGCAGACAACAAGATCCAGCAATGGCCAGAGGGTAATGTGAATGGTCGAGAGTTCACTTCCTTATGGAGTCTTTGTCCTCTGAAGTCTCAGGAGCAAAATTGCTGCTATCTATATTTCTATTATTATTTTCATGTTCTGATCTTCTACCATAAAGGTCCCTCCACCTCTGCTCACAGATTTTCAGGATTTCTCTATTCCACAGTTTAAACTGTTCTACATTCCTCCTATAAACCTACTCTAAGGCCCAAGAATCTTTAGGTTTATCACAGGATCATTCCATTTATCAATACTGACTTTCTGTACTAAGAGCCTTTCTCATCGGTGTCACAGAGTATTTTATGGAAACAACTTAGAGGAGTAACCATCTATTTTGGCTCATAGTTTGTGGTGATATAGTTCATTGCATAGAGGAGATCATGATGGCTGGGATTCTGCTTATTTTGGCAATGGGAGTTTGTGGCATATTACATGTCACATTACATGTGACAAAGCAGAGAGCCCATGCAAAACGTGTTAGTGGATGTCTTAGTTTATTCTTCAAAATCTACCAAATATGTAGTTTAAAATCCATATTTTAAATTTTTATTGGTTATTTTATTTATTTATATTTCCAATGTTATCCTTCTTCCTGGTTTCCCCTCTACCAACCTCCTCTACCAACCTCTTCTACCAACCCCATATCCCACCTCCCCTCCTCCCTGTTTCTATGAGGCTCACCCACCCACCTGCCCACTCCTGCCTTACTGCCCTGGAATTCCCCTATGCTGGGGCATTGAGCCTTCACAGGACCAAGGGTCTCCCCTCTAATTGATGTCAGATAAGACTATCCTCTGCTACATATGCAGCTGAAACCATGGGTTCCTCCATGAGTATTCTTTGGTTGGTGGTTTAGTCCCTGAGAACTCTGGGGGGGGGGTGGTCTGGTTGGTTGATATAGTTGTTCTTCATATGGGGTTACAAACCCCTTCAACTCCTTCAGTCCTTCTCCTAGCTCCTTCATTGGGGTCCCCATGCTTAGTCGGATGGTTGGCTGCAAGCATCCTCACTTGTATCTGCAAGACTCTGGCAGATCCTCTCAGGAGATAGCTCAATCAGGCTCCTGTCAGCAAGCACTTCTTGGCATTAGCAATAGTGACTGGGTTTGGAGGCTGCCTATGGGATAAATCCCTAGGTGGGATGGTCTCTGGATGGCCTTTCCTTTAGTCTCTGCTCCACTCTTTGTCCCTGTATTTCCTTTAGACAGGGGCAATTCTGTGTTACCCAACAAAGGGAAGAGAGAAACTGTAGAGACCATATGGAGAGATTAAGCATGGCCCCTGGTTGAGGGATGGGGCCACCCTCCCTTCTCAAACATTTTAGCCCAGAATTGCCCCTGTCTACAATCCATATTTTGAAAGATAAAAGAACTAAGAACAGTAGAATGACTAATTAAGCCATACTGTACAGTAGGTGAACAGGTCTCCAGGAGAGATCTCTATACATGGAAATCCACATGCTATTAGCTACCATTTCATATGTCTTTCATGTACCAATGAAACAATCTTTGAACAAATGTATTAAGTAATTAAAAATTCATATTGACTGTGAATAGATTTCTGCTTTTCTAAATATATCACTATAAAATGTAGGAGATATATATCATATACTCAGGAGAAAGGAAGTACTTTATAAGTATTGTATAAATGATAAAAGAAAGTAATAACTGATAGGATTGATCAAAATTTAATAGGGAAAGCTAACCACAGTTAAAGTCAAAAGGTAATTGATAACTTAGACAAAAATATTTTACTATCAATATCAAAAGACTGATATTTACTATATATATCAATAACATATATATTACAATGTATATATCAATAGCATATATTACATATTGATATATACTATATATATATCAATAATAAATGTATAAACAATTACCTAATAAAGCAAATGGAAAAACAGGTTAGCATTCTGAGTATAATAGTTACAATAAACCCATCAATTTTATTTATAATAACAAATCAAAATCATATTATTTCTTAATGTTTTCAGCCTAAAAAAAGTAACAGAAATTGTCCAACACACACACATAGTATTAAAATCTCAAATATTGAAATGACTTAACTTTAAATGCTTTGCTTGCTGAGATCTTAGAATTCAAGACTGTATTGTATAAATATAGAAAAATAAAACAAATCTTAAAACCAAAAAAATTGATTAAATTAACTCATGATAATTTTATATGATGGATTTTTCAGGCACTAGAACTGGCTGGCACCCTCTCATGAATATTCATCAGAAGGACTTTGATGAACAATGTGATGTTGTTTATGTTACAAAACGTAGGTTAACACTGCTAACCATTTCCACTATAGAATGGAGACAGTGGAAGGATATCCAGCATCTTCTGTGTTGTCTAAGTTTATCAGACACATGTACTTTTGCACACATTTAATGCTCTAAAGTCTCTAGAGATAGACTGAAAAGAAAATATTTAGTTATTTCACAAAACAGGACAGAAGAGAGACAGAGTCAGGATCCAACCTGTTACAGTCTGTTTTTTATGGTAGATTCAACTGGGTGGTCGATTTCTTCTTCTGTATCTATCTTGGAGTATGTCAGAAAGTACATTTTTTTATTCATTATTTCTGAAGATTCCCCAAACTAGCTCTTTTTTCATGATGAATCTTAAAAGTACATTTTATCTAACTGGTAAGATCATTTTGATTGGCAAGACAGTTGCTGTTTTAAAGACCTTTAGGTAGCAAATACCACCATCCAACCCCAGTACTGAGACCTCTATTTGAATATATATCTGTGTCCTCCATTTCAAGTTTTGGTTGCCAGAACTGAGACAGAGAATCATGTCTTTTAAAGCAGATAATGTTATTGATTTAAAGACAAGAGTATGACCAACCTTGAAGTGCTTATGCAGCAGCATGGATAACAAGTCTCAGATACCATAGATATTGTTAAGGTGGTCATAGGAATCCCCAGGAATTTCCAAAAAGAAAGATGTTAAAATGCCTCATTATTATGGTGAAAGTGTTATGAGTAGTCTTTGAGATGGAAAGTTTATAAAATTTGGGTGTAATGTATAGAAAAGGTTGATGATTAACAAAGGTGTCACTGCCAAATCAGAGGTCTCTAAGTGTATGCCATTTATCTCCACTAACCGTGTGTGTGTGTGAGTGTGTGCATGTGAGTGTGTGCATGTGTGTGTGTGTGTGTGTGACTTAGAAATACTACTACTAATTATGATCAAATTATCAAATGTCATGAACCCAAGAATAACAACACCTCCATTTTCAAATACATCACTGAAAAACAAACCTTTAATCATTGATGTAATGGAAAAGCCAACTGAGCTGAAATCTACATCTGCTCTGGAACTCCAAAGGCACACATGCAAATGCAGAACAGAGGATCGTGTGTCTTAGAAACACTGTCTATTATAAACAGTGTATTATAATAAAATATTCCTAAATTGTCATGTGACTATTTAGTGCTCTCTTGAGCTGTAAGACAAACATAAGCTCCAATATGTTCTCAACTTTAACTACATAAATCACCAGGGAGCTTTAACAAAAATTTACTATACCATTCCAGGGTGGACCCTGAGGATATATTTTGTTTTCCTTTTACTTCTTGAAAATCACAGGTTTAGCTAAGAGTTCTTAAACTATCTGCAACATCTTGGGAAAACCCAAATTTGAAGAAAGGTTTGAAGACTAGTTCTAAGTTGGCACCATTCTTGTATGGATTTAGAAAGACATGGACATTAGACAGCTAAGTTGAAGTCTTAGCTTTGTATCTTACTGGTTATGTGATGCAGAGAAGATAGTTTACTTTGTCAGTTTGTTTCTCTTCAGTGTGAAGATGAAGCTGCATTTTCTGAGGAACTGCCAGACTGATTTCCAGAGTGGTTGTACCAGCTTGTAAACCCACCAGCAGTGGAGGAGTGTTCCTCTCTCTCCAGATCCTTACCAGCACCTGCTTTTTCCTATTTTTGATCTTAGCCATTATGACTGGTGTGAGGTGAAATCTCAGGGTTGTTTTGATTTACATTTGATGCAAGGATGACTGATGATTAATGATGTTGAACATTTCTTTAGGTGCTTCTCCACCATTTGATATTCCTCAAGTGAAAATTTTTTGTTAGCTCTGTACCTCATTTTTAATAGGGTTATTTGTCTCTCTGGAGTCTACCTTTTTGAATTCTTTGTATATCTTGGATATTAGCCCTCTGTCAGATGTAGGGTTGGTAAAGATCTTTTCCCAATTTGTTGGTTGCTGTTTTGTCCATTTCACAGTGTCCTTTGCCTTTGCCTTTGCTTTTGCCTCATAAAATTTTATGAGGTCCCATTTGTCAATTCTTGATCTTAGAGCATAAGCTATTGGTGTTCTGTTCAGAAAATTTCCCCCTGTGCCGATGTGCTCAAGGGTCTTCCCCACCTTGCTATACCACTCCTGGGCATATACCCAGAGGATTCCGCAGCATGTAATAAGAATACATGCTCTACTCTGTTCATAGCAGTCCTATTTATAATAGCCAGAAGCTGGAAAAAAACCCAGATGTCTCTCAATGGAGGAATGGATACAGAAAATGTGGTTTATTTATACTATGGAATACTACTCAGCTATTAAAAACAATGAATTTATGAAATTCTTAAGCAAGTAGGTAGAACTAGGAATGTCATCTTGAGTGAGGTGACCCAGTCACAAAAGAACACACATAGTATGCACTCACTGATAAGCAGATATTAGCCAAGAAGCTTGGAATACCCAAGAAACAATTCACATATCAAATGATGCCCAAGAAGAAGGAAGAAAAGGCCCCTGGTCCTGTAAAGGCTCAGTGCAGCATGTAGGGGAATACCAGGATAGGGAAACAGGAAGGGGGTGATTGGAGAATGGGGGAGAGAAGAGGGCTTCGGGGACTTTCGGGGAGGGGGGGGGATCCAGGAAAAGTGATATCATTTGAAATGTAAATGAAGAATATATGGAATAAAAAAAAAGAAAAAAAAGATGAAGCTGACTCTAAAGGCTGCTCAAAGACTTATGATTTGGTAGTGTCCAAGGTTTTATAAACTAATTTTTCTGTTCCTGTTTGTTGTTCCCAATGTGACTGCTTTAATGGAGTGATTGATAAGATCTATGACAGAGTTTATTCCTAATTCAGATAATCCTTACCCTTTCTGCAGTTTCAGTTATAGCTCATCTTCCTTTTTACCTTGTCTCCTTCCTTCTTTGGTCCCTTAGTTGTAAATTTGCATAAACATCCAACATTTTAAACCTTTGTAAGGTAAACGGGCCATTAATGACATTGTGCTATGATTTACTTAGTCCCATTAAGCCAAGGCCGTATTCTTCTGAGATTCTCTCCTGTATTCACTTGACTCTCACTGGTTAAGTCGCATTACAATGTTGTGTAACCCCCTGCAGCGCCCTGCTGCTCTGGATGGACAGCAGGACTCACTTTTCCTCCTTCTTACTGGCGCACACACTCCTAAGATAGGATTTCCTCACAGTCATGAGACAGTAAATCAGCATGTAATTTCTGCTCAAATCAGAAACTTGGACTTTCTGAGAAACTGGAACCAGATCACTCTCTGTCTAGCACATTACCCCATGAAGAATGTGTGTGGGGAGCTTTTGAAAGCTTTGGGAAGCACGTGTGAACCACATGAGACCCACATGGCCTGCATGCTCTGTTCAGATCCTTTGTAGTGAATGTCTGCTCTTCCCTCTGCATGCAACCCTTCTCCGCCCTGTTAAATAAGCCCATTTCCCCAAGAGTGTCACAGAAATCAAATGTCTGTTGGAACTCATGAAATATGGGAACATAAGGGCAAATAAAAGGCATAAGGGCAAATAAAAGTAATCACTTTAAAATTTATTCTTTACATAAAAGTGAATAAATCGTTAAAATTTATGAACCCCAAAGGAAATTGCCAGGCAGAGTAAGTAAGTGTGCTTTCAGGTTTGCTTTTTGAAAAATTCTTGATTAAACAAAGCAATAACAGGATTTATCCTAAGGTTATATATATGGAATCTTCTGCCTATTGGATCAATTCTTGAAATTGAGAATTTTGTAAAAGTTGGTCAATAAAATTGTTGTTTTTTTATTATTGCTTAATCTTAATTTGTTATCAAAGTATTATTTTAATTACAAAGCTTATCATTGTTATTTAAATAAATTTATACTTTGGAATTTTTGTTTAAAAAAGAGATATGTAGCCTAAGATTTTCTTTAAACTTCCAGTAGTTGGGAATAAAAAGGGGATTTCCAAGTAAGGGTCAGATTTACCCTTAGAGACGAAGGTATTTCTTTCTTTCAGGAAACAGAGACAGTCCATTTAAATGTTATTATTAGAACATAATACTATCAAGTAAGACAATCTAAACAAAATTGCACACTAATTACAGTTGTTTCCACAGGGCAAAGAAACTACCTTGAGATATTATTTAGAGGTAGTGATCAGAGAAGAAGCAGAAAGTGTATGAGCATGTGTGCATTTGTGTGCATACTTGTGTCTCTGTGTGCACATACATGTGTGGCTATGTGTGTGTGTGTGTGTGTGTGTGTGTATGTGTGTCCATGAGAGAGTCTGTGTGTAAGCAAAATTTACAATGTAAAAAGAAAAAGCCCTAGGGAAGTGCAATGCCTTCACATTATCTAGCCACTAAGTTGCCGAACATCCAGGATATAAAGACAATCCCTTCCAACTCGCTGCAGCAACATTCTTTTTTTAAGATGGAAACTTTCATTTTTATTTTATTAATTTATTTTCTTATATACTACATCCCAACAGCAGTTTCCCCTTCCTCTTGCCAACCCCCAGCTTCTCAATTTCCCTGCTTCCTCCCTCCCCATCCACTCCTCCTTTCTCTTCAGAGAAGAGCAGGCTGGGATGGAGAGAAGAAGGTTTATGGGACATATAGGGAGGCGGGATCCGGGAAAAGGGAAATCATTTGGAATGTAAACAAAGAATATAGAAAATAAAAATATTTAAAACAAAGAAAGAAAAACACCATACTATAATTTTAATCACAATATTTAATAAGTTGAAGATATTTCTAGAGCTTAAATGTAATATGGTTTGATACATGGGATCCCCTGTTAGTTTTAGTCACTGAAGTCTATGATATTTTTGTGTTTATAATATATAGCTTCCTTAACTGAAGTACCAACAATCATATTAAATTATACCTTATTTAAAAAAAAAGAAGAGCAGGCCTCCCAGGGATATCAATCAAATATGGCATATCAATGCCATAAGATTAGGCACTGATCCTCACATTAAGGCTGAATGAATCAACCCAGTAGGACAAGGGTCTACAGAGCAGGACTCCTAACAGAGGGAAGGACATTCTGTAGAGTGAACTATTACCATATCTGGCAATGAATATAAAACTAGATAGATGTTTTTCAGAAAAACGCCATCTTAACTAATTGAAAATTATTAATTAATTTAAAAATCTCAGTGGACCAACTCCTAATGACGTCACTATGCCCATACACATCTTTCACATCCCTCGACCCTCATCAGAGGGAATTGTTTCCGCACTAGGTGGTAATTGACACAGGGCTCCACAGTCAGTCAACTTTCAGAGACTAATGACTGAAGGGTGCTCCACTCTCCTCTACAAAACTTCTCCTCTCGAGGCTCAGCAATTATTGAGAAAGAGTGGCAGAAAGACCCTAAGAGCCAGAGACAGGGGATGGCTACACGGAAACAGTACTTTCCAGACATACTGGGGCCATATATACATGAGCTCACAGTGGCTATGACAGCATGTCAAAGATGGCACAAGTGGAAACCAGATAGCATCTTGGCAGGGAACAGGGAAGTGGGCATGAGGTCCCATCCCTCCACCAGTTGAGGAAGCCTCTGGTGGTTGATAGCTGTTGGGAAAGGGAAAGCCAGTTGTGTGTAAGAGCGTGGCCCCTTGTTTACAAATCACATACTTCAGAGGGTAGTCCCATACCCAGGAGTATGTTGGCAGTATAAATTTAACTCTTTTTTCCCTTTTCTCCTTTAATTTTTTTTTTTTAAAAAGAACATTAAGTTGGGGGAATGGTTAGAGAGGTGGAGGTGGATCTTGGAGGAGAAAGTAGGATCATATAGGATAAATAAGATCAAGAAAAAATAAATTATATACATTTTCTCAAATAATTAATAATTAATAACATATTTAAAATATATCAGTAGTGGGTATCACACACTTAGTAACGCAATTGTTAGGATCTTACTAACTGGTGTTTTTTCTCCATGTAAGTGACACATGACTAACCTCAGGAGAATGTTGAAGATGTTTAGTTCAGAACTGTAAAGATCTCGCCATTTGTCTTCTCTGGTGATTCTTATCACCCTTCAGTCTCTGGTGCTTTCTTTATACTTTTAACCTGATCTTTTATTTCTTTGTGGAAAGTTTTCTCCCTGTCCTGTATACCTGTATCTGCTTTCCCCCACTAAGGATACACAGATCTCTATGCAAAGCTGACCCCTCCAGTTGCCTTCAGGATCCCATCCCCTCCCTCCCACTCAAAGATGAGGCTCTTGTAATTCTATCCTCTTCCTTTGGATCAGTCCATTTTCCTCCCTCTTCTAGACTGTTCTAACTAGTTTTCTAAAATATTTCATTTTTATAGCATGTTATGTATTGTTTGTGGGTGAGGGGATTAAATGCAGAGGTGAGAGGTTAAATGCAGAGAGAGATTAAATGCAGTTGTCAGAGGATGACTTGTAGGGACCAATTCTCCCCTTCTGCCTTCGTGTGGAGTCTGGGAATGGAACTCAGGCCATCAGGCTTGGTGGCAAGTGCCTTTACCGCTCAGCCATCTTGCCTGAACCAATGTTTTATTTAAGTCACATCCTTCACACAACAAAGTGTTCTTCTGACCCGTTTGTCTCTGACTCTGCTTCCATTCTACCATTCCTTTCATTTGCAGCTGAATTCTTTGAATGCACCACCCAAAGTCAGCCAATTTACCTCACCCTACATATAGACATCACTTTCAAAGTCTAATTTTAAAAACAAGGGGACAAGTAGACCAGGTAGATTCTTGAGATAGCTGGATACAAATGCTGAAGGAAGAACACACATCCAAGAAATGGAAATAAGGAACCACTTTAGTACCTAGGGTAACAGAGGGCCCAAGATGTGATGACTGGATGTGTTCATGCATGTAAAGATATTTTGGCTGGTGGAAGATGAAAGTGCTTTTGTATATAGTTCAAGGAGAAAGAAAGGTTTACATATATGGTTGTGCTTTACATCTATGGTTGTGTAAGGTGTTGTCAGCACTGCTGAACATTTATTTTTAAGAGCAGATTCATTACTTTCTTGTTAATGGGTTGAAAAGGTTACAAATCATCAACCCAAGGAGCACACTATCTCTACCCAAAAGCTGACCCCTCACACACACAATGATTCAATTGCTTAAATCGGGGCATGATCAGACTGTTCATTACCTCAGACATTTATCATTTCACATGCATTGTGTTCAGATACAGAACTCACTGTGGCCTTACACACCTCATCTCCTTCTCCTGCTCTGAGAAGCACGGGTGTGACAGTGCCAGCTTGCTCTCTGCCCAACACCTCTAGGGACAAGCAAGACTTTCTTATCCCAGGAGATTAAGACAGCAGTCCTTGGAACAGGAAGGGGAGGGCAACCTCATAAGGGAAACAAACATCGAGTAAAACAGAAATAAGGATCAGGGAAGCCAAGAACCACATGGGCCCGGGTTTAGAAGAAGTTGGTATGGAATGAAAATTGGGAGAGCAAGAAATCAGAAGCTGTGAAAGCGGTGGATTGGGAGAGTCGGGGAAACTCCATAAGGAGTGGAAAGGGGGATGCTGCTAGTAGATTAAAACTAGGTCCTTTTTCAGGTTTTCCAGAAGATTCCAATGCATCTTGTAATGCTTCAGATCACTTCAATTAAGTACTCCTTCAGTTAATCCAGTAATACCCTCACAGATATTCTCAGAGGTTTGCTAATGGTGATTCTAAATCTAACCAAGGTAACAGTCAAGATTAACTCTTACAATGGGTGATGTGTTTGAAGGTCAACCATGTGAATGCCATGAAGAAGAAACAGATGTGTCTGAACATTCTCTGACATTTAATTATTTTTGCATGTTGGGAAAACACTATCCAGTGTTTTACTCAACTAGTAATTTTGTAGGGGCGGATATACATCAGATTGAGCTCTTCAAAACACTATTAAAAGTGCCTTACTTTCTTAGTAGTGACAGTGTGTCAAGAATGACTAATATATTCCTGAGGATGATATATTATGACTAATATATTCCTAAGAGTATAATTGACAGAGAGAAAGGGAAATAATAAAGTTAGTTGCATGATACTAAAGAAAGAAAGGGCCTCATGTTTATTGAATATGTGCTCAATAATAATCTATAGGATTTCAGTCTTCTCCAGTTACCTGTCAAAACCACTCTAGACATAGACCACATTCTAAACTCTAAAGCATAACACATGGTCCTCAATTTTTTCTTTTGCTGTTGTTCATAAAATATTTTATTATACAGTTTGTTGCTGTCATGAACCTGACCGTGTTGTTCTGGAGGAATACTGTAGGAGAATTTAGAACTTTGGGTTAGAAAAGACTGCTGAATGCAAAGTGCTTAGTGAATTATTGTGGGCACTGAGGAGATAAAAAGCTGAGGGAAAAGCAGACAATGGAGGCCTGCCTTATGAAATTTTAGAGGGCGGCAAAAGATTCTTTTGAGGATTCCGTGTAATGCTTTGGATTATGAATTGGTCATTTCTGACCAGGTGAGACTGAAGAATCAATTGTAATTAACAAACAAGGAGCCAGCAACACCTGAGTAAAAACTTCGGTACTTCAATCAGTGGAGTTTTTGTATCTTGAGCTGAAGATACTCTCATTGGCATGAATTAAATACTCGGCGCTTCATTTGGACAATCAACTCAGCATACGGAAGCTACTGCCCAAGGCAGGCAATGATGCATCTGAAGCCAGCCACAAAATTTGGCAACAGGCAAGTGTCTTCCCCGTGACACCAGTTGTGAAAGCATGAAAGATAAGACTGAAGGAGTTTATGGAGAATATCTGAAAGCTGGCCCTGTATGTGGCAGGATTGGGTTCCCTGAAGAAAGGTCAAGAGAGGACATTGTCATATGCAGCCTCAATCACAGTGAAGATCCCAGTATACTATAGACATTTGAACCATGGGATATCTGCTGAGGACAGCAGTGAGTGTAGAGTGGATCCAGCATAAACTATGGCACAAGTCCTATGTGCTGTGGCTGGCAGACACAGAGAAGATTTTTGGAACCCTGAAGATCATGTGTGTGTTCCATATGCCAGACAATGGACTAGATGAGATGGATTTATACTTCTGGACTTTGATTTCTCTTTTATATGATTTTTCCTACACACAGGTTCTTGCCTTTTAAAATATGAAAGTGTGTAATTTGCTTCAGATTTTACAGGATACCACAGTTAAAAAATGTATTTCTAAAGAAATCTTGGGAGTTTTGAACTGTTAAAGATTTTGAAGATGTAGGACTTTTAAAGTTATTAAATTTTGCTTTATAACATTAAAATGAAATATTGAGGACAAACAAGAAATTGTAATAGTGGTACATTTATGTATCAAGCTGACAAAAGGTGGATTGTACTCGCTAATATTTATTATCAAGGTAACACAACATAGAGGCACTTGGCAAGATAAAACCTCAATCGAAGAATTGGTCTCAATTATATTGGTCTATGAGAATATCTCTGGGACATTGTTTTGATTGTTAATTGATATAGGAGGATTTATCCTAATGATGGAGAGAATATCCCTAGGCAGGGGACCTGGACTATATAAGGAAAGTAGTTGTGTCTAAATTAATGGGTGCAATTAAGCAGTATTCCTCCATGGTTTCTGCTTGAGTTCCTGCCTGATGCCCTGATCTCAGAAATAAATCTCTATTTTCCTTTGGAGTGTTTTACACAACAGAAAGAAAACTAGAACCAAAATTGTGCTGTTTAGTCTTTATTGTTAATTTTACAGCTATTACAACAATAAAATAGTCTGATTTTTAAGTGGACAAAAGATTTTAATAGACATTCTGCCAAAGAATATATGCAAAAGAGCCAAGAACCATATAGAAAGCTATTCAAGGTCGTTAATCATCACAGAAATGCAAATCACAGCTAAGGAAATGAACCGGATATATGGCTTAGTGGTTAAGAGCACTGGTTGCTGCTCTGGACAACCCAGGTTAGATTTCTAGCACCCAAATGGGGGTTTACATATCCGTCACTTTACTTTCATGGGATCTCATGACCTCTTCTGGCCCCCAAGAGCACTGCACACATGGTATGCAGAACTACACAAAGGCAAACACTCATACACATAAAATAAAAAAATACATCTTAAAAAGCAAGTAAGGAAAACTGCTTCTAATTCTTTTAAGACTACTATCAAAGCCTACAAAATATCAATTGGAAGGGTTGGAGAGGATGTTGAGTAAATGATGTCCATGAATGCTGTTAGTAGGACTGTAAAATAGAGAAGGAAGACAGAATGGAATTCTGTTAAAAAATCAGAAATAATACTATCATATGACCCTGGAATTCCACTTCTGTATATAGATTGAAAAGACTTGAAACATGAGCTTTTGTTTGTTTTTCTTTTGTAAAAAAAAAAGTGGTTATTTTATTTATTTACAGTTCAAATGTTGTCACCCTTTCTAGTCTCCCCTCCCCCAACCCATCTTCTTCCCCTTTGCCTCTAAGAGGGTGTGCCCTTACTCACCAACCTACTCCTGCCTCACCACTCTACCATTCCCCTATACCAGGGCCAAGCACCACCCCTCCCATTGATGTCAGGTAAGGCAATCCTCTGCTGCATATATAGCTGGAGCCATGGGTCCCTCCATGTATACTCTTTGGTTGGTGGTTTAGTCCCTGAGAGCTCTACGGTGTCTGTTTAGTTGATATTGTTGTTCTTCCAATGGGGTTGCAATACCCTTCAGTTCTTTCCTAACCCCTCCACTGTGTCCCCAGACTCAATCTGATGGTTATCTGTGAATGTCTGCATCTGTCTTAGTCAGGTGCTGGCAGAGCCTCTCAGAGAACAGCCCTATTGAGCTCCTGTCTGCAAGCACGTCTTGGAATCAGTAATAGTGTTAGGGTTTGGTGTCTATAGATGGGGTGTCTATGGTGGTGCGGTCTCTGGGTGTCCTTTTCTTCAGTCTCTGCTCCATTTTTTTTTTGTCCTTGCATTTCCATGTATGTCCTTTTGGGTCTGGGTTACCTTACTCAGGAAGATATTTTCTAGTTACATCCATTTGCCTGCAAATTGGTAAAATCTTCATTTTTAATAGCTAAGTAGTACTCCATTGTGTAAATGAACCACATTTTCTGTATCCATTCTTCTGTTGAGAGACATCTGGGTGGTTTCCAGCTTCTGGCTATTATAAATAAGGCTGCTATGAACATAGTGGAGCATGTGTGTCCTTATTACATGTTGGAAATTCTTTTTGGTATATACCTGGTAGTGGTATAGTTGGGTCTTCAGATAGGACTATCCCAGTTTTCTGATGAACTGCCAGATTGATTTCCAGAGTGGTTGTACCAGCTGGTAATACCACCAGCAATGGAGGAGTGTTCCTCTTTCTTTCCATCCTTGCCAGCATCTACTGTAGCCTGAGCTTTTGATCTTGCCATTTTGATTGGTGTAAGGTGGAATTTTAGGGTTGTTTTGATTTGCATTTCCATGATAACTCAGGATGTTAAACATTTCTTTAGGTGCTCCTTATTCCTCTGTTGAGAATTCTCTGTTTAGCTCTGTACCACATTTTAAAATTGTGTCATTTTGGCTTTTGGAGGTTAGTTCTTTAGTTCTTTATAAATTTTAGATAGTATCCCTCTATTGGATGTGGGGGTTGCTGAAGAATTTTTTTCCTAATCTGTAGGTTGCCAATTTGGCCTGTTGACTGTGTCTTTTGCTTACAGAAGCTTTTCAATTTCATGATGTCCCATTTGTTAATTCTTGATCATAGAGCCTGAGCTATTTGAGTTCTGCTTAGGACATTTTCCCCTGTGCCAATGAGTTTGAGGGTCTTTCTTACCTTCTCTTCTATTCTGTTCAGTGTATCTGGTTTTATATGGAGGCACTTGATCCACTTGAGCATTGTGCAAGGTGACAAATACAGATCTATTTTAATTTTTCTACATACCAACTGCCAGTTGGACTAGCACCATTTATTGAAGATGAGTTCTTCTCTTTCATTATATGTTTTTTGGCTTCTTTGTTGAAAATCAAATGTCCATAGATATGTGGGCTTATTTATGGGTCTTCAATTCTATTACATTGCTCAACCTGTCTGTCTCTGTACCAATATCATGTGGTTTTTAACACTATTGCTCTGAAGTATACTTTGAGGTTAGGGATGGTGATTTTCCTGGAAGTTTTTTATTGTTAAGAATTGTTTTTGCTATCCTGGGATTTTTGCTTTTCCATATGAAATTGAGAATTGTTCTTTCCATGTTTGTGAAGAACTATGTTATAATCTTGATGGGGATTGTGTTAAACCTGTAGATTGCTTTTGGTAGCATGGCTGTTTTTTACTGTGTTAATCCTACCAATCTATGAGCAAGGGAGATCTTTCCATCTTCTGAAGTCTTTGATTTCTTTTTTTCAGGGATTTGAAGTTTTTGTAATATAGATCTTTAACTTTCTTTGTAAGAGTTTCATACCACTTATTTATACAAGATATTTTATACTATTTGTGGCTATTGTGAAAGGCATTGTTTCACGTTTTTCTTTCTCAGCCTATTTATCATTTGTATAAAGCAAGGCTACTGATTTATTTGAGTTAATTTTATATCCAGCCACTTTGCTGAAGTTGTTTATCAGCTGTGGAAGTTCTCTGGTAGACTTTTGGGATCACTTATATATGCTACCATATCATCTGCAAATAGTGATGTCTTGACTTCTTCTTTTACAATTTGTATCCACTCGATCTCTTTTTGTTGTCTTATTGCTCCAGATAGAACTCTGAGCACTATATTGAATAGATATGGAAAGTGGGCAGCCTTGTCTTGTAGACAGGTTTTCTTTGTGTGGCCTTGGGAGGCTGGCCTTGAACTCACAGAGACCTGTCTGCCTCTGCCTCTTGAGTGCTGAAACTAAAGGTATGCACCACTGTCCAGCTTTGAAGCAGGATCTTAGGGTGGTTTTGTGTACCCATTTTCGCTGGATCATTATTCATTGAAGATGAAACTGCACTCCTAAATATCCATAGCCAAAAGAATTTCCCTCCCCCTCCCCTTGTATGATGTGTTTGTCTGTCTCTCTCTTTTAATGGCCCTAGAGATCCTCATGCTAAACATAATTAAAGCATAACTTGCCAATTACAAGAAGACAAACACTATTTCATTCTGCTTACGTTTGGCATCTAAAGTAAGCAAACTCAAAAACAAAGGAAAACAGTGGTTGCCAGAAGATTCAGGAGACCAAGGAAACGAGGGAGTTCCTTCTAATCAATATAGTCATTAATGTGCTGTTCACTTAAAAGCCTAAGAGAAGAAATATATGTTAGTATTTCAAATATAATTGATATTAAATCTTTTGATCTGTCTCAAATAGTCCATTTTACATCTAAAGAAATGAGTTCCAAGGAGTAAAGGTACAATTTATAGGTGACATTTGCGAGTTCTGAGCTAGAACCCTTGGACTAGTGCTGTCTGGTATAGCATCACCAAGCCTGAGTTAAATCAGGAGGTGCCTGAGAGAGAGAGACTCTGACTCGTGTGGGAAGAAGCTTCTCTCTCACTCTTTCTTTGCCTTTGGGGTGGCAGATCAACATCACTGAGGCAATCCTCTTAGATATCTCAGAGTAGCACATCCTCAGCCCACAGTTTCCCCTAACACAGGACATCCTGAGATGTACCGGTGTGCTAAGCAAAGCACTATCAATTATCTGGCTAGCTTCACCTCCCAATGAGAGTTCCAGACAGCATGATCACAGAGTCAGTGTAAAAGGTCAGTCTGTGTAGACATATTTGAGTGGTAACACATATGTGTGTGCCTAGTTACTCTTCTCTCAGAAATTTATACAGATATTGCATGTGAGTTATATACGTCCATATAAATATATGTATATGTATAGATATCTGTATAATATATATACAGATATACAGATATCATCTCTTATGTGAGGTGGAAAAAAGACAGTAATAGGATGTCTGGGACATGAAAGTGGAAGTGAAAACTATCTGAGGAAATCAGTCAGGGGGAGCAGAGGGCAAGAGGAGGGCAGTGTGGGAGGAAACACACTAGAAACAATCTAATGATACACTATATGCAAACATCACAATGAAAGTTGTTATTTGTATGTGAACATAGAAATCAACTTAGAATGAACATTTAAGGACCTGTGTTTGAATACACATACAAACGATTATATAGTATTTTTCAATTACTTATTTAATTAATTTTTAAAACCCCCAAATTTTATCTAAAAATACTTTATGGTTATTCTTACACAGATGAGAAGATTATCTAACTTTTTTAAGCACAGAGGTTAAGGAACAAAGGGTACGCTAGGGATGGAGACACTGGTGTGGCACAGTCAGCCAATTCCATGGTCTACGGACAGGGACTGGACAGTCATCTTGCATATGTCTTCCTCATGAAATGAAACCTGGGATTTGGATTAGATACATCTACATTTAATTCCTATCCACATGGCTTAGTCTTTGTGCCTTTGGATGGGTTATTTAGCATCTCTCATCCAGGTTTTCCTCTTTTAGGGAGCAACATCACACCTTCTGGTGAGGGTTTTGAGTGAGTTACCACAACAGTGTTCACATAGATACACAGAGTGCTAAAATCAAAGCAAACATTACTGAACCCTTTACATGAACAAAGAGTAAGGATTGTCCCTCATGTCTGTGGAAGGTTGGTTTTATGATCCCCCACAAGTCCTTAATCTGGAAATGCTGAAGGCACACACACACACACACACACACACACACACACACACACGCATACTCACGCACATTCACACGCCTGTATACACACATTCACACGCATGTACACACACACACACATACACACACACACACTAATGTAGCTCTTGTATTTAACCTATTACTCCCTGGCCCCATACTGCAAATTATGTCTACAGTACTTTCCATGCTTTGGGTAGCGTCTACTCAGGACTTGATTCATATATATACTTTGGGGAATTTTCTCCAAATAGGTTTGATCTGAGATGAGTTAAATGTCTCAATGTGAGGCCCATGGACACAGTAGGCTGACTACGTATCCACATTACTGGTCCTCAGGCACAAAATGATTGTGGAACCCAATTTGTGACTAGATAATGTCTCCTGGAATGTAGGGAATCACAGTCTTGCTTCATAGAGGCTTTTTTGTTGTTCTCCCCACCCTCCCCCCACCCAGTATTTTCTGCCACTTCTGTAAAATATGTGGCTGATTAAGGCCTCTGCTTTTCTGTCACCATCAATCAACCCTCAGTGGGAGACTGTTAGCATTTTATATATGACTCACATAACAGACTGGGACTCACCCTGAGGCACTGATCTCTTGCCAATTTCATTTCTAATATTCTAATCCTGGTTCTCTCTTGCACAATGAGATGAAATGCCTCCTCCTCTCTCTATTTCCTCTCTGTCTCTCTGTCTCTGTTTCTGTCTGTCTCTGTCTCTGTTTCTGTCTGTCTCTGTTTCCTCTCTCTCTCTCTCTCTCTCTCTCTCTCTCTCTCTCTCTCTCTGTCTCTTTCTTCTGTTGATACTCTTCAATCAACTGGGTGCAATTTAAACCAGGGTTTAATTTGGCAAGGAAATGACATCTACAGTGATATGGGAGGCAGAGAACAAGAAGTTCTTACATGCTAACAGCAACAGTTCCTTAAAACTCTTCTGAACTAGCCCTTTTACCTCAATGACACTATCTTCAAAATGCTTCCATTTTCTTCTCTCCTTTGCTCCAAGTACACGTTTTCCTGACTTCCTGTCTCTTCCCTCCCTTTATTACAAGATGTAAACCTCACTTTTTTGTAAGTAATTATATGAGCAATGCACATATATATGACTTACATTATCAAAATTGAAACAGTTCAGAACACTGACAAGGCATCATGAGCTCCAAGTCCCTGTCCTCTTTGAGAATATAAGCTTGGTTCTTCTTTATCCTATATATTCTTCCATATTCCCTACTATAATTATTAGGTTAAACCATAAAAATAGTTGCTTTTAGAGATCTAAAGTATCATCAATTTCATATGATTAAAAAACTGCCTTTTATACACAGATATTAAGATGGTATGGTTTTGTAGACAGAAAAAGAAATTAGAGTCATGCTGCACATATTTTGTTGTAATTTGTTTTTATTCCATATTGTAATATATCCTAACTGTTGCAGGATTTCTCATGTCCAATAATATTAGAGCAGTGGAAGGCCTGCAACTGGACAGGAAAGGGGAGGCAGAGCTAGGAGTTGGAGAGAGAGGTGACAGGTCGGAGAACCAGGATTGCTTCTGATGTTTTTCTTTGTGTTTTCATAAGGTTAGAAATATTGGAATAAAGCTTTATCATTTTTAATTGGCTCTGGAATTACTGTATTGACATCTTGTAATTCTGTTTATAGTATACATAAATCTAATTGGCAAACTAATTAATATTAAGAGTCTTACTTCTACCGGGCTACTGTATATTGTGTTGTTTAACCATGAGGATGGCGGATCTAGTTGGTTACTAGGTGTGGGACCTCTGCTTACAGGGGATTGTGACAGAGAGGGAACTAGTGGCTCATGACAAGCTAGCCAGATACTGCGGAGGGCCAGCTACAGAGAGTGGTACTGACTGCCACCAGAAGAGTCGGCTGAGCAGGGGCTGGGAAGTGGGTTGGCAGACAGATTACAGAACCTGTGTGGCCAGGCACAGGAGACCTGAGACCAGGCATGAGATCTGCAGGTCTCCATAGTCTGGGCTGCAGATTGTGGAAGCATACTGACAGGGACAGCTGGGGGGGTGGGGGGGGGGGTGGGGGTGGGGGGGTGGGGGGGGTGGGGGGGGGCGGGTATGGGGGGAGCGTTCTTTCTTAATATTTCCCGAAACACCTAACAACCTTGTAAATTAATGCATACAACTCAACTTTAGTCCTTTTAACTATCAGTAAAATTCTTCAGCATTTTTTTCATTTATTTTCTATGTATTAATCATTTGTCTCTATCTATCATCCATATACATATATATTTGTTGCTATTACAAAATCTGTGATACAGGGCTTTATTTTATGTAATATTAAACATTTATGTTCTAAAGCAAACCTAAGAGTGATTTAGGAATAGATTTTTGTTGCCTATGTAACTACTTTGAATAGTAACTCTAGAGAGTAGTAGATAGTAAAGCTAGATAATTAATAGTAAAGCTAGATAATTAATATCCGGTCTTTGCAAGAATGGCATTACCTGAGTTCAGTGTCCCTTGAGGCCTTCCAGTCTGGGCTGTTTCCTCCGCAGATGACCATCCTCCTTATAAAACAACATCCTTGCACTCAAGTTCTATATTTCTTTTTAAATTAATATTTTACTATGTCTTATAGAATTTCATATGAGGTATCTTGGTCATATTTACCCCAACCCCTTCCCCAACCTCACCCCAGATCCAGATCCACCCTATTTCCCACCATCTCCACCCCCTTGGCAGCTTCTATCTTTTTTTGTTCGTTTGTGGAAGAGACTGTCTCACCTGCAGCAGTTGTCTTGGTCTTCTGGCTTTTCCAATCCTTCCATTCCCTTTCCTCAATGAAATTCTCCGCGTGCTAGATCATCCACGCGCTCTTTCTTCCTATCATTAAGGCTGGTGTTATTTATAGTTCTTAACCATGGGTACTTCTGGATTTGAATTTTCATTATCAACTAGAACTTAATAAGGAATGCATTAGTTTTTATGGGTGGGTGTGATCACAGACATGGATATATCGCTCTGACCAGGCTGACTAAGCAAATACCGTCGCTCTGAGTCTCCGTGTGCAGTGAAAAGTGAGGAAATGTCCTGTTTGAGACCCGCTTGGACTCTTACTGAGAGTTGAGATGCATTTTGCTCGTTTAGTAAATAAAATGCTGAAGGAAGCTCTGTATTCATATACTATTTGTTTAAAGTGAATAAAGGAGGCTTCCTATGGTCTAAGTGAAAGTGACCGGAAGAGTCCCGAGATGTACCGGATCTACCAGAAAACAGGCAAGAAGGTCCAGTTTTTATCCACTAGAAACCGCCCCCCTTTCCACTCTGTCGAGTTTCCCTTGCTCTCACCACCTCTCCCAATCCATTGCTTTCATGGCTTCTGATTTCTTAATCGCTTTCTTTCATTTTCTTCTTTTATTGGATATTTTCTTTATTTACATTTCAAATGTTATCTCCTTTCCCACTTCCCTCCAGATTTCCTCTCCCATCCTCCCTCTTCCTGCTTCTATGAGGGTATAAATCAACTTTCAAAAAGATTTTGATGTACCTTCTAACCATTATTTAGGTACTTTGGAGACATGAACAATAGTATGCAGCCTTGGAAAGGTATGTTCTTCCTACCTAGTGACTTCCCAAGGATAAAACTATGGCCTTTTAAAAACAAAGGACCCACTGTTTGCAAAGAGCTTCATGTTCCTAATCAGTGGCTAGGGAAAGGTAAGAGGACCGGAGACTCTGGAAACTTCCCCTTTAGCACAGTTTATGACACAAAGGATGGTGGTTTAGGTCATTATTGCTGATAATTCCACTGACTGCACTTCAGCTTCCCCTTTCCCTCAGGCTGGGAAGTTATTTCTCATACAATTTGAGAGCATCTGACGCTTTATCTTTGCTGGGCATTTCATCTCATCTTTCCCCTTTCTATTGTGGTGCATGTCCTCTGGTGTGTATATTATTAATAATATGCTGTACAGATGTTAGTGCTAAGTGCCACAAGTGTGTTCATATGCCCAGGGTGTTTGCTCACACTTGTTTTTCCACCTGCATGCACACCTGTTAATATGCCCAGCTTCCATTCACGGCCTGACCCATTGATTTCATGTTGGATTCTTGCATGTGCCAGTGTTTTCTAGGTCATGGGAATGTCCTAGTGAACAAGTTTGAAAAATGTTGCTCTATAGTAATGGTCAATGCAGCCAACAAATGTACATTTACTTACTCTTAAGTACTTTTGGTAGCTGTCCTAGAAACAGAATCTACTGTGAACGTCACACAAAATATTGAAAATATGCATAAATTCTTTACAAAGCAAGCACCTAAGTGGCCGCACCTGGACTGAGAATGAGTAGAAGCCCATTCTCCTTCAGTGAAATGAGAAGAGTAAATAGGAAGGGCTAATGGTAATGTGTAAGAAAGCCATGGATCTTGGGTATCTACCTGGAAAGCCCTGGATGATGGGACTGGGTGGGGCCAGGGGAGGCTGGGGGGGGAGGAAGGGCAAACCTTTGAGGGTCCTAGCCTAGCACTGATTCAGTCCTGCTTTCTGCTTCTCCACTCCTAAGATGTACTAAGCAGCTCTCTCATGTTCCTGATACTGTTCCTTCCTTGCCAGGATGGACTAAAACCCTATGAAACTGTGAGCTAAAATAAGCATGCCCTTCTCTAATTTGCTTTACAGGTGCTTTATTACAGCAATGAGAGAAGTATCGGGTTAAGCAAGAGGAACAGAGCTAAGCATTTATATCACAGTCTCAGTCCAAGTAGCTGTCATTGTCCTCATCCCCTGGGGCATCAGAAGTAGTTAAAGAATTTACCCCTTCTTCTTGGGCATCACTTGATATGTGCATTGTGTCTTGGGTATTCCGAGCTTCTAGGCTAATTTCCATTTTTCAGTGAGTGCATACTATGAGTGTTCTTTTGAGACTGGGTTACCTCACTTAGGATGATGTTCTCCAGTTCCATCCATTTGTCTAAGAATTTCATGAATTCATTGTTTCTAATGGCTGAATAGTATTCCATTGTGTATATATACCACATTTTCTGTATCCATTCCTCCCTTGAGGGACATCTGGGTTCTTCCCAGCTTCTGGCTATTATAAATAGGGCTGCTACGAACATAGTGGAGCATGTGTGCTTATTACATGCTGGGGAATCCTTTGGGTATATATGCCCAGGAGTGGTATAGCAGGGTCCTCTGGAAGTATCATTCCCAGTTTTCTGAGGAACCGCCAGACTGACTCGCAGAGTGGTAGTACCAGCTTGCAACCCCACCAGTAGTGGAAGAATGTTCCTCTTTTTCCACATCCTTGCCAGCACCTGTTTTCTCCTAACTTTTTGATCTTAGTCATTCTGACTGGTGTGAGGTGAAATCTCAGAGTTGTTTTGATTTGCATTTCCCTGATGACTAAGGATGTTGAACATTTCTTTAGGTGCTTCTCAGCCATTTGATATTCCTCAGGTGAAAATAATTTGCTTAGCTCTGTACCCCATTTTTTCTTTTTATAATTTTTTATTTTCAATATTCTTTGTTTACATTCAAAATGATTTTCCCTTTCCCGGTCCCCCCCTCCCCTCTACCCCCCCACCCCTACCCCATAAGTTCTCTAAGTCCTCTTCCCTCCGCCCATTCTCCTATCAACCCCCTCCTACTTCTCTGTCCTGGTATTCCCCTACAATTCTGGAACAAGCATTTTCAGGACCAGGGACCTCTCTTTTCTCCTTCTTGGGAGTTATTTGATATATGAATTGTGTCTTGGGTATTCAGAGTTTCTGAGATAATATCCACTTATCAGTGACTGCATTCCATGTGTGTTCTTTTGTGATTGGGTTACCTCACTTAGGATGATATTTTCCAGATCCAAACATTTGCCTAAGAATTTTATGAATTCAATGTTTTTAACTGCTGAGTAGTATTCCATTGTGTAAATATACCACATTTTCTGTATCCATTCCTCCACTGAGGGACATCTGGGTTCTTTCCAGCTTCTGGCTATTATAAATAGGGCTGCTATGACCATAGTGGAGCATGTGTTCTTATTGCATGCTGGGGAATCCTCAGGGTATATGCCAAGTAGTGGTATTGCAGGGTCCTCCGGAAGTGTTATGCCCAGTTTTCTGAGGAACAGCCAGACTGATTTCCAGAGTGGTTGTACCAACTTGCATTCCCACCAGCAGTGAAGGAGTGTTCCTTTTTCTCCACATCCTCGCCAACACCTACTGTCTCTTGAGTTTTTAATCTTAGCCATTCTGATGGGTGTAAGTTGAAATCTCAGGGTTGTTTTGATTTGTATTTCCCTAATGACTAATGATGTTGATCGTTTTTTTTTTTTTAAGGTGCTTCTCAGCCATTTGAAGTTCTTCAGGTGAAAATTCTTTGTTTAGCTCTGTACCCCATTTTTAATAAGGTTATTTGACTCTCTGGAGTCTAACTTCTTGAGTTCTTTGTATATATTGGATATTAGCCCTCTGTGGGATGTAGGGTTGGTGACAATCCTTTCCCAATTTGTTGGTTGCCATTTTGCCTACTTGGCAGTGTCCTTTGCCTTACAAAAACTTTGTAATTTTATGAGGTTCCATTTGTCAATTCTTGATCTTAGAGCATAAGCTATTGGTGTTCTATTCAGGAACTTTTCCCCTGTGCCCATGTCCTCAAGGGTCTTCTCCAGTTTCTTTTCTATTAGTTTCAGTGTGTCTGGTTTTATGTGGAGGTCCTTGATCCACTTGGTCTTGAGCTTAGTACAAGGAGAAAAGAATGGATCAATTCATATTCTTCTGCAAAATGACCTCCAGTTGAACCAGCACCATTTGCTGAAAAGGCTATCTTTTTTTCCACTGGATGGTTTCAGCTCCTTTGTCAAGATCGAGTGACCATTGGTGTGTGGGTTTATTTCTGGGTTTTCAATCCTATTCTATTGATTTACCTGCCTGTCACTGTACCAGTACCATGCAGTTTTTAACACTATTGCTCTGTAGTACTGCTTGAGGTCCAGGATACTGATTCCCCCAAAACTTCTTTTACTGTTGAGAATAGTTTTAGCTATCCTGGGTTTTTTGTTATTCCCGGTGAATTTGAGAATTGCTCTTTCTAACTCTATGAAGAACTGAGTTGGGATTTTGATGAGGATTGCATTGAATCTGTAGATTGCTTTTGGTAAGATGGCCATTTTTAAGGGGGATATTTGGCTCTCTGGAGTCTACCTTCTTGAGTTCTTTGTATATCTTGGATATAAGCCCTCTGTTGGATGTAGTGTTGGTAAAGATCTTTTCCCAATTTGTTGGTTGCCATTTTGTCCTTTTGACAATGTCCTTTGCCTTACAGAAACTCCAAGATACAATGCACATATCAAATGATGCCCAAGAAGAACAAAGGAGTGGCCCCTGGTCCTAGAAAAGCTCAGTGCAGCAGTATCCGAGGAATACCAGGACAGGGAAGTGGGAAGGGGTGGATTGGGGAATGGGGGAGGGAAGAGGGCTTATGGGACTTTGGGGGAGGGGGGATCCAGGAAAGGGAAAATTGAAATGTAAATAAAGAATATATCGAATAAAAGAAAGAATTTACCCAAAGCTCAAGAAGCTATCTAGAAGTCTACATTTTCACCAGCATTGATTGAAATAAGGATTTAGAAGAAGAAAATCAAGACATACTATGATTGCAGATCTTACCCTTTCCTAAATTCTCATTTTGTGTTATGATCCTTGAGGGAAATATAAGAATAAAATTGAACAACTGTCAAGGATCACAGTTAAAGTCATAGCTAGCCATGAAAATCCACAGAGCCTGGGAGTGAGGGTTTTAAGTACCAGGATTAAAGAGATTGATTGGGTAGGAAAGAGTAGAAAAGGTATCCCATGTCAGAAGAGGAGTTCATGAAATGTAGTAAATGATTTTTAAAAATTGTGGGAAACATTAACTTTGAATTCTCCTTTGCAAAGACATGTTGAAAATAATAGCACTGACAATGAAACAAATTCAAAAAGGGCAAGTAATTCTCGTGAAATGTGTTTAGTGAACCTCACCCGAAGTCATATATGGTAGTAGTCTATAAGTTATAGGCTGGGAAGCTAATCCCGAGGCACCATGTGGAGAGAATTTGGAGCTGTGGTTGTAGGGAATTTGCACTCCTACATTTCCTGAAGGTTAGAACTATACTTATTAGAAGTTAGAATCAGAAGCCAGAGATTCCAAATCTGAGCATCAATTTTAAAGTGATATTTTTTGCATAAGTTTATTCCTTTTTTGAATAAATCTTAGAAGTCAGTTATAAAAGCTATGTCTATAAAACCTGTGCATCTCTCTCCTTGGCCTGAGGTTCTGAATACTTAAGGTTGCATTAAGTTCCATCTGAAGATACTGCAAAGGGTAGAACTTGTGCCAGGAGAGTGGAATCTAGTTTTAAGCTGTGGAAGAAGCTATGCAAAAACTCACTCTTCTGTGACACAAAACAGAACAGGATTACTCTGGAAGTCTAGAGAAAGAGTGGATTATCAGATTAAGAAAAGCTTCCCAGGGGTAGCTTGTGCAAGACTTTGGAAAATAAATATAATATGGGCATGGCAGTACATACCTCTTATCCTATCATTTAGGAGGCAGAAGCAGGTGCTCTCTGTGAGTTTGAGGCCAGCCTGGTCTACAAAATTAGCTAAAGAACAGCCAAGGCTGTAACAGAGAAGCCATGTCTTCAACAACAACAACAACAACAACAACAACGTGGTGGGGGTAAAGAGAAATATAAAATTTTAAAACTTTTTTTGCATAAAATGCATGGTATCTCATACCATTTTATCTTGCTGTAACTGAATATCTAAGGCTGGGTTACTGAAACATTTTTAAGGTTCTAGAACCTTGGAAGCTCAAGAGCATGGAGCTAGGAGATGGCTGGCATCTGGAGAAACATGGCGGAGAGCATCACACAATGAGAACACACATGTGCTGGCTTGGACCACTCTTCATTTCCTGACAGAGGCACTTAATGGTGTAAGTTGATGACTTCATCTAAAGTTAATTAGCTTCCAAAGGCCTTCACCTTCATATACTGTCATCACATGATTTTGAAGATTATGTGTATAACACTTAGACATTTAGAGAATATATCTGAATCATAGTAAAGGTTTGCTCTATAGTTTGAAACTGTACAGAAGAAAATTAAACAAGTGTATAGTTGCTTCGCTAAAAGACAATCAATATTTATATTTATTTATGTATTTATATATTAGTATAATATATTATTATGCTATTTATATTTATATATTTGTGTTTGTTATATATGTTATATATAATTTTACTATTTTTATATTTTTCAGAAACTTTAATGGACATATGCATTTATATACAGCTGCTACAAGATTTGAACTAAGATATATGTATATTTTTTAAACCTGCCATTGTTCCCTCTTTTTCTACTGTAAGAACATTTACTTTTTTAATTCTTGAAATTTTCATACATGTATACAGTGAAATATCGTATTTACTCACATCTTCATTCTCTATCTCTCATTACATTCCCTTCAACACATCCCCCTTCCAACCTCATTCTTTCTTCTCTTTCCCCAGTGTGAGCATAGGCATGACCACACCCACCAGAGCACCAGGAACCTGCCAGTGGCCACACTTCAAAGAGAGCGATGTGTGAGAACATTTTTATGGTGATAAATGTTTTTAACAATCATTTACAAACAAGTCATTATATATATATATAATATTAGAAATGATATATTCAAGTATATATATATATATATCATGATTTATATGCTTTCATAATTTTCAAAAACTGTGCACATAGGCTATGTATTTATATTGTTAACAACTGTGGAGAAGTTAAAGATCCATTTCTGAAAGGATCTTTATCAGAAATTCCCACACCTGGCACATTGAGATAAAAAAGTAAATATTTATTACTTGTATGTATTTTGGTATCCTTTGATATATATATTGTGTTATATATTTTTCCTCAGTTACCCTCACAGTGGGGTGGATATGAACTGTTCATCTGTACAGCCCTTCAGTTCACAGTGAGAGATTGACAAGCCTGGCTGAGACTGACATACATAAGGAATAATAAGACATCCATTCAGACAAAAGCAATGAGGACATGGTAGATATAAAATGTAATGAGCTTGGGAAAATGGCGAAATGCTGCAGTGGACAGTTTGATAGTCATCTACAAATGGAGGTTTCCGGACAGAAGAAGAGAAGTCCACTTGTGTTCTTTGAGCAATGGTTAGAAGGCAATGATGCCCTCTGTGGCTGCAAATCTGGAGGAGGGCACAGTGGTTTGATGAGAGGCTGGCTCTGGGGCTGGGCGGGGCCCTCATGAATACAGAGAACAGAGCAGATGTGAGAAACTTAGGAGAGGAAACCGATGGGGCTGGACCCTTCCTGTCTGGCAGCTGACTGGGCGTTTTGTTTGATGACACATTTGCCAGACTGGAAGATTTGATTGGAGGCAAACTTTGTGGGGAAGGAGGTGGGAGACGAGGTGAGTGGTACTGTTTGGCCAGGTAGAGAGTTAGAAGTGAAGGAGTGGGAACAGGGGCTTCTTTGGAAGTAGACTTGAGCCTGAATGACAATGGTACCACTTACTAAATGACTGACTTCCTCAGAGCCTGAGTTTCCTCGCCTCTGGGATGTAATCACTTTCACTCAATTTACAGAGTCCTTGGAAAGCCTGGAGCTGGTGTGTGCTAAGCTGTTTTAACAGCATGACAGACACTAAGTCTGCAGAGTCCAGTCCTCGCTCCTTCCCTGCAGAGAGCCAACTACTGGGCTTCACTGCTGAGGTCAACCAGCAAAAACTCCTATCTATAAAATCTGGTTTGCCTGTAGTCACAAACAAGTTTCACACCAACTTACAAACCTTTCCAGAGCTCTTTGTATGTCCTATTTTTAAAGCCCACAGCAGCCCTCAAACTAATGTTATTTATGCCTGTTTCCATTAAGTCTGTGCGTTGAGACTGCGAGGACATTCTCTTCGAGTCATAGAAAAAAAAAAAAGCGAATATGTTTCCCAATGATTTAGACCAGACCTTATGTTTAGAGGAGTCATGTCATGTAACAAGCCTTTATTATTTTCTTTCTTCCAAAAGAATCCGAACTATTTGCAACGTCAGAAGGAAGAGAGGGTGACAGGAAGGGACAGAGTGGAAGCATTACACATTTCCCCTTTTCCCTGACTCAGATTCTCTGAAACATTATCTGGAATGCCTGAGACTCGATGTCACCAAGACACTTCCAAGTCTGTTGATGCACTTTTAAAGTCTTGGTAGAGAACAACATCCCTTTCAAGAGGATAACACTGATTTCCTCAAGACACCATTGATGACTTTCAAGTGTCACAAGGAATGTGACCATGCAAACCTCTTCAAAGAGAGGCAGGATATGATACTGACTGTGGATAAGGGATTAGGTGTCTCACAGCCAAAATAAAATAGATGCACAAATAAATAAAATAATATGTCAATAAATTAAATATCCTAGTTAGTACTCCCTTCTGACAAAGGAGGAAGTTTGGGCTTGAAGTGCTGCTATCATGCCAAGTTCAATTCATAGTTTTAAAATGAAATAACTCCATCACCCTGTTTAGGACAATTCTGAATCTGAGATCCTTTCCTATAAAACAGGATCTTGCATTCTTTTAGCGACCTTTGAGCAATAATTACATGCTGTGCACTACCTTAGGCACACCAGATTCAGTAGAGAACACAGCCAACACACGTATTTGTCCAGTGCATCTTATATTTGACTTAAATTATACATTAGGTAGGAGTCAGTGGTCAGTGATGAGAAGAAAAAGTAAGCAGAAAAAAGATGTCAACTTCAGTGTAGAGGAGAGAAATGGACTTTTGGATGCTCGGGGCACCTCTGGGAGTTATACTTTTCTTTCTTTTTTTCTTTTTTTTTTTTTAATTAAAAGCAAAATGAAGTGAAGGAGCAAGTTTTGCACATTGTTGGAGATGACAAGCAAACAGTTATAGAAGGTCGTGTGTCCTAAGGAGAATGTGTCCCTTAGGAGAATGGTCCAGGCTGCCTATGTGATATACAAACCATCACCTAATATTTTACTACAATAAAATCGATTAGCCTTATGAGATTACCAGGGATTCAGTCACTGTTGACAGAATTTACCCAAATACAGTACCCTACAGCAGCATGTTGAAATTAACAAATATGAGAGAGAGGGGAGAGAGAGAGGAAGAGGGAGAAGGAGAGAGAGAGAGAGAGAGAGAGAGAGAGAGAGAGAGAGAGAGAGAGAGAGAGAGAGAGAAGGAGAGGGAGAGAGAGAGAGAGAGAGAGAGAGAGAGAGAGAGAGAGAGAGAGAGAGAGAGAGAGAGAGAGAGAGAGAGACTGCTGGCAGAAGAGTGAGAAGGAATAGAAAGACACCTAAGAGGAGAATCACGTGAACCACATGATTCTCCTCTTGAGTGTGGTATCCTGAAATCAGATGGCGACATTTCCAGGCAGGTGAAGGCTGAAGACAGATAACGTAAGTGGTGCAAGGATGGAGAAGTGACTGTCTGGAGTTAGCGGCAGTGGTTTCCAGTGTCCTGGATGCCTTCTGTGTTAGCAACAGTGTTCTCCAGTGTCCTTGTTGGAAAGCCATTTCAGTAGACTATTGAGGGCAGAACTCTACTGAGCAGGTACAAGAGTGAGGCTAGAAAGAAACAGAGTCCAGGTGACTCTCTCAAGATGCTCCATCATGGTGAGGGATGGAAAGAAATGTGACTCGGATGAAGTCAAAGCAGACCTAGCAGAGACAAAAGCAGATACCTACGGCGAGGCGATCCAATTGTACTTGATCATATCATTCGAATAGCTACTAGCCTCTTTCATTTCTTACTCTCTAAAATTACCAACTTGTTTGTTAAGTATGGCAGTTCACACCTATAATCCTAGGATTTCAGTGGCTGAGGCAGAACAATTTCTGCAAGTTCAAGGCAAGCCTGGGTGATGTAGTGAGATCCTGTCTCAGAAAACCAAAGTAAAATAAAATAAAAGCATAAATAAATGAATGTACATAAATTATATACTGTCTTATTATTCCTATTTGGTGAATGGGGGTTCTGGGGTTTCCAGTGTTGCTACAACATACTCTTAGATGTTCCCAGTCTGTGTCCTGTGAGCAACCTGTAACAGATAACAGTTATGAACACTGTCCAATTTATTTTTAAATTATGAGAATTTTTGAGATTTTTTTTGGAGCTTGCTTATATGGTTCTAAGCTATGAACACTGAAGACTGTAATAGTATTCCTCAATGTCCAAAGCTTGTGTTCTTAGCCTTCAATGCATGTAAGGATCACTAAATGCACTTACTAAAATGTAGGCTTTGATTCAAGGTTCTGGCCCAGATCTTGAGCATCTGCATTTCAAATGTTTTCCAAGATGATTCTAGAGCCACATAGGTAATGTTAGAGTCTAAAGTAAACCACATGGATAGTGCTGGATTTTTTTGATTAAAAAAAAAAAAACTCCACTTCTACCATGCATGTACCCACTGTACTTTTAGCTGGGCCTCAGACTAAACCAATGTGAATGGAAAACACAAAACATAATGGGAAGCAAACCAACAATATCTTCTGTTCTCTTGCAAGAATCTAGAAAGAAGGCCTGAAAACATGGCTCAGCAGTTAAGAGTATTTCTGCTCCTGCAGAAGACTCACTCAGATCTCAGATTCTGGACCCAGTCATACACACAGCAGCTCACAACCATAGGTACTTCCAGTTCCAGGGACTATCCAGTTCTCTGGCCCTTATGAACATCAGATGTGCATGGTGCATGCACTCATACATGAAGCAGAATCTGCATTCGCATAAAATAAAGTAAGGAAGTATTTAAAAAAAAAAAAAAGAATCCAGGAACAATTGAACAAAGTCAAATTGGAGCCCAAACCATGTGGCCATCGTGTGTCTATCTGAACCTGCAAGACGACTCCACTGACGTGACCAGTTCTCAAAGTGCTGGTGTCAAACAGGCTCTTCTGCTTCTAGGAGGGCTCCCACCCAAATCATTCTCTTCATGGTTTCTGCCTCTGTAGCATAGCATTTCAAAGTCAGTCCTACTTGTAAAACTTGGCAGGAAAAAGGCACCATTAATATATTCCAATATGAAAACTTGTCATTTGTATAATCTAGGCATAGAGCAAGGCAGACCATGCCAATTTGAGAGTAGACACAGTTGTGTTTAGACCCTGCCCTCCATTTATTAAATATGTCATTTGAATATATTCTGAATTTATACCTATATCTTGGTTAGGGTTCCTATTGCTGTGATAAAGCACCATGATCAAAAGCAACTTGAGAAGAAAAGTTTATTTCACCCCAGAAATCTCAAGTCACACTTCAGTACCTGAGGAAGTCAGGACAGGAACTCCAAACAGGAATGTGGAAGAAGCAGAGGCTATGTGGGTAGTGTTGCCTACTGGCATACCTCTTGTGGCTTGCATGGGCTGCATTCATATACAACTTATATCATTTGCCCAGTGATGATACTCCTGAGTCCATGGTCTGGACCTATCCATATCAAACGTTAATTAAGAAAATGTTCTACAGACTTGCCTACAGGCAATCTGGATGGAGCTATTTTCTCAGCTGAAGTTTCTCTTCCTGAATAAGTCTAGATTATGTGAGGCTGACAAAAAATAAATAAAAATAAATTAGAAAAATCAGAACATTCCTTGTCTCTACAGTGAAACTAATCAGCACTGTATTGTGGTAAAACCAAAACTTGGCTTTGGGGAAGATTAAAAACAGCAGTGTTCTTAACTTCTCATTGTTTCATTTGAAGAAAATAGTGTGGGGAGAAAGTGGAGTATCCTCTAACAATATCAGCAAATGGCGTCTCATTGTTAGCATTGATGTTGTCATCGCAGGTGGTGTTGGCATATGTGAGATGTCTATGTGAACACAGAGAACAGTACCAGACATGGAAGACATTCTTGTCTTCTTCCCCTGCAGACACCTCTGAGGTTACCAAATATTAGGGTTTTTTTTTGTTGTTGTTGTTTGTTTTTGTTTAAAATCAAGGGGAAAAGAGAGGATAAGGAGAGAGAGCAGGAAGATGGAGAGGAGAAAGAGAGATGAGGAACACGATGAGGAAGAGAAGAAGGAAGATGAGGAGGGAGTGGAGAAGAGTTTAAGGATCAAGGATTGATCCATAAAAATCAATGCAGCCTGGGGCAAAACAGAGGAATAAAAGGAATTTAGAAGTCACATAGTGAGAGAGGGGAGAGGGAGTGAGTGAGAGGGGGGAGGGAGAGGAAGAGAGGGGAGGAGGGAGAGAGAGGGGAGGGAGGGAGAGGGAAAGGGAAGGAGAGAGAGGGGAGAGGGAGGGAAGGAGGGAAAGGGAAGGGAGGGAGAGGGGGAGAGGGAAGGGTAGGGGAAGGGGGAGGGAGGGAGAAGGGGAAAGGGAAGGGGAGGGGAAGGGGAGGGAGGGACTAGGGAAGAGGGAGAGAGAGGGGAGGAGGAAGGGGAAGGGGGAGGAGAAGGGAAAAGGGAGAGGAGGGGGAGGGGGAGAGGGAGAGAGAAAGGGAGGGAGGGGGGAGAGAGGGGAGAGAGAGAGAGAGAGAGAGAGAGAGAGAGAGAGAGAGAGAGAGAGATTGATTTATTTCTGGGGCAATAGGAAATACCAGAAAAAAGAGCTAGAAGAATATTTTCTTAGAAGGATGCTTCCACAATGTTTTTTGGAAACATTTACAGAAAGTCTTCAGGTTTCCCACTCAGTGTCACACCTGCACTGAAGGAATTTACAAGGAAGTTTTGATATCCATATGGTATTTTTACAGAAATATCTTCCAGTGGACTTAGTTTATACTATTTGAAATGTTACTAACTTAATTCTTAGGTCTTCAAGTAGGATATGAGACCAGACAATTTTAAAATCTTTTTTGTTTGTCTTGGGAAATTTAGAAAACAATGAGAGTGTAACCTATTTTTTTTTCACTAAAGATCCAAGCAAACTATCACTTTAGAATGATCTTTCAGACACTCATTTGACAAATTTCATCCACTTTTTTTGTGGTACTAATTCAAAGTTTTGTTTGGCGTTGTCACATTAAATCAAATTCCCAACCCACAGTGTGCTATGGAATATAAAATAAAATGAGCGTGGGTTCTGTCTTCTGAAAGGGCTGAAGTCTTCAGATACCAGTGATATCAATGAGGTAGGAGAGTATACATTTATTAAGGCAAATACAGTCAAAGTGCAAGGAGAAAAGGTTTTCAGAGAGATTCACAGAACAGGTTTAGTCTTATTAGTAAGGTTAGAACTGAACTGAACTGTCAAAATCCACTGGACAAGCAGCTGAAGACTCTAAGAGTTAGTGGACACTAACTGAATTGGCCCCTTGGCAATCATTTTGGAGATAAAAGACGCCCCATTAGCAATGGCTGGTGTGGACTGACTCACTGAGTCAAGCAGTTCCTTTGAAGTGATTATCTTCTGAGTCTCCAGATGGAGAGTGAGTGAATCTTTGACTGTAGATCAGATTTGTTTGAAACTTATGTCCCTGCTGATAATACCGCAGGGCTGTGAAATTAGCTGAGTCAGCTAATTTTTTCTCTGTGGTTTTTATGAGAATGTTCCTTGTAAATTAACTCACTCCCTAGTCACCAGGTTGATGTACTATTGTTCCCTGCTATGACCACTGCCCTCAGTCATAGTTCCCTATAATAAAGGTAGAGTCACCACATGCCTGATGTTTCACTTTCCCTTGCTTCTGCTCCAGACTATGCACAATTCTTAGACTATAGACACCCCAGCTTGGCCTATTTTATGATTTATGGGTATATTTGAATTTTTGTTGAAGGCCTTATTTAATGCTATGTTAAATGATTATTTTTGCTTTAATCTTTTTTTTTTCAAGAATTCTTTTGGATGTATGACAGTTTTGTTTTTTACTTTCCATTGTGACATAAATCCATATGTTTTGTGCCTACTATATTCTATTCTGGTAGCTAAATGCAACACTTTCAATGCATATATTTTATTTTAGAAAGCCAAATAGACTAACAGCAGTTCTGTCTTAAGTAACCTTGGTACATAGCCCAAGAATGTCCTGACTTTTGTTATTCACATTTTCAGTATCAATGCCCAATATTTTAGTTCACTTTTGTGACTACTGAGTTGTAAAGAAAGTTTCCTTTTACAAAATAAGGCACTATGTATGAGTGTGCCCAATTGGATTTGTTTATAGGTGCAGGAGAAGGGACTAATTACAGGCACTCGGTGACCCTAAAGCAGCTACATCACAGAAAAGTCTTACACCAGCATGTGTGGTGATGTCCCTAAAGCTACACAGATACAGTCCCTCATTTAGCCTTCTTCCTCCTTATACCCCACCATCACTCAAAACTGCATGTATTTAGGACAGAGTCTTGTACAGCTGGGAGTGGGGTAAAAAGAGACTGAGTGTCTGAATCTCAGGTGAGCATTTAATGACTCTCTGTAGCACCTCTTTCTATGGAGGATTGCCAGAAAACCTGATCTTATGCAAGTCTCATATTAGTCACTGCTCTCACTGAGGTAAAAATGGCCATGTTGTGCCTGATGGACAGTGTTCCACAGCATGTTGTTCTTTCTACAGGTTGAAAGCTTTCTCTGTAAACATTTCTAACATGACCCTCTGGTGAGACTCCTGTTCGCTTCAGTGATGGAGTATCACCCTGCAA
Source organism: Apodemus sylvaticus (assembly GCF_947179515.1). NCBI lineage: Eukaryota > Metazoa > Chordata > Mammalia > Rodentia > Muridae > Apodemus > Apodemus sylvaticus. The sequence continues at coordinate 27,751,035 of NC_067472.1, forward strand.
AACTGTACCACTGTCTGAAGAGAGGGCGGTAAGGCAGAGTGGACCGAACTGACAAATTGACTTAAGGCAAAAGAGTCATGGCTCATCAGAACTGAGGCAGACCGATAAAGAAGATGACATAGTTTATTTAGGAAAGGCTGAACTAACTTTAGGGTAAAAATCGACTGAAGGGATGCTGGTCATTCAGGAAACATCTGTGGTGAAGAATGGGGAGGGGAAGTTGTTGGATAGACTATTCCAGGGAGAAAGATGCAATACTAAGAGAGGCAAAGGACTAGCACAGAATCGTGTTAGCACAGACCTTCGGATGTGGTCGGGGGTTCATAGTATCCATGATGAATGTGACTATAGACAGATTTTTTTGTTCTTTGAAGTTAGTTGTCAATAATGGATGGCTCCTAAAATGAGTTCTGATGCACGCATCCCTTCATTTTAAATTCTATGGTATATTATCTATAAATCAGAATTATGCAGTATTTCAATATTAGTTCTCTTGGGGTAAGAACTCTTTGGGGTTAAGTTCCAAAACCTATTTCCCTAATCTCTGTGGTTTGCTGAGAACAGTTAATAGTTGTTAATGCGGAGCCAGATGGCTAAGTAAACATTAGACTGAACATGTATAATTTTTTTTTACCAAGTCCTGCGGCAAAAATTCTCATTGACTTGCAAATTCAAAGAGCAGAGCTCTTTTTTGCCTTAAGTCAATTTGTTAGTTCGGTCAATTCTGTCTTACCTCCCTTTCTTCAGAGACAGTGTCACCATTTTGCAGGGTGACACTCCCTCACTGAAGTGAACAGCAGTCTCACCAAAGATCATGTTGGAAATGTTTCCAGAGCCAAAGCTCCCCTGAACCCCACCCCCCATCAGTAGAAGTAGATTGAAATCAGTTAACCAGAATATTTAGGTATTAACTACATTGCTGTAAAGTCAGATCTCATCCATCTAGATTTAGCTTAGCTAACCTATTTGACTTGTGTCAAAAATGTAGGATAAATTATTGCCATGTATAAGACCATTAGTTAAAGTATTGAAAATAGAATTTTGAGTGGTTGGAGTTTAACCTAAATTCCTAGTTATTAAAAAAAAATACAGTAGGAGCTACCAGAGGGGGGATCTGAGATAATAAGGAAAGGCAAACAGAATGGTGTTTGAGTTTTCAAATGGTCATTTTGCTTTCACATTGTTGGAACATGGAAATAGGGCCAGAAATGTAGAGTAGGTAAGTTATTCATAAAAGACTAGGTTAACTAAAGCTAGCATATCTATTAAGAATAAGAGACTATTGTGAGGTTTTTTTGTTTGCATCTTGAATGATAATCCATTTTTACAAAGGCCCTGTTAAGTAGCCTTTTAGCAGCTACTTAACAGTAAGGATAAATGCTGTCAGGCTAACCAAAACTGTCTATGATAATTTAGTTCCTATATGGGATCATGACTAAGAAGTTGTATTAAAATTACTTGGGGGTTTTTGGGGAGGGAAGAAACCGGGAAAGGTTTTAGCATTTGAAATGTAAATGAAGATTATATTCAATGAAAAAAGAAATAAAAATTACTTATAATGTTAGATACTTGGTAATTGTTAAAAAGTAAATTAGGAGGGTCAGTGATTTTACTGATGTGTAAATGATGATAGCTAGTGTCCATCCTATATGTGCAAGACAGGGACGCACACAATGTAAACAAAGCTGCTCTGGACTTGGCTGGACTTTATTACTCGAGTATTTTTTTTTATGAGTTTTCAATTCCTTTTAGTAAATACCAAGGAGTAAAAATTGTCTTATCTTATGTTAAGAGAACATTCAGTTTTGTAAGAAGCTGTTAAACTTTGCAAAGGAGGCTTATGGTTCTGCATTCTGCCGCACTGCTCCTCGGGTTCTGTCTATTACTGTAATTGCAGCCTCTCTAATCCGAGAGTATGGCGTCTCAGTCAGTGCTCAGCTGAATGTGCACTGGCTCCTGGCATGAGACGCAGAGCATCCTCTCACACACCCATCAACTCTCTGTCTTCTTGGATGGACATTGATTCTGATCTCTCTTGATTTTCAGAGTTCTTTGTCTCCTTGTTGAGTTTCAATGATTCTTTGTATGTTTTGTGAAAGCAGTTCTGAATCATCCATGCTTATTGTAGTATTTCCCCTGGTCTGTACCATGTCTTTGCAGCCTCTTAAGGATCCTTTGCAGAACAGTTTCTAATTTTAGAGATTCTGGCTTATCAGGTATTCATTTCATTGATCACATCTCTTGTCTTGTAGCTAAAATGTTATCACTACCCCCCCCCACAAGACCATCCAGATTTTCTCCTTTGTTATCTTTGAAGGGTTTTTATGGTCTTGCATTTTAAATTTAAGACCATGGTCCATTATACATGAACTCTTGGGCAAGAATATGATATGTGCATTTACATTTCTTTTTTGCATGTGTGTGTCTAGCTTTTCTGAAATCATTTGTCCCACTTTATTTTAAGCTTATCTGTGCCATTCATGGACATTTTTTTTATTTGTTATATCTAGTGTTTTACAAAGAGAAGTTTTTCAGTGTATATATTTTACTACAGTGCTGGGAATGGAAGTCCCTTATTAAACTTATTAGATGCATGATCAGAAAGGAACAGAGAAAGGGGAGTCCATAAGGAGAAACTAGATGAGTTAGTAGATTCAATAGTTTGTTAGTTTTCTGCATAGTCTCATTTTCAGATGTCATTAGTGAATGTTCTGTTTTGTGAAAAACCACAAACATGTCATGGTACTACTTAACTTTAGCTAGAGGCATGATTTTTCTTGAATTATGTTCAGTTCCAACATCTGTGGTGAATTCAGATCCTGTTTGTGGCCGGACTATGGTAGAGCGCAAGGGCAGTTTGGGGTCAGGGAGTGGCAGCAAGTTGTTCAAAAGAAAGAGGGGACTGAAGAAAAAAAAAAAGCTCATATGTTCCTGACAGATAATTTTCACAGTTAAAAGTTACTTTTTAAAATGTAAGCCTTCCTATATTTAGTGAGTTGTAATGTTATCATAACAGCTCAATTTTAAATCAAAGTTGGAAGTTTATTCTTAATTTTTTTCTATATACACTTTTTGTAACTAGTTAAATATATCATCTGTGCTTCGGTGTTTTTCTTCTTTTTTTTTTCATTAAACAAGATCATTTTACTAATTTCTTCCTCTTTGGTTTCAGGGTGTTGCTAGATAGGACATTCAGGTGATGTCACAGTCTAAAGTTGGTAATGGGATACTTAAACCTGGTTTATTTTCGTACATTTTCATGGAACATTGAATAGGTGCCAGCCACTGTTGTAGGAATTGGCTTGAAAGGCAAATAGGACATAATTTTTATTGCTAAGTCATTCAGAGAGGAACAATAGACAGGAAAAGAAACGCAATATGATATGTTAGCTGCCTGAATATCCTTGTTTCTGGTACTTTGGAGGGAAGAGGCTATGGGTTGCAATTCCTAGGAGCTTCTGTGGTCTTCTCAGTGTTTAGAGGTGGGGGACTCTGAACCGAGGACACTGACTGCTCAAGGGCTTTAGCTTGGAGACGTTTTTGAGCCTAGAGCTGAGCAGCAGTCACCGTATCTTTTTTTTTTTTTTCTCTATCATCTATGTTTGGTGGGGAGATTTTTGACCTCAGCATTTTCTTCATCAAAACCACATTTGAATCCAAAGCCACAGCCTAATCTTTTAATCCTAAATAATTTGGGCAAACCAGAAATGTGTTTCCTGGCAAAGAGAATGACTTCTTCAAACGGAAGAATGGGATGCATTATGAACACCCCCGCCCCCTTTAAAAGACATCCTATTCCAGACTATGCCCTTTGTTTGGATAAGGGAGTAGGGCTTAATCAAATTGATTGTGTTTCCACATAATAAAAGATAACTGCATTAACTGCATTGGGGAAAAATATGAACAAGTCTTGTCTAGATGGGATTGGAGCCATTTATTAAAGAAATTTTATTTCTTCAAGTTTACTTAGAAGCCTCATTAGACCTCAGTTTAATCTTTGAAAACTTGGGCTTTGGATGTTGCTTTGAGACTAAGATTTTGTGTGACAACATTTGATGAGGAACCCCAGCCAAGACTGAATTCTACTTCCTAAGTAAGAGAGACTAATCTGCAATCAACAACCCGGATTAAACAAAAGAACATATCATTCTATCTTGTCTCAGGTATAAAAGAATAATTTATGGGCTCCTGGTAACAGAGGAGAAAGTGGCGACCTGACTATTGTACTCTTTCCTTGCTCTTAATCCCAAATATCAGATGGGATCTCACATCATTACCTTGTACTCTGGCAAACCAGAACCATGTTTATTTAGGACATGCATCAGGTAAGTAACTCATTATTTACAAGACCAAGAGCCTACAGAATGGAGACCCACCTGTCTTCTGTGGCATGGGACATTCTAATCGATGTTTATATGAGGATCATTGTGAAAGCTATAGGATAAGACAGTCCTTTTAAAAGTGTCCCAATAAAGAAAGGTGAACTAGTTTAATCTTGTATTTGCACACTCATTTTAATACACACCTGGGCAGGTTATCAAACTCTATTTCACAAGTGAGGCTAAATGCATTGAAGTGAAAGTAGGGAGATCTCTTAAAGAAAGACCATTGAGAAAGTCATAGTGCAGATAGGAGGAACTGGAGTGGAAGCACTAAAGTTGTTCTTTAGGGCTCATGGTATGATGTGAGAGTATCGGTTTCAAATGCTAGCTTTCCTGATGGCTAAATATATATAGGCTGCTTACAGTATCAAATCTTCAGTTTCCTCAACTATGAAATGGAGAAAAATGCTTTGCTTACAGGTTGTTATGAGTACTAAACAAGCAAGTAAAGTCTTTTATTCTGTTCCATCATATAGCAAAAGCTTATTACTCATACTTTTTGGCACTATGATATTTATATGATCAGTATTACTATAATTAGTTCTAAAATGTATACCTCTTGAATTAATAATAAATGAGTCAACTTTTTCCTAGGCTCTCACATTAAAGAGATAAATGAAACATGATACCTATTTTGAAGATGTTTGAAGTCTTTGTGTGAGAGGAAAAATGTCATATGGATAAAAATTCATGTGAAATGTGCACTAGCTGGAACTACACAGCTGTCTTTGACAGCTATATTTCACATTTCAGAAGGTTCTATGCAGGCTATTAGGGGGAAAAAGTTATCAGTGGTGTTTCTCAGCTTGGAATCCTAGGGTCTACAAGACCAGCCTTCCAAGGAAGACATAGCCATTGATGCAATGGTGGTACTATGGTTATGGGAGTAACCAACCTCTCTCTGATTCTATTTGACTTCTGCATAAGCAGAAACTGCTCTTAACTGATGAACCATCTCTTTAGGGAAATGGTAGGTTTTAAAATATTATTTATTTAAGTTTACATAGTATCAGGTTTAATAACTGGCTCACAAAATTCCTGAACATTAAACAATTGGTTCTCAGAATCCAAAATGAGATGACTCTAGTACACGACTATAGTAAGCATACATTCCCCCAGGGTATCACTGGCACAAGGGAAAAGGTTCTCTAGATTGTGCCTGTGTGCTATATTTCTCTTGCTAGTGAGTAAGTAAGACTCCATGGGGCATAAGGAAATAAATATACAAAAAGTAACCGATGGAGCCTCGAAGAATAAATAGGAGACAGGTTGTGTACTGGCTGGTTTTGTGTGTCAACTTGACACAGGCTGGAGTTAACACAGAGAAAGGAGCTTCAATTTGGGAAATACTTCCATAAGATCCAGCTGTGGGGCATTTTCTCAATTAGTGATCAAGGGAGGAGGGCCCATTGTGAGTGATGCCATCCCTGAGCTGCTAGTCCTGGATTCTATAAGAACGTAAGCTGAGCAAGCCAGGGGAAGCAAGCCAGTAAGAAACATCCCTCCATGGCCTCTGCATCAGCTCCTGCTTCCTGACCTTTTTGAGTTCCAGTCCTGACCTCCTTTACTGATGAACAGCAATGTAGAAATGTAAGTGGAATAAACCCTTTCCACCTCGACTTGCTTCTTGGTCATGATGTTTGTGCAGCAATAGCAACCCTGACTAAGACAGGTTGATTCATTATTATGAATATTTATTGAGAACCCAGAGGCATTGGATCACAGAGAGATACATGGAGGTGAAAAAGACTCAAGCCTTATCCATAGAGTTCACAGCAAACAGAGAAAGTTTGTTCATTCAATTAACCTGTCCTCATGTCTTGCTGTTGTGATGGTTAGTGCTAATTATCACCTTGACAGGAATTAGAATGACCTGGGAGATGAGGCTCTGGGTGAAGCTGTGGGAAATTATCTTGAATACATAAGTTGGGAAGACTCACCCACTATGGGTGGCACCATTCCCTATGTGGGATATCAAATTGTACAACAGGCGAAAAGGATGTGTGCAGCAACCTTCACTCATCACTCAGCCTTGTCATTGCGGGCCGGATGTGACCCGCTGCTTTTGCACCTTGATTTCTCTGTCATGATGGGATCAACGCTTGAACTGTGAACTGGAATATAAACTCTTCCTTCTTTAACTTGCTTTATCTCATAGTGTTTTTTGTTTTTTTGTTTTTGTTTTGTTTTTGTTTTTGTTTTTATCCGCAGCAATAAAACAGTCCCTAAGGCATTCTATCATAATCCCCATGTCATAGATTTAATGATAAGATGCCATATACAACTATTACGCAAAAAAAATTTAAATACTACAATAAAAGTATGCAAAACTGTTTTGGAAGAATTTGAAAGTTTTCATAGAACCTTTCAGATTTTTGCATTTCTCATAGACATATCACACTCTGCCTGCAAAATAACTTTCTCCTTGCCTCTTTCTCTTGCTTTCTTACCTATCACTTCTCATTTTATTTGGCTCGTCCAAATCCAAACCACTCCCTGATATGCTTTTCAAATTTCAGTTTCTCTTGATGACCTCTTGGCCGCTGTTTTATGTGCTCCCTCTGGGCTCTCTGCTCAGCAATTGTATGATAATAAAATTCTCTTGCAAATGATAAAAATTATTGCCAGTGTGCATCAATATAAGGTGAGGCAAACATGCTATATCCCAGGCCGAGAAGTAAGCCAGTCATCTTCAAAATTGTAGGGATTTAGATCATAGAATTGTCACAAAGGAGACCTGTAGGTTTATTGAAAGTTCGTGAACTCTTTCAATTTTAATGAATAATAATCTCTGATAGAAGATGGGCAAAAGGCCAAGATACATTTTACAAAAGGATCTGAGGCCAAAGAAAGATATGTAGTATTCAATAAAGAAATAGCTTAACCCCTTATGGACCTGTCTTTGAGTTCATGCCCTGCTGTTTCTTAGCTGTACATTTTTTTAACCTTGTTGAGACTTTGTTACCTTACCTGGAAGTGGAGGATAATATTTCCACCTCATATGAGGATCATAAGGCCTATCAGATTATTAGATTATTGACTGATATTTCTCATTTTTCTGACCTTTGTGCCTGGCATTGTTAGCTTGCAATATGCTTTTATTAAATAAATGATAGACTTGGTTGTGACTATGAAGTCATGGAGAAATGTTACCACTTCCTATCACAGTGGAAGACACACAGACAATTTCTCCATTCAAATGGCCAAAATAAGAACTTGCACTTGAAAATGATGAGGAAAGTAAATGAAACCAGCATTGAAAGAAGAAGTGAAATCAAGCTCTTGGTATATTTGTTAAGATGATCTAATTCCTTCCAGTGGCCACTCATTCCAGATCTGTCTATACTACTTCCTAAAGCCTTAGCAGTTTACTTCAGTCTTCTACTCATTGAGTCCTTTTCCATTTCAAGTTGCAGATGGAATTTCCAAGTCACAGAGAAATTTGAATTTGTTGTGGTTAGGAACTGAAGGCTGGTGTAGGTGTATACTTTAGGACACAGCACCCCCTCTCTGTTTATATTTCTAGTACTTTTTTACATGTCAGAAATAGAATAACAGCAGAAGCAGCCATTGTAAAGAAGGAGGCCTGTTGTATATTCATTCTTAGAATCGTCCTGGGGATAAAGTTGATGATTCAGGGCTATAGTTAAGTAACTTCTCCAATATCTATGTCTACTCCCCAGCACCTATGGATACGTCACTTTTCATGGCAAAAGAACTATGGAGATCTGATTAAATTAGTCATTTAAAGGGAGCATAGCAAAATACTCAGGTGAGCCCAGTATAATCACATGGTCTTTGAAAAGATGAAAGATCCTGATCTTGATGCGGTAGCACATGCTTGTCAATCCAGCACATAGCAACTTGAGGCAGGGGGATCATGAGTTCAAGGCATATCTGACCTTTACAAAGTTTCAAAGTATACATTTTGGAAAGAGGCGGAGGTATAGCTCAGCAGCAGAGTGCTTTTCTAGAGACCCGGTACCACATATATACATGTGAGTGACAGGGCCTGACAAGATGGAGGGGAGGGGGGCAGTGACAGGGACAGGGACAGGGAAAAGGAGAGGGAGAAGGAGAAGATATTTTCAGTGGTGTTGCTAATAAGTTCCCATGCTCCAGGAAGTAACCTCCCACTAACTAACTCAGTGGATCAGATATCTTTGTGTGATACATTTCTCAGAGAGGTAAAAATAAAACTTATAATGCCATCAAAAAAAGAAAGAAAAGAAATATATGAAATTAAGAGGGACATTTTGGAAAAGAGAGGATTTCATCAGGAGAGGGAGGGGTGAGAAGAGAAATAGGAGTGAAACTGTCTAAAATTTATAAGATACATGTACAAAATTCCAAGTAGAAAAGGAAAACTAAAGAAACCAAAAATAGAAACACGCAAATGATTGTAAACCAATTTAATTGTATATTGATCAAGTTAGTTTTCAATGTTTAAGTCAGCTCTTTGTGAAAAATTAAAACATCAGTCCCATATGAGCACAGTTTTGATAAAAAAAGAGAATCTCTGTGGTACAAGTAAGTATAAAATGTAGACAAGGAAGCCACATTTCATTAAAATCAAAAACGACTTATTGAAAATTCCACATCTGTGCCTTGAGGCTGCAGTGGTATTTAGCGACTGCTATACTGACTCTTAATGTTTCATAAACAGGAAAGCCTCACCTATTCGTTTGCTTGGCAAGTGGCAACTCCTAACTGTTCAAGAATTTGTGACATGGAAAAGCTGGTTTTCATTAAATGCCCCTTCCCACAAAGCATGCATACGCACAAGCAAGCACGCACCAGAACAGGCTTCAACTATATACTGTAATGTGATAACTCTCCCAAACAGTGCTCAGTAAAACAAGCAATGAAGAAAAGATCTGATGGTATATGACTTCATAAAAATTTCAAAACCAGGCAGAATTTACATATGGGGTGCTTTAGAGTTCTATTGCTGAGAAAAGACACCTATGACCAGGGCAAGCATTCTGTTGGGACTTGCTTCCATTTTCAGAGGTTTACTTAGTACATTAGCATGATGGGAAGCACAGGGCATGTAGGCAGATACGGTGCTGTGAGAAGTAGCTGGATCTGCAGACAACAGGAAGAGAGAGATAACATTGGTCCTGGCATGGGCTTTTAAAACCTCAAAGTTCACTCCCAGTCACACATTTTCTTCAAAAAGGCCACACCTCCTAATGCTTTCAAATAGTATTCTCTGTGCATTCAAATACATGAGCCTATGGGGAGTCTTTCTTCTTCAAACCACCATACCACAGCACCCATGAAGGAGAGAGTAGCTGGAGATATCAGGATGTTAGTCATGCTGTGTATGTCGGTCTGATTGATCATTATATGGATACTTTCCTTTTGGAAATTTATGATCTTGATTATGATTCTTTTCAGTTGTATGAATACAGTGTTTTGATGAAAAGAAGTATGAAAAACCAAGGTTTATTCTGAGAACTATTTTCACAGAATGAGGAGGAACATTTGGCTTTGGCTATCTCTGAATTGCCCTTTTATGTGTCTTCGTCACACTCATTGGAATTTGTAAGACTGCCTGTGTGGTTGTTGACTATTTTCTGTTTGTCCTTGTAAATCTCTGCTCCCACCTCTGGTGTAATCTGTGCCCTAGGAAGCTTCCCTGGATTGCCTTCAGGATGGTGGCAAGCTTCCCAAGAGGTTGAAAAACTCAACTGAAGGCAACTTGCCCTTTATGCCTGACCTTGGCAGTCAAGAAGACTTAAGGATGTCATAGTCTCAGAGTCTGAGTCTCTAAGACTGGCCCATGTTCTGGGTAATTTGTCTGATTCTTCCGCATTACCTCAGTACCAGCTCCATAGTAGGCACTAGGTAAGTCATTATAGCCCATTGCATAGTAAGTGTCTAAAGTTAAGCTCCCTAAAAAGCCATTAATGATGCATCTCTAGGATTATAGAGTGCAGGTCATAGATGGATGCTGTTATCCTTAATGAGTATGAAAAGCTACACTTTACAAGTGCACTCAAGCCATTGGTGGCTAGTCATTAGCAGTGCCAGGAACTCATGTAACTGCTGATTTGCAACAGAAATGTTGTTCTCTATTAAATTTCCACCATTTAAGGGGGGGGGGGTGCGTGCAAAGCTACAGTTTCATGTGGTAATTGCAACATTGCAATTTAACATATTCACAAATGTGCAATAACCGTGATAAAGGTGTGAGCATGTCTTTGTGGTTAAGACCAAATAGTGATTAATAGATAAAACTTGGGAATATGAAATGTAAGTTCATGGGAAAGAATGGGAGCTTAGCAGCAAGCTTTACAAAGCAGCATTGTCAAGTAAAGTTATTTAATAATTTTCATATTAGAAATGTGTAGAATATAGTAATTTTCTTTTTGAGACAATATTTCAAGTTCCAATGTAGCTTTAAGCGACCCTATGTGTGGCCTGGTGAGGTGGCACAGTAGGTAAGGGCACCTATAGCTAAGCCTGATAACCTCAGCTTGTTCCTCTGAATCCACTCCATAGAAGGAGAAAACTGACTTCCTCATATTCTTCTTTTTGATGTGTGTGCTTGAGCATGCATACACACACACACACACACACACATACACACACACACACACACACACACACACACACACACACGCACGCACGCACGCACACACACGCACGCACGCACGCACTAGAAATCTCATGTACTGCATGAGATGAACTTGAACTTTTGATTCTCCTGCCTCTGCCTCCCTGAATGCTAGCAAACACTCTACCAAACTACCTCATCAGCTTCCACAGAAAGAATATTTTGATAGAATTCTACCAATTTTTAATCGTTAAACTCTGCTCCGACTTCAACCTACATATTTATTTACTTATATACACCTAATATAGTCAAAGGCCTGCCTGAACATCTAATCAGCATTCTCTATCTGTAGAATGTTAACATTAAAGCAACTTAATACCTCCCAGGAAAGTCTGACTATCTTTGTCTCCTTGTCGTGTCCTAATAAACTGAGAGTCTTGAAATTTTAATCAGAATGTGGTAGGATATGAGGAAACACACCAGCAACCCCGGCTTTTAGGAAAGATTGGAAGTTCAAGGACAGTCTAGGCTATGTCAAACCCTTGTGTGATAAAAGTATGCTCAGGATTTTTCTTTGCATGTTGTAATATAATCTTACAAATGTAGTAGCTTAAAACCAGTGTATTATCTCATAGGTCTGTGGTGAGACACAGTTTCACTAGACTGACAATGATGTATTGGCAAGACACCTACATTCTTATTGGAGGTTCTAGGGAAAGATATATCTTCGTGTTTGTCTGGGCAAGGGGCAGTTGAGTTCTTTGTGTTTTGGACTGAGGTTTGCCTTTGTCTTTCTGGTTGTCAATTCGTTTACCAGCCTGGAGAGCTTCAGAGCTTCTAGAAACCAGCTACAGTCCTCGGTTCACCTGTCTTCCTTGGCCATGATCTTCCATTACAGTGCAGGTAAACTGAAGCCCTTTGACTCCGCCTTCCGTTCACCTTCCCAGAAACGTTGCTTTTCTGCAACGTTCCATTTGTAAGATGTGCGGTAGCATGGGGATCATCAGCATCAGGAGAGAAATGTGTCTGTGATGGCTGTCGCAGTGTGCACATGTATTTAGTTTTGATTCTCCTGGCATCAAATCATGTTCGAAGGCCAGCCAAGGGCAGAAGCTCCTGGAACGGCACCTCCCACTGTTTCCTTTGATGTGACTCTTCCCTGTTTTCTTGGTAATAGTTTTTTCTTTGTACTTTGCTTTGTCCTGAGATTGGCATTTTCTTCTGCTCCATTGTGGCTCTTCCCAAACCAAAGCTCACCTCGGTTTCTTTCAGTAATTTCAGCTGACTCATTTTCCACTTCCTCTCCCCAGACATTTGACTTCCTTTGCCTTCCACACCCCATTGTTCATTATTCTGTACCAGGATTTTTAAATGTGAAAGTAGATTCTGTTGGGAATCATTAAAGTTAAAAATTATTTTCTTACAGAAATAACTTTATTTTTCAGTCAGGGACGTTTTAAATTGTGTATTCACGTGAACATATGTAATTAACAGTGGAATTATCGTCCCACTGAAGAAGTTAATTCAAGCAATGTTGAGAGATAGACCTTCTCTACTTTGAAGACAACAGCACTGGTTCTGACACATAGCAAAAAGAATTCAACAAATGGATGAAATTCAGGCATATTTAGGGAAGTGTATATGGTACCTTGGATTTTTAAAAAATGAAAAAAGTAAAGTCTTTGAAATGAGAACATCAAGTTTAAATTCATGTCATGTATGCTTAAATGGCCAGACTTTTTATTATTATTATTATTTTTATTATTATTATTTTTCTTTTCTTTTCTTCTTCTTTTTCTTCTTCTTCTTCTTCTTCTTCTTCTTCTTCTTCTTCTTCTTCTTCTTCTTCTTCTTCTTCTTCTTCTTCTTCTTCTTCTTGTTTTTTTGAATGCCTAGATTCTGATTCTGTCAAGTCCTTTCCAAATATTCATCCCTTCAAGGCTCAGCTCAGATGTTATTTGTATACCTCATTCATCATCTTCACCCTCCCACCCCTCCCCCTCCCCCACCCCACCCCATCATCTCTCTTCTTCTTTGAAATGCCTTCTGCTTTGTACTGCCTCTGTGGTTGCTACCGACACATTCTTGGATCTAACATGGTGCCAAGAGCTGCTGCAGTCAGTGAACCTATTACAAATGCAAATCCTTGTTCTGCTTGCATGTTTGTCTACTTTGCATATTACATGTCCCCAGTGCAGTGCTCTGATCTGTGTCAATGATGGAAGATGTTCTCAGGAGAATGACACCTAGCACCCACCCTGGTACTCTACCTGAGGCAGCTGCGCATACAATGGCATGTGAGGGTAAAGAGCTGTGCTGGGTTAAGGACTGGGTAAATTCACCAGTGTCCTGGGCTTTTCTCAAGACAGTCATATATGCTACAACTAATCCTTTCCTTTGAAAACCCTACTTTATTACCTGTATCAGGTATGAATTTTGCATGCCCACCATAGGTAGATTAATCAGACCTTTAAGTTTCAATTTGGATATTTATTTAACAAGTCTTCTCTAATGCCTCCCTGCATAATAGAAGTTCGTTCCTCACAGCTACCTGGGTGCCTTCCAACATGGTTTACAGGTTGAGTTTGTAATGTTCACCCGAATGTTTTTTTATTCCACAGGCTGACTGTAGCCATAAGCTATACTCTTCTCCCCTGACGATTCTGCCCAGCAACTCTAAAGTAAAATGACAGCCCAGAATAGAAGCAAGACAAAGGGATTGGGAAAACACATTCTGGATCATACAGACGCAGGTTCAAATCTTGCCTTGCAAATTACCAGCCTCATGACCACAGGCAAATTACAGAACCTAGCTGCTTCAGCGTCCACACATCTAAGACAGAAGTGAACAAGGACTTTTAATTTACTGTTCTCAGATTCTCTTACTCAGGTTTTGGGAGAGCAAAATGGGGACATGGCAGCAGCTTTCCCGACAGGAATCTGGGTGCAACAAAGTGAGATAACCCTTTCTTTTTCTAGAGCTTTTCATATAGCCTGGTACACTGTAGATAACATCACACCCCACCCCCTTGCTCCCCATGCCCCTACCCTTTCTATACCCCCAGAATCTGAGTTCCACCTGCTGAAGTTTCAGTTACTTACAACCAACTACTATAGTCCCAAAATATTAAAATGGAATCTTCTGGAAATTACAGGCACATAATTTCAGAATTTAGTAGGTATAGACAGGGAAAGTGAAAGTTTGAGCTATATAGTGTACCTTGAGTAAAAACAGAAGTCCCCAGAAAAAAATTCAAAATATTATAAATATTTTGTATGTACTTAGAAATATTTGAAAAATACTTCTTCAGGGAAAAAAGTTAACACCTTAGAGGCATCAGATACCAGACAGTGCTTGTAACTAACTCTCTAAGAAATTAAAGTATGGAAAAGTTTAAAGGTAGAATACAAGATAAACACCCTTAAAGTAATTAAAGTGAAAAGTTAAAAGTATTAAATCTTTGAGAAACACAGAAGCCATTTGGAAAATGATAAAATTCTTATGCATGATATTTTGTAAAGATCAATATGAAATGAGAATTCAGTGGCCACTATCAACAATAAGTATGTACAATATATAAAAATAAATTTAGAAGCAAACAAAACCCCAACAAGATGGTAGAGAACATGATCAAATTATATTGTATGAAAAATTCAAATAAAAAATAAATTTACTCAAGTACTTACAAATGAGTACTTCACTACCACATTCGTACAATAATTTGGCTGCTATATCCGTATAACTTTTAAGAATTTTTTATATTTATGAAAAATACGTGAATGTTATCTAGTCTTTAGTACAGGGGACTATGAAGTATTCTGTCATGTTTCACATGTTTCCAAAACACATTTTAATGGATAAACAAGTATATTTTTACATTTTTAAAATTTATTTTCTTTTGATTTCTACTTTTAGGATTTTAACAATTGATATTGAATCTTTTGGGAATAGAACCCACATCTATTACCCAGGAATCAGGACAGTTGACTTTTGCAAAAAACAAAAGAAAGTTTGGAAAGTGTCTGGCAAGTGAGATTGACCTTGCAGGGTTAGTCTCAGCAAAGTTACGGAGAGAAAAATTATTATCTTCTACACTTTCTAGAATTTTCCTGACTTGGTAATAGCTCTTGCTCACTTTGTTTATCTTTATTCCACTGTGGTTTTTACCATGTCAGGTCAGTGCAGAGGTCCTGCACATGAATGAGATTATACTTAAGCCAGAGTCACGTCATCTCCATTGCCAATAGCAGCATGGGAGGCAGAAAGTAAGTTTCCTTGAGCCTATGCTCTGAGGTCAGATGGAGACAGTGGGAAATCAGTTCTAAGGAGGGGGCTGGAGATGCTCGCAGGCAGTCTCTCCTCATGAAGGCGGGACTTTCTCATTGCCAAAGATTCTCAGAGCCAATGATTGTCCCTGGTTATATTACACTCCACTGGGAACAGGCAAGGAGAGCATCACACAGTTTCTTGACAGTTGTGACAAAGAACAGACAAAAATCTCTGAAAGAAACTTAATCTCTTCAGAAAACAGGAAAAAGACCCATATAAGGAAAAGCCTACAAAGCAAAACAATGCAGGCCAAGTGGAAGCGTCCCAGGCTGCTACTGTGTAGGCTGAGATCTCCTTGGGCCTGCTGCCAAGTACGTCTGCGTGCACAGTTCCTGGGGCATGTCTCCCTTATCTTTCTGTACTTTTAAAAGATTGGCTCCCAACTTACTCTCCCATTGGCTTTCACAGAGTACATTGAGGAGGCATTTTTAACAGCATGACTTAGGGCTATCATGCGTCATTTTCCAAATGTTGATTGAATTAGGAATCAATGACTCATAGGACAGAGATGGGGCATCTTTGGTGTAACGAATTTTACAGAATAGTTTCTGGATAACATTGAGAGAGTCTTTAGGACCAATTTGTCAGTCAAGACCCAGCTTGAAACCCTGTCTGAATAACTGAAATCTTGTTTTCTTCTGAAATGATACTTTCACTATCACAAATGGAGGACTTCATAAAACTTTGGTGTACAGCAAAGACATTGTCATTTGAGTGAAGAGGCAGCCTATTCAATGTAAAAAAAAACTTTATCAGTTATACATATGACAGAGGTTAATATACAGAATATATAAATAATAAAAACATCAACTGTCAAAAAAACCCCAACCCAGTTAGATATGGGATATAAAACTAAACAGACATCTCAAAGTATGAAATACAAATGTTGAGGAGCATTTCTTAAAATTTTTGATGTCATTAACTATGAGGGTGATGCAAATTTGAACTACTTTGAGATTTCATCTCACTCCATTCAGAATGTCTCAGATTAAAGACAAAACAAAGCAAAACAAAACAATGATAGGTCTTGGTGTAGGTTTTGGAAAATGGAACACTTATTCCTTGCTGGTTGGAGTGCAAAATTGATATAGCCACTATGGAAATCAGTGTAGAGGTTCTTCAAAAAGCAAGAATTAAATATACTACATGGTCCAACTATACTATTCTTGGGAATATACCAAAAGCCTCTATATTCTACCATATTCATCCATGTTCATTGCTTCCCTATCTACAATAACTAGTAAATGGGAACAGTTGCTAGATGTCCATCAACTAATGAGTGGATAATGAAAATGGCATAGATTTACATAACAGAATATTATTAAGCTACTAAGAAAAATAAAATAAAACATCATGTAGATAAATACATAGCGATAGAATCACCTACTTGGACTGAGGTAACCGAGACCCAGAAAGACAAACATCATATAGTTTCTCTTATTTTGAATGTTAGCTTTGAGTCAGATATGGATGGGTCATTTGTAATACCCATTGATTTCTGTAAATTAGTTTAAGGGCCTTGGGTGGGGGCAGGGCATTCAAGGATCAGAAAATAGAATGCAGCAGTATAAAGAGTTAAAAGGAATAATGCCCCAGGAAGGGCTGAAGTGGAGTGGAATCATTGCGGAAGAGAGGACAGAAAGAGTGAAAGAGCCGACACTGGGGGATGACCACAAGGAAACAGTGTCTTCCAGAAGCAGCAGCACAGCTGTCCATCTGCACACATAGCAGATGCTGCACATGCTCAAGATCAGTGCAAGATGAAGCCAGACTAGATTCCAGCATTGCAAGGAGAGGCAGCATGAAGACCCACCCTACTCTCCAGTGGAGAACATACTGGCAGTTGTTTGCTACTGGGAGAGGAGGAACCCATTTTAAGAGTATTGTCCCTGGTTAAGTTGATTACACTCCAGAGGAAGGTCATACCACCTGTGGTATTTGAAAAACTCCAAGATTGGGGGGTTTCCTTGAAATTATTTTTTGTTTGCCTGATTATGTCTCTGTCTCTTTAACAACATATCCCAGTAGACTCTACCATCAAGGTCACTGAGAGTGGCATTCTATCTAAAAGTCATTTTTAACAGTACAATTCCTAAGGGAACCAGAGAATTCACAGTAGTCACGAGGCCTGTCTCCTGAAAAAAAAACCCTCAGAAATAAAATGTGGAAAACACATTATGGGCCCTTGATTCAAGAAAGGACCCCTGCCCCTTAAGGAAATGCTGAATTTCCTTTCTGTGAGCTCACAAATGCTTGGGAATCGAGAGAGAGAGAGAGAGAGAGAGAGAGAGAGAGAGAGAGAGAGAGAGAGAGAGAGGAGAGGGAGAGGGAGAGGGAGAGGGAGAGGGAGGGAGAGGGAGAGGGAGAGGGAGAGGGAGAGGGAGAGGGAGAGGGAGAGGGAGAGGGAGAGGGAGAGGGAGAGGGAGAGGGAGAGGGAGAGGGAGAGGGAGAGGGAGAGGGAGAGGGAAAGGGAGGAGAGGGAGAGGGAGAGGGAGGGAGAGGGAGAGGGAGAGGGAGAGGGAGAGGGAGAGGGAGAGGGAGAGGGAGAGGGAGAGGGAGAGGGAGAGGGAGAGGGGAGAGGGAGAGGGAGAGGGAGAGGGAGAGGGAGAGGGAGAGGGAGAGGGAGAGGGAAAGGGAGAGAGAAATGGTGACAGGATTTATTTCTTATTCATTTCAAGGGTGAAAGCCCCGTGCCAGCTCAGAACAAGAAGCCCTGAGGAGGTATACAGAATCTTCAGATATCTTCATGAGAGTGCCTGGCTAACGAACTATGGACCTTAACTTGGAGTTGAGTTTTCACCAAAAGCAAGGATAATCTCATGTAATAAGTGATTCATCTCTTAGAAACATGGAGGTAATGTTTAAAAGAAGGAGCTTTGAGTTGCCTCATCTCAGACATCACTCTACTACTGATACTACCCCAGGAGTGCATATGCATTGTGACAGCCAAAGGGTTGGGCGGGAACAGTTGTGTGATTCATGATAGTCTTACAGGGCACTGTTGAGCTTCCAGATGGGAAATTCGTTATGGCAATGAGCCAATCAGAAGGGCCATCAGCCTGCATTCACGTACTGTTCTGTGAATGCAATGAAGCCTTTGTTCACCCGCTGTAACTGTACAAGCAAGGCTCCCAAAGAAAAGCACCAGGTCTCTACCAGTGCTTCATCTTCCCCAGAGAAAATCACTGGTGAGAATCACATATGTGTGCAGATGGGGAAAGTCACCTTACCCCTAAAGAGCCCCAAACTCAGGATCCCTACTTCTTTAAGGGCACAGAAGCAGAGTCTTAATGGGGTGAGGAAAGGACTCTAGAAGAAATTCCTGACTCAAAAAGAGAAGAATGTGTTTGCCAAGAACACAATGAAGGCAGTCTCTGCAGGAGGTCCATCAGCTCAGCAACCCAGGAAGGAAGAGTGGAGAAGGGCATGTGAACTATGTGGCCTGAAAATGCAGAGTCCTGCCTGAGTCCGGGACTATTGCTTCTTCATAAAATACAGCACTCACTGTTCTCGGTTTCAGAGGTGAAGGCAGCTTCCCCCACAAGGTCTGATGCTCAAAGCCCTCCATTTACCTGTTGTTATACCTGAAAGATCACATGCAAGGTTTTTCCCTGGAGCCAGACTTGCCAAATATTGCACAGTTTTGATCAGAACTTGAAGACATTAATCTCAATAGTCAGTGCAGATGTGGTACAAACAGGTCAAGCAAGAGTTGATACTCCGAGTGAAGAATAAGGGGCCTGTGACTTTGTGTGTAAGTAGGAACACTGTCCACAGACCCCGTGATGAAAAGAAAAAGGTAAAAAAATCCACATTCATTTATGCCTCCATGTACAAAGCATTTCTTAACTTACTGGAATCATTCTTGGATGAGAATGTATCCACTTGCTTTGATCCATGATCTTTGTCTTTGTCTTCCATTATACTATTTACTGAATATTAGATAAAACGCCATTGTAGAACTGCTATCAATCATTCAATTGAAACCTTTGTCAGAATTGGAGGTTTGCAAAAAAAAAAAAAATCATAGTCTCTTTTTGTTTGTTATGATTCTTGGTCTTATAGAGAATTATTTTTGGTTTGTAGCTAAGTTGTGTTCCAAAGTTGTCAAGGGCATACCTAAGTTGAGAGAGAGAAAGGAAGAGAGAGGGGGGGATCTGGAGGAAGGGAGGGAGGGAAGGAGAGAGGAAGGGAGAGAGACAGAGAAGGGATTGAGAGGGAGGGAAGGAGAGAGAAGGGAGAAGAAGGGAGGGAGGGAGAGAGAAAGAGAAGGGAGATGGAGGGAGGGAGGAAAGAAGGAAGAGAGTGAAGGAGGGAGAGAGGGAGAGAGAGAGAGAGGGAAAGAGGGAGAGACTTTGGGAGGTAGGGAAGCACAGGAGGAGTTGGGTCAAGAAGAGGAACAATGGTGGTATTGAGGCAATGCCTATGTATAACATTCTCAAAAAGTTACAAATATAGGAAACACATATACTGGTATTAATATTTATAATTAATAAGCATTATATGATGCACATCATAGGTATATGACTAACTGTAAGTTTATTTACACTAGCTGTGGCACAAACACCTGAGAGCTGCCTGCAGGGCCATGGCACAGTGAAGTTGACAGCACTGGTAATCGGAATCTCTTAGCTCCGTTAAGATTTTATGGAGCTGTGGTTCCATGCACAGTTCCATTCTGTAAATGACCCTAGAAAGCAAGTGAAATGAAAACAGGGCATGGAAAGCAGAGTCAGTCCAGAGCTGGTGAACCAGGAAGTGACTGATAATGGCACACGGGATTCCATGCTACTGGGGATCCTCTGAGAAATCACCCAGAACACAATTCCAGTTGTCTTCAGAGGGAAAAGAAATCGCGTGGATTTTCTTTTCCTGAATAATTGTTGAGACTATACTGCCTGACACTTGGCTGACTACAAGGTTATTGACTGCCTGGGTAGAGAACTGACAGATGCCATCCTCTGAAGTGGGAACTATGTGCAGTGTCCCTCGTGAGAAGCAATGAACAAATGTATCTGCTGCCTGTGGTTGGCCTTGGAGATTAAGAAAGAGTCAGTTACCGTACAAATGAGAATTCTGAGCCCCAATTAGGAATTATGAAAACCCAGCAGTGTTTCAACAGTTATTGGCACCATACAGCTACTGTGATTTGGATGCCAGGTTGCCTAACACATATCCATCCACAAGAAGGGGGATGCTTTTTGACGTAATTGTCAAGACTTTCACAAAGAAACATCCCACTGCATGTTTCAAACTTTAATTTACATCAGCCAGATCCACTAGGAACGTGACAAGATCAAGGCTTCACTTTCGATCTTCCCACCCGTATCCCCAAGAATGAAACTTATTTCCTGTCTCTCCTTTGGAGTCGCTTCCGTATGATTGGAAGTTGCTATTACGAACACACTGCAGCTATGGCAACCTGTTCAAGGCCTGCACAAAAATAAAAGATGTGAAAATAGGAAGGAAACCAGTTGGAAAGAAGAAAAGGGGGTGAGAGGTTGAAAATGGTAAGGAAAGCAAGAATATATTAGCATATACTGCATACATGTACAGATCTGGAAAAAAGTAATAATATAATTAATCAAAAAAATAAAACTAAAGGAAAAATACAGAAAAGATGCATCAACGTTATGTGAAGAGGACCGAAGAGGACAGACAGGTTTAGATCTGTCCAAGTCCAGTTGCTGCAGCTCAAGTAGGAGTCCACTCCCCAGGTTAGAGCAGCCAACACACAGGGTCCCACAGAGAGGTGATAAAGGACCCTCTTTTAAATACATTCTTCCCCAAATCCAGATCTTAAATCTTAACACTTTTTTCCCACGAGTTTAGAGGCAAAAGGAGCAGGTCACTCTCCAACAAACAGTAGCATCCAGTTTGGCTAGTGGGGCCATGAGAGAAATCCCTTGAAAGAAAGGTGAAGTGCTTTGTGTGATGGGTGTATCCTGTTGTTTGGGCTGTAAGAAAGAATAAGCCATCTCGTGGCATATTTTACACTGATAAAGAACTATTTTATACCCTGCAAACAGAATGTTCATGGAATGCTACAGAAGGGTAGAGTGGCAAGTTTCTGCGTGAGAGAAGAGTGGGAAGGGCCGCCACACCCATCCTTTGTAAGTGGGAATCTCTGGCAGAGCCTCGACATGAAGGAACAGGAAATGAAGAGCTTTCAACTTCCCTTAGGTCACGTTGAAACTTGCTATGCTACTGCCGACGTCATACCTTACCGTGGCTTAGCTCAGCAGGTACTCCAGAAGACACCTGAGTTTTAAAAGAATAATTGTTTGAGAGACAGACAGATGCATGTATTGGAGCTGAGTATCCTCAGAGTCCTCCTAATGGTGGCTGATGTTCTCCTCCTAAGCTTGTACCACGTTTGAAAGACTATCAAGAGTGGTTGTACCAATTTGCAACCCCACCAGCAGTGGAGGAGTGTTCCTCTTTCTCCACACCCTCTCCAACACCTGCTGTCTCCTGAATTTTTAATCTTAGCCATTCTGACTGGTGTAAGGTGAAATCTCAGGATTGTTTTGATTTGTATTTCCCTAATGACTAATGAAGTTGAGCATTTTTTAAGGTGCTTCTCCACCATCCGAAGTTCTTCAGGTGAGAATTCTTTGTTTAACTCTGTACCCCATTTTTTAATAGGGTTGTTTGGTTTTCTGGAGTCTAACTTCTTGAGTTCTTTATATATATTGGATATTAGCCCTCTATCTGATGTAGGATTGGTGAAGATCTTTTCCCAATTTGTTGGTTGCCGATTTGTCCTCTTGATGGTGTCCTTTGCCTTAAAGAAACTTTGTAATTTTATGAGGTCCCATTTGTCAATTCTTGCTCCTAGAGCATAAGCTATTGGTGTTCTATAGGAACACTCCTCCACTGCTGGTGGGGTTGCAAATTGGTACAACCACTCTGGAAATCAGTCTGGCGGTTCCTCCGAAAAATGGGCACCTCACTTCCAGAAGATCCTGCTATACCACTCCTGGGCATATACCCAGAGGATTCCCCACCATGTAATAAGGATACACACTCTACTATGTTCATAGCAGCCCTATTTATAATTGCCAGATGCTGGAAAGAACCCAGGTATCCCTCAACAGAAGAGTGGATGCAAAAAATGTGGTATATCTACACAATGGAGTACTATTCAGCCATTAGAAACAATGAATTCATGAAATTCTTAGGCAAATGGATGGAGCTAGAGAACATCATACTAAGTGAGGTAACCCAGACTCAAAAGGTGAATCATGGTATGCACTCACTAATAAGTGGATATTAACCTAGAAAACTGGAATACCCAAAACATAATCTACACATCAAATGAGGTACAAGAAGAAAGGAAGAGTGGCCCCTTGACTCAGTGAAGCAGTATTCAGCAAAACCAGAACGGGGAAGTGGGAAGGGGTGGGTGGGAGGACAGGGGGAGAGAAGGGGGCTTACGGGACTTTCGGGGAGTGGGGGAGCTAGAAAAGGGAAAATCATTTGAAATGTAAATAAAAAAATATATCGAGTAAAAAAAATTTTAAACGGAAAAAAAAAAAGAAAGACTATCAAGTTTATTTGAGGTAAAACAAGAATTATGTAAGAAGGAAACGTATAGAGGAATCTCAAGTTAAAAACAATATTCTGTCAAGCTGGTTCTTCCTCCTTAATTCACGACATTTCCACCCCATGGAAGGAAAATTGGGAGCGTCAACATACAGAAAACAAGGAACCAATCAACATACAGAAAACAAACAACCAATCAACATACAGAAAACAAGCAACCAATCAACATACAGAAAACAAGCAACCAATCAACATACAGAAAACAAGCAACTGACCAGGCATTGTATTGGGATCTGTGTGCACTTTCTGGAAGAAGTTGATGGTCTGTGAGGATCTGGGTAGGTGGCAAAGGAATCCTGAGCTTTGTAGAACTGGGTTTAAGAGTCCGAGTTCCTCCTTAGAGAAGCACATCTCAATGATGTGCATTTGGTTGAGAAATCATTTTCTTTCATTCTTCACAATTAGGATGAAAGGTCACATATTCTGGAAGAAGTCTCAATATGCTTAGAGCAGAGGAAGTCAGTACTTAGAAACAGTAGTTCTGCTTTTTTATGCCCCAGTTTTCCTGGAATTGAATTATAGAATGTTCTGTAAAGTGAGAACTAAATATCCAACGAACTGTACTGATGGGTAAACCCAAGCAGATAGCAGAGTTGGATTCTGAGAAACATACTCAGGGCCATGTAATGGTGGTCTTCTGTTTTCGAGCATTCTATAAGCACTGCTGGCCTTTTCTTTGTTAAGGTTAGACCACAGTGGTACTGCGACAATGTATCCAAAGACACAGCAAGCCTTTGTAAGACATGAGGTCCCTTGCTCTTTAAGGTTCCACTTTGCCTCTATCTTCATAAAGTTCCTTCTGCTGAGAATAGTATCTCTCTTCTGACCCTGAGTGTCTGGAACATGGACTCCTTCCTCAGGACTCAGTCCAAGTACCATCTCCTGAGAGCACCAATGCTACAGTAGCTACTGACCAACATTTTTAACTTATTCTTTAGTCTAATGATAAACAGGATTTTTCTCTTTTATCCTACTAACTCCTAGAGTATAGTTGTTGCAACAGTGGTATCAGAATACCTGGAAGACCAGGAATGTATTATTTAAAAAGCATTTTCTTTAAACCTAACCAAAACATTCTCTGAATCTGAAGAATATAGGGGGCATGAATGCCAGTCGCCCCTTAAGTAAAGTCCTTAAGTGATCTACAGACAACTGAACATTTAAGAACAAAGAAGTGAATGCTAGGTGTGGCTCTCATGCCAGCTACCCCAGTATTTGGGGAACTGAAACAGGGGGTTCATGGTGAGTTTATGGTCAGCTTTTGCTATAGAAAGACGAGAGAGAAACCTGTCTCACAGACACTATAGAGACACAACTTGGAGACCAGACTATGTGTCTTTCATGGATGTGTTCCGACTTTCTAGAACGCGACTGGGCATTCAGTTGGTGCTTAAAAAATGCCAATCTCATTCAGTCCTTTCATCATTTTCATTCATTCTACATGAATTTATTAAGCACTTACTGTGTCAATGTTGAAATTTGGAATGTCTCCTGAAAACCCCCATGGAGAGAAGGATTATTCCCCCAGCATGGTGCTATTGGGAAGTGGTGAAAATTTTTAGAAGAGGGGTCCAGTGGGTGGTCTCTGTGTCTTGGGGGAATTCCCTCAGAAGGGACTGGGCACTCCAGGCTCTTTCATTCACCTTCGCCTCTCCTGTGTGAGGTGAGTGAATTTGCTTCATCTTCATCACATGCCTTGTTTTCTTTCTTGTGAAAGGCCAGTCACTGGCTTAAACCTGGAGATCTGTGAGCCAAAACAAATCCACTGTCCTTGTAAGTCCATCACCGAAGGTAATTGTAGTAATGGAAGCTGAGTCACATGCTGCACACCACATACTTTTCTGCTAACTAGGAACTTGGAGAGCAAGTGTAAATAGTCATTTTGTTGTCTATTTTTTTTTTAAGTCTCACAGTTGCTATTGTTAATTGTGGTTGGAGCAGCAACCTCGTTGCTACAGCACTGAAACTTATGCCATCTTTGTCATCTCTACGTATTTGTTCTAGTTTTGTAGAAAACTAGCTTTCTCCCAACCTTTTTTAAAAATTAGATATATTCTTTATTTACATTTAAAACGTTGTCCCCTTTCCTAGTTTCCCCCTCCCCCAAAAATCCTATAAGCCATCTCCCTAATCAACCCGCCCCTGCTTCCCTGTCCTGGTATTCCTCTACACTATGGCTTCAAGTCTTTCCAGGACCAAGGGCCTCTTCCCCCTTTTGGTGTCTAACAAGACCTTCCTCTGCTGCCAATGTGTCTGGAGCCATGGGTAACTCCATGTGTGTACTCTTTGGTTGATGGTTTTGTCCCTGGGAGCTCTGGGAGTACTGGGTGACTCATATTGTTGTTCCTCCTGTGGCACTGCAAACCCCTTCAGTTCCTTGGGTCCTTTCTCTAGCTCCCCCATTGGGGACCCTGTGCTCAGTTCAATGGCTGGCTGAGAGTGCCCCACTCTGAATTTGTCATGCACTAGGAGAGCCTCCCAGGTGACAGCTATATCCAGCTCCAGTCAGCCAGCATTTGTGGGCATCCACAATAGTGTCTGGGTTTTATAACTGTATATAGGATGGATTCGTGGGTGGGGTAGTCTCTGGATGGTCTTTCCCTCAGACTCTGCTCAACCTTTTGTCTTTGTATCTCCTTCTGTGGGTATTTTCCCCTCTTTTTACAAGGGACCCAAGGATCCATACTTTGTTCTTCCTCCTTCCTGGTCATCATTTGACATGTGAATTGGGTCTTGGGTATTCCAAGCTTCTATGCTAATATCCACTTATCAGTGAGTGCATATCATGAGTGTTCTTTTATGATTAGGTTACCTCACTCAGGATGATATTCTCCAGTTCCAGCCATTTGTCTAAGAATTTCATGAATTCATTGTTTTTAATGGCTGAATAGTATTCCATTGTGTATATATAACACATTTTCTGTATCCATTCCTCCGTTGAAGGACATCTGGGTTCTTTCCAGCTCTGGTTATTATAAACAGGGCTGCTATGAACATAGTGGAGCATGTGTCCTTATTACATGCTGGAGAATCCTCTGGGTATATGCCCAGGAGTCCTCTGGTAGTAGTATGCCCAGTTTTCTGAGGAACCACCAAACTGATTTCCAGAGCGGTTGTACCAGCTTGCAACCCCACCAGCAGTGGAGGAGTGTTTCTTTTTCTCTATAACCTCTCCAGCACCCTCTGTCTCCTGAGTTTTTTTATCTTAGCCATTCTGACTGGTGTGAGGTGAAATATCAGGGTTGTTTTGACTTGCATTTCCCTGATGACTAAGAATGTTGAACATTTCTTTAGGTGCTTCTCAGTCATTTGATATTCCTCAGATGAAAATTCTTTGTTTAGCGCTGTACCCATTTTTAATAGGGTTATTTGGTTCTCTGGAGTCTCTTGAGTTCTTTGTATATATTGGATATTAGCCCTCTGTCAGATGTAGGGTTGGTAAAGATTTTTTCCTGATTTGTTGGTTGCCATTTTGTCCTATTAACAGTATCCTTTGCCTTACAGAAACTTTGTAATTTTATGAGGTCGCATTTGTCAGTTCTTGATCTTAGGGCATAGACTATTGATGTTCTGTTCAGGAAATTTCCCCCTGTGCCTATGTGTTCAACTTCAGCAAAGTGGTCAGATATAAAATTAACTCACAAAAATCAGTAGCCTTTCTATACTCAAAGAATAAACAGGCTGAGAAAGAAATTGGGGAAATGACACCCTTCAAAACAGTCACAAACAATATAAAATATCTTGGGGTGACTCTAACCAAACAAGTGAAAGATATGTATGACAAGAACTTCGAGTCTTTGAAGAAAGAAATTGAAGATCTCAGAAAATGGAAAGATGTCCCATGTTTATGGATTGGCAAGATTAATATACTAAAAATGGCCATCTTACCAAAAGCAATATACAAATTCAATGCAATCCCCATCAAAACCCCAACTTAATTCTTCATAGAGTTAGAAAGAGCAATTCTCAAATTCATCTGGAATAACAAAAAACCCAGGATAGCTATTCTCAACAGTAAAAGAACTTCTGGGGAAATCAGTACCCCAGACCACAAGCAGTACTACAGATCTAGTGTTAAAAACTGCATGGTACAGTGACAGTCAGGTAGATCAATGGAATAGAACTGAAGACCCAGAAATGAACCCACACACCTATGGTCACTTGATCTTTGACAAAGTTGCTAAATCCATCCAGTGGAAAAAAAGATAGCCTTTTCAGCAAATGGTGCTGGCTCAACTGGCAGCTAGTATGCAAAAGAATGCAAATTGATCCATTATTGTACTAAGCTCAAGTCCAAGTGGATCAAGGGCCTTCACATAAAACCAGACACATTGAAACTAATAGAAAAGAAACTGGCCAACAGTCTCCCACCTTTCAATTCTGCCACAATGTCCAAGCCTGACTCACTTCATTTAACCTGGGAAGCCTTTTATTTAACCAGAGTCCTATGCACTCTTTCCCTTCCTTATCCATTGAGAAGTCCCTAACATAGTTGGCCCTGCAATTTCTTTAGCCATTAGTGCTGGGAGTGGGCTTTGTTTTGCTTTGTATTTGTAGAAGAGATGTCCCATACTATTTTTTTTACTTGTTTTGTGCATACATTTCGTGTGCCTATCATTGGGATATGAAACCTAGAAAAATGCTGTATCTGAATTTCTCTTACGCTTAGTTAAATCAGAATATCTTCTGAAATGATTCAGAGAGAAAAAGAAAAGAATAGTGGAATATTTTGGCATAGAACTTAGAGTTCTCTCTCTCTCTCTCTCTCTCTCTCTCTCTCTGTCTCTCTCTCTGTCTCTCTCTGTCTCTCTCTCTCTCTCTCTCTCTCTCTCTCTCTCTCTCTCTCTCTCTCTCTCTCTCTCTCTTAACCAAAAGTCTCTATTAAACTAACAAGTTCATTTTTACCTTGCAACAAAGTATTTTTCCTGATTTTTTTATTTGTGTTTTATTTTCTGAGACAGGGTTTCTCTGTATAGCCCTGGCTGTCCTGGAGCTCACTCTGTAGACCAGGCTGGCTTTGAACTCAGAAATCTGCCTGCCTTTGCCTCCCAGAGTGCTGGGATTACAGTCGTGCACCACCACCACCTGGCATGTTTTTTCTGATTATGGAGGAAAACACGGATGAATCAGTACTATTAAAAACAACATACTTTAGGAAGGATATACACCAGAATATTTAAGACAAATATTTATCAAGTGAATCAACAAACACAAGCTGAATGATACCAATGTAAACATATGTGTGCAGAAATAAGCAAGTTCTAATGCTTGAGTAGACAGTGGCTCCAACCAGCAGCTCTCAAATTCTGCTGTGTGTTAGAGTCATCTGGGAAAGTCCATGCCCAATAACACTCCATAACCATTAAACCACAAGGTGTACAATGGCTTGGGGGAAACTCATATGGTTTATTTTTTTTTTGTTGTTTTTTTTTAAGATCCCCATGCTATTAGAATGTTCGACCAAGTTTAGAACTATTTTAGTAGATTGTTAAAATAGGACCAAAGGATAATAACTAACAATAAGTTAATATTTTTATGTGGAAACATAATACTTTCATTTCTAAAAGAAAAAGAACAAGTATCCAATAGAATCCATCTTACAATAAGTGTGCATTTGAATTGAGCTAATATAATATGTGCTAGTGAAATTCCAGAGCAATGAATGGTTTGTACTAATTTGATTCAGTGAGCTACATGAAGTTAATAGGAGAGTGTGGGGATGCTTGAGATGAGCTATAGCTGGGGGAGGGGTAGATTTGATTAAAATATACTATATGGATAGATGGAAATCTCTGAAAAAATTAAACACCTTTTTAAAACAACCAGTTTAAAATATCATGGGGATAGAAGTTTGGCTGTGATATAATATCTCTCATGTTTTTGGAGTTGCTGGCAGCTAACCTTCCAGAATTCATCTTACCATGCTATGCACCCTCTACAGACAGGAGAATCACACATGGATATTGAAGTTAGCCTGTAAGCAAGTAAAAGTTGAAATAATACAAAATCAACTCATACAAGAAAACTTAGGAGTTTTTTGTAGTTTTGAGAATTTAACAAAAGAATATAAGAGTATATATCATGTCATAGTCAAGTGACATAATATATACTCAAATCAAACAATAGGAGGAGAAGATATGATTTCCTAGGGTTGCACATGGTGTTTTATATACACTGCCATGATTAGCCTTATCATGAGTTCTATAAAGTCCCCATTATTGTCTCAATTTTCAAGATAAACAACTGAGTTATAAAAATTAGTTTTCCAAGCTGGTGGCTATTAATTGAGGAACCAGAGTAGAAATTTATATCCAATAGGCTCTGAGATTCATGAATTTTTTTTTGAAAATCCATAAAACCTTGTCCTTCCCCCCTTTCCTCTGTCTTCCTGTCTTTCTTCCTGTGATAAAATGTGCTGTGTGCTCTATAGCAACAGGCTGTGTCTTTAAGAAAATAGGATTATTAAATTCTGGCTTTAAGCGACCATACCCAACCATGTCGACATAGTGTAGTGTAGACAGCATATTGAAGAAATGTTATCCTATGCTTGGAGAAACTTCAAATCCCATAAAAGTTGTTCACTGTCTTGAAATAGTTTGTAGACGAAGCATGTAAGAGCCTTTGACATCATCAGCTTTCAAGACCTAAAGTAGTTTATCCGTAGAATGTTCTTCCAGAGACCACAAACACTTAGGGAAGAATGCTATCTACTATACAAGATACGGCTTTGGGGACAGTGCTGTCCTTTAACCATTTTTAGAACTTCCACAAAACATAGCCAACAGTGGATGACAAGATCCTGGTGGCCTGGCGGGAAGTGCTTGCCTGATTCATTGTGTGGCTCAGCAGTTTCCCAGCGGCTCCACCCACATTTGTGATTTGCATCATTAGCTGCTTTCACCAAGAGGTCGGAAGAGTTACAGACTCTCAACTACATTCTGCTGTCTTTGAATTGCATCACATCATTGGCAAAGGAAAATACAGGATCTGTTTCAATGGGACAAATCAGGTCTACTGCCACACCTACTATCAGAAAGTAGCTTGAGGCCTCCTGGAGACAGGGTGGAGGGAGGCTTTCTGTTGTTTGTGAATATAGTTACAGTGGACTCACCAAGGCAGATCTGCCACTTCCAAACTGCCATGCTATTTCTTCTACAACTGTCTTTGTTTATGCTCTGCTCTGTGTTTTAAACTCACATCTGTTTTCCATATTGAACTAAATATTCAATGGAAGACTCTAATGTTTCTAAGGGTGATTATCAACTCCTATCCCCTTAAGTGGAGATTTTTTTACTCTTTATACCACAGTCCTATTACTCCACATGTCGCTTTTTTCCTGATGTGTTTATTTATGCAAGTCTTAACGACATTGCGTTCACTTCTCTAGGTTAGACTCTTCAACATCCCTGCTTCCTTTCTTTCTTGAATAAGCATTCAAACTATACGAACCAAAACCTTGTAGCCATCCAATCGTCATCCTTCTCAGGCTCTACAACCACTTGAGCCACTCAAAATTGCATACTCTTTTATTTCTCTGATTGTTCACATCCGGCTTGAGCTAGGTATTCACTTTACAGTTCTGTCTCTGTTTCTCTCTCTGTCTTAGTTTCTCTCTCTGTCTCTGTTTATATATATATGTGTGTGTGTGTGTGTGTGTGTGTGTGTGTATGTCTGTAAGCTTTTAGCTCTACTTCTCAAGGAAGACATGTCAAATCATATCAATGTTTCCTTCAAGTTCCCCACACATTGGGTCAACTGAATAGCTGTGGCTGTGGCTTCTCTCACACACTGAGCTCCTTTCCATTATGTAGTTTACAGCTTAAAGGTTTTCACCGCTACAGTCCACCATTATCTCTTTCTCTGTACTTTATGGACCAGTTTTAGCCTTCATCTTTTCTCTAAAAACATCTCATCCAGCCTCCATAGTACATTTCGGCCAATCTCTTACCATACTTTATCCCACTATGACTTCATTTTTCTTACATAATCCAACTGTTTTTCTAGTATGTCCCATTCTAAGAATTAAAAGAAAATTCCTCAGATTTTGTATCTCCTTATATGAAAAGTATGTTTTATATCAGACATGGCCTCAGAGATTTTATTGTCCACTTAAACTCTAATAACCATATCAATTGTAATTTCTAATTTAATATTAAAGTCATTTGAGACACATATGGAGGCAGATAATCTTCCCAAAGTCTCCAGGAATGTTAATGGTGTAGCTGGGAGCTGGGCCAAAGAAGGGTAGCCCAGGAGACACCAGGTCTTCCTTTAGCACTTGATGTGCGACTTGATCTTTTCAGGAAGGTTTTCAAAAAGGTAGATAGCATGCTCACATTCATTTCTTACCATGAAAACTGTCTTCTGGTAATGGGATCTCCAAAATCATTTTTGAAAGCCACCAATAAGTGCCTTACTGACTGGTCAGTCTGAGTGACACGCATAGCTCTGTACAGGATTGTACCAGCCACACACTTTAGTTCACTATTGCAGTGGTTAACCCAGATTGTAAAGTTGGTATGGTCTAGAATTAGCCAGGAGACAAGTCTCTGGCCATGCCTGTGAGAGATTATCTTGATTAGACTAACAGAGATGGAGGATTTACTTCACCTATGGCCAGCATTATTCATGGGCTAATATTCTGAACTGAAAAGAAAAGAAGTGAGCTGGGCACAAGCTCTCTCAGGCTCCTGCCACTGTGACTTCCCTGCCAAAGACCAAATGATGACCTTGAGCTATAATCTGAATTAATCCCCACTCGCAGCAATGAATCAAGTCACTAATACAATGACATTCAATGTTGGTTCACTTAAGACCTCTTTTCCTTTCTCTGGCTTTAGAATAATTATTAGAATATACCCATTAATAAAAGATAAAGCCTTAAAATCAGCCCCATTCTTACCAGGCTGAATCTTTCTATCCCAGCCGATGTCCACCACTCCCCTCTTGAGTTCAGTGCAGTAAATATTATGTTCATCTTTCCTTAGTTTTAGTTTTGAACTTTATTTCTTTGCTGTAAAAAGTATCAGGATACCTACAATTAATTTAATGTTATGTTTGTTAAGATTCACACATAGCCTTATTTATCCATATCTTTAATCAAATTCTTGCTTCTCTGTAGCAGTCTGAGTAAGATACAATATATCAGCTCTCCCACTCATGGGCATCTGAGCCTTGGGGTAATAGCACTTTGGGCCTAATATTAATATTCTAGTGCCTACCGATATCTGTTGGCATCTTTCTTTTTTAATTCAGCTCTCTTCCTCATTTTCTCCTCTAGGCTAGGCATCCCTTTCACTTACTTTTTTCCATTTCATTCACTTTTACTATTGTTTCTCACTCTTTTTTCCTCTTTTTATCCAGTGCTGAGAACCAACTAAGACCTTGTGGCCTGTATCATTGAGTCACATCTTGAACGCTCAATTCCTGTGTCCTAAGTCACCCTCATGCAATCAAAGCAAACTAGACACTCATGTTATCTCCATGGACTGTGGGTTGAGAGTTTCTAAATTCCCATTTTAATTCTCAGTGTATTTCCTAACTTAGAATAGTATGTCATTGACATAACTGATTTTATCTAGGTTTTCTTCTGAAATGGAGAAGACAATACGAATCCCTCTGTGTTGATTACAGGACTAGGGAAATTAAAGTATGAATGAGGAAGAATGGATGAGTGGAAACTATTGTTCCTCCTATTGTCCCATAAGTTAGCCTCTCTTTTTCCCTTAACAATGACATCAACACTATGGGGGTATAACGTAGGAATTCAAGTAAGTGCATGGTCAGAAACCTTTGCCCTAGAGATTGCTCTCAGTGGGCCACTTGCATGTCCCAATAGTAGCACTGAGTGGGAGATAGGAATAGCGTCATTCTGCACCCAATGTATTCAAGCATGAATATTAGGCCAGTGGAAGAATAAAAAGGTGAATCTGACTTTTCTTTAATTTCCAGGTGATGCTGATCTAAATCTTGGCTCTGGACAAATAGAACATCCAGGTTACTGTCAGTGACACTCAGATAAGAAAGTAGAATTTCAAGTCCTTCAAATTACTGAAAAGTACAATTTGGGTTTTCAAAACAAGCCACAATTTCTCTAGGTTGGACAATGCTAGCATCTTAGTGGGTGAAAGAGGAAGGCTCATAAAGGGGGTTTTCACTATGATTTTGATGTTATAAATGCACAGGCACCATTTATGATCAGAAACTCACTTTTGTATGAAAAAAAAAACTCCACTCATCTTTTTTTCCTTTCCTGATGAGAGTATGGAATTACTCTGGGATGCAATACTGAATTGCCAAACATTTGTCAAAAGGAATGAAAACAGCCAACAACATTTCAGTGAGACAAAACAGAAAAAAAGTCAACAGGAACATATATCCAAGGCATACTCAGAAGGAACCAAAAAGGACTGCATGTGTGAAGTCATGACTAAGAATGTTCCTACCAGTATTGTTTCCAACATCAGTAAATTGAAAACAATCTAAATATCCCAGAATAGATTATAGGGATGTATAACTTTTACTATAGGTATATATTTGAAAGGAATTGCAACCAAACTCCAAAAACATAAAACCATGCACAGGAAAGCAATTATTGTCCTTATAAAGCATTATGGTCTTAAATTAGGAAGTCACAGCCAGCTCCGATGGAATGTACGTGGATTTCTAGAACATGGATGGTTAGGGCAGGAGGATAGTGCATTTGAGGTCAAGCGCACCTTCTTTTATTTTTTTAATTTTTTCTATATTCTTTTGTTTATATTCCAACATGCTTTCCCCTTTTCTGGTTCCCCCTCCCCATAAGTTCCATAAGCCCTCTTCCCTCCACCCATTCCCCAATCATCCTCCTCCCATTTCTCTGTCCTAGTATTCCCCTACAATGCTGGATCAAGCCTTTCCAGGACCTGGGCCCTCTCCTTCCTTCTTCTTGGGAATCATTTGATATATTAATTGTGTCTTGAGTATTCAGGGCTTCTGGGCTAATTAATATCCACTTATCAGTGATTGCATTCCATGTGTATTCTTTTGTGATTGAGTTACCTCACTTAGGATGATATTTTCCAGTTCCAACCATTTGCCTAAAAATGCCATGAATTCATTGTTTTTAATTGCTGAGTAGAATTCCATTGTATAAATATACTACATTTCTGTATCCATTCTCCATTGAGGGACATCTGGGTTCTTTCCAGCTTCTGGCTATTATAAATAAGGCTGCTATGAACATAGTGGAGCATGTGTCCTTATTGCATGCCGGGGAATCCTCTGGGTATATGCCCCGGAGAGGTATAGCAGGATCCTCTGGAAGTGTCATGCCCAGTTTTCTGAGGAACTGCCAGACTGATTTCCAGAGTGTCAACCGCAGCTTCTTAGCAAATATCTACCAAAAGAAAGGAAGACAAAGTAAAAAAGACATATATGAACCCTTAGCATCTAAAGCAATCAGTGGCAATCTTTAGGTGTGATGTCTGGCGAATTAATATCTTCCCATATTCTCACTTCAATGTATTTAAAACATTTCACTTTGTATTAATCATTCTATAAGTTTACAATAATAACAGTTTCAAATTTTAAAAGTTAAACACATTAAAGAAAAACATTACCTAGTTGGTCAGTAAGTTTTTACAAACAAAGCCAATAGAAGGGAGAAGGAACATAGCTTAAGTGGGTGGACACAATAACGCAGGCAACACAAACTTAGTTGCAAATGGAGTAACTCAGGCAGAGGAGAGAGCTATTTCCAGTTTAAGATGGTGGACTGGGTGGAGAAAATCTTCTCTCCTGCTAGGTAGCAGATTCTTCTCTTGGTTTTTAAGTGAGGGAGGAAAAAGTTTGTAATATAACCCCTTCTTTTTCAGTTTTAAAATAACAAATCAAAGATACTATATCTGTGGTTTTGCCCTTACTCTAAAGCCACTGGTGGCATATGAATGGTATCTTGAACAGGGACAGGATTGGGACAACCTCAGGCTCTCAAGAGTCACTGGATAGGGGAATAGGAGCATGTTCTTTAGTCCTTTAAAATACCTTCGTTGCGCATGTGTAGATAGTAACTAACCAAGGTGTTGTGTGTTGAAATGGAGATGCAGAAGATTCACCTAAAACATTACTCAATGAGCCAGGAAAGGTTAATCAGGATTCCTGTTCAAAGTCTGGTCATAGTGTTCGTGCTGTGGTATACATAAAGCTTTCAGGCATGAGCAAGCATGAGAAAAGGGGACCGCAAGTTTAGCAACTACAGCTTTATCTTCATTCTCTGTAAACAGAGGCACTTTTTGTGTCTCTGCCAGAGACTGATGAGGACTAGCCTATCTACAACCTTCTCATCATCACAAGCTTGTCAGAAAGTCAACTCATAAAAATATCGTTTAAACAAGTTTTCTTTTGAAGGAGAATTCTCATTGGGAACCTTGGAATTTGAGTTAAGCTTAAAGTTGGGTTTACCAATAAGGTCCTTTTCCTTGAGAATCTTGACATATTTTTTAGGAGTAAAATTTTCCATTTACTAAAAATTAATTAGATTAGATTGGTATGCTCAAATAATGTTTGCATAATTCTGCACTTAGAGGAGAAATGGAAAAATACACTAAATCTTCTCAGTGTTTTCTTGGCACAGAGACAACAATCCAGATTTGTTTAAGAATCTGAATGATCAGAATTTTCTAACTCAAAAATAATCAACTTTAGACAACCCTGTCCTTTCAGTACTACGTCAGGTTACATCAGGAGGATAAAGATAAGGGACAAATTTTGGTGCCAGACTTCTGTGGCTAATAGTGTGGATAATGGAGGAAGGAGAGGTGAAGGCCGGGCAGGTGAGACTGGAAATTTGATATATAATAGCTTAGGTTTCCTATAGTAAGTCATGCAATCCACACACGTTTTTAGGAAGACACTTTCTAATCTACTTCTGCTCTGTGCATTGTCCATGGTCTGCATTTTGTGTCAGTGAAAAAGATTTTTTTTTCTTCTTAGCTATCAGAATCTCATTGTTGAACTCTTGTCCTTGGACCTCTGTAAGTCCTCACAGTATCCTGCCTTCAGTTCAGACAAATTCTTTGACTAACCTTTCTCTCTAATGATGGATTACTGACTTTCAAAAAAATGCTTTCCAACTTGACCTCTTGTTCCTTTGGTGTCTGTCCTTCCAACTCTATGATCTTAGGTGTCTTCTTTGGGTTTAATAATTTCATGAGCAATTATGCCAGTGATAATTGCTATTTCACTGTCTTGACCAGTATGGAAGCATAGGTTTTTAGGCATTTTGTTCACTCAGACAACTCCATGGACCAGACTGAACATTTACCAAGTCCAAGAACTGATTATGTGGTGGTTCCAAACTCCTGGGAGTCATTTCTGGCCCCATGTGCGTAGCCCTTCCACCATTTTCCCCACCATAAACCATACCCATAAACAAGCTTCTATATATTAACTATTATTCATAGAAAAAATGGCCAGAAGACTATGGCATGAATAATGAAAATCTATGTCTGTACTAGAAAAGATTAACTTGTGTCCAGTAAGTACACTAAACACACATCAGTTAGGTTTCTCTTTCTTTACTGTAAAATTTGAAAATAAACCAAGTCCTGAGCTCTAAATTGTTCTTCTGTGAATTAAAAGTTTTGGGATATACATGAAAGCACCTTCTCAGGACAAGGATATTTCACTGATGTCAGATGAAGAGACGCCCATCTTCCTAGGTGCTTTAATTGCCCATGTAGCTTATCTCTAGCATGTGACCTTGACTTCCACAGTTGTTTAGCCAGAGACAGTAGTGTGTAGTAGTTCAGGATTTGAGTAATATGCTGAAGAGAATCGTGGAGCTCTTGTCAGGCATTTGGCTCATTTCCTAATCTGAACAGCATAACAGACCTACTAGAAAATTCTATGAAGTCATAGACTGTCTTGTCCCTAGTTGAATCCTTGGTACACATGGTGTCTGGTATGAAAGTATTTTCTGAGAAAATAGAATGAATCTGACTTGCTTCCTACCATCATTGAACTCTTGTGACATCATAAAGGATCTTTCTTGAAAAATGGTCCTGAGGCAAGAGATAATCAGAGAAAAAAGCAATTTTAACTTTCTTTGTGAAATTGCTCAAGGGAAGATTCTTCTAAAGCTTCTCAATTATAACATGACATTGCAGAAAAACTACATTTAGGGTTTCTATATTTAGATTGCATTTGTGAGTTTGTCATACTTTATTCAAGAATTCCCCCCAATCCCCAACTGTCCCCTGTGTTAGACGTTTCTCCAGGTAATGGGGAAGCTGTAGCGAGACCACTGACATGGAAGCCCCCAGAAAATGAGCAAGTCTTGCCTTTCTTCTTAGCTTAAATTTACAATAACAAATCATTATCCATGAGGTTCTGTGTTAGGGTGGAGAAGGAAATTTTCACCTGATGCTGTTGAGAGACAGTGAATGCTAGATGTTCACTGGTTGTTGGTGAGAGTTAATTTTCAGGACTCACAGACTCACACAGTGGCATTGGGAGAGAAGCCTGTGGAAGTTCAATGACCAATGCCTTTCTCTCTTGAGAGAAAGACTATAAATTTTAATTCTCTTAGTTTTGTCAGTATTACAGAATTGTTGCTACAAGTGACCGCTCCTTCAGAGCTGAGCTGTAACATGAGTGAAGTAAGAGAGATTCCTATGCATTACTTCTTATCTGAAGTGCTTTGCTCTCCATCTGTCTTCTCCATGGTGTGCAGAGGGGTATCTGTGCCCTGAAATAAGCAGGATGAAAGCTTCCCAGGGGAAGGCATCTCCACACTGATGCCTTCTCGTCTTGGCCATGACCTTTGCTCTTCATCCCGGGATCAGCCTTTTTAATGTGTCTCCGAAGTCCCTCCAATATTTTTCTTTTAATTGAAAAACATTTTTTTTCATATGATATATTCTGATCTTGAATTCCCTTTCACCCGGATCTTCTCAGATTCTTCCTCCCACCCTACCAAACTCCAAAAAAACCTTCCTTCTCTCTTTAAAAAGTACATAAAAAAGAAGCAGCAGAACACCAAATTTTAAAAAAAAATACACAGAAATCAAATTATAAAAGTAAATGACCAATGATGTAAAAAAAAAAAAAAGCCAAAATAAAGGATTTATAAGACAAAAACAAAACAAAGCAAAATCTTGCAAAATTATCATTGGGTTTCTTTCATCTTGGCCACTACTCTTGGTCATGAGGCCTACCCTGAAGTATGGTTAATATACCCACTGAGACTCCTTTGGAGGAAACAAATTTGTCCATTACAAGTGGGTATCAATTGCAGCTAGCTTCTTGGTGAGGAGTGGAAGCCCATGTCCACTTCCCCTCTCAATCATGGGACCTTATTTTGATCCTGCACAGACCTTGTCCATGCTGTCACTGTCTGTGAGTTCATATGTGCATCAGTTTTGTGTCTGAAAGGTACTGTTTCCTTGAAATCCTCCATCACCCCTGGCTCTGACAAACTTCCTGCTTTCTATATGTTCTTCCTATAGATTCCTAATAGATCCCTGTGTCCTGAAAAGAGGAGTTTGATGAAGACATCCCATTTATGACATGACCAAGTGCTCTAAAGTCTCCCCACTCTCTGAATGTTGTCCAACTGTTTAGAAATCTCCCAAACCTTTACATCAATATGTATTTTGATCTAAAGACAAAATAAGTTGTTCCTAGGTGCCTTTAATTTCTTCTCTTAATATAAGCAAACACAGCCTGTTCTATTTTTTAAAATATACCTCCTGCTGTAAAAACAAGTACAACAGTACCCAGATATTGGCTTCTGGGGACTCTTCTGAAAGTCTGCATAGAGACTTGGTCTCTGGGAGTAACCGATATGGAAGTACAAAGTCTAAATAACTATTTCCAAGAGAAAGAGAAACAGCAAAGTGTCTGCAGTTTACACCCAGTGAAGTCATTTTGGTTGTTCCCAAACCAGATGGCAGTTTAATAAAATTTAGTCAAGCTGTTACATAGAAGTCCACATGTGACCATTTTGAAATGTGGCAACCAGTTTCTATCTGAAGGACACATGAGAGCAGGGTGAGCTTCCCTGAGGCTCAGTGTTACTTGGAACTCTGCCGTAGCTACAGCCAAGCTGTGCGGATACTTTCTCTAGAATCTGCCAGAGCTGCACCTCTATGGAAAAGTTCCAGTGCTCTTACTGTCCATGGAGCCGTAACTTAACCATCTAAGCATTACTCCTATAGCATAGGTCTCATCACCAGAACTTTCTAAGAAGAACCCTAAATCTAAAGTCTGGAGATATCACATCCTGGCAAGTGACATCCATGATGAGACATTCACCCTGTGACCTGTGATGTGCTGCCTAAGCTATTAAAAAAAAGTGAAATAATCTGGAAAACAAAATATCAATGGATATGAATGTATTGGGCAAACTACTGAAAGCAGATACTCACAGAGTATAGAAGAAAGGCTGAAACAAATGTATTCTAGAGGAGCACTTACCTCTCACTGTTTCCACCCTGAAGGAAAAATCCACAGATTACATAGTTTATGTTTTTGTTTTAAAATAAATGTTACACGCACACACACACACACATACACACACACACAAACACACATACACACACACACACACACACACATATATATATATATATATATATATACATACATACATACATACATACATACATAATAGTGCAATTGGTGTATTTCTGATAAGTAATGTGTAAACACAATGTGTAAGAGGAAGATGCCTCTTCAAGAGTCTTGAATCCTACTAGTATCTTGGTCCTCAGCACCTGAGACAGTGCTTGCAGAGCAGGTGTTTCATAAATATCTAAAAAATTAACTAGTATATACTGTTTCATGTTGAGGCATTATCTTTTTGCTTACATTTTAATAATAAATACTGCATCCACCCATGTCGTTGCTCCCAGGGACGAGTCTGCACTACCCAAGTGACACTATGTAACCTTGCTCCCCAGGTTATCCCTGATTAGTAAATAAAGATGACCACAGTCAATAGTGGGGAAGAAGTGAGACAGGTGGGGTTCTTAAGTTACTGGGCTTGGGGTCTGAGGGAGAAAAGAGTGAGGAGAGGAGGAAGCTGCCACAGGGTAGGTGAGTCAGGAAAAGATGGCCACAGGACTGGGCGATTGAAGTTGAGAGCTGCCCGGATGAAACATGGTACATTTTAAAATGGGGTTAATGATGAGGAAATAGATTCTAATATCATAGAGGGTAGGTATCTGCCCAGCTCATAGTGCTGATGAAGGCTTATTATAAATATAAAGGTTGTATGTTTTTTTATCTAGGAACTGAATGATCAAAGGTGGGTACAAGTCCCTGATTGAGATGACATATGTTCTACAGCAAACCAGTATTCTAAAGTACTCATTAGTACAGCCAGTACTTCCTTAGGTGTCCAGGGTCCAAGAAGAGGATGTGTCTGTGTTAAGCACTGGGCTTGTGGTGGCAGCCTTCCCTGAGGATATGCAACAAAATGTAACCATTCAACATTTGCAACAATACAGTGAGTACTTTGGGTAGACCATCAATCACAACAGCAGGTTTTATCCTGGCTGAGTTTGTAGAAGTATGAAATAGTGATATAAAAGTACTCCTGCAGAACCATAGACTTCCAACATTCCTGCTGTTTTAGATCCCTCCTCCTTTTTAGGATATTTAGCCCAGGTTCTCATTAAGTGTACCAGACCATCTCCAAATTGTATCAGAATAGAGAAAATACAAGGAGAGGACTTCTGAAAGTGCTTCAATAGATATTTCTAGAAAAGTAAAACCATTACCTAGGTAGACAGAGATTCAAACTACCTGGGCTCATTCAGCCTACTCCCTGCCCCAACCCCACTATGATATGCCTTGTGTGCAGTGTGTGAATATTGGCACGCATGTGGACAAACCTGGAGCCCATAGGAGGACATCAAGATGTCTTCTTCAATTGGTTCTCCACCTTGAGATAGCAACAATATCTCCCACTGAACCTGGAGCGCTCTCTTTCAGCTCAGTTGACTAGCAGGTAAGCGCTCGGTATACATCTCCAAACAGAGGAACCCTGAAGTGACAGAGGTGTGCAGCCATGACTGACTTGTCCATGGGTGTTAGGACTCTGAAGACAGAAGCTCATACTTGAAGAGCAAGGCCTTTACCCACCGAGCAGTGTCCTCAGCTACTTTGGACCAGTTAGAAGATGATCAATTACATATAACTTTATTTAACAAGTTTATGTGACCTTCCTCAGTCAAAATTTCCCAAGCAATGATTTCCAGATCTTTGCTGACTCCCAGTGTTCCTCCCAACTTCAAAGTTTTGCAAAGTCATGATTCCAAGCAAGCTTTGGAGAAATAGGAAACTCTGAAGCCATACTGTTCCTAAACTAAATAATACTTACACAAGCAAAGTAGCTACTCTCAAAAATGTTGCATTTCCCTAAACACTGCATTTCTTTAAGTGAGGTAAACCTTGAAAAGAAAAGAGCCTGCATGCTCTTCACATCTCTCCACTCCACATTGTGCTTCAGAACTTGAGAACTATAAAGAGGGCTAGAGAGGAGGCTCAGTGGTTAAGACTGAATGCTTCTCTTGAAGAAGATTTGGTTCAGCTGCCTGTGGTGGCTCACAATGGCCTGAATCTGCAGCTCCAGGAAATCTGGTGTTCTCTTCTGGCCTCCATGGGCACATCTTCTCACATGCACAAACCAGTCAACCCCTTTTCCCCATTCCCCCCACCCCCACATGTACACTTTTAAAAATAGTAGAAACCAAAGTTCATAAAAAGCAACAGTGAAAGAATTAATTTTATCCTTTCATTCAAAAAATAGAGAAACGTTTCTGTCACTTTCTGTTACAAATTTGCTGGCACCATATGCATTATCTAAACATCAGCTGTGATTTCCCTTAATAATCTCTTTCCTGATGTCACCAGTGCACAGAGTCCAAATTACTTTTTTATGCCATTTCCTGCACTCTGGCTAAGTGTTCTGACCACAGGTTTAGTTTAGAAAAAACTGTCTGCAGTTCTGCCCCTTAAGAGTTGGGTATTACCATAGCAATAAAGAATCCCAAGAAACCTAGCCAGATGTCAGTCACATAATAGACTATTATTTTCTTTTCCTGAGTATCATACAAAATTAGTCCTTCTGTCATAGATAATTTTTGAAGTAATATTTTAAAATGTGAGGAAATAGGTAAAAAGAAAAAAGGGTAAAATGTCATCTCATTAATGGCTTAATTTTTTTCAGGAAACTGCCTCATTTTCTCTTGAGTTTTTATCTCCATCTTCAGGATTCCTTCTCCACTAGTCTGTTCTTTGAATTTTTTTGTCATACTAATAGCCCTTGTATTTAATAGTAACAGGCACCATTTACATAATAAGTACATTATCTGAGAAAATTTTGCACTGATGTCAAGATCATGGTGTCTTGGGTCGGATGATCACAGATTCTGAAATTGGAGAATGCTGTGCACAAGTTGCTGAAGCTCTGGTGGCTTAGAGCTTTATCCTTGCTTTCAGAAGTTCAAGGTCATCCTGCTTTACCTAGCAGGTTTTGGAACAACCAGGGGCACACAGTGAGACTCGGTCTCAAAAAAACAAAAAAGTTATTAGTCCTTCAGGAGATTAGTTAAACTTTCTTCATCTCAGGATCTCTGTTCATTTTATGGGACTACTAATTTTACACCCACACAGGACTATAGGAAATGTCTTAGTCAGACCTTTCTTCCCCATGACAAAACAACTGGCACAAACAAGTTGAGAGGAAGATTTATTTTAGTTCACTCTTTAGTTCAGAGCTTTCAGCCTGTCACCAACTGGTTTTATTGCTTTGAGGACCATAGCCAGGCAGAAATATGCTGGCAGGGTGTAGTAGAGAAGTGTGTGCAGTAGTCAGAGGGCAAAGAAGATTCACAGGAATGAGACAGGCGTAAGATACATCTTATCAGCACACACCACCCACTTCTTCACAATGAGGTTCTACCTTCCACAACCCTCCCACCTTCCAAGAGTTTGTTCAAGCCCAGGCAATGGCTTGGAGGGGCAATGCACTGTCAACCCTGAAAACTTGAAGTCAATTCCTAAGTCCCATACGATAGAAGAAGAGAACTGATTCCTTCCAATTGAGTTCTGACCTCCACATGCATGTCCTAAGACACATGAGGGTGCATGTACAATAAGTAAGTGTAATAAAAATAATTTTAAACTGTCAATTCAAATTTGAATGTCTCAATGGACTCATGTGCCCTTGTTGTTGAATTAACTACTTTCCCTGAAGCTCCACTTCTTAATACTGCTTGCATCAAAAGTCAGGCACTCAGGGAACCTGACTGAAGAGGAAACAGAAAGAGTGTAAGAGCCAGAGGGGCTGGAGGACACCAGGAGAGCAAGACTCTCTGAATCAACTAGGCAAGGTCCATATGAACAACTCACGGAGGCTGCAGCGGAAAGTACAGGGCCTGTAGAGGTCTGCACTAGGTTGTCCATCGATATATTATAGCTTTTAACTTCCTGGAGAATAAACGGCTCTCTGACTCTTATGTCTGCTCTTGGCACTCTTTTTCTCCCGTTGGGTTGCTATTACCCACATCTTTTCTTTATCTCTCTATATTCTATTTT
Organism: Apodemus sylvaticus; assembly: GCF_947179515.1. NCBI lineage: Eukaryota > Metazoa > Chordata > Mammalia > Rodentia > Muridae > Apodemus > Apodemus sylvaticus. The sequence continues at coordinate 27,794,506 of NC_067472.1, forward strand.
GTCGTTTTGTTTTTCTCTTAGAAGTCTGTTCTGTTCTAATGAGAACAAAAGGGAGTGAATCTGGAGGGGAGGGGCAGTAGAGATGAGCTGAGAGGAGTAGAGGGAGAGAAAACTACAATTGGGATATATTCTCTGAGAAAAGAATCTATTTTCAATAACAGGGGAAAATGAACAAACAAATGAAAACAAAACAAAACAAAACAAGAAACCAAAAAGCAAAAGAAGAAAAATTGTGTCCTCATACATGAAGCTTTTGTAAGACACTTTGACCTTTATTTCCTTCTCTCTATAATCCGAGTAAGGAACAGTCTTCAGTTTATAGGTAAAGTGGAGAATTGTGGAAATCATTTGACTACACCTACCTAGTAAGTGGAAAGTCAAATATGAACACAATTCATTTCTTTGTGCTTTTACTCATTCAGTCAACTATCCAAACTGTCATTTAACAATGTGTCAGGAACCACTCTGAGGATGACCTTGGTGAACAAAACCAAGGTGTCTCAGTTCCTAGTTGTGTGTGATTCTCTGTGTTAGTCATCCTTCTGCTCCGGTAACCAGATCAAATGAGGAAAGGCTTCTTGTGAGTCGTGGTTTCTGAGGTTTCATTCTGTGGCTGGCTGGTACAGTTATACTCAGGCTTATCACAAGGCGGAAACATGATAGTATCCCTAGTCCTCAGTCAGGGTGACCAGGAAGCAACAAGGAAAGGAGGGAGCGGAGGGCAATACATAGTCTTTAGAAACAAATGTCCAGTAATCTACAGCCTATATCTTCTAATGAGGTTCCAACTGCTAACAGCCCACTCACTCACCAATGGCTTAACTAATTAATGGATTAACTAATCAATGCATTAGACCTTTGATAAAGTTTGTACACTTGTGAGTCAATCACATTTCAAAAATGCCACTAGCCAGGACATCTACTACAAGCCTTTTATGAACATTGATCATAAGTCCCAAGCAAAACACTGGAAAATAACTTCAGGTTATGATATGTGCTGCAGCTGATGTAAGCATGATGGCAGGACTAAGGGCAATCGGAAAGGTGAAAAATGAGCGTTCCAGGAATTGGAGGGTGAAGGAAAGCCAATTTTAGGGAGTCTTTCGGGAAGAACTAAGAAAATAGTCTTGCCCCCTTCCTTTCTGTCTCCTTACTTGCTCCTGAGCCTTATTTCCATCTCCAGTCTCCTCCCACACCCAGGCTATTAGGGTTTTCTATAGAAACAGCGCTATACAGCTATAAACCCTTCCACGTGAATATGATTTTATTTTATTATGAGGAGTTGGCTCACGGGACAAGGGACACTGAAAAGTTCTGTGATCTGCAGTCAGCAAGATGGAGACCAAATGGTAGAGCTCAGTCTAATTGTCAAAGCTCCAGGAGCAAGACAGCACATGGTGTGCACCCTGATGCAAAATAGGCAAAGGTGTTATATTACAGCTCAAACTGTCTGCAAGAAAGTAAACTTGCTTTCTGCTCTTCTTAAGCCCATAACAAATTAGATGCTGCTCACCCACTCTGACGAACACAGCTCACCTTCTTAGTTTATTTGCACCAATACTCATCTATAAACAGCCCTCCTTAAACATCTCCCAGAACAACATTTTCCTGAGGATCTTTGACCTAGAGCCTGTTGCAGCTGGCGCATGAACTTGAGCAGTTCATCTCCCAGAGCTGGAGTGTGCAGTTACATCTATCTCGAATGCATTTACACCATCTCCTTCCTGGTTGTTTCATATTTTCCAGGAATTTGAAGACATTTGCAATAATTTAAGTTGACCACAATACCCCAGAAAGCTTTGCTTCCTTTCTGTATGCCAGTCCCATAGCCTTATATCGGAGTTGTTTCTAAATTGGTAAATGAATTGTGGCTCTATAACACAAGTTATAGAACTTGTTAGACCAAATGTTCTAGAACATATATTAACATTGAAAGATGTAACCATCTACTCTAAGCAGTCATTAAAACCCATAATATGCTCACATTTGAATACTTACTGAAAAAAATACGAAGTGCTTGTGACATAGAACCTGTTTTCTGGCTATAGCCTCAGCCTTGATCATCATTAAGAAGAACAAACACAATGAAAACTCCACTTTAGTTAACGACTCTTTTCTGATCACAGTCTTTGAGGGCAAGGCATTCATGACTTAGTGTTTTGTCTTAAGAGTGGACAGATTTCTTTCTATAGTTGAGAATGCACACATTGAAAAATCAAGGCAGCCAATGCATGCTGGGTTAAGACATTCAGTGAAGGAATGGAGGGGCAAGCAAGGGTAGGGCAAGCAGGCAAAGAACAAAAGCTTTCTTTTTTTTATAGAGTCCTTCCTTCTTACATATAGTCTTCCAGCAAAAGGTATGGCCCATATCAAATTAAAGGCATGTCTTCCTGACTCAAGTTGCAAATGAAATGCCTGTCTTCCAGCCTTAAGATCTGGATCAAATATGTGAATTTCTGTCTCAAAGGTCCAGAGTAGAAATGGATTTACCCTCTTTAAACCAAGTAGAAAATATCCCACATATGTGCTCTTCATTTCTGGAGTGTAGTCCATTCCAGATATAGTCACATTGACAACCAAGAATAACCATCACAGAAGGAAAATTCATTTTCACATAGCCATTCATTATGTAATGATTCAAATGCTTTCAGCCTAAGTCAAACCCTTCCCTACAACATATTTTTTATATAAAATAAAATAAAAATAAAATGAAAATTGTCTTTGGTATAAATGGGACCTTAAGATGTTTCATAAACTATATTAAGATATAAATATTCTGGTCTGAAAATAATCACTGTGAAAGCAGCTGTCTAAGAAGCTGTATTCAATGGAATCTAGAGATGATCCTCCGACTGCTGCCCCTGTACTGGGGCATCAAGCCTCCCTCTCCTCCCATTAATGGCAGACAAGGCCATCCTCTGCTATATATGTATCTGGACTCCTGGCTCCTCCATGTATACTCTTTGGTTGGTGGTTTAGTCCCTGGGAGCTCTGGGATGTCCAGTTAGTTGATATTGTTCTTTCTATGGAGTTGTAATCCCCTTCAGCTCCTTTAGTCCTTCTCCTAGCTCTTCCATTGGGGTTCCTGGGCTCAGTCCAATGGTTGGCTGTGAGTATCTGCCTCTATATTGGTCGGGTGCTAATAGAACCTTTCAGGGAATACTGCAGTATAAAACAGGCTTTTGTTAGATAATTTTGACCAATTGTGGACAAACATGTGATGACACTTAAGGTGGTCTAGCTGAAATAAATTATTTGATGAAAGAAGTGCAATTTCAATTTAGAGTTGATACAATGAGTCATAATTCTATTACAGTCTGAGAAGCACCTGGGTAAGAAAAACAGTTCCTAAGAAGAATGGAAGAAGCAGGAAGTTTAAAGAATTGGTTCATAGAATTGCTGGGCTGGGAACCTAACCTGTCTTGGATAGATGTCATGCGGGCATTAGAGGCAAGATTTGAAGTTTTAGCCTCAAGACTAAAATCTACAAATGCCCACAGAGAGCTAGAAAAACAGGATTAACATATGGTTTTGAGATAGAATTAGTTTTCTAGGAACCCTCAGTTTTGGACCTTTAGTTCTAGTGGATGAAGCCAATCTATGTTTTATATATATATATACATGTTTTTCGAGACAGGGTTTCTCTGTGTAGCCCTGGCTGTCCTAGAACTCACTCTGTAGACCAGGCTGGCCTCAAACTCAGAAATCCGCCTGCCTCTGCCTCCCAAGTGCTGGGATTAAAGGCATGTGCCACCACCACCTGGCCTCCAATCTATCTTATAAAGGCAATATCTTCTATGTAAAGTCAACAGACTGTACATGTTAATCAGATCTACCAAATAGCATCACCCAAACAGTTCAATCAGCACCCAACAGTCTTATGTTGGACCACACGCACACTGGAGCCTAGCCGCGTTGATATAAAATTAACTGTCACAGTTGGACATTAGAACCAAAATCCTAATCAGGAAGTTGCAACTTCCTCTCCATCCTGACACCAACAGGTATACAGCAATCCTCAGTAACTTAGAGATTCTGTGAGTATACTGTATCCTATTTTAGCTGAAATCTAGAGCTGACCTCTGGTGCCTGTTGCCACTAGTGGGTTCCACTCTCTGCTAGTTGTCTTATCAATACTTGGAAACTGCTTAAATGCCCTGTTTTTAAAAATATTTTCTCTCTTCTGTCTTAGCCACTACCGCACACACCATTTGTAATTTCAGAAATCAACAAGTGTCCCCAGGAGAAAACCAGACACGTTTTCTATCCATCCTACTCAGAAGAAAGTGATACTTAACATCTTTAATTTTTCTCAACCTAAGCCAGACGAGTTTTATTGGCATCCTTTGCTTCTCGTTAGTGACTTGATCCCAGATGAGACATCACTCAGTTTAAGTCTAAAATTCCCTTCGGGAAAGGTTACACACAGAATGGCAGCTCCTGTCTGTTGGGGAGGTTGCTCCTTCTCTTGAATTCTCTCTGGGGTCAATTACTGTACTTCAACAATTCTGTGGGGCTTGAAAAACAGATGCTTTCCTCTAGTTTGTGCATTGTCTGATTGTTTTCATTTGTAGCCAGGGCTGTTAACCTTCAGACTCTTCCGGGCCCACTTCACTCTCTCCAGATTTTAAACCAAAGTGTATTTAATTCTATCTGGAATTTATTTTTGCTTTAAAATAATTGAGAAAATAAAATAACCTAAATAGACAAATCACACACACACCCCCAGCATTCCCCTTTAATTGAAACTGTGTCTCCACTCTCCTTTAAGAAAGGTTTTTTACCACTGTTTTGTTAATTTCACAATTTATGTTTCTGCTTTCATTGTGATGCGATGTTGAAGGAAGAACAGATTCCTTTCAGAGATGAATATTTTCTCTTGTACTGTTTTGCTTTGATGTTTGCTTTTACTGGATCATGGAAAATAGCAAGCCTGTATTTATTTCTACCTTTTGAAGTTCACTGAGTGTTATTTGGATCTGTTGCTATGAAGGTTTCGTAAGCAGTAAAAAGAGTGCAGATTCTGAACTTGTACATCTTTCTAAATGTGCTTGATCTATGATCTACCTTTTTAAATTCTTGTATCCTTTGTTTCGGGTGTTCCTGGTGCATGTAGAGTTTCACCACATATGCTGGTCAGAAGAAGGAGGACAACAAGGTACAGTCACCTTGAGAGACTCCCTTGGAATGCCTATGTAAATATGCCTTGCTTGTGGGTATATCTGTAAGGAATTGTCTGGATTGTGGTACTTGAGGTGGAGAGACCCAGCCTAAAAGTAGACAGCGTTGTGCCCTAGGTCCTGAACTGGATACGTTGAAAAAGGAAGCTGAGTTCTAGGCATGTGTCCGTTCATGCTGTCAGCTCTTGACTGTGAATGTATCTACTTCAAGTCCCTGCTTTGACTTCCCCACAAGGGTAGACTACAACCTGGAACTGTAGGAAGAAAAAACCCATTTCCCTCCAAAATTGCTTTCTGGTCTGGAATTTTATCACAGCAGAAATGGAACAACTTTGTATCCTTCTCCTTGTCCTTCAAAAATGTAGATAATTGTATTTAAGATATATTACCAGTAGTATTATGTGGGAATATGCTGAAAGGTGTGAGAAATAATAAAAAGCAGCCTGTGTAAAAGTGACTCATTATGTCTTAACTCACTTTCTCAGGAAAAATGTGTTCTGCTAAATAAGCTAACAAGGAAGTCAGTTTAAGCAGCAAGCACTCCTGGTGCCTATTAAAGAAACAATGTATCTTCTTCACTTGAGTTGTTTATTCACTGGGACTTTTAAAGCCACAGTAATTAACAGCAGACTTTTTCTTGAACAGTACATGTGCGGTTTATTTCATAAATTAAGAGTTTTCTTTTTATTTGACTTGCCTGGCTTTGTTTATCAATTATAGCAAGAACAGACAACTCTATAATTCTAATGTTTTGAATTATCAGTCATAGTCATAGACCCCTATATTTCTTTTCTGACAATTGATACAACTGGCAAAATACAAATTTTTAGGTGAAATAATTGCAATAATAATAATAATTAATAATAATAATAATGTTTTTCTTTCTTTCTTCCTTTCTTCCTTTCTTTCTTTCCTTCCTTTTTTAACACACCAGATTTTATTCCCCTCCCAGTCCACCCTCCTATTGTTCCACATTTGATACCTCATCTCCACACACACAAACACACACACACACACACACACACACACTGTCTCCAAGAGGATGTCCCCACCTCACCCTACCAGACCTCTAAATTCCCTGGGGAATTCCTGCTTTTTGAGGGTTAGATGCATCTTCTCTGACAGAACCCAGATCAGGCAGTCCTCTGATGTATGTGTTGGGAGCCCCATATCAGCTGGTATATGGTACCTGGTTGGTGGTCCAGTGGCAGAAATCTCAGGAGTCCAGGTTAATTGAGACTGCTGGTTCTCCTACAGGGCCATCCTCCTCCTTGGGGCCTCCTCTTGAGCTGGATTTCACTTTGGGCCTGTCACTGAACCTTCTTTTCTTCAGGCTCCTCTCCATTTCCATCACTGCAGTTCTTTTAGACAGGAACATTTATGGATTAGAGTTTTGTCTGTGGGATAGCAACCCCATCCCTTACTTGATGCCCTGTTTTTCTGTTGGAGGTGGGCAAAATACAGATTTTAAAGATGGCTAGAGTCCCACAAATTATTAAAAGATTTTCTTTTAAAAAATCTCTGACCTCATGGAATGATTTATTGAGTTGTCTCTTTGACTTTAAATTCAATGGATCTTAGCTGTACTATTTTTTGTGCAATCAAAGAGACATTTATACATATATCCATGGCAATTTATACATGCCATAGGCAGGCAATCTAATGAAGCAAAGGCATGATGGATGGCTTCAGGGCCATCATCCAGCCCTGAATGTAGACCAGATATTAAGACATGGGATATTCCATGGACTTTCCAGTTCCTGTAAATTATTATGAATGGAAGTAGTCTTTTAAATCTGCTTGCCTATTACTTCATTGATCATGAATTATGCCTTTGGGCATAGTGAACTTAGGACATACCACCTGCTGGAACAAATTGTTTTATGTTTTTTATTTTTGTTCTTGTTGCAGGTGACTCATCATTATTCCATCTTACAAAAGATGTGCAATGGACCTCTAAGGCGTTGAGTGATTTTTCTATGTGGTTAGTTTTAGCTGAGTCATCTGCAGTTTTTCATCTGGCATTTTGATGCATACTATCAACTGTAATTGGTACCTCCAACTTCTGACAAGGATACGTACTGCTCTGGGATCATATATGAAGATTTATTTGGGGAAATCTGTTCTCTTCACTTAGCTATTCTTTTTTGTGATCAAGATGAACTTAGATCATATTACAATCAGGCTTTGCATCCCCAACTAAAATGTATATTGGAGCTGAAGTCAGCTCAGTAGTTAAGAGCACTTGTATTTGAGGTTGACCCAGGTTTGGTTTCTGGCAACTACATGGGACTCACATGTGTCTGTAACTCCAGATCCAGGGGACCCAATGGCCTCTTTTTGCCTCCACAAGTATGCACATGGTGCAATACATACATACATGCAAAACATTCATACATAGAAAATATATGATAAATAAAAAAAGTGTTTCACAAAAATGTATACTTTTTAGACCACTTTTATAATTCTTAAAAAAATAGCATATTTGCTTATCTATGAAATAAAAACCAACAATTACCAGCTATGGTCACTGTGGCTGTTGTGTGTATTTGGTTGACTTTTGTGAAGTGCTTATGATAGTGTCTGATATGTGTTTAGTATTAACAGCATTAACTACTCAGTAACATTAACACAGGGACAAAAAGTCTACCCCTCCTTAGAAAAATCAGGGAATAGCTTATATAAATGATTGCATTTACCTTGAGTGCTGAGGGATGAGTGGGAGTTTTCTGAGAGGAAAGATGAGGAGGCAGGGGATTCAGAGTGCCAGGGGCCTTGTGTGTAATGACACAGATCTTCAGCTGTCTGCTGCTTTCATGAAAATTGGATCCAGGTTTATTCTACTCTAAAAGCCACAAAGCCCACCCACTTTGAAACAAATCTATTATTATTCACCTAGCTCATCAACGTAACAACATTTCTGCATGTAGTTTATCTGAAACCTATGTGTTTTCCATAGTGATAAGCTAACATGATCACCAGAAGGGCAGGTTCCCCCAACTTCCAATGCCGGTTCTCTCCAAATGATCTTCAGAACAGGTTGAAGACGTACTTGCATGTGTTGTCATTACAGGACCCTTTGTCTAACTTTTCTCCTAAAGAAGTTTCCTTGGCAGTGTATAGTCATTCTACCCTTTCCTCCTCAACACCCACACGCTCTGGTACGACTTCCTCTAATGGACATCATTTTTGCCCAGCCTTCTTATCTTTATAGTTTGGCAACAGCAGAACCATCAAGACCTGGGTGTGCATTACTCCAGCCCTCACTCCAGCTGTACCGCATGTGGCTAGATCAGGCTGCTCATTGCCATCTTCTTCACCACCACACTTGTCTTGGTCTTTGGTTAATGGCTGCAGGAAATGCTACTTTACTCTGTCTTTAGAAATGAATCAGGAAACATATTGCTGTGCTTCTGCTCAGCCTTCTCAAGGCATACAAGAGCATCTTACTGAAATAGTTTTCAAAGAAATAGAGTTTTAAGACTGATCACAATGTTCCTAAAACTTTATTATTCACTAAGGGTTAATGCTTCTTTATCATTTAAGATATGGTAAGCTGTGGTTTTTATTATTTCAACAAACTTACTTTAACAGCATATCCTAACAGAACTGGTAGGCTATACCAACCTTTATTTCTAGATTGACTCTATGGTTAAGTTCCCCTAGGAGCTATCTTGTGAGCCACTTTATCTTTAAACTTTGAAACAGATATAGCATTGCAGGGTTAAAAATTTGGCAATCTCAAGTAAACTGTATTATTTATTCTAAAGTCAGATTCCTGGCTCCCTCTCAGTGTTTTGGGAATCCCATTGATGTAAGAGATCCCAGAATTTTCAACACAGTCAACTTGGTAATTCCTGTCCCCAGGCTGGTATCTCTCTTCCTCTGCCCATGGAATTCCCAGAAAGGCGGCACCTACATATGATACCAGATTTTTGAGAACTGTAGAGTAATTGTTAATAATGTAATCTACTTTTATTGCTTAGTAATAGGAAATAATGATAAATATTTATATAATATCCACAATATGCTGGTCACTGGTTTAAAAATATATAACTAGCTCAGCTCACATTTAATATTCATGACAGTAGATACTATTTTCTATATTTTGCATAACAGGAAACTGAGGCACAATAGCTAAGAAACAGGGACAAGATCAGACATATAGGAAATAGTAAAACTCTGGCAGCCCTTTGCAAACTTTATGCTAAACACACTAATATAGCAAGAATTTCCTATATTAAATATATAATGTCAAATTCTTTAGAGGCACAGAGTCCAATAAATCTAAGGTTTTATAGTCTCGGCTATGGTATTGTTGCGATCTTTCAGCCCAGTTTTATTCCACAGCCCTTGGGAATAGCCAGCTTCTTGTGGGTTAAAAGTGGGGTCCTATGTCTGGCCCAGAGCTCGGGCCACTGAGCAAGGCAAACATAGGGAGTTGGACTGCATCGCCATGGCAGGTGTCTGGCTGTGAGAAGCTGCAGGACCCCTCCCCACCATGCTCTTGGGGTGGGGGAAGGGCAGTCTGGGGGAAGGGCAGTTCGGGGGGGTCCCTGAGGAACCGACAAGGCCATGGGTTCCCAGGCCTCACAGAGGCAGAGGATGACAGGTTCTGTCTTGGACACCACAGCTGGATGTCTTGGAAGAGCTGAGAACAGGGTGGTGATCGGAAGGAAAGGAGGAGATCCGACTGGTGTCCTGGTGTCCTTGGCTGCTAGCTCAGACAGGTGACTTGACTTTGTGGTGACCATGGCTGGAAGCACAGAGGGGTTTCCCTGCAGGAGATTAGACATGGCTCTTGAGAGAGAGACCTGCTCCATTGCTCAGGACAGAGGGTCCAGATGAGAAGGGGCAGTCCATAGCTTTAAGCCATTTATTTTTGGTTGTAATGAGTTTTAATGAGTGAAAAGCAGAAGCTGGCCATGGAGAAGGGGGGAAGGGAATAGGAAAAGGGGGAGCAAGGGAGCAAGAGGAAGAATAAGAGAACAAGAGAAAACAAGAGAACAAGAGAGAGAGGAGGGGGCTCACAACCCCTTTTAGAGTGGTCACAGCCTACCTGACTGTTGCCAGTTAACTGTGGCGGTGGAGTCCAGAAAATACCAGAGGCTTGGGGTGTTGCCCTACATGACTGATGGCCACAGAATTATAGAGAGCTGAGGGCTTATGTCAGGAGCCTAGTGTCTAGGAGCATGGCCAATGATCCATCCCTTGCAGAACTGTCTGCGGGATCTCCAGAGTTTAAGCCTAGCTCAACCAGAAAACAGGCTACCTTTCATGGTCCCACAACCTCTATTTACAAGGTTGTAAATAGGCTAGGCTAGCAAGGCTAGCAAACATAGCATGCCACCTCTGGAGAAGAAGAAACTGGACAGCTTATTTGTATCTTCAAACCATCTGAGCCTTGGTCTCAAAAGCTCTAAGCTATGATCATATGAACAAATAAACATACATGTGATGTCTATATAATAATGCTACATACTTATTACAAATGGCCAATGTGGAAAAAACTGATAATACTAAATACTAATGAATTCATTGATTAAAAGATTTCTCATGTACTGTAGATAGGTGTATACTTTGGCATTGGTAATTTAAACAACTACTAGGCATTTTCTGAAAATTAGTTCTTATTTGCTCATTGGGAAATTCCATTGGTTGATCTATAGTAAACATGAGTGTATGCATGTCACCAAAAGATAGTCACTAGAATGTTTATGGTAGCAGCAGTTATATAGGCTCCAAACACAATAGAATTAGTGAAAATAATGTGTTATTTCAATTCAACTGATATGCACATAAATATGGACTAGACTCATCTGTATACTGTTGAGTAAATTAAGTCAGAACAAAATAAGCTCATAATGTGTAAGTCATTTCATGTGAGCTACAAATTCTAGTAGGATTAATCTATGATATTAGATTCCCCCTTTTATGGGCAGTGTGCTGGGTATTTTATGTCAATGCGACACAAGCTAGAGTCACCTGAGAGGAAACCTCAATAGATAAAATGACTCCTTAAGATTGAGCTGCAAGCAATTCTGTAGGGCATTTTATTAATTATTAGATGTTTATGTAGGAAAACATGCTCCATTGTGGAAAGTGCTATCTCTAGGCTTGTAATCCTGGGTTCTATAAGAAAACAGACCTACAAATCTAAGGGAGCAAGCCAATAAGCAGCACCCCTCATCAGCTCCTGCCTCCAGATTCCTTTCCTATTTGAGTTCTTGTCCCGACTTCCTTCAGTGATTAATGGTAATGTCGAAGCATCAAATAAATACACACGTTCTTCCCCAAGTTGATTTTGGCTGTGGTTTTTATCACAGCAATAGAAACCCCAACAAACACAAAATTGGTACCATGAGTGGGGTATTGCTATAACAGAACTGACCATGCTGTTTGGGGAAGAACTACAGAAGGACTTTAGAATTTTGGGCAAGAGAAGTTATTGAGTGTTGATAGCTCAGTGGGCTGTTCTGTAGGATCTTGGAAAATAAAAGTGTTTAAAGAAGACCAGATGATGGAGGCCTATCATCTATTCTACATCAGCTATTGTGAAGTTTAATGGGAAATTTAAAACTCTACCAGGAAATCTGTGTAAAGGATCTGTGGTGACTGCTCAACTGGAACTGAGAATCTGGCTATGATTAACAAGATACCAGAACCACTAAAGTAGAACCTATATTTGGGTGGAACACTGGGTGCTGACCAGATGAGGCTGATTAGGACCCGATTAGCCATGATTAGGGACAGAGTACTATCACCGAGGTAACATCTTTTAGGAAGTGTTTCTGAGAGGTAGCATACAGCTGTGTTCTAGAAGTAGGCTTTGTTGTACTTTGCGCTGACATCTGAATGTGGTACCGTGTAAAAGTCTCTCATGTCATACTAATTTTGTAGACATGAGGGAGTTACTGGGGAAGAAGATGAAGCTTGGGGCTGTGGAAGGCTGGGACAAGTGACTGGGAAGATACAGTTCGAGTAGCAATGGAAGTTCCAGGATGGCAAGGTGCATGAAAAGAAGCTGAGGCTTGGCACCTCGAAAAGAATCTATGAGATGCTATTGATGGATGTGTTGCCTAGTTACAGCAAGAGATTTCACAATTTTGGAGATGCTCATTCCATGGGATGACTGCCAAGAACAGCAGCAGCAGTGGAGTAAAAAGCTAGAAGATAAGTTTTGTGTTCTGCAGAGTCCGAGAAGTAGCCCAAGCCATTTGGAGGAGCACTGAAGATTGTGTGTGGATCCCAGGTACTAGACACTGAGTGGTTTACAGTTGGAGTTTGGCTTTGCTTTGTTTACATTGAGACTCTGCTCTGATTCTTCCCTCTTGAAGTAAGAACGCATTTTATTTATTTATTTATTTTTTGTTTTACGGGAACTTACAACTGAGACACACTGAACTTTTAAAAATTGGATTTTTTTAAAGAGACAAAAACGTTTAAGTGTTTGAATTTTTAAAGACCTTTGAACTTTTTAAGTTTATAAAATGTTTTATATTGCAATGTCAATATTAATATGTGAGCTTGGGGATGGACAAGAAAGGAAAGGTTGGGGATTAACAGTGAGATATTTGTCAAGTTGACTAGGGGTCAGTTGTGCTAGCTAGTTTTATGTCAACTTCATAAGAGCTACAGTCATCTGAGGAAAAAGGGCCTCAACTAAGAAAATGCCTCCTTATGATTAGGCTTCAGGCTAGAAGTCATTGAATATTGAGTGCTCAGTGGCTCTGCAGCAGTTTGGAAGATAGGAATATTGAGAGTAGCACAGATGACAGAAGCCTGGCTTGTGACATTTCAGAGTGAAAGAAATAGGAGAATAAGATAGTTATAAATACCAGATAAGGTCACATGACCAGTTGCAGAAATAAGGATTACAATTGACATAAGTATTTCTGTTGTGTGTTAAAAATGTTTGTGCCAATATTTGTATTTTCTTTATCATGTAATATAATGTCAATTAAGAGAATATCAATTGTTATAATATTTATGTTTAAGATATTAAAAATATCTCTCAAGGTGATATTGTTATTTATTCTATAATTTGTAATATGTTTGTAGTAGGTCTAGGGATAGTTACATTTTGTTAGGCATAATTATGACCTGGTTATTATTTTCATTTGGAAATAAAGCATGACATAAGGTGACATGATTATGTGTCAAGTGTACTTGTGATGACTATTCTTGTTGTCAACTTGACTACATCTGGAGCTAACTAAAATCCAAATGGCTAAGCACATCTATAAGGGATATTTTTTCTCATTAAATCATTTGAAGTGGAAAGATCTATTTCTGTTCTAGATGTTTGAAGTGGGAAGATACACTTTTAATACAGATATGTTGAGATGAGAAGATCCACCTTTAATATGGCCCTTTGCTGACAGCTTATATAAAGGATGGGGAAAAAGAAGCTTACTCTTACTTTGCCTGCTTGCTCAAGCCTTATTCTTTGGGATTCCAACATGTACTGAAGACCAGCTGAGACAGCTAGCCTTGTGGACTGAACAGCTACTGGATTCTTGAAATTTTTTGTTGGTAGATAGTCATTATAGGACTAGCTGGATTACAGCCTATAAGGTAGTCTAATGAATACCACTAACTAAAACAAGCAGTGACAGGAAGGGGTGTAAAAGTCTCAGGAGGACTCTGAGATGATGATGAGGCAGTGGTTCTCAACCTTCCTAAGGTTGCTACCCTTTAATACAGTTCCTCATGATGTGGTGACACCAACCATAAAGTTATTTTCATTGCATTATCATAACTGTAATCTTGCTACTATTATGAGTCATAATACAAACATCTGATATTCAAGATACCTGACTTGTGACCCCTGTAGAAGGGTCATTCAACCCCCAAAGGGATTGTGACCCACAGGTTGACAACTACAACCTACTTCTCAATTCCAAATGTTTGAATTTTTAAAAACCAACACTGTTTTCAATTGAAAAATTGTTTGTAGTTTACCTTAACTTCTTGTATAATTTAATTTGAAGAGTGTTTCTTTTTTGTATTCCCTTGGAGGATAAAGATGTATATAGCTTCCCTCTTGATGACGGCATCCACACTGACACAATTATATACGTTTTAGAAATAATACAAACATTTCCCAGTGTTCTATCCTTTCCAGTTTCGGAATAGACATTGCTGGTAATTCTGTCCAAGTCCCAAAGATTTGTAAACAAGTTTGTAATCATGATCATAACTGCCCGCAGTTACATAGAGCTGGTTACCTGGAAGGGAAGCTGGGGATGTTTGAGAGGGCAGTGAAAAGAGATGGAGACCAAAACAACAGTTGCTGTTCAAGGTCTCAAGGTTTAATGGAGAATTCCAAATATATAGGCAGAGGAAACCCTTGCCCCAAAGGCTGGAAACTTCTCCACAGAACCAGTTCAGTTACTCCGCTGCTCCACAGGTGGCTAGTATCACTCAGGGAACTGCAGGTCCTTGAAGAACAATGGGCTTCACCTTGGTCTGAGTGCTCCACCCTAGGTGGAGGGGATTACAGCTAACACAGGAATTTCTGAACTTCACCTTGGTCTTGGATGTCAAGTTCCTGCCAGGCATGGCACCTCCAATAAAGCTCTCTCTCTTTGCATGATACTATTTGTCTTTTTTTTTTTTTTTTTTTTTTTTTTTTTTTTTTTTTTTTTGGTTTTTGGTTTTTGGTTTTTGGTTTTGGTTTTTGGTTTTTGGTTTTTGGTTTTTGGCTTTTGGTTTTTGGTTTTTGGTTTTTGGCTTTTGGTTTTTGGTTTTTGGCTTTTGGTTTTTGGTTTTTGGTTTTTGGTTTTTGGTTTTTCAAGACAGGGTTTCTCTCTGTGTAGCCCTGGCTGTCCTGGAGCACTCTGTAGACCAGGCTGACCTTGAACTCAGAAATCCTCCTGCCTCTGCCTCCCAAGTGCTGGGATTAAAGGCCTGTGGCACCAGCGCCCACTACTATCTGTCTTAAGAATTCAAATTAATCCTTCACTGTCTTGGAACTTCTTCTATATAATGTGCCATTTCTTTCCTTCACATAATTTAATCCTTGTTACAGCCACGTGATGTGGATATTTATCCTTATTCCAGAGACAAGAAAATTATGGGATAACACTATTGGTTGGATTTATCCAGCTAGAAATCTCATAAACAATCCGAAGTCTTTTCATAATTCTGGGTGGCTTTCAGAGAAGACCATCTTATAGAGATGGTCAGAGCTGAGAAATTGAGGCAACAGGACCCCCACATAATGTTCTCACTAAACCATCATTTTATGCATGCACTTCTGCAGGTGTGGAGCCAGACAAGTCGCTAAGGGAAAGGAAACGGAGCTGGAAAGTTGCAGAAGCAGGGGCGAAAGCATGTCCCAGCGTGTCCTTTCCTGTCCAATAAGAATGAGGGCCACGCAAATAAAGCTCTGTCCAAGTTTGTCTTACCACCCCCAGAATAAGTTACAACTCAGCTACCTAATTTCAGGGAAATTTAGAAGTCTTTTTACTTCTGTACAGAATGTTGATAAGACGGAATAAACTACCCGGCCCTTTTGTCCTGTGATCTTGACCTCTAGATTTCTAAAGAATGTGTTCATTTTTCTTTGTCACCAGCTCTGCTGGAACTGAAGGGAACAGAAGTTAAGTTCTGTAAACAGAGTTCAGAAAGACAAAGTTTGGTTCCAGGAAAGGACCCATGCTGCCTGGCTAATTATCCAACATGGCTTGAGCTGGCAGCTTCGGGCTCTCTGGGAAGCCCCTGAGTAGCTGGGAGAGCTGCTTGTACAAAAGGGTAATTACTGTCATTAAAAACAATTAATGTTTGGGTTCCTGAGTGATTTGAGTAATTCTGGGAGGAGGGAAATATTTGTTAAAGCTTGATTCATATACTCAAGGAAAAACTAGAAACTCAGAGACCATAGCAACAGCAGCAAAATGAGCAATAGGAAAAGAAAAACACTCAAATGATTATTATTTATTATGGATATTGAGAGGATTTATACTTTATTCTTAATGCTACTTCCATTTAAAACGGAAACAAACTTGGAAGAAGAATGGAGGAACCACTTAGGTACACAGGGAATTCTGGGGTCTTTATAATCTTTGGGATTACAGCCCTAGCTTCTGTTTTTACTTTTAAAACATCAGTCTGCATTATTTGATTTATTTAACTCATCTGTCTGATGAGGTTTTGTTTCCTCCCTTATGAATCACAGTCCTAAATTTGAATTAAGTAATGACAAGACCTTAGTTTAAAGTTCAGCCTCCACAGACTTTTAATTTCCCTCCGGATCCCACAACTAGCTCCCAATAGCTCCCTTTAAAACAGCTGCCAAAATGCTTTCCCAGAGCAGGGCCACAGGCTTACATTCAGGAGGGCTGTGATCACCACAAAAAGCCTTTCTGGCTAGGAATTCTCTTACTTTTGCTGAGCTACTAAAAATGAATCATTTGCATGGAGCCAAATTGAAATATACCTGGCAGCCAACTCTATGGTAAATGCTTCTGGAAAACACCAATAAGTGGCTGAAGAGATAGGTATATCTCCCAAACCTGCAATCTGAACTGAGAAAAGTAGTTAGCATCTTGGTAGATCCTAGACTCATGCATCTCACTGGACTCTGAAGTTTTCTCTCTCTCTCTCTCTCTCTCTCTCTCTCTCTCTCTCTCTCTCTTCCTCTCCTACCCCACCCCTCTGTGTGTGCGTGTGCGTGTGCGTGTGTGTGTGTGTGTGTGTGTGTGTGTGTGTAACATGATATGCCACTTAAATAAGGCTACAAATGAATGGTATACAATCCAAATCTACCTAGGAATATGGACTTTCTGACTTCCACAACCTTTAAAATTGTTTTATGTAAAAAAAAATTTAAAGTGAGAAAATGCTGCCCAAATATGTAAGTTCTACGTAAATATGTAAGACCTAAATCTTTTTATACAAAGTCTGCATTTTTCTGCTATATAACACAAAACAGCAACCACTAGCCCTGGATGAAGATTTGACTGTACACTTTACAATGGTCCATGCTTATTCTGAAAGAAAGAAAGAAAGAAAGAAAGAAAGAAAGAAAGAAAGAAAGAAAGAAAGAAAGAAAGAAAGAAAGAAAGAAAGAAAGAAAGAAAGGAAGGAAGGAAGGAAGGAAGGAAGGAAGGAAGGAAGGAAGAAAGAAAGAAAGAAAGGAAGGAAGGAAGGAACAAACAAACGAAGGAACGAAGGAACGAAGGAATGAAGGAAGGAAAAAATGCAGTGAGTGAATTAATTTGCACTGTTTTTTATCCCATGTAGGTATTAAAAAACATATTTCTCTGGGTCTCAAATTTAGGCCAAGAGCTGTGTAGTTCAGAAAAAAAATTCCTCTAATACTTTGTGTGTGTGTGTGTGTGTGCATGTGTATGTGTGTGTGTGTGTGTGTGTGTGTGTGTGTGTGTGTGTGTGTGTGTGTAAAAAGCCAGTCTTTTGGAAACTTTCTGATCTCACTTTTACATTTCTGTGTTTATTGTCTGTGGTAGAAAGAGTTCGTGGTTGTTATTCTAGTCATTTTATTAAATCCAGAATGGAGACAAAATTCTATTGCTGTTTATAAAACAAATGCTTTAATTGTTTTTCTTATTGATGGTTTGTTTCATCTACCCAAGCTGCAAACTGATTCGGGACTGGACCAAGAACTTGAAATCTGGAAATCCAGGAAGGACCCTTTGAACGGTGATCAGCCTATGCACCTGGGTTCACACTGTGTGCCTGAGGCAAGCTGGAGTCTGACAGGAAGCAGAGGACTTGGAGATAGCCATCAGGCTGGGTCAGTTCAAATACTTACTGGCAGAGCCTCCTCAGAGATCAGGAATCTCAAATCAAAACACTTTTCACCCATTGAGGTTCTCAGGCTTATTTGTAAAAGTTTGAAGCCACATAAGGTTTTCTGTCAACTTCATTAACCTCACACTGAAAAACATTATGACATTCTAATTCATTTTTCTACTAAAATAATTGTATGTGTATACAGTAATGATTTATTTAACATTTTCTTAACATATATATTCCATTAATATATAACACACAAGGATCCTTCTGGTTTCTGTCTGTGCCGGAAGATGATAATGTGCCACAGTGTTCCATACCTAAATACCATTGGGAGAGAGCTGGTCTCCCAGGAGTGCCAACACATACCTGTGAGTATAGGTAAGAACACCATTTCTGCTCAAATTTCTGGCTAAAGAGGGACCCACCCAGAGCCATCAGGACACAGGAAACAAGAAACAGCTGGGAACAGAATCCTTCCGGTTTCCATGTGCATCCCAAAGCTGACTCTAAGCCACAGCTTTTGCCAAACCCAAATTCCTCCTGCAAAGAACTGGTTTCCCAGGTGTACTGACAAACAGGCTTATAGGAGGGAGAAGCCACAGTCAGAGTCAGCAAGATGAGCTAATACCAGAGATAATCAGGTGGAAAGAGGCTAGAGCAAGAAAACAAGCAACAGAAACCAAGGCTACTTGGCATCATCAGAACCCAGTTCTCCAACCACATTGAGCCCTGGATACCCTAACATACCAGAAAACCAAGATTATGATTTAAAGTCACATCTTATGATGATGATAGAGAACATTAACAAGGACAT
This sequence comes from Apodemus sylvaticus, assembly GCF_947179515.1. NCBI lineage: Eukaryota > Metazoa > Chordata > Mammalia > Rodentia > Muridae > Apodemus > Apodemus sylvaticus. The sequence goes on from NC_067472.1 coordinate 27,813,262, forward strand.
AAAGAGCTCCCTTAAAGAAATACAGGAGAACACAGGTAAACAGGTAGAAGGCCTTAAAGAGGAAATTCAAAAATACCTTAAAGAATTACAGGAAGACACAACCAAGGAGGTGAAGGAATTGAACAAAACCATCCAGGATGTAAAACTGGAAATAGAAACAATAAAGAAATCACAAAGGGCGACAACTCTGGAGATAGAAAAACCTAGAAAGAGACCAGGAGTAATGGTAACCAGGAGTCATAGATGCAAGCTTCACCAAAAGAATATAAGACATAGAAGAGAGAATTTCAGGTGCAAAAGATACTATAGAAAACATTGACACAAGTCAAAGAAAATGCAAAATGCAAAAAACTCCTTACCCAAAACATCCAGGAAATCCAGGGCAAAATGACAAGACCAAACCTAAGGTTAATAGATACAGAAGAGAGCAAAAATTCCCAACTTAAAGGACCAGTAAATATCTCCAACTGGAGCTGAAGGGTAGTCCAGAAGACCTGAAGGGGCTTACAGCCCCATGGGAAGAACAATGATTTCGGCCACTCAGACGCCCCAAGACTCCCAGAGACTGAACCATCAACCAAATGGCACACATGGTTCCAGCCAAAAATGTGGCAGAGGAAGGCCTTGTTGGGCATCAGTGGGAGGAATGGTCCTTGGTCAGGTAAAGGCTCAACAGAGGCCCCAACAAAGGGAAACGGTGGAGTGTGGAGGGTGGAGGGGCATATACGCGGAGGCAGGGGGAGAGAGGAGGGTTGGCAGTCTTTGGGGAGGGGGGACATTTGGAAAGGTTTTACCATGGCAATGTAAATGAAGATGATATTCAATTAAAAAAAAAACAAACAACAACAACAAAAAACCTTCCCTAACATGAACAAAGAAATACCCATGAACATACAAGAAGCCTACAGAAGAATTACAAATATATTGGACCAGAAAAAAATTCCTCCTGTCACATGATAATCAAAACACACAATGCACAGAAAACAAATATTAAAAGCAATAAGGGGAAAAGGTCAAGTAACATATCAGAATTACTAGACTTCTGATTAGGGACTATGAAAGCTAAAGGATTCTGGATAGATGTATTACATATCCTAGGAGAACACAAATGCCAGCCGAGGCTACTATATCCAGTAAAACTCTCAATTACCATAGATGGAAAAACTAAGATATTCCATGACAAAAACAAATTTACACAATATCTTTCCACAAATCTAGCCCTACGAAGTATAATAGATGAAAAATGCCAACACAAGGAGAGAAAAAGAAAGTAATTTTCTTTCAAAAAACCCAAAAGAAAATATAGTCAAACAAACATAAAAATAACATCAAAAATAACAGGAAGCAACAATCACTATTTCTTAATATTTCTTAACATCAATGGACTCAATTCTCCAATAAAAAGACATAGAATAACAGACTAGATATGGAAAGAGGACCCAGTGTTTTGCTGCATACATGAAATGCACCTCAGTGTCAAAAACAGACAGTACCTCAGAGTTAAGGGCTGGAAAACAATTTTCCAAGCAAATGGTCCCAAGAAACAAACTGAAGTAGCCATTCTAATAGTGAATAAAACCAACTTCAACCAGGAGTTATCAAAAAGGATAAGGAAGGACACTTCATACTCATCAAGCAAAAAATCTGCCAAGAAGAACTCTCAATTCTGAACATCTATGCTCCAGATGCAAGGGCACCCACATTCATAAAAGAAACTTTACTAAAGTTCAAAGCACACATTGCACCTCACATAATAGTGGGGGACTTCAACACCCTTTCTCATCAATGGACAGATCATGGAAACACAAACTAAAAAGAGACACAGTGAAACTAACAGACGTTATGGATCAAATCAATTTAACAGATATCTATAGAACATTTCATCCTAAAACAAAAGAATATACCTTCTTATCAGCACCTAACCTCATGGTACCTTCTCCAAAGTTGACCATGTAGTCGGTCACAAAACAGGCCTCAACAGATAAAAGAAGATTGAAATAACCCCATGCATCCTATCAGATCACCATGGACTAAGGCTGGTCTTCAATATTTCAATATTGAAATATTGAACACTCAATGACAACTTGGTCAAGGAAGAAATAAAGAAATTAAAGACTTTTTAGAATTTAATGAAAACAAGGACACAATATAACCAACAGTGCTAAGAGGAAAATTCAGCTCTGAGTGCCTCCAAAAAGAAACTGGTGAGAGCATACACTACCAGCTTAACAGCACACCTGAAAGCTCTAGAACAAAAAGAAACAAATACACCCAAGTGGAGTAGATGGCAGGAAATTGGCAAACTCAGGACTGAAATCAACCAAGTCAAAACAAAAAGAACTATAAAAACAATCACCAAAATCAGGAGATGGTTCTTTGAGAAAATGAACAAGATAGATAAACCCTTAGCCAAACTAACCAGAGGGCACAGAGACAGAGTCCAAATTAACAAAATCATAAATTAAAAAGGAGACATAAAAACAGAAACCGAGGAAATTTTTTAAAAAAAATCATCAGATTCTACTACAAAAGCCTATATTCAACAAAACTGGAAAATCTGGATGAAATGGACAATTTCCTAGACAGATACCAGGTACCATAGTTATATCAGGATCAGATAAACCATCTAAACCGTCCCATAACCCCTAAAGAAATAGAAGCAGTCATTAAATGTCTCCCAACCAAAAAAAAGCCCAGGATCATATGGGTTTAAGGCAGAATTCTATCAGACTTTCAAAGAAGACCTAATACCAGTGCTCTTCAGACTATTCCACAAACTAGAAACAGAAGGAACACGACCCAATTCATTCTATAAAGCTACAGTTGCGCTGTGTATTCTCCCTTTGAGATGGAATGATTTCTGTCTAATTAGGAACTTGTCCCAATTTCCTTTCATAGAGGACTTCATAAATTTTTTTTCTACTTCTATCATGGTTAATGTTCTAAATAGATTTTAAAAACTGATTAAGTGCATATTACTTTTAGCTTCAGAAGATATCATGTATATTTAAGAGACATTTAACTATTATAAATTATTTTGATGACTTAAAAATGTCTATTCTGAGTTGTATATTTTAAAATAAATTTTAAATAAATATTATGTAACACACATACATGTCTTTGACTTAATGAATTTGTTTTAAAATAAGTGATCATGACATAATATAACCCTTAAATAAAGCAATAAAAACTTATCATTATATCTATTTTCTCCCTTCTAAGTACTAAATACAATACTTTAACCTTGTAAAATTGATTATTTTAGCATTCACCACTTTCTTCTTTAATGCATTCAAGAAAATTATCATCCACATTGCATGCAGCTCCATTTTACAATTGCTGTATTAAAATGTCTAACTTGTGTATTGATTCTGATCATGATAGATGTTTGAATTTTCTTAAGTTTGAGGCTATTATAATCTTGCAGAAATGTACATTCTAACCCTGTGTGCTGATAAGAATTCATTCTTCATATGGGCTGTGAGTTGTATTACAGGTATTCTGAAATTTTTGGCTAATATCCACTTATCAGTGAGTACATATCATGTATGTTCTTTTGGGTCTGGGCTACCTCACTCAGGATGAGATTTTCTAGTTCCATCTATTTGCCTGCCAAATTCATGATGTCCTCATTTTTAATAACTTAGTAGCATTCCATTGTGTAAATGTACCACATTTTCTATATTTATTCTTTGGTTGAGAGACATCTGGGTTGTTTCCAGCATCTGGCTTCTATAAATAAGGCTGCTATGAACATCATGGAGCATGTGTGCTTGTGGTATTGTAGAGCATCTTTTTGGTATCTATCCAGGAATGTTATAGCTAGGTCTTCAGATAAAACAGTTTCCAATTTTCTGTGGAACCATGAGATTAATTTCCAGGGAAGGCCCACGTGTGATGTTTTAATCCCATGTGGATCAGGGAACAAAATAATCAAGGGAGATGGAGGGATGGACCTGGGAAGGAAAGGGGAGAGGGCATGGAAGGGAGGCAGGATCAGGCATGGGAGAAGACAGGAGAGAAGGCCAGAGGGCCTGGAGAATGAATAGAAAAATGCAGCAATATGGGCTGGAGATGGGGTGAACCTCTGGAACGTCCCAGACACCAGTGATATAAGAGGCTCCCAAGACCCAGTGAGAATTAAGCGAAACCTTAGCTGAAATGCCCAACAGTGGGGAGATGGAACTTGAAGAGACCACCTTCAGTAGACAGATATGGCCTCCAGCTGAGGGATGGGGGCACCCATCCATCTTGAAAATTTTGACCCAGAATTGTCCCTGTCTAAAGGAAATGCAAGGACAAAAATGGAGCATAGACTGAAGGAAGGGCCATCCAGAGACCACCCCAACTTGGAACCCATCACATCCGCAGACACCAAACCCTGACACTATTGCAGATGCCAATAAGTGCCTGGAGACAGGAGCCTGGAATGGCTGTCCTATAAGAAGCTCTACCAGCAACTGACTAAGACAGCTATTGATACTTACAACCAACCATTAGATTGAGCCCAGGGACCCCGATGGAGGAGTTAGGGGATGACTGAAGGAGCTGAAGGGGATTGCAACCCATGAGAAGAACAATGATATCAACTAACAGGCTCCCTCAGAGCTCCCAAGGTCTAAAACACCAACCAAAGATCATACATGGAACAGTATATGGCTCCTGCTACATTTGCAGACAAGCGGAGGGCTGCCTTGTCTGGCCTCAGTGGGAAGGGAGGTGCTTGGTCCTGTGGAGGCTTGTTGCCCCAGAGAAGGGGGATGCTAGCCGGGTGAGGTGTAAGTGAATGGGTGGGTGGGGGAGCACCCTCTTAGAGGGAAAGGGGAGAGGGAGGTAGTGGGGGCTAGTGGAGAGGTAACCAGGAAGAGGGACATATGAAATGTAAATAAATAAAATAATTAACAATAAAAAGTAACAATAACAACAAAAAGAATTCAGTTTTCTAGGTACAGGAAGAGTGTTATTGGCACTGGCATGGACTACATAAGCAGATAGGGGGAGGAAAAAGAGGAGAAAACAAGGAAGAGGAGAAGGAGGAAAGAAGGAGGAGGAAGAAGAAACAACTTACATTAACATATATTCCCATCAAGAGTGTGGGGGGAATTCTGGCTACTCTGTAATATTTCTAACCCTTGTGGAATTGTGTAGTTTTTGTTTATTTGCTTGCTTTTATTTTATCTGTTTATGGTTGTGAAATATTTGAGCTGGATTCAATAGCTATGTGAACTTGTGAATTTGAACATGTTTTCTCTGTTGAATCATTTGATTATTTCCTTACTAAACATGAATTTCAAGAATTTTGCTGACTTTTAAATATTATTAAATATTCCCCAATTTGTTTCCTTATATTTATGAATGTCTTCTGTTGTATATTGTTCTAGTGTGAGTCTTTTGGTGATATCTGTGTTGCAAGCATCTTACTGTATTTTGTGGCTTTCCATATCTCTGCCTTAATGATACTATTTCACAATCTGACCTTAATTATAGTGTAGTTCAGCAACACCATTTTTTCCCCTTTATGGTTTGTGCTTTGCTTTTTTAAGAAAAAAATCTTTACCTGTACCCTTCAATGTTTTAACCCCAGAATTCATGATTTGAGCCTACATGACTACAGCACATGTCTCTTTTCCTACTATCTTGGTCTGAGATGTTAGGGATGGCTCATCTACATGTGGAAGGGCTTAGGCGTTGCCCTTATATAGCTGATGGCCACAAATCTATGGCTATGTGACAGGGTCCTGGTACCCAGGAGCAGGCGAAGCTCCTACTGTCCCTTCAAGGTCTCCAGAGCTTCAAAGCCAGGACCAGGCTATATCTCAAGGTCCACTGCCCCACAGAAGGCTGTAGGCACAGGCTTGCTGGAGGATGTCACCCAGGGTCCCACCAGCAAAGTGGCCAGCCTGTAGTGGGAGCCACCACAGGGTGTGAGTATGTGGTGGACAGAAAGAGAGAAGTGGAATCGCCTGAGCATTATGAAGAGAGACAGAACTGGAGACTCTAGGATGGAGAAGAGTGGCCAGCCCTGCTACCTGCAGCCATGGTAAGGACCCAGCTCAAGCTGCCACTGAGGGCCATGTCTGTGTCTATGTCTGCACAGTGACAGGGCTCGATGTCAGGTCATGACAGCTACCAGGGACTATGTGACTATCCAGGGACTGTGCAGAACTGGCCCCTCCCCTCTTTAGCTGTGGTGCTATGGAGATCTGGTCCCACCACTCACTGGTAACCAGCACTCAGGAGAGCCGACTGTGTGCCTCACCCAGACTTCACAGTGGAGCTGGCCCTGGTGGAAGAGGTATGGGTGAACACCCTAGGGCATAAGTGTGGGATAGCTGACTCTGCCACTCCTCTGAGGTGGGGTGGTAGGAGCTCAGAGGAGGATTCCATCCCCCATCACACACACCTCCAGTCAGGAAAGCTACCCATGGGGCCATGAGCAAGGGAGAGCTATCCTTGCCTCTCACCTGCTATAGCACTCTTGAGAGAATGGGTCCTACACCTTACTTGAGAACCACAGTGGAGCTTGTCCTGGAGTCATGAGTACAGAAGCCGGCCTGAGGGCGTGAGGGCAGGAGAACTGAGCCTGCCTCCTGCCTATGGAGGCCTTGGGTGGTCTAGCTGGAGCAGTGTTGGAGAGGTGGCCCTGGTGGGGTGGTACCTGGTGTGGTACAGTTCACCTACCACCCAGGCCCAGATCTGGGGCTCTGAATTGGCCCATAACAGAATCTATATCATCTGCAAATGGTTGGGATTCGTGAAAGGGCCAGTATTGCTGATTCAAAGCTGCAGGATCTCCATTGCATGGGGCAACAACAGGATAAATGGCAGGAGGCCCAATAAGGATTCAATAGAGATGGTGTCACAGAAGCTAGGGATCTTGAACCAGACCAATGACTTATTTCGATAAACATTTGCAAGTGAAGATGTGTGGACAGAAAGGTATACTGTGGGACATGCTGTGGGACATAGAGATGTTTTCTATGCTTTACTATTGTTTGTTTTTTATTTGGGTGAGAAGATGGCAGGAGCAAAAGGCAGACATGAGGGGACAGGGAGATTTACAAAGAATCACTGAAATGAAATTTTCTGTAAAAATTTAAATAAGAAAAACAATTAGTTATGATCTCAGACATCACCCACAATTCTGGCTGTTTTTCTAGAGGCCCCACCAGTGCTAGGGACCTCCATTTAGACACTACCCACCACCTCTAACTCTCCTTAAAGCCTACCCAACAGCTCCAAGCTGTACCCCTCCCCGGGCCATATCCTGGCCCACAACTTCTGCAGAAGACTTGTGCTTTATTGGAAGCCACACCATATTAGGAACTAGACCAAACAGGTATTCAGAATGCCAGAGGCAACATAGGTACTTGGAACCCCAAAGACAACAATGGCACCCAAAACCTCAGAGGTCACACAGGCCACAAAACCTTTAGTGGACACACCCTTCTGGACCTGAAGACTTGCTGATCACCAGAACCCAGGACACTCAGGCCAGAAACACCAGAGTGTAAATGGAAACCAAGGGAGAAAATATCCAAAAACCTATCATCCTAACAAAGATAAACTCTGAAATCAGCACCTCAACCTATAATAACCTCCAAACCCTCAATAATTAGAGGCCAGTGTAAGAACACAATCAACAACAGCCAGGGCACTGTGGCTCCACCAGAGCCCACCTATGCTACCACAGCAAGTCCTGGAGATTCCAACACAGCTGAAGACAAGAAAACGACCTTCACCCAGTCTTATGAAGGCGAGAGAGGCCCTTAAAGAGAAAATAAGTAAATCCCTTCAAGAAATCCAGGAAAATATAAACAAGTGAAGGAAATGAAATAGAAATAGGAACAACAAAGAAAACACAAACTGAGGGAAATCTGGAGATGAAAAATCTAGATAAGCAATAGGAAGTACAGATACAAGCATCACCACAAAAATCAAGAGATGGAAGAGAGAATCTCAGCTGTGGAAGACACGATACAAGAGATAGATTCATCGGTCAAAGAAAATGATCTTAAACATCTAATGTACTAATCATAGATACATTGTTGTAAATATGTAATTTACTATGAAATATGGACCATCTGCCTTGTCTCCGTATTCCAAAGATGATTTTCATCTTACTAAATTTCCACTTAAAGGTATTTTTTAAATAAACAAACTATTAGATAACATTATAGTATTAGCAATTTTGGTTTTATTCCCAGATTTTTAAAATTTTATATAAACATTTGGCAAATAATACTGTAAAATATTTAAATGTTTGGGACAGAGAATGGATAGGCTTTTAGATGTTTGACTCATGTTTCCAAATCATTCTTGAAAAATGTGAAGCCGGAATAACACAAGCCGCAACATCACAAGACAGGCCTGGTTCTCTGTCTCATCAGCACTGTTAGTCACTCACATTTGGTAGGTTTTCTTGGAGAAGCTAACTCACGTTTTTCTCAAGGCAATGAGTTCCATACCCTTCAAAGCAGCCAGTGACAATGCTTTACAGTGAGTTTTTTTATATCATATTATTATCATATCATTATCATATATCCTTATCATATCAATACTAATATCATCAGTCTCAAGACAGGGTGAGTGTTTTAGACATATCAGTCTTTGCTTTCAACTTCAAAGCCCAAGAAGGAAAGACTAAAATGTGAGATTTATAAAGAATAAAAAGATGAATTATACTGCTTAATGTAGTAAATAAAATTCATCATTGACTGAAACTTTACTTTTCATATCACAATTTAAAAGGAATATATCATATCATTTGCAAATAGTGATACCTTGACTTCTTATTTGCCAATTTGTATCCCCTTGATCTCCTTTTGTTGTCTTATTTCTCTAGCTAGAATTTTGAGTACTATATTCAATAGATACAGGGAGAGTGGGCAGCCTTGTCTTGTCCCTGATTTTCATGGGATTACTTTAAGTGTCTCTCCATTTAATTTGATGTCGGCTGTTGGTTTACATTGCTTTTATTATGCTTAGGATGGGCCTTGATCTCCTGATCTTTCAAGGCTTTTAACATGAAGGGGTGTTGAATTTTGTCAAAAGCTTTTTAAGCATCTAAGGAGATGATGATGTGATTTTTTTCTTTGAGTTTGTTTATACAGTGGCTTATGTTAATGGATTTTCCTATAGTGAACTAACCTTGCATCCCTGAGATGAAGCTTACTTGATCTTACCGTGATGATGTTTTTGATGTGTTCTTGGATTCAGTTTGCTGGAATTTTATTGATATTCATAAGCAAAATTGGTCTGAAGTTCTCTTTCTTGGTTGGGCTTTTGTGTGGTTTAGGTATACAGATACTTGCATCCAGGACCCCTGAGGTTGAATTAGGGAAAGGCTGGAAGAAGCTAAGGAAGAGAGCAACCCCATAGGAAGACCAGCAGTCTCTACTAACCCAGGACCCTCAAGATCTCTCAGACACTGAATCACCAACCAGGCAGCATACACCAGCTGATACAAGGCTACTGACACATATACAGCAGAGGACTTCCTGGACTAGCCTCAGTGAGAGAAAAATGCACCTAACCTTTGAGAGACTTGAGGCTATAGGGAGTGGGAAGGTATGGTGGGTTGGGGTGGGGGTAGGGACATTTTCTTGAATACAAGGGGAGAAGGAATGGGATGAGGAACTGTCAGAGGGTGAACAGAGATGGGGATAACGACTAGACTGTAAAAATAATAATTAAAAAATAATTAGAGATAATTAAAAAAACAAAGAAATGAAAAAAGCAAACTAATTGTCAATACCAGAGAGTAGCTAAATATTTAAAATGCATACTATTTTTGAAGATTATTATGGAGAATGTATTATATATATATATATATATATATATATATATATATATATATATAATGGTAGGCATAAAAGTATTCCTAAGTTGACTGAAGGTAGAATTATAAACATTTTCAGATAAAATTGAAGATTTACATGGAAGATATTTCTGGTAAAATTCAAGAAATATATAGATGAACACGTTAAAATTGACTATTTCATGGAAAATTTTACATATAAAATTGTAGATAGAAAAACTCTAAATTAATTGACGGTGGAATTAAAAACATTTGTGATAAAAATCAAAGATTTACATTGAAAGCACTTCTGATAAAATAGAAGAAATATGTAGAAAGACATTAAAATTGAAGATTATCATTAAAATAATGCAGATAAAATGGTAGACATAAAAAACATTACTAAATTAATTAAAAGGGGAATTACAAACATTTTCTGATAAAATTGAAGATTTACATTAGAAATATTTCGTGAGTCTATGTCTTTTTATTGGGGAGTTGAGTCCATTGTTGTTAAGAGATATTAAGGAATAGTGATTGTTGCTTCCTGTTATTTTTGTTGTTATTTTTATGTTTGTGTGGGTATCTTATTTTGGATTTGTTGGTAGAAAATTACTTTCTTGCCTAGGGTGTAGTTTCCCTCCTTGTGTTGGCATTTTTCCATCTATTATCCTTTGTAGGTCTGGATTTGTGGACAGATACTGTGTAAATTTAGTTTTATCATGAAATAGTGGATTCTCCACCTATGATGATTGAGAGTTTTGTTGGGTATAGTAGCCTGGGCTGGCATTTGTGTTCTCTTAGGGTGGGTGTGAAGTCTGCCCAGGATCTTCTAGCTTTCATTGTCTCTGGTAAGAAGTCTGGTGTAATTCTGATAGGTTTTTTAATATTGCTTTTAATATTACTGCTTTTAATATTCTTTCTTTGTTTAGTGAATTTGGTGTTTTGATTAAGTGCCGGGGAGGAGTTTCTGTTTTGGTCCTGACTGTTTGGAATTCTGAAGGCTTCTTGTATGTTCATGGGCACCTCTTTTTCTAGGTTAGGGAAGTTTTCTTCTATAATTTTGTTGAAGATATTTACTGGCCCTTTAAGTTAGAAATCTTTGCTCTCGTCTATACCTATAATCCTTAGGTTTGGTCTTCTCATTGTGTCCTGGAGTTCCTGAATGTTTTGGGTTACCATCTTTATGCATTTTGCATTTTCTTTGACTGTTGAGTCAATGTTTTCTATGGTATTTTCAGCACCTGAGGTTCTTACTTCTACCTCTTGTATTCTGTTGTTGATGCTTGCATCTATGACTCCTGAATTCTTTCCAAGGTTTTTTAACTCCAGAGATGTCTCACTTTCTGATTTCTTTATTGATTCTACTTCCACTTTTAGATCCTGAATGGTTTTGTTCAGTTCCTTCACTTGATTGTTTGTGAAAACTCAGACTTTTTTCTACCATTTTTTCACTCTGAAATGATTCAGAAGAGTGTACAAGTACCAAGAAGAAGGAAGACCAAAGTGTGGGTGCTTCGGTTTTTCTGAGAAAAGGAACAAAATACTCACAGGAGCAATTATAGAGACAGAGCATGGAGCAGAGACTGAAGGAAAGACCAACCAGAGACTGTCCTACCTGGGGATTCATCCTATAAACAGTCACCAAACCCCGACACTGTTATGGATGGCAAGAAGTGTGCCATAAAGGAGCCTGTTATGGCTGTCTCTGGAGGGGCCCTGCCAGAACCTTACAGAAACAGAGGCAGATGCTAGCAGTCAACCATTGGGTTAAGCATGGGGTTCCCAATGGAGGAGTTGGAGGGAGGACTGGAGGAGCTGAAGGGGTTTGCAGCCTCATGGGAAGAACGAGGATGTTGGCCAACCACATCCCCCAGGACTCCGAGGGACTAAGCCATCAACCAAGGGGTACACATGGTTCCAGACGCAATTGTGGTAGAGGAATGCCTTGTCAGGCATCGGTGGGAAGAAAGGTTCTTGGTCCTTTGAGGACTCAATAGATGCGCCAGCGTGGGGAAACTGGAGGTTGGGGGGGTAGGTGGGAGTGGGTTGGGCAAAGGAGCATCTTCTTGGAGGCAGCGGGTGGGAGAATGTGTTGGAGGTTTACTGGGAGGGGGGAAACTGGAAAAGGGTATAACATTTGAAATGTAAATGAAGAATATATTACATTAAAAAATAAAGAAAAGAGAAGCGTGGGCTTGGAACATGTGGCTCAATACACCCACACACACACACACACACACACCCACACACACACATGAGTGTACAAGTACTTGTGAAGCTCTCCAGTGCATGGTTATTGAAATCAGGGAGAGGGGAAAGAGGAAAGAAGATTTGGGCCCACAGCACCACAAAGAGAATATGTTTGAAGTTATTTCTTCCCTCAAACCAAAACATTATCCCAAATTACAAGATTTGGATGGCCCCTCCCACAGTTAAACAAGGAATAAAGACTTGCTATGGAGAGGAGATTCTGCAGTGGATTTGACTGCAGGCTGGGTGAGGAGAGTCAGGGATGTTGTCACATGAGTTGGGGTGAACTTTTTTGGTGTTGCAACTGTCTTTGCATCATTGATGCCCCTGAAAACAACCCCAATCAATCAACGTACTATTTCACTAAGCTTGGCTTTGATGGAATCATTTCTCTGTCCTGTCACTGATGGTTATATTGGATAAACAGAAACACTTTTGTTTTGCTTTTGCATTTTTTTTGCATTTTTTTACATTTGCTCAGGGAAAGCTATTCAATAAAATGCCACACAGTAAGTTCAAGATGGGGAAATCTTGACTGCTGTTTTGAAGGAGCTATCTATGGGTAAATAGTCAAAAGGAAAGTGGAAACCTATAGGATGTAAATTAACATAAACTCTGTTCTAGAGATCTATATACACTGGTTTAATTTCTGTATGACATCATGAGACACATATAAAATAATTTATCTTCATTAAATATTTTTAAGGTTAAGGCTCTTTGTGACCTGGAGCAATCAACACAGATATACTGATCTAATAGAAGAGAAAGTGGGAAAGAGCCTCGAATTCATTGGCACAGGGGGAAATTTCCTAAACAGAACTCCAAAGTCTCAGGTTCTAAAATCAATTGATAAATGGAACCTCATAAAACTGAAAAACTTCTGTAAGGCAAAGGACATAGTCAATAGGACAAATTGGCAACCTACAGATTGAGAAAAAAACATCTTCACTAACCCCACATCTGATAGATGGCTAGTATCCAAAATATATAAAGAACTCAAGAAACTAACCTTCAAAAAACCCAAACAATCCAATGAGAAAATGGGGTATTGAGCTAAACAGAGAATTCACAGCAGAGGAATCTTGAATGGCTGAGAAGCACTTAAAGAAATGTTCAAAGTCCTTAGTGATTAAGGAAATGCAAATCAAAACAAACCTGAGGTTCTACCTTATACCAATCAGAATACTTAAGATCAAAAAGTCAGGTGACAGCACGTGCTGACAAGAATGTGGGGAAAAATGAACACTCTTTTATTGCTGGTGGGATTACAAACTGGTACAACCACTGTGGAATAAATCTGGAGATTACTCAAAAAATCAGAAATAGATCTTCCTGAACATCCAGCTATAGCACTCTTGGGCACATACTCAAAAGATGCCTCACCATGCCACAGAGGCACATGCTCCACTATATTTAGAGGCCTTGTCTGTGACAGCCAGACATTCTACAACTGAAAAATGGGTACAGAAAATGTGGTTCATTTACACAATGGAATACTCTTCAGCTATTAAGAACGAAAACTTCATGAGTTTTGCACATGAATGGATGGAACTAGAAAATATAATCCTGAGTGAGGTAACTCTGATCCAAAAGGACATGCATGGTATATACTCACTAATAAGTGGATATTAGCAAAAAACAAAAAAACAAAACAAAACAAAACAAAAAGTTCAGAATACCAGGCTACAGTCTCCTAGGCTTGACACTATTAATGATACTATGCTGTGCTTACAGATAGGAGCCTGGCATGGCTGTCCTCAGAGGGGCCCAACAAGCAGCTGACAGAGATAGAAGTAGATACTTACACCCAACCAATGGACTGAAGGCAGGGACCCCTATGTTTGAATTAGGGAAAAGTTGAAAGAGGCTGAGGAGGAAGAGGAAGACCCCAAAGTAAGACCAACAGTTTCAACTAATCCAGACCTCTGAGATCTCTCAGACACTGAGCCACCAACCAGGCAGCACACACTAGCTGGTCTGAAGCCCACTGACATGTATACAGCAGAATACTATGTGGTCTGGCCTCAGTGAGAGAAGGTACTTCTAACCCTCAAGAGACTTGAGGACCCAGGGAGCATGGAAGCCTGGCAGAGGGTGGGGTGGGAGTGGGGTGGGGACATCATTTTGGAGTCAGGGGGAGGAGGAGTGGGATAAGGAACTGTGGGAGGGCAGACCTGGAGAGGGGTAATGACTGGACTGTTAAAAGAAAAATAAAAGTAATAAAAATTAAAAACAACATTACTCAGGGGTTGGCAAGATTGTACTCTCTCAGTACAAGTATATACCACCAAGCTCTACTACTTTATTTTGACTCTTGAGACCCACACAGTGGATAGAGAAGACTGACTTCCTCAAGTTGTCCTCTGACCTCCACAACGTCATGATATGTGACCATGGTCTCTCCCAAATAAACATACAAATAAGAGTACAACTTTTTAAAGGTTACTGGGATTCTAAATTCAGACACTGAGTCAACATCTCTATTCAAAGAATGAGATAAGGCCTTAATCCTAACACTGTGGAGGCAGAGACAGGCACATTTCTGTATGTTCAAGGCCAGCCTGTTGTACATAGGAAGTTCCAGGACAGCTGGGGGTATACAGTGAGACCATGTTGGAGGTGGGGATGGGACGGGATTTGTAATCTAAAGTAATTTGTAGTATGACATCATAGTTTTCTAAGTCAGTGAAGTAAAATGTATGTAAGTGTCTCTCAAGTAGCTCAAAGATGATTAGAACAATATCAAAGTATAGGAAAATACCAAATTCATCATCTGAATATTTTGTAGTATTCACCAAAGAAATATTTTTAGATAAAGATAGAGAGACAGACATAAATATCTATCCATATGATAGATAGATAGATAGATAGATAGATAGATAGATAGATAGATAGATAGATAGACAGACAGATAGATGGACAGACAGATTGACGGATGGATAGATTAGATAGATAGATAGATAGATAGATAGATAGATAGATAGATAGATAGATAGATAGATAGATAGATGATAGATAGATAGATAGATAGATAGATAGATAGATAGATAGATAGATACTCATGAGAGTAGACAAAATGGCAGTGTCCTTGGCGTATAGGAACCAGCAAAAACATAGAAGGTTAGAGACTTCCTGTATAAAAGGCCTTTCTGGATAGGTTTGTGATTCTGGATTTCTGTGGTTTGTGATTAGGTTTGCAGTTGTGCCTATGATGCGAGATGAGAGGTAACATGAGCAATAATGAAAATAAAACAGATTGTCTATTTCTGTCTTCTGAAAGGCCTTTTCCCAGCCCCAGGTATGTGCTTTCCACAATGTTCTTTCGTTTTTCAGTCTCGACAATCCTTCTTGAGTTTCCTGCCAGCAAATGCACCTATGTACCAAGAACTCTGTCAAATTCAATGCATGATCTACTCACTAGTTGCTAGTTTCATCCCTATCCTGCACAAAAGGGAACCTGTAGCAGTCAATGACTTGCTGGAATCACAGCTCATAAGTGGCACATACAAAGTTGAGTGGTCTTCTTGGAGGGAAAAGCAAAGTTCTTAAATGTTCTTCCCCATTCAGTGAGTTTCCTGTAAAAATCACTGCCAGGCATGCCTGTACTGAGCCTGCCCCTGAAGACTGTTCTCCTCAGGAGGACAGAACAACCTGCTTGTCTTTAGTCTGGAAGACAGATGATAAAGTCCTTCTGTAGGCTTTAAGGAGAATGAGTCCCCAGGTCAAATGTATAGAGCTGTGGGTGGATTCATCAGACTAAGGTAACTGAGGGCACAGAACCTGACAGATAAGCATGGGTAGCAGGCCACAGACGGTGTTGACAGAGCCTGGAGAAACATGAGGACAGGTGCAGGCATTGTGTGCCAGACTGCTGCTGAGAGCACTGTTGGCAACTCAACACCGGAAGATGAGCATTTGAGAGAGAGAGATGTAGCTGGGTCCCAAGAACTTTGGCTTAGTTAAACAGTAAGTGGATAAAGCAAGATCCCTCTCTTCCTCATTCTTCTCTCACCCTCTCCTTTCTCTGTGATGGAGGTCAAGCAGTCAAGAAGTCAAGGTGGTGGGCAGGCCGGAGATGGAGGTCTTCTGAGGTCAAGAGAATCTGTACTTTTTAATGGAATATGGTGCTTACCTCTATGTGAAATGTATTCTTGGTAATAAAAATCATTCGATTACACTTCTTCAGGACCAAGTAAAGTCTATTTGGGGGTGAATTCATAATCTGCTTGCATCACATTTTAAAAAGAGATTGCTCCCAAGGGATTTGTCTGAAACAGTGTAGCGATTTGCTGCTTTGTGGATCTTTTTCATGGTAGCTAGAAAATGTGGATGGTTATAGGTTCTGTTTCATGAGAAGTCAATGCTAGGACAGGCTAGCCAGGGGTTGTGATCTGTGTGCAAGCATGTTCCTGATTCTTCACTGGGTGTTTTTCTTGCTTATGGGCAATTAGGGAAGGTCTAAGAAACCAACTAAGAGTCATTAGGAAATAAGTAGGGTACAATTCGGAAAATATTAGTAGAAGAATCTTAATTAGACGTTGGCTGACTCTCTCCTGGGATCGTCTATTTCTGTCTTCTGAAAGGCCTTTTCCCAGCCCCAGGTATGTGCTTTCCACAATGTTCTTTCATTTTTCAGTCTCGACAATCCTCCTTGAGTTTCCTGCCAGCAAATGCACTCAGAGGGAAGAACTTCAAGTCAATTAAATCAATGCAACATGGTTTATCAGTGCTTAGTTCTGCCTCAATCAACTCCTCCTCTGCTTCTGTGCTTTTCTTCAGTTTACAAATGTTCACCGACTTATTCAAGATGCAAGTAGGCACATAAAGGACCCAAACTAGCTTTGTTACTAATATTCACAAAATATGTTACATTGAATTTAGAAACAAACAGCCAAGGGAAGTGTTGTACAGGGGATAATTGTTGGAGATCTGGCAATCCTTCCTGGAGTTGGGGCCAGAAAAATCATTTGAGATGTGACTGCCAAATGCACTTTTCTGGGCACTACATCAAGGATATTTAACTCCCTGTAAAGGAAGCCAGAGAAATCTGGATTTTTAATGTAATCTGTTTGTGATTTTTATGCACTTATATTTTGTTGCACGTTAGGTATTTTAACTTCTTCCTTAAGGAAGAAACCCTTTTGTGCTGAAGGAGTTAATAACCCTCTCTAAGGAACATATATATTTTCCAGGGATTTCCCACACTCAGTAACATCCAATACCCTTTCAGAGGAAAGGAGAATTGACTCCCTTATGTATTTTAAGGATGGGTTGGCAGCAGAAACTCTTTCCTCTTGTCCTGGGGTTGGCTCACACAAGTGAGCAAGGACATCAGCCTATACTTACACAGCTGAGTTTGTGGGAACTGTCCTAAAAAGCCCAAATGGGTAGGCAGCTTCTCTGAAAGATGCCCACAGTGAGACTGGATATACTGAGAGCTGTCTTGTGTAAGAGCTGTCCTGTAACTGTGAAGACAACAGGAGAGCCCAAGCCAGTGCATGGAACATGGGATTCCATTTCAAATCCTGGCCTCATGTCTTTCTGAATCTCTTTGACATTTGCTGCGTGATGTGGTTAGGAGTGGCTAGGAGGCATGTGATAATCACTGCTTTGTTTCATTAACTGACTAGTTTAAACACATCTACTTAATTCTGGTAATATGGACAATATGTATTATCCATACTATGTATTATCTATAATCCATAGTATATATTATCCATATTTCTAAGGACATTTTTAAAGTATCAGACTTTTTTCTTTTTAATTCTACTAACTCATTTTCCTTTATTTTTACATTGTGGGAGTATTGAATTTTCTTTTTCATGATGTTGGTTTGTATTCTCCATTGTGATTAAAGTATTTTTAAGTTGAGTGTGTATTACAAACTTCCCGGTTCCATCTTTCCCATTCCTACCCTATGCACTGTTTTGTAAAGCAGCCACTTCTCATAATGTCCATTGTGAAGTTTTGAAGTTGAGTTAACACATGGGAAAACACACACACACACACACACATACACACACGCACACACACACAGAGAGAGAGAGAGAGAGAGAGAGAGCAGGGGAGGAGGAGGGAGAAAAGGAGAGGGAGAGAAAGGGAGGGGAGAGAGAGAAGGAAGGAGAGAGGGAAGGAGGGAGAGAGGGAGGGAGGGAGAGCGAGAGAAAGAGACAGACAGAGACAGGCAGACAGACAGAGAGAGAGAGAGAGAGAGAGAGAGAGAGAGAGTTTCTTTATAAGTAAGGACTTCCAGTATTCCCACCCCCCAACTCTTCTACACCATCCTCCCTATTCCCCATCTTCCACCCCCTCTTTCACCTTCTGAGTAACCTCTTCAGGCTGGGCTTTCACTGGGGCAAGGTGTTGGTGTAGAAAGACACAATTAGCTAAGGATTTAGGGTCTTTTGGATTGGCTCAAACATTGCATATAAGCTTACATGCTATGCAATAAATTTAGATCTGCACCCTAATGCTGGTCCCTGGAGTCTGAATCTGGGATTTGTCACAGGACTCTGTTGCCTCTCATCCTCTCATCCTCGTTCCTGTTCCCAGAGTAACACAGGACACCGTGGACCATGGCTCCTAAGACTTCTGTTTATAACAGACACTCATAATTCTGTACACCATTCAGTTGACAAAGCATTCATATAACCAAGGGTGACGTTAATTTAGTAACACGTGGACCATGGCTCCTAAGACTTCTGTTTATAACAGACACTCATAATTCTGTACACCATTCAGTTGATAAAGCATTCATGCAACCAAGGGTGACGTTAATTTAGTAACACTAGCATCACACAATCCACCTGCAAAGGGTTTAGAAAACTAAAGGACAAGTCATAGAAGTTATTGTGCAAGTATAATTTCTCCCACAGGAGAGGGTAAGGAATCCTTGGGATATGTGATTAACCAGAGTGAACAGCCTCATATAAGAAAGAGCAGCAGCAGAGTAACTGGCTTGGATACTTTGTAGTTTCAGAACATGAAATGAAAACAACTCTTTGCTAAAATACAAGTGCCTGGTTTACATTATTGCCCAGGGTTTCTCCTGGAGTGAGAAGGAGTAAGTCCCTGTTCTCATAATCTTTGATATGGTTTCCTCTCCACTATTTACCATACACTTTGTAATTGCTACTTAATGGCTAGACACAGGGTGGGGGATGGTCCCAGAATTAATGCAGGTTTTCTCTAAAAGGCAAAAGGGATTATTGAATAGTTGTGAGAAGAGAAAAAAAACTAGTCAGCCTTATATTTTAGAAATACAGATCTGGTGATGATTTAGAAAACGGGATCAAGTAGGATGAGGTGAGATGCTGTCAAACAGCAGTTCTAAGGCTCTTGTCCAAAGGACTCAAGTGTTTGAACCATGTTGATAATGGGACAAAGAGCAGGGACATGGTTAGAAAAGTTACATTGACCATCCTAGGTAAAAAATAAGACCCAGAAGTTGAGGATGGTTGCCCTTAAATCATTTCCCAGAAAGGGAAATAAAGAGCGAGTGTACCTCTCCTTGTGTGTTTCAAGTTCCAGCTTTACAGGAAATCCAACCTTCTGCTAACCAGGCTCCCAAAAGCATCGGCACACTCACAACACACGAACTTCATTACTCATCAGCGCTTCCGTCATGATCCTCTGATTCTAATTTCTTACCTACCATCTGCATGAAGAAAACACAAGACCCAATCAAGAAGTGATGATAGTATCTGCTCAACCTGAGTTCTGCCCACGTATGTGAGAATTCCTGGCAGAGAGCAGGATTGATGCTATGATTGACATGCAGCTGCCTGCTGTTCCAGGAGAAACCATTAAATGACAGAGAGGACTTGGCAGGCAGTTCTTCCTGGGTTATCTACGTGTGGGTGGCAAGGTGAGGCTGCCCTTTATAGAAAGAGAAGAGAGGACTTACCCTCTGAAATTCCTCCCCACAGCTATTTCCTGATCATATTTTCCCACACAAGATAAGGCTGGCATGCTTCTAGATGAGTCAGTCCAATTCCATCAGTGGCATCTAAAGATAATACTTGACCTCAAACCTTGCTGAGTGGTACTTTATTGAAACCAAGAGATCAGAATTATCAGCTCTAATTGCACATGGTCAGACTAAAGACCCAGGACACCCAAGACACATACCTTGGACACTCAGGAAGAACAATTGGGGCCATGGAGAGCTTTTGGTACAGCAGACCACCTTTCCTCGTCTGTCATTATTATAAGTACTATGTTACAGGACATTTTACCTTTGAAGATATCAAACCTCAGAGATGTTATGTATGTTGATCAAGGCTGGATGGCTAGTAAGTGTTGAAGCTAGGATTTACATCAACATGTGTTTGCCCCCTGTCTTAGCCTGTCTAGTGTTGTTACCACAGAATGCTTAATATTTCAACAGGTATTTCATAAGAAAGCAAGTAAATGTGTTGCATCCAGCAACTGGAAGGTCCAAAGAGCATGACACTGGTGTAGGAGTATGCTGCTTCAGGACATGGCCGAATCTCAGGTGGTACAAAGCTAAAGCAAGGGAAAGAATGTCAAAGAAACCAGACCCACTCTCAGCCTTCAGAGAACTAATTCAGAGAGAAGCATGAACTCCCGTAGATGACTTAATTGGCTAGGAAAAGGCACCAAGCACTGGCGTCATGACACTGAGGGCAAAAGCTCAGCCTTGAAGACAAGCCACATCTAAGTCTCAGCATCTCTCGGACCTAGGATTTCTATATTAGCCTATGCTGATCTACGTGAAAACTGCCTATGAAGCTCAGATATCTGTTTTCATCTTTATAGGCTATTTTAAGAACATGACTCCTACCATACAATTTAAGATTTCAGAAAACCTAATTACTTATCTTTTCATAGCTTACGAATCTTTTACAAATCTTCACATTTTCTCATGAAGTAAAATCGGAAACTCTATGATACATGAAAGAGTTCCTGTTCAAGTGAAGGAAAGGCCATCCAGAGACTGCCCCACCTAGGGATCTATCCCATATACCGACACCAAACCCTGGCACTACTGTGGATGCTAAGAAATGCTTGCTGAAAGGAGCCTGATATGGCTGTCTCCTGAGAGGCTCTGCCAGAGCCTTACAAATATAAAGGTGGATGCTCACAGTCAACCATTGCACTGAGTGCGGGGTCCCCAATGGAGGAGTTAGAGAAAGGACTGAAGGAGCGAAAGGGGTTTGCAACCCTATAGGAAGAACAACAATATCAACCAACCAGAGCCCCCCCTCCAGAGCTTCCAGGGACTCAGCCACCAACCAGGAATATACATGGCTCCAGCTACATAGATAGCAGAGAATTGCCTTGTCAGGCATCAATGGGAGGAGAGGCCCTTGGTCCTATGAAGGCTCAATAGATGCCCCCAGTGTAGGGGGATCAAAGGTGGAGAGGTGGGAGTGGGGTGGGTGGAGGAACACCCTCATAGAAGCAGGGGGAGAGAGGATGGGATAGGGGGTTTCCAGGAGGGGGGGGAACAGGGAAAGGGGATAACATTTGAAATGTCAATAAAGAAAATCTCCAGTATAAAAAAAAAGAAAATTAAAATGTATTCCCATAATATTTCTGTGTTTTTAAAGAAAACAAAATTCTCACTACCTTCATCCTCTGAAACAGTAAGGCCCTAATAATCTCATTCTCTTATAAGTTGCCATAGGAAACTAGGGCACCCAGGCTTTCCTAGAACCTATGTTGTACTTGCATAGTCCAGACTGGCCTTCAGCTTGTAAATCCCCACCTCAGCCTCCCAGTGGTGGGTTATAGGAATTTAACTACCCACCTGGCCCCAGGGGAAGCTTTTAATGAATATTTATTAAGTGTATAAAATACATAATAAGGGTCTATATCTTAAGTTATTTTCAAAAGCATAATTATGAATGGACTAAGATATACTAAATAAAATTATCTGGGGACAGGGGGAAAAAGAGTTCCTGTTCAGACTAAATGATTCTTGGCTTCTATAATTTTTAGGTATTTAAAGAACAAAATTTATTTCAAAGCATATAACCTAATAGGCAAAAGTATAAAGTATTTTAGTGACATATTTGACTTCAGGTGATTGTGGAAAATGACTTTTAAGGTTTTTTTCTACAAAACTCAGACACTATTATTGATACCCACAAGTACTTGCTGACTGGAGCCAGATGTAGTTGTCACCTGGGAGGCTCTGCTAGTGCATGACAAATACAGATGGGGACACTCTCGGGCAGCCATTGAACTGAGCACAGGGTCCCCAATGAGGGAGCTAGAGAAAGGACCCAAGGAGCTGAAGGGGTTTGCAGCACCACAGGAGGAACAATGATATGAACCACCCAGTAAACCCAGAACTCCCAGGGACAAAAAACATCAACCAGATAGGTTTTTTTTCCTATCAATTGACTAGCTTTCTTAACTATTTAGTTTTATTGTACTTAACTCTCTGACAGTGATTTCTGTGCCCTGTCCCAAAGAACACTTCAGGATATAGTCCTATTATGATACCTAATGATACAATTGAAAATCAGCATGGAATTTCTGTCCTATAGCAAACAGCATAGACTTTCATTCATCCATCTGGCCATTTATTTGGCAATAGTGTTTGTTAATATATCACTGAGTTCAGCTCCTACTGAGGCTCATCATCGATTCCTGGCTATTAATATTCATCCTCTCATGACTGCCATGACACATTGTGCCAAAGTCATTGTATGCTCAATTGAACTTGGCAAAGGGATAATGCACTTTTCACATTGTAAGGTTGTAAAAAGGTTATAAATCGTGACTCCATCACTTCCTCTCTCCAGTAGATTACTCAGTCTGAGGAAAGCTATCTGCCATGCTGTGCAGACATTCAGGAAGCCCAGCCGAAATTCCCATAGAGAAAGGATCTGAATATGTTCACTAATCTGGGTAACTGAAACTTTACAGCAGTTACGTGAGTGTGCTTAGAAATATTCACACACAATCACACACACACACACACACACACACACACACACACACACAGCTTCCACACAAGTTTGCAGCATTGATCCCTATCTAGAATACAATGTACGGAAGACCACCATCTCCTTAAGTAGCTCTGAGGTTCCAGACCCTCACTGTGTAATAGAACACATTTGTTATTTCAAATTGCTAAATTTAAGGAGAATCTCATTAGACAACAATGATCAACCAACCTACTCAGGCTAGGTACAAAGAGTGTAAAAAGTCATCAACTTTATCCCTGTTGTTAAGGGATTTGTGCAGAATGTACAGGGTAGTCAGTATTTGCTGAGAACCTGATGGATGGTGTTAACTGGCTGTTTCCTTCTGTTAGACACGATTATTCTCTTAGATCAGAGCAGCTGTGCTTCATGTAGCCGAGGTCCTTACAAGATTGGGCCTCTTAACATTTCCAGGTGGAGGGTGGGGTGAGGCTCAAGATGTCCCTTCACTCCTGGGGAATTGGAGTAGTAAACAGTTCCTGGGAGGAGAAGGCTTCCTATGTCAGAGCTGCCAAGAAGCTGCACAGGGGACTTCTTTACATTGTGGTTAAATTTCACTGGTTTACCAAGAAAGACTGAATAAATCTTTTCTGTCATTACCTTTTCTAGATGAGCTGAATAAACATAGATTTCCTAGGAATAGAAGAGAGTCTGTTGATTTATTAGAAGAATAAATGAAACTTTTCAAGGAAAAGACCTCATTTGAGAAATAAATTTCAGTAATGACTTGATTTCAATTTACATACCACTGCTATTTCTACCAGCTTCTTAAAAGGTTTTATCACTTCCAAAAGACTTCTCTGGGTCTAACTTTGAATCCTAGTGGATGATTCACAAGGTGCTTAGCGCCCACCTGCCAAGCATCCTTTCAACTCCACAGTCTGTCATCATACAGCATTGGATTGTTTCCGGTAAAGAATAATTTGGGCTATAAACAAACACTCTCTTCTTTGTGAATCCACGAATTTTGTGAAATCCAAGATAATACTTGATAATTTACGCATCTTCATGTTCCCTTTTTCCTTTAAGAGTCTATCTACACACACACACACACACACACACACACACACACATGCACACAAGATATATACTTACATACATATATACACACATATACATGCACAGAATATATGTATGAAATATATACATACCTATATGTGTGTATATATGTATCTATTTCCTTTTCTCTCAGTATGTGATTTCTGGCAACTTCTTGGTATTGCCAGGTTCCCAGTAGACAAAAATCACATCGAAGTCCATGAGGAAGATGTAGGGAGGAAAGTTCAAGGAAGAGTAAAGAGTGTCTGTTTGTGGCTTTCATCTTGACACAACTGAAATCAAAGTTATAGCCACAGAGATTATGAAAATCAGTAAGATAAAATTGCATCTTTTCTGAAATATTTATTTTGATTGCATATTGGAGCCACTATCAAGAAGTTTAATAATTAAGTTACTTTTATAATGAAATGAAGATGGAAGTAATCATGAAACTAAATGAAAGGTTAAATATTTTTAAAAATGAGGTAAAATACACTCATCTGCCTGTTCACGAGGAATGGACAGCACTTCTGGCTTTGGAATGTTCTGATAGCAATACTTGGTCTGCGGGCAGCCTTTGTCTTTGCCCGCGGCTGATCCACATGTGCATAAATACACATGTGCATTTCACTACAAGAGTCCATTCTTGTTGCTCGTGGCTTAGAGGTGAGAAACGTGTTCGGAGGAGTGACACAAAATCATGTGAGGGAGTCGGCAGAGCCGTTAGAAACACATTAAAACCGAAGACCACTCTACCCAGTTTTGTTCTCTCGTTCTGTATTTCCATTTGGCTACAGAGCATTAATGGTGGCATGGAGAGAGCCTACTCATGACTCACTAAGCCTGAGTTTGAAGTTTGAGATGGGGAGACAAAATAAATAAATATATAAAGCTTACTCGAGTTGAGTGGCCATTCCTGGGTGAGAGAAAAAAATGAGAACAGGAGGCTGAGAAACTTCTACGTTACACCCGATTAAAATACATAGTTCAATGGATCCTGCCGCCTGCACCAGATCTCTCTAGGATGCTGTCCCCATCGCTCCCTCTATGTCATGGTTCATCCTTTACCAAGAAGACAGACTGCCCCTCCTGATCCCAGTCTCTGCTGCCAGTAAGATAGTATCTGCCCAGTAAAAGAAAAGAGGCACTGATATGATACAGATAGGTGGGTTTTGAAAACATGTAGAGAAACAAGATCGTCATAAAAGCCCACAGATGACCTTGCATGTAGGTGATATGTCAAGATTACTGCCTCTGAGTTCCCAATACTGACGGACCTATGGATGTCATATATCAGAATGGCTACGTAATAATGAAAGACTTTTTTTTTCTTTTGCTTGTGTTATGCCATAAACTTAAAAACAAGACCGCATCTGCACTCTCTTTTACTACTGCCCTCAGAATAGGAGCACAGCAAACTGACTGATTCTAGCCTGTGGTGTTTTTGACAGGGCAGAAAGTAAGTAATGGAGGCTATGAGATGATGTATCTGTGCCATCTCCAATGTCATCCATTTTTCTGAATGGTCCAAACATGATTAGACACCCTGGGAAGCAGAAGGGTTCTTACTACACCGCACGCCACACGCATAGATGCATGTGACATGCATCTATACATGCACTTGACATGAACAGCTACACAAATTTGAGTTGCAGGAGGAGCATTTTATTTCTATCATGTCACTTTGTAAAGCTGAGGAAATCCAAGCTGTTTGGCTTGGCGAGCACACAATATAACTGGATGCCGTTGCATGACTGTGGAGCAACTAAACTCTGCAGTCTTCTTCACCCGAGCAATTTTACTGCTAAGAAATGCTCTCTCATTAGTCATTAGGGAAATGCAGATCAAAACAACCCTGAGATTTCACCTCACACCAGTCAGAATGGCTAAGGTCAAAAACTCAGGAGACAGCAGGTGTTAGCGAGGATGTGGAGAAAGAGGAACACTCCTCCACTGCTGGTGGGGTTGTAAGATGGTACAACCACTGTAGAAATCAGTCTGGAGGTTCCTCAGAAAACTGGACATGAGACTTCCGGAGGACCCTGCTATACCTCTCCTGGGCATATACCCAAAGGATTCCCCGGCATGCAATAAAGACACATGCTACATTATGTTCATACCAGCCTTATTTATAATAGCCAGAAGCTGGAAAGAACCCAGATGTCCCTCAAAGGAGGAATGGATACAGAAAATGTGGTATGTTTACACAATGGAATACTACTCAGCAATTAGAAACAATGAGTTCACAAAATTTTTAGGCAAATGGTTTGATCTGGAAAATATCATCCTAAGTGAGGTAACCCAATCACAAAAGAATACACATGGAATGCAATCTCTGATAAGTGGATATTAATTAGTCCAGAAGCCCTGAATACCCAAGGCACAAATTGCATAACAAATGACGCCCATGAAGAAGTATGGAGAGGGTCCTGATCCTGGAAAGGATTGATCTAGCATGGGAAGGGAATATAAGGACAGAGAAAAAGGAGGGAGGTGATTGGAGAAGGGATGGAGAGAAGAAGGTTTATGGGATATACGGGGAGGGGGGATCCGGGAAAGGGGAAATCATTTGGAATGTAAACAAAGAATATAGAAAATAAAAATATTTAAAAAAAAAAAAAGAAATGCTCTTTCTTGGAAAAATGCACTACATATAAGGATGTGCAAAGCATGATTATTTCAATGACGTGCTCAGAATAGTTAATCCTAAAGATGCAGAAATCTCCTTACTGATTCCTGCTTTGGGGGCAGGGCGGTGGGGGGGGGGGGCCGCTAAGGGATAGCAGGGGAAACTGCTTAGTACACACCAGTTTTCCTTCGAAGCAATAAAAGTTTTTGGAACCAGATGGAAGTAAAAAAGTTGCACAATGTTGTGAAATACTAAATACCACTGAACTGTATACTTTAGGATGGTTGGTTTTTATGTTATGTGATTTTCGCCTAGATTAAAAACAAAAGGGAAGAAAAGGAAGGGACTTTCCGATTTCCAAGTTCTTGAGAAAGTCCTTTCTCCTAAAGGGATGAGTAAGGTGTGATGGGTTGGTCAGTCAAGTGCTAGGCCATGGGAGAGGGACGGAGAAACCCATCTGGACAGAGTGAGGCCTGGACCAGATTTCAGCAGAACAGTGTGGAGAAAGTGCTGCAGTGGGAACTCTGGGGGTGGGGGAGGGGGCATTCCTCAGAGTCCTGCTAATTCCAGCAGCACTTTCTGCACACCCTCCAACTCATCCTTAGGTCCTGGGTCTCTTCAGAAACCATTTCGCATAATCTCTCGTTTCCCAAAGGAACGTTCATTTCCCGAAGACCCACAACTTTGTCATATCTCTGCCACAGGATTATTTTTTAAACATAATAAAGCCACACAATAGAGATATCTGGTCTGTGAGCTTTATCCTTGCATCAGCTGTTGAAAATAGGAAGTTGCATTGGTAAGGCCTTTGTCCCCCAGCAAGGCCAGCTCCAGCCGCCTGGATCCTGTCACCTCTCTTACCTCATCTTCATCACGCCTTTTCTTTCGTACACTGCAGCCACACTGACCCTTCGCTGCCCCTCACGTGTGCTTGGCTTGTCCTGGTGTTTACTTCAAGCCTCCCTCAGATTTGGGCCACCGTGCTGCAAATCTTTGCTCCATCTCACTGCGTGTCTCCTGACGGCTCTATTTAGTAACACACCTTGCTTTTTTTTTCTCTCTCCCCACTCTTGCCTCCATTCGCCCTATCACGATCTACCGAGCAGAGTACTTATAACCTTATAACATAGCATTCTGCACAATCATTAGGTGAATTCTTGTCCATCCAGTTGCGAGAGATCCAGCTCCGCACTAGCAGTCCTTCTGTATTTTATCAGTGTGTTGTCCTAGAATAATGCCCAGCTGTAAAAATGTAAGAACTGTTTGATAAATAGTTGTAGAAAGATGGAGAGCTCTGTAGTCCAACACAAACTGCTTTCTCTCTTCTGTCTTGCTGAACACATTTCCAAATGAAGCCAGTTTCACACTTTCTAAAGGCGTCACTGCTGTTGTGCAGTGTTGATATCTAAGATGGGATTTGAGCACGCACACCCAGGTTCTGAAGATAACAAAACTGGTGGAAACAAGCCTGTTTCCCACCATGTTTTCCGGGAACCGCAATGAGACCCCTCAGAGACAGAGAAGGAAAACAAGGGATTAGGAAAGTTCCATTGGCTCTAGCCAACAAATCCTGGTGGTCTGTAGTAGCTGTGTGACAAAGAATTCTAAGAGGTTCATGGGACTTCACTGCTAGATTGTCTTACTCCATTTCAGCACAGTAGAGCTTGCTCCAGCCTTCAATAGAAGACACCAAGTCACTTGTTGATAGACAAATCAGAGTGAATCAGGGTCCCAAGGCAAAGTCCAGGGGGATTCCCCCAACTCTGCCAGGGTCCTATACATGAATATGCCTGTCTATCAGCTGACCTTCAGATGATCTGCACCTGGTCCTATTATCTGATGGTCACCCAGCGAACACTTCCTTCGCAAGTCTGTTCTATTAACTTAAGAGAGACACATACACTCGATACACTTTTGTTATGATATAGTATAGACATACTGCTAGTTTATCTAAAAATGGTGGAGCGCTCATTCAACTTTTAGTTAAATGGTGAATTAATCTCTTAAGCATTTCTTTCCATGGGTGTTGGCATACTGAAGCCTCTCGGGCTGTGATCTGAGGTTTTGCACATTTTGTAATTGCTGCTTAATTACGCAGCACGTGAATATTTTCAGTCTCAAGCCGACTGAAGCATGTCTGGACCTGGGAATATGAATTTTTAGAGTGCTGTTCATCATGACTGTGGGGCAAGTACTCTACTCTCCAAGCCACATCATCCACAGGACACATTTCCAAATGTCCTCAGGTGGCTTTTATGAACTTTAAACTTAAGAACCAATATCACAGTCTATTATAATCCTACCATCACACGTGTATCCCCTTTCTATGCCTCGCGGTTATACAGACTGGTGGACTATGACTTTAATTTACAGATATGGAAAACAAACATCCAAGATGTTAAATCTAAAATTACACAGCCAGGTCATGAAACGGGGTTGACTTTGAACCATGCGTTGCCTTATTCTAGATAAAAACTCTTGTAATATCTATTTTGTTCTGTTCTTTTGTTGCGTGTTGAGTATGAGACTTAAACCATGACATAATTTGGAGGAACTTTAAAATCAGGGTCTGAGACAGTGCTGGAGAAACAGTGCCATCTTGTGGCCATATGGAACCATAGCACTGCTCTCCTCTCAATTTGTTTGGAGCCCACTTTAGCAGCTGTTCTATTTTATTGACAGATCCTTGGGCCTTTTACTTTATAGCTGAGACGTTTTTATCCTGCATTACATGAATTTACTCACCAAAAACCAGGACTGTAAGGTCATTAGAGTCATGTGATAGCAACCAGCAGTCAAGTGATTCTTATTCTTACTTTATTTATTGGGAGTTGGATCATTTTGTCCACTTGTGTGATCTCCGGCTTGAGGCTCAGGTAGATCCTTCTACCCTGTAACTGGAAGCTTCTTCCAATGAAGCCCAAAGTATCAGGAACATGTCTCCTCTCACTAAAAGTAGTAAGCTCTCCCCCTAAAACACTGTTATATTAGAAACAAAGTTAGAGATTGATCATGATTTTACTGATAGTGACTGTGTCTGGAATGGAGATCCATCTTTCTGATTAGAAATTAAACATGTGATATAAAAGCTGAATATATATATGTACATATATATATATACATATATATGTATATATATTTGCAGGCACTTGGGGTTACATAACATCTTCTTTTCTAACGTATTTAATTATTGTGTCTGTGGTTTGTATGTGCATGTGTGCATGCGTGTGTGTGTGTGTGTGTGTGTGTGTGTGTGTGTGTGTGTGTGTGTGCATTCGCAGGTGCACATGTGCATGCAGTCATACTTACTTAGGATGCCCCCTTAATTGCTCTCCACCATTTTGGTTTGAGACAGTCTCTAACTCTCACGGTTCTGGTAGACTGGTCAGGAGCTTCTAGCATTACCAGTGCTTTCCAACACTGGGGTTACAAGAATGTGCCGCCATTACTGTGACCGGTTTCTTTCAGTGCTGGGTGGGGAGGATGCAAAGTCAGACTGGAGAGCATGTGCACCAAATGCTTTATGCTCTAGGCTACATGCCCCTGTCCTATCCCAATTTCTACCTTAAAATACAAAGTTGGCTATAACTCTTCTGTCCCAAAAGTCTATAGATATATGTAAGATCTCCATTACAGATCTCCAAGCTGTTTCAGGTGATAGCACAGCCTTTCTAGGTGGGTTTCTATCTTTGGAGCCTTTCACTGGTGGGTATCTGGAAGGGGTTTGTCACACTCGAACAAAACTACTTCATGGAGTTGGTGCTTTATATAATGCAGCAAATCAGCTTTTTACAGTTTATTATCTTCTTTTTGCCTAGAACCAAGGTATTCATCCAAATACAGAGCTTCCAAGAGGCCTAGGTAAGCATAAGCCAATGTAAATGTATGCTAATAAGTGTGACACAAGGCCTCCCGCAGCTTTCTATGATTTGTTCCAGCCAGACCACTGGAGACAGGAGGACAAGCCAGAGCTGTGACGGAGTTAAAGCCTTATTAAAATCCCTTTGCTAACAAATGATCTGAGTTGGTGTCAAAAGACAGCTTAACCTAAGTTCCAGTTAAACACCACCAATGGCATTAGAAAGTCAGACCAACGGGGAAGCCAAGCTTCCTTCCTGTGGAACACAAGCCTATTTGGACCCTGAAATTACTGAGAGATACAAGTCCCAAGATACTAAGAAATCCTGGTTCAGAACAGGAGTCTCTGGAGGAGTTGGTAAATGGGCTCATAAAATTGCTATGCATAAGTTGGTACACATAAATAAAAGAGTTGTCATTAAGGAGACCTACAATCCAAGTTCAAAATTACATCAAAGTCACATGAGTATGGCTAGAGATGTGGCTCAATGGGTAACCTTAGTACAAGTCCCCAGAACTTGTGTAAAAGCCGGCCTTGGCACATGTGTATCTGTAAGCTCTGTAATGGGAAGTGGGCAGAGATGGCTGGCTGGCCGCCAGTCTAGGTCCAGGTTCAGTAAGAGTCTGATAAGGTGGAGGGTGCTAGAGCAGGACACCTCTTGTCCTATGGCGTCCCAGTTTATGCACATAGGCACATACTCCTGGACACAAACGTGTATACAGTGAACATGCACGAAGTCTTCCGAGTCACGGGAGGAAAGTGAGCTTACGATTGGCAGCAATGGAATCACATGTAAAATTTAAATTTCAAAGTACTTTTAGGAAGGATTTCCGGAGAACTGTAGGCTCCTTCAAGTAGCAATGATGGAATAAAATTGTGATTGTAGCCTAGGCTGGATTTAAAATCACTTAAGAGACACACCTCTGGATAGGCCTGTGAGCAAGTTCCAGAGAAGCTTAAGAGGAGAGGAAAGGCCTACATTGGGAGTCTGCACACCATCCCATGGGCCAGGGTCCCAGTGTGAATAGGATGGAAATGGAGAAGATTAGTGGAGCACTAGCCCTGAGGTCCCTCCTTCCTAACTGCAGACACAGCTCGACCAGTTGCCATGGTCCCCCAGCCACAGCCTCTTTGCCATGATGGACTGACTGAACACTCAAGCACAAGCCAAGCCTTCTTCCTTTGGTTGCTTCTTGCCAGGTCTTTGTTTACAACAAGAAAAGTAACTGATGGACAGAATTTTCCAGATAATCTTAAAATGTCCATGAAAAGGAAGCAGAAACAAAGTGTGTACACATGAGGGCATGAGTTTGAAAGAGGGAAATGAGGGTGTTGGAGAGAGGAAAGGGAAGCAGAGCTGATTTGATTATAATCTCAAAGGATGAAAGAAAAAAGTCATTCTGCTTAGCAAATGAGTTAAAAAATAACAAGTCCACTGTAATCCCAACAATTAGGAGGCTGAGGCGGGAGGATTACTACAAATTTCAGGCCAGCCTAGACCATAGATGAAGACCCCAAGAAAACAGAGTGGATAAAGGTTGGGGGAAAGAAGAAGAAAGGGGAGGAGTCAGGAAGAAAACAGGAAAAAGAGATGAATAAATCCTTTAAGTCAAATTGTAGAACACCAAACAAGTGTGGTAAAGGAAGCTTCAGAATCCATTAGAAGAAAAAAGAAGAATTACCTAGAAAGGAATATTTAGACCAGCAGTGGGCATATCATCAGCAATGAACAAAAGAATACAGTGGACTGATGGTTTTAAAAGCCAGGAAGAAACTACAAATACCTTGCATTGTGTAGACTTCCCCTTTCCATTCCTGGTTTATCTGTCTGTCTGTCTGTCTGTCTCTCTGTCTGTCTGTCTATCTATCTATATCTGGATAGTAGGGATTGATCCAAGGACCTTAAGGGTGTTAAGAAGATGGTCTACTACTGAGTTACTTCCCAGTCCCTGGTATAAAATTCTAATGCAGATATACTTCTATTCAGATGAGAGCACAGGAAATACTTGCAAATAATGTTGTGCTGTATGCCATATCTAAATAACTATACAGAAATTAACAATGTAGTACTGCAGAGGGCCTGTTCAGATACCAGAGGACTCTGTACTTGCTAATAAAGAATGCCTAGATGTTTAAGTATGAAAGGCCCACAGGGTCTCTGACCTCCTTTTGTAGATAGTACTTTTTTTTTCTGCAGCCCATAAGTGACATTTAAGTGTATTCCTGCTCATGATGTCTTCCACAAACAAGATGTGATCAATGAAACAAGGCAACTTTGGAGCAAGAAGTCATTGTAAGTCCAGAACACAGCCATGGTTATTGATGTGGGAGTGGTCATTCCTGGAACCTCTGGGTGAAGCCAAGAGGAAAAGACTCATATCCTCAAGTACAAAGCCTTTTCAAAGGGACTCAAAGTTCTTGGTTCAAGTTCAAACTCACCAAAGTAGGCACAAGATGTTCTCATGCTTAATTTCACCTTAAAACGTGGGAGTTTCATTGCTGAACTCTACTGGGTTTGTCCTGTTCTGTCAAACTAGAAAGCTGGACAAGACAGCCAAGACTTTCATCTCTCAGAGAAAACTATAGGCAAATCCCCAAGTTAATCAATCTTTCTACTTAAATGAACTTTTTTATTATTAATAATTTATTTATTTTTTGCATTCCATATTTTATTCCCTCCCACCCCCGTCCACCCTCTGACTGTCCCACATCCCTTACCTCTTCCCAACCCGTCTCCACCTCCCACCCCACCTGACCTCTAAACTTCCTGGGGCCTCCAGTCTCTTGAGGGTTAGGTGCATCATCTCTGAATGAACACATACCCAGCAGTCCTCTGCTGTGTGTGTGTTGGGGGTCTCATATCAACTGGTGTATGCTGCCTGGTTGGTGGTCCAGTGTTTGAAAGATTTTGGGAGTCCAGTTTAATTGAGATTGCTGGTCCTCCTACAGGATTGCCCTTCTCAGGTTTTAGCAGTCTTCCTTTATTCAATAAGAGGAGTCAGCTGCTTCTGTCCATTAGTTGGGTGCAAATATCTGCATCTGACTCTTTCAGCTGCTTGATGGGTCTTCTGGAGTGCAGTCATGCTAGGTCACCTTTCGTGAGCATGCCATAGTCTTTTGAGGCCATGGTAGTGAGATTTCTGTTTATAATTCTCCTCAGTTCACAGTATATGAATCTAAACACAAATACTTCAGATAACAATTTACTTTTAATACAACTTTCATGGAGGTTTGAATGTAAAAAAAAAATAACAAAATAGCAGCAGACAGAGAAAATGGTTCATCTCAGCACCTGCAGAGTATAACAGAAGCAGTCTCTGAAACCTGCTGGCCATTTGACCCTCGCTTAGCATCATCTGCCATTTGCTGGCAAAGAGAACACACCAGGAATTGCCAGTGTCAATACAGTTGGCATTCATTTTGTGCCCATCACGGGTGGTAGGCACTCCGCTCTCTTCATTGGGAATTCTGGAGTGAGGGAGTTTTCACTCCAGACGTTGTCCTTCATTTTCATTACTGAGGTCTGAGGTTGAGTTTTCACGGTCCTCCCGAACCATGGCCTGAATATTCTCTACAACGGCACGACAGTTGGCTTTTTTGAGACCCCTGATTAAAGCCGCGTGGGCACCGTTCTTCCCGTGAGATTGGTACCAGCACTGGAGCAGCTTAGTCTTCTCCTCAGCTGTGTTTTGGAAGTTGTCATGCTTGATTTCATCTATCTTGGATTCTGAGATGTCATTTTCCCGAGCAAATTTTCTAACTTGGCTGATGGTCATCTGTTCAGCAATTCTCGAGATGTATTTATCCAAGTTAACATCTGAAAAACAGAAAATAGTCTCTGAAAATATCTAAGAGAAACTCCCATTACAGAAGCTCGGTTCACTTCTCCCCATAAAGTTTAGAGTACAGGTGAGTCCCCTAAGGTAAGCTTGAGTTGTCCTACCAAACTTGCTGTAGCTTGTATACTTTACTCTCTGTGCCAGACGTGATACATGGCATCTATGCATTTATGAAATCAGAAGCTTGATCTGCACTGGGAGTTGATCCTGTGCCACAACACTCTATACCCAAATATTGTCGGGAGAGAGCTGGTCTCCCAGGAGAGCCAATACACTTATGTGCACAGGTAAGAACACCACTTATGTTGAAATTCCTGGCCCAGGAGGGACCCGCCCAGAGACATCAGGACATGGGAATCAAGGAACGGCCAGGGACAGGATACTTACAGTTTTTGTCTACACCCAAGAGCAAATTCCTCTCAGAAAGAATTGGTCTCCCACACTACTGACATACAGGCATGCAGGAGGGACAAGCCACAGTCAGAGACAGCAAGACCAGCTGATAACCAGAGGGCGAGTAGCAAGGGCAAGAACATAAGAAACAGAAACCAAGGCTACTTCACAGTTTCAGAACCACCACATCATCTCCCACCACAGCGAGCTCTGGATATCCCAAACCACCAGAAAAGCAAGACTATGATTTAATTTCACATCTCATAATGATGATAGAGGACTTTAAGAAGGACATAAGTAACTCACTTTAAAAAGTACAGAAGAACACATCAAACACTTAGAAGCACTTAAGGAAGAAACGTAAATATGCCTTGAAGAATTACAGGAAAACATAACCAAACAGGTGAAGGAATTGAACAAAACCATCAAGGATCTAAAAATGGAAATAGAAACAATAAAGAAATCACAATGGGAGGCAACCCCGGATATAGAAAACTTAGGAAAAAGATCAGGAGTCATAGATGCAAGCATCATCAACAAAAGATAGAAGAGAGAATACAGAAAGATAGAAGAGAGAATCTCAGGTGTAGAAAATACCATAAAATATTGACACAATAAAGAAAATGCAAAATGCAAAAAGCTCCTAACCCAAAACATCCAAGAAATCCAGAACAAAATGGGAAGACCAAACCTAAGAATAATAGGTATAGACAAGAGCAAAGATTCCCAACTTAACGTGCCAGTAAGTATCTTCAACAAAATTATAGAAGAAAACCTTCCTAACCCTAAGAAAGAGATGCCCCTGAACATACAAGAAGTGTAAAGACCTACGAATACATTGGACCAGAAAAAAATTCCTCCTGTCACATGATAATCAAAACACCAAATGCAATAAACAAAGAAAGAATATTAAAAGCGGTAAGGGAAAAAGGTCAAATAACAAATAAAGGCAGGCCTATCAGAATTACACCAGACTTCTCACCAGAGACCATGAAAGCTAAAAGAACCTGGGAAAATGTGTTACATAAGAGAACACAAATATCAACCCAGGATACTATACCCAACAAAACTCTCAATTACCATAGATGCAGAAACCAAGATATTCCATGACAAAAACAAATTTATATAATATCTTTCCACAAATCCAGCCCTAAAAAGGATAATAGATGGAAAACACCAGCACAAGGAGGGAAACTACACCCTAGAAAAAACAAGGATGTAATCTTCTTTTAACAAACCCAAAAGAAGGTAACCAAATGAACATAAAAATAATATCAAAAATAACAGAACTCAATAATCACTATGCCTTATTATATCTTAAGATTAATGAGCTCAATTCTCCAATAAAAAGACATAGAATAACAGACTGGGTATGGGAACAGAACCCAGCATTTTGCTACATACAGGAAAATCACCTCAGTGTCAAAGACAGACACTACCTCGGAGTAAAGGTCCAAGCAAATGGTCCCAAGAAACAAGCTGGACTAGCTATTGTAATATCGAATAAAATCAACTTTTAACCAAAAGTTGTCAAAAAGGATAAGGAAGGGCAATTCATACTTATCAAAGAAAAAAATCAACCAAGAAGAACTCTCAATTCTGAACATCTGTGCTACAAATGCAAGAGTACCAACTTTCATAAAATAAACTTTACCAAAGCTCAAAGCACACTTTATTCCTCACACAATAAAAGTGGGAGATTTCAACACCCTATTCTCATCAACTGTCAGATCATGGAAAAACAAACTAAAGAGAGACACAGTGAAACTAACAGATGTTATGGACCAAATGAATTTAACAGGTATCTATAGAACATTTCATCCTAAAACACAAGAATATACCTTCTTTTCGGCACCTAACCCCATGGTACTTTCTCCAAAGTTGACCATATAGTCAGTCACAAAACAAGCCTCAACAGATACAAGAAGATTGAAATAATCCCATGCATCCTATCAGATCATCACAGACGAAGGCTGGTCTTCAATAGCAACAAAAACAGAAATCCCATTTACACAAGGAAGCTGAACAATGCCCTACTCAATGATAACTTGGTCAAGGAAGAAATAAAGAAATTAAAGACTTTTTAGAATTTAATGAAAATGAAGGCACAACATACCCAGACTTATGGGACACAATGAAAGCAGTGCTAAAAGGAAAAGTCAGCTCTGAGTGCCTCCAAAAAGAAACTGGAAAGAGGCTACACTACCATCTTAACAGCAAAACCTGAAAGCTATAGAACAAGAAAAAGCAATAACACCAAAGTGGAATAGATGGCAGGAAATAATCAACTCGGGACTGAAATCAACCAAGTAGAAACAAAAAGAACTGTACAAGGAATCACCAAAACCTTGGAGATGTTTTTTTGAGAAAATGAACAAGATAGATAAACCCTTAGCCAGACTAGCCAGATGGCACAGAGAAAGAATTCAATTTAACAAAATCAGAAATGAAGAGAGAGACATAGCAACAGAAACTGAAGAAATTTTTAAAAATCATCAGATCCTATTACAAAAGTCTATATATATTAACCAAAACTGGAAAATGTGGATGGAATGGTCAGTTTTCTAGACAGATACCAAATACTGAAGTTAAATCGGGATCAGATAGACCATCTAAACAGTCCTATAATCCCTAAAGAAATAGAAGCAGTCATTAAATGTCTCCCAACCAAAAAAGACCAGGACCAGATGGGTTTAGTGCAGAATTCTATCAGACCTTTAAAGAATACCTAAAACCAATACTCTTCAAACTATTCCACAAAATGGATACAGAAGGAACACTACCCAATTTGTTCTATGAAGCCACAGTTGCACTGCACATTCTTCCTTGGAGATGAAACAGTTTCTGTCTAATCAGGAACTTGTCACAATTTCCTTTCATATAGGACTTCATAAGAGATGTTTTTCTGCTCCTATCATGTTTAATGTTCCAAATAGATTTTAAAAACTGGTTTAGTACACATTACTTTAGATTCAGAAGATATCATGAATATTTAAGAGGCATTTAACTATTGTAGATTATTTTAAGGACTTAAAAGTCATATTGCAAATTTAAACATTCTTTCCATTATATTTCATTTAAAAATATACACACAAATTCATGCAAAACTAAAACCTCCCCAAATCTGAACTTGAATGCAAGCATAACATGGGTCCAGGCATATATGCACACATAACCACAAAAGCAGATATTTGCAGATGTGCTTATAGCTTAGTACTGAAAGTATACAGAGTCACACTGATTATAGTAAGAAGTCGAATTTCACTTCACATTATACTAGTGCATCTTTTGAAGTTTGTATACTGGACATGTATTTTCTATTTTAAATAAGGAATAAAAGTGAATGGCAAGATAGATATGAACAGACTAAAAGGCCATGGAGCCTGGTTCTTTTGCTTCTGTGACCTCACCTCTTTCTCTCTCCCTCCCTCCCATTCTCTCTCTCTCTCTCTCTCTCTCTCTCTGTGTGTGTGTGTATGTGTGTGTATACATGCTTGTGTTATGTCTGAATGTATGCTTGTGCCATATGCGTGCATGGTGCCCATAGAATCAAAACAAGGGGTTACATCCCTTAAAACTAGAGTTACAAATGGTAGTGAGACACTATGAGGATGCTGGGACTCAAACCCAGGTCTCCTACAAGAGTAGCAAATGCTCTTAATTGATGAACCATTTATATATATATATATATATATATATATATATATATATATATATATATATATATATATATATATTTCCAATGTGGAGAATACTTTAAATGACCGAATATTATATGCAGAGGATTGTATAGAGACTTCTGATGTTTGGAACAGGTTTTTTTTTCCTAATTAAATAAAAAATGTGTTCATTAAAAATAAATGAAATCAGAAGCTTAAAAAGAGATCACCTCTAATGCCCCCTAGAGACTTAATGACCAAACCCACAATCCTTAAAGGTCAGTTCATCCTATGTCTAAGTCACAGGTCAAGGGACAGGGCGGAACAGAATTGGACATGTCATTGCAGAGACGAGAGCATATATAGAGTTTATGGTTCCATTTGATCAGGTTCCAAGGGGTTCTGTGAGACAGCTAACTGATTATGAGAATGTTTTCCTTAAACCTGTCATCATATATGGTTTTACCACTTTCATCGCTTCCTAGTATATTTTAAATTGAGACTGTTATTAATTTAAGCTTTTGATAGAACTGAAAGTTCAAATAACAGGAAAGCTGTAGGTGTCACTGAAATTCAAACATGATTTCACTCTAAAATGTTAGAGCCTGTTCCAAGTTAGGCCTATTCTGATAAAGTAAGTCACTTCTGTGAAATAAAATAATAAAAAAGACTTACCTGAGACATTCATTGGCATGCTTTCCTGGGAAGAAAAAAATCAGAGGCAGAGAGAAAAGAAACATATATGCATGTTATTTAATTTTTTTCTAAATTCAGAAGAAAATATCATACAATTGCGACATACACACACACACCTCTACACACACACACACACACACAC
Source organism: Apodemus sylvaticus (assembly GCF_947179515.1). Lineage (NCBI taxonomy): Eukaryota > Metazoa > Chordata > Mammalia > Rodentia > Muridae > Apodemus > Apodemus sylvaticus. Next base: position 27,852,530 of record NC_067472.1, read on the forward strand.
ACACACACACACACACACACACACGAAACTAGCCTTTGTGGTTAAGATAAACTCTTTCAGTCATTCAATTTTGATTCTGAAAGGTTCCACCCTCTGCGTTAGATACAATGTAGCATTAGCTCTGGCCAGCTGGAAGGAGCCAGACTGTGACCTTTAGGTGGATTTTAAGAGCAAAATCTTTGCTGAGGGTTGGAAATCCGAGTCCCATGCTTTGACCAATGACGTTTCCATGTAACTGGGAACTTTGCACGTACCCGTCCAGCTCACACAGGTAGGCGTTCCTGCTCCTCCATTGCTCTTCACAGTATTTATGTACAGCCTTACAAGGATTTATTTTATTCTAGTAAGTATCTCTTGCAAGCTTGCCTTCAGAAACCCAACTTTTCCAAACAACTTCACAATATGCTTTGAGGCTATTTAAAACTATCTGTTCAGTCTGTCTCCTTACATCTAAAGCCCCCTCCCCCAACCCTTTGAGCAAACAATGTAAGCAACCCAACTACGCCTGAGACTCCATTCAAAATTCTATTTTACAAGCTAACGTTAATGCGCAGCTTTTATCTTAAACTGTGCTCCTTAATCATGCCTCTCATCCACAATGATGAGATGTGTGCATGGGTGCTGTGATAATTCAGTCTAACCTCATTCCCTGGAAGCAGCCAGTAGGCTGACTGCGACCTTGATAAATATCCATCGTAAATGGTGAAGGCAACATATGAGTACTGGTTGATTAAATCTGCAAATGACTGTGAGCGTTCATCCGGGTCAGCAGGGGTGAGAAAGCAGCTACTTCCCTTGTTAAACTCTGGTAAAAGAGTTGTTAGCAATAAGTTCCCTTATCTTTTCCAATACCATGCTCTATCGTGCAGCTCAATAGAAAGCAGGAATGGTCTTCAATTTGAGAAAGAAGTGGACAGGTCAGATGCAGTTCCACCTAGACCCAAAATGACTATAGGAGGCAGACCCTTTTGTGTAACACCCCACCAAAATGTACTAATTAATACACTGTGGTGTATTAATTCATCATTAATGTTATTTTAACGTGGGCATGGAGGAACACGAGACTCTGTACTTTCATACTCACAGGACTTGGGATTCCAGATTCAGGGTCATCATGATGCCTTTTCCAGCACTTTTTATATATAAATACTGAAAGATCCAAGAGAGTTCTGTCAGACTCAAATGCCATTCTTAGGACGTCCTCACACTAAGAGAACTAAATTAACATGTTACTTCAGATCACACTATCAGGAAACATTCAGAGCAAAATCTTAACTCCTTCTGTAACTCCAGCCCCAGCACATCCAACAGCATCTTCTGGCCTCCCCAGCACCACAGTCAAATACATTTCCCTGCACCCCCATATTTAAAAATAAAAACAAAAGTCTTAGTGATATTAAGTTATAAAAAGTAACAAAATACTGATATACAAAAGGAGATAGATAAAAATAAACCTTAAATTGGTAACGCATTGAATTCTTAAGACAAGAGCTAAAAGTAAGCTATTTAAAAGAAAAATTAGAAGATTCAGTCATTGAAAATTGGTGTATCTTATCATCTCTAGGCGTTCAGATGCTTTTCCAGAATAATTCCAATGGTACCCAGCCTTCCCTTAAGTACTGATATTGTTAAGTAATCTTTGAACAAAACTTGTCATACATTTTAAAGACACAAAATAAGGAGTGATTTTTTAAAAAAAAAATAACCATTAAAATAAACAGGTGGCTGAGGGAGGGCAGGCATAGAGAAGGCTGGGTTTACTGGGTGTCATTATAACACACTGCTTGGCTTTCTGGGCTTTTTCAGTGGGCACAGTGGCTACTTATCAGGTCACTTTAATCTACATTTTGAACAAACTTAGTACTTACCAAATGATATTATCAAAACAGGGATGAGCGACAACCACAGGAAATGGTATTTGGAACCTAGGAATATTGGATATTGTATATGAAATTAAGTGTGTTTTAAGAGAAGGAGGATCTCTGTTCTCTCAATCAATAGTAAACCAATGATCTTTTTATTCTGACTTGTGAGGATGGGAAGAGGAAAGGAAAGTAGTCATAAGAACAAGTGATTACTTTGTTTCTTGCATTTGGCATTGCTGGTCGGTGTGCAGTGCTCAAGGGTTCCATGTTCACACCTAGGGGAAAAGGCAGAAGAAACTCAGAAGGCTTGGGTAGATCCCTTCCCCATTTTTTCCAATGTACACTAGATTCTGGATTCTTTATCTGGCCTCTCCTTCCTGGCCCTTTTTTCCTCTCAGATATTTCTAGATCACCATCTAAAATGCACACAAGCTAAGGAGTGTGACTGAGTGTTTGGTGGCAAATGTTAAATCTGTTCTAAGATTTAGGGGCTGGAGAAGTGGCTCAGTGGTTAGGAGTGCTGGCTGCCTGTGGAGAAGATCAGAGTGCAGTTCCCAGAGCCCCGCACCAAACAGCCCACGGCCTCCTGTAACTCCAGCACCAGAGCATCCAACAACATCTTCTGGCTTTTCCAGCACCACAGTCCCATGCATAGCCCTGGGCCCCCATATTTAAAAGCTGAAAACAAAAGTCTTGATGATAGCAAGAGTTTAAAAAAGTAACAAAATACTGATATGCAAAAGGAGATAGATTAAAAATAAACGTCAAATTGGTAGCACATTGAATTCTTAAAATATAAGAGCTAAAAATAAGCTATGTTTTGTTTTTATTAGGTATTTTTATTTACATTTCAAATGTTATCCCCTTTCCTTGTTTCCCCTCTGAAAACCCCCATCACATCCTCTCACCTCCCTGCCCTGCCATTCCCCTACATTAGGGCATTGAGCCTTCACAGGAACAAGGGCCTTTCCTCTTACTGATGGGCCAACAGGGCTATCTTCTGCTACCTATGTGGCTAGAGCCTTGGGTTCCTCCATATGTACTCTTGGTTGGTGGTTTTGTCCCTGGGAGCTCTGGGGATATTGGCTGGTTCATATTGTTGTTCCTACTATGGAGCTGCAAACCCCTTCAGTTCCTTTGGTCCTTTCTCTAGCTCATCCATTGGGGTCCCTGTGCTCAGTCCAATGGTTGGCTGGGAGCATCCACCTCTGTATTTGTCAGGCACTGGCAGAGCCTCTTAGGAGACAGCTATATCAGGCTGCTGTCAGCATGCACTTGTTGGTATTTGTCTTAGCCATGGTTTCTATTCCTGCACAAACATCATGACCAAGAAACAAGTTGGGGAGGAAAGGGTTTATTCAGCTTAACTGTGGAAACATTGCTGTTGATCACCAAAGGAAGTCAGGACTGGCACTCAAGCAAGTCAGGAAGCAGGAGCTGATGCAGAGGCCATGGAGGGATGTTTCTTACTGGCTTGCTTCCCCTGGCTTGTTTAGCCTGCTCTCTTATAGAACCCAAGAATACCAGCCGAGGGGTCAAACCACCCACAAGGGGCCCTCCTCCCTTGATCACTAATTGAGAAAATGCCCTACAGCTGGATCTCATGGAGGCACTTCCCCAACTGAAGCTCCTTGCTTGATGATAACTCTAGCTTGTGTCAAGTTGAAACACAAAACCAGCCAGTAGAGTATCCAAAAGAGTGTCTGGGTTTGGTAACTGTATATGGGATGGATCTACAGGTGGGGCAGTCTCTAAATGGCCTTTCCTTCAGTCTCTGCTCCACACTTTGTCTCTGTATCTCCTCCCATGGGTATTTTGTTCCCCTTTCTAAGAAGGACCAAAGTATCTAGACTTTGGGCTTCCTTCTTCTTGAGCATCATTTGATATGTGAATTGTATTTTGGGTATTCCAAATCTCTGGGCTAATATCCACTTATCAGTGAGTGCATACCATGTGTGTTCTTTTGTGATTGGGTTACCTCACTGAGGATGATATTTTCTAGTTCCCTCCATTTGCCTAAAAATTTCATGAATTCATTGTTTTTAATAGCTGAGTAGTACTCCATTGTGTAAACACACCACATTTTTTTCTATCCATTCCTTTGTTGAGGGACATCTGGGTTCTTTTCAGCTTCTGGCTATTATAAATAAGGCTGCTATGAACATAGTGGAGCATGTCAAAAACTCAGGTGACAGCAGATTCTGGTGAGGATGTGGAGAAAGAGGAACACTCCTCCATTGTTGGTGGGATTGCAAGCTGGTACAACCACTCTGGAAATCAGTTTGGCAGTTCCTCAGAAAATTGAACATAGTACTACTGGAGGACCCAGCTATACCACTCCTGGGCATATACCCAGAAGATGCTCCAACATGTAATAAGCTATTTTAAAAATAACGTATTAAAAACAATTTCAAAAAAATAAATGTTTAAAAAAAATCTTAAAACTTCCTTCAGGTATACACCACTGAGGATGCTTCCCAGAGCCCCAGCAGGAAGTGATTGGGACAATCAAGAGGCACTTGTGGGATTTTCTTCAGCTAGCTAAACTCTGCAGGTTCACAGCCGACCTCTTCCTGAAGCCTAAGCAGGCCAGGGTGGGAAAGCAGTTGACCTGTAGGAGCCTGTAATCTCACCGACAGCACAAAGATAATTACACTATCTACCCCAAAGAGAGCTGGTGAAAAAAAATTAAATGGTGATTATAAAGCATATGGAACTATTATTGTGTTATTACTGAGCTCAGTTAGCTACTTCCCCACAATCCACACCTTGCCTCTCAGACACTTGGGGTTGGAAAGAGAGGCAACACAAATGTTTTTCCTAATAATAAGACACAAAGCAGCATGTCTCTAATACATCTAGTATTAATATTAGCTTAGTATTAGATGAATGACCAGAAGGCTCTGAAGGTGAGTTACAGGGTTAAGGAATGGCAAGGAAATAGCAGTCCTAAACATTCTATACAATGCCAGTCTCCCACAAAACAAAAGCTGCATATCTTTCAGTGCCTGGAATCGAACCTGAGACTCTTGGCGCGCATGCCGGACAAGTGCTCTACCCCTACCCTGTTCACGCCCATTTGCAAAAGCCATGTTTGCAAAATGTATTGCCTAGTGCGGGTCTCTAGAGAAATGTGGCAGGTGCAGGGAGTTCATTAAATATTCTTTGCTTTTTGTGAGTGACGAAACTGAAGTCCAGACAGGATAAGTGATCTGCTCAAAGTAGCTCAGTTAATAAGCAGACAAGTGAGCAGTACAACCAGATTTTCTAGATCTGAGTCAAAAGCAAGCCCCTTAGCGTCAAGGCAAAGTCCTTATCCAAATTCCTCCCAGGCTTTTCTGTCCTCCGGCAGATAAGGGAGCTTCTTATGCCTCTTTAAAGCTGTTGGTCTCTGCCTGAACTCACTTTCCACCCACTTGTAGTTACTAATGCGTTTTCTTGCCTCCTCCAGACTCCCACCTTTCAGACAGAGTCAAAAGGTCTTCCTGCATAACTCGCACCAATCCGAGCACAAATGTCTCATGCTTGACATACACCATAAGGAGCTGATGTGCAATGAGCATTAATTGGTTTTTTTGTTGTTGTTGTTTTGCTTTTTTTGTTTGTTTGTTTTTTTAACTTTTGGCTGACTTTGCCCTAGAACCAAAACCTTGATGACAGTCACTTGTCTCCCATTACAATGGTCAGCAGCTAACAACATCACTTGTACAGGATCTTTTTGGTAAAAAGTGCTCAGTGGTGTTTGCTGCTGATTGGTGCTAAGTCAGTGGTGCCTTGCTGCTGATTGGTGCTAACTCAATGGTGTTCAGTGCTGATTGGTGCTAACTCAGTGGTGGTCAGTGCTGATTGGTGCTGACTGAACAAATGGAGGCGAGATAAGACTAGAACTCAGTTCTGAACTCTCATTCAGGGTGGCTCTACTCTAGGAAGGAAGGCTGTCTCATGTCATAGCGAGTGTCTTAAGCACCGGATACTAAGACTTACAAGGTACATTGAACACAGTGTTCGCAGCCAGAAGAATCGCAATAGAAGTTTGGTTTGCACTTGCACTTGGTATCCTGGGTCCGGGTACAGTTTGTTTCCACTTCTAAACCTGGAAAGCCAGTTTATAAAGTTTTAATTGTAGTAGCTAGTTAAACATTAGTGATGCAAAAAATGGCCAGGGGCTGCATAGATTTATTTTTTTTAAGATATAGCTATTACACTATTACACTTTTAATAACAATGTTTACAAACCAAAAAGCGGTACCAGAATAAAAGATAGCCATTTAGTAGAGAAGTTAGTGCATAGATAATCCAGAAGGCCAGGCACTTTCTACCAAACCTTGCACCTTAAATACATGGCCTGGAAACCACCGTCATCGTCATCGTCATCGTGCTTCATAAGTCTAAACTAGGCTTAATTCGACAAATGTTCAGGCCTCGCCTGGAGATTCTGCCATTTCTTAAAATCCATTCTGGCCTGGGGAAGAGATTGAAATAGCTACAAAAATTCAGGTCCCCAAGTAGAAAGATGACAGATGGGATCCCCGAAGATGAGGGGACATCCTCGCCACATTGTGAGTTTCTTTGTAAGCCCATGAACAAGAGCCACAGACAAGTTTAAATTGCAGTAGAGGGCGAAAGGCATCCATGGGTGGCTTGGACTGCGGCTGGTGCGCCTCTCCGCGTCGGGTTATTTCGTCCTTAGCTTCCATCTGGAAGAATCGCTGAGAAGACCTTTCCAATCGATTCCTACCTTATGAGATGGCTCCACATTACCCAGGTAGCCTCATTCTGCTCTTTCCTGCATGCCAGCATGGGGCAGGGAAAGTGCCAGTCTCAGACTATATCGTACGTGGTTCTACACTGGAGGCTCAGGATCGGCCTCTTTAAATTGCATCATCGATACATACCATGCCCTTCGTCACATAATGTGCATCTTCTACATTTATCAGAATAATGTTTCTTGTCCATGTACTCCTTCCCTTCGGTGCAAGGAGCGCAGGTTGGTGCACCCCCATTGTTTGTGCAGTCCTTAACTTTTTGTTCACCTATCATGAAAAAATAAAGGAAGAGAGGGAGCGAGGAAGGGATGGAGGGAGAGAGAGACAGACACACACACACACACACACACACACAGAGAGAGAGAGAGAGAGAGAGAGAGAGAGAGAGAGAGAGAGAGAGAGAGAGAAGTTGAATTTCTGGAGTAAGGGCAGTGTCCTTGTTAACAGCAGGCAAAGTATGTAAGGACGATAATAAAGAATCTTAACTTCAGGAGACATTGTATTAGGCCGATTATATGCAAATGCAATGTAAAAGACAGCTATTTGGGGGGAAAATCACATCAAGAGCCAGCGGGAAGAAATACCCGCTCGCCCCTCACCACCCGAGGCACTCAGCAGAGCATGCACTACATCTCACCTGTGCAGCACAATGGAGCTGACCCACCATGCGGGGTTACGGATGAAGGAGAGTGTGTATGTGGGAGAGTCAGCCCTGTCTCGTCTGCTGTGTGGTGGCTTCGATAAAGGAGAGATCCCCTCCCCTCCCTTTTGCCCGGCCTCTGGTGGCACACTGAAAGGCTGGACCCAACAGAATCACAAGAGAAGAAGATCTGTCCCCACCCGTCACCTGCTGCAGCCCTTGGGAGAGCGAGCCCTGCACATAAGAGAGCTGGCCATGGGTGTGGGAGATGTAGGTGAGCGGCCCTGTCCTGAGAGCCTGAGTGGAGGAGATCCAGCCCTACCTCTTGTCAGCTGAGTGGTGGTGTGGCCCAGCTGAGGGAAAGACACCCTCTTCCTTCCGCTGACCATCACCAGCTATGGCAGACAGGAGACCTCACCCTAGGATTATAAGAGTGGGATAACTGGCTATGACCTTCACTAACAGAAACACTTGGGAGAGCAAGTCCTGCAACTCACCTGGGCAGCAGAGTAGAGCTGGCTCGGCTGAGCCAGGCCTGTGGGTGTGAGACCGTGAGAGCTTGCAGGCCAACCAGCTCAGACTCCTCTCAGGCCCTAATCAGGCCTTTGAATTGACCCAACCCAGCATCTACCCCTGGATGAACTGTTGGAGTGCAAGAAGGGGCCGGTCCTACAGACCCCAAACTACAGGCTCTCCATGACACAGGGCAACAACAGGATATCTGAGGAGTCCCAGTGAGGCTCCAGTATTGACAGAGTAAGAGAAACCAAAGGCCTCCTACCACACCAATGAATCATTGCAACCAACATTTGCAAAGAATGAAGTGTGGACAAGAGGGAATAAATACTTTGGGACACATTGACACACTACAGCTTCCACAAGAGGATCCCGCCCCCCCGCCCCCCCACCCCCACACACACACAATTCTAATAGAAAGTTAAAAAAAATAAAGCCAGGAAGCCTTGCAAAACAAAGGGGCAAACAATATTCTTATAAAAGTGAGATAGTTAAGCTGGGTAGTGGTAGCTCATGCTTTTAATCCCAGCAGAGGTGAATGGATCTCTGTGAGTTTGAGGCAAACCTGGTCTACAGATCAAGTTCCAAGACAGCTAAGGCTACACAGAGAAACTCTGTCTCTAAAGATTTAAAAAAAGTTAGTAGGGTAGTTAGCCACAGAGACACATGGGGGAAGGATCAATTCGAGTGGCCAATGGGGGAAGGGTCAATTTGAGTGACCAGATGCAATTCTGTGACAGGAAGGAGAAAACAGGTCACGGAGATGGCTGTCCTTGGTCACTGAGACAACCGAACAAACTCACTTTTTTTCTGATTCTCATTTTATCTTTCAAAGTCCACAAATTGTGCTTATAGACAACACAGTTTAAACAAAAGAACACTGGAAGTTTCTAGAAATCTTGATCAAAATTGAAGTAGTTGTGAAATCTTTGATAGAGCACTAGTATCTGTAAGCCTAAGTTTTTGTCATGCAAATGATGAGGACTCCTCTGTCTTTGTGCTCAGAGCCATGCTCAGGCCACAGGTAGAATAGTCAGTGTTTCTTCTCTCCCCTTTCAATTTCTTTTCTGCCCAGAAACACAGGATGTTTTTGTTTTGTTTTGTTTTGTTTTGTTTTGTAGACAAACACAAAACTCTAATAAATTTTGTTTACTATTTCTTTGTTATTCTCATACATATTCATGTTTGCTTTGATTTATTAAGTAAGTCATTCTACCTCTGTGACTAAGCATTATAGAACAATGCCTCCTGGAAAGGTTGCATATTTCACAAGCTTTTACTAAATGCCTATTATGTGCTAAGGGCTTTCTAAGAGCTGAAGGGAATCCCGCTGGAAGTGAGACAAGAGGTTAGTCTCCAGGGCTTTCACTTTCTCAGGCAGAGATGAGAATCAGCAGCGAGTGCAGGGGGAAGCTAGGGTCAGTGAGCAGTGTGCTCAGAGCAAAGGCTGCGAAGGCACAGGGCAATGTAGCAGACTGCATTACTAGTACACCTCGATGTTAGCAGTGTAACTAACAATTAGCTCGAGCCATGAATATAAATGACAAACGCAGTCAAATCTGCTCAACATGCGCACCGCAGCAAATGGAATCTATGCTGCGTTCTCCAGAGCATGGCTTGGAGAATTACCTCACAGGAGTCCTACTGATGAACCGCAATGTTTACTTGGTAAGTCAATTAGTAAAGTGAAAACATGGGTGACTTTTTATAACCTTTTAATAAATAAATAACAAGTTTGTTTTTAAAAAGTAAAGCGTGAGAGTCTAGAGCAAAAGTAAAATAGTCCCTCAGAGCCAGACAGCCTTGCATTGCAGGGGACAGAGCAGAAGAGGCATTGCGTTTCCTTAAGGAGACGTGATACTGTCGTTTGAGGGAACTGAAATATCTCACCAGCTAGGTTGTAGAAAGTGTCTAGCTTTATATGGATATAATTAACCACAGATTCTTTCCTCTAAAGTACACAATCTAAATTTACAAAAATACAAAAAAAAATGGTTATTTCCATGAACATAAGGTCTCAAAATGCATCATTTTCTGAAAGCCACACACATACTTATTGCAGAAAGACAGGAAAAGCTAGGAAAATATTAAAAGCACTCACATAGCAACTGGCTTGATATATTTATTGTCTAATTTTGTTGCATTTCTTTGCATAAAAATAAACCAAAATATATACCATAGATATGTATAGAAGCAACAGATAAGTGTGTATGTATGTATGTATGTGTATATATGTATATATATATATATATACATGTATAGAAGCAATAGATAAGTGTATATATGTATGTGTATAATATAAAAAATGAACTGTTGGGTTTATCCTATTGGATATCAGAATGTGATAAAGACTTTTCAAGTGTTTAATTTCTATTTTTTTTTAAAAGTTTTATATATGTATACAGTGTATCTTAATCAAAAAAATGTCATAGATGGGACCTCATGAAACTGAAAAGCTTCTGTAAAGAAAAGGACACTGTCAGTTGGGCAAAGCAGCAACTTACAGAATGGGAAAATATTTTTACTAACTGTACCTTAGATAGAAGTCTAATATCTAAAACATATAAAGAAGTTAAGAAACTAGATATCAAAAAGCCCCAAATAATCCAATTAAAAATGGGACACAGATCTAAACAGAGAATTATCAACACAGGAATCTCAAATGATTAAGAAACACTTAAGTAAACTTTCAACATCCTTAGCCATTGGGAAAATGCAAATTAAAACTACTTTGAGATTCCATCTTACACCTGACTGAATGGCTAAGATCAATAACACAGTGACAGCGCATGCTGGTGAGATGTGGAGCAAGGAGGAGTGCAGACTTGCAGAGCCACTACAGAAATCAATATGGCAGTTCCTCAGAAAATTGGGAATCGATCTACCTTAAGATCCAGCTATACCACTCTTACTGTACCCAGACAATGCTCCATCCCACCACGAAGACACTTGCTCTACTATGTTCACTGAAGCTTTATTTGTAATAGCTAGTAAACAACCTAGATGCCCATCAATATAGGAATGGATAAAGAAACATGTGGTATGTATACACAATGGAGTACTACTCAGCTGTTAAAAAGTTAATGATATAAAATTTGTGAACAAATGATGGAACCAGAAAAAGATTGTCCTGAGGGAGAAAACCCAGACCAAGAAAGACAAACATGGTATTTGCATGGACACAAGTATGTATTCTCTTATAAGTGAATATTAGCTGTTAGTTAAATGATAATCAAATGATATAATTCACAGACCCAGAGACATTAGTGAAAGAGGAGGCCTCTACGGGTGGTTACATGCTTCTCCTTGTAAGGGGAAACAATATATTTTGCAGGTAAATTGGGATGGGTGGGGATGAGACTGGGAGGTATCTGGTTGGGGATGGGGAGGGATTGAGGGAGAGAGTTTGGGAAGAGAGAGAGCTGGAATTGGTGGACATTTTGGGGAAGTATGGAGACATAGTACAATGGATACATCCTGAAATCTGTGAGGCTGATCTTAGTGAGGATTCCAAGTAACAGAGGAAACAGAGTCAGAACTGGTCATCTTTTCTAGCCAGGCAAGGCTTCCAGTGGTGGAACTGGGCTGCATCCAGTTGAATTGTTGGCTGAGGGGGTACTATGGAAATTCCTAAACAACCCAGAGTGATGCTAGAACAGAAGATGCCCTCTGAAAGCTAACAGCGGGACCCTATTGCTGAGGACAACATCCACACAACTCATTGATCATAGAGACGCCAAGCTGGTACCTGCATGAGGCCTTCCACATCCCTACATCCCTTCATCCCTACAACCCTACAACCCTACATCCCTACATCCCTACATCCCTACATCCCTACAACCCTACAACCCTACATCCCTACATCCCTACATCCCTACATCCCTACATCCCTACATCCCTACATCCCTACATTCCCTATATCCCTACATCCCTACATCCCTATATCCCTACATCCCTACAACCCTACATTCCCTATATCCCTACAACCTTACATCCCTACATCCCTACAAACCTACATCCCTATATCCCTACATCCCTACATCCCTACATCCCTACAACCCTACATCCCTATATCCCTACATCCCTACATTCCTTCATCCCTACATCCCTAAAACCCTACATTCCTTCATCCCTACATCCCTACATTCCTTCATCCCTACATCCCTTCATCCCTACAACCCTACAACCCTACATCCCTACATCCCTACATCCCTACATTCCCTATATCCCTACAACCCTACATCCCTACATCCCTACATTCCCTATATCCCTACATCCCTACATCCCTACATCCCTACATCCCTATATCCCTACAACCCTACATCCCTACATCCCTTCATCCCTACAACCCTACAACCCTACATCCCTATATCCCTACATCCCTACATCCCTACATTCCCTATATCCCTACATTCCTACATCCCTACATTCCTTCATCCCTACATCCCTTTATCCCTACAACCCTACAACCCTACATCCCTACATCCCTTCATCCTTACAACCCTACAACCCTACATCCCTACATCCCTACATCCCTATATCCCTACATCCCTACATTCCCTAAAACCCTACATCCCTACATCCCTACATTCCTTCATCCCTACATCCCTTCATCCCTACAACCCTACATCCCTACAACCCTACAACCCTACATCCCTAAAACCCTACATCCCTACAACCCTACATCCCTACATCCCTACAACCCTACATCCCTACATCCCTTCATCCCTACATCCCTACATCCCTACATTCCTTCATCCCTACATGCCTTCATCCCTACAACCCTATATTCCCTATATCCCTACATCCCTACATCCCTAAAACCCTACATCCCTACAACCCTACAACCCTACATCCCTACATCCATACAACCCTACAACCCTTCATCCCTACAACCCTACATCCCTAAAACCTTACAGCCCTACAGCCATACAACCCTACATCCCTACATCCCTACATCCCTTCATCCCTACATTCCCTATATCCCTACAACCCTACATCCCTACATCCCTACATTCCCTATATTCCTACAACCCTACATCCCTACATCCCCACATCCCTACAACCCTACATCCCTACATCCCTTCATCCCTACAACCCTACAGCCCTACATCCCTACATCCCTACATTCCTACATTCCCTATATCCCTACATCCCTACATCCCTTCATCCCTACATCCCTTCATCCCTACATCCCTACATCCATACAACCCTTCATCCCTAAAACCCTACATCCCTACAACCCTACATCCCTAAAACCCTACATCCTTACAACCCTACATCCCTACATTCCTACATCCCTACATCCCAACAACCCTACATCCCTACATCCCTTCATCCCTACATCCCTACAACCCTACATCCCTACATCCCTTCATCCCTACATCCCTACATTCCTTCATCCCTACATGCCTTCATCCCTACAACCCTACATCCCTACAACCCTACAACCCTACATCCCTAAAACCCTACATCCCTACAACCCTACAACCCTACATCCCTACATCCCTACATCCATACAACCCTACAACCCTTCATCCCTACAACCCTACAGCCCTACAACCCTACATCCCTAAAACCCTACAGCCCTACATCCCTACAACCCTACATCCCTACAGCCCTACAACCCTACATCCCTACAACCCTACATCCCTACATCCCTACATCCCTACAACCCTACAACCCTACATCCCTACATCCATACAACCCTACAACCCTTCATCCCTACAACCCTACATCCCTACAACCCTACATCCCTACAGCCCTACAACCCTACATCCCTACAACCCTACATCCCTACATCCCTACATCCCTACAACCCTACAACCCTACATCCCTACATCCCTACCACCCTATATCCTTACAACCCTACATCCCTACATCCCTACAACCCTACATCCCTACAACCCTACATTCCTACAACCCTACAACCCTACATCCCTACATCCCTATATGCTCGTCTCTTTGGTGCAGGAATGTACTCTGCAGGCTCTACCGAAAAGGAAACTGGGAACCAACCCAAAAACAAAACTCTAGACTTACATGTATCCTGCCTGCAAGGATCTGCTGGGCACAGAACTTGTGGGAGTGACCAACCATTCTCTTGTTTAACTTGAGGCCCACGCCATGAAAGGGAGCCTGACACTGCCTACATGGCCAGGAATCAGAAACTGGGCAGCTCAGAGATCTAAGGTAGAACCAAAGGGAACAGGCAAAAAAAAAAAAAAAAAAAAAAAAAAAATCAATAAAATGATTCCCAATGATATTCTGCTATACTTCTAGATGGGTGTTTTATCCAGTTGTCATCAGAATCAGAGACACTCCCCCCATGGGAGTGGGTATGGAGACCCCACAGTCAGACACTCTACAGATGAGAGTGGGTTCAGAGACCTACAGCCAGATATTATGCAGAGAAAGTCTGAACTGGAGGTCTCTGTTGAGTCCCTCCCCTCAGAGCTCCAGGAAGCTCATGGAAGGGGTGGTAGGGAAAGACTGTGGAGTCAGAGGCGGTGGAGGACATCAGGGGAACACAGCCTACCAAATCAACTAAGGGGGGCTCTTATAGGCTCACAGAGACAAGCACAGAGCCAGCCTGGGTCTGCCCTTGGTTTGCATATATGTTATGATTGTTAGCTTGGTGTTAACAGTGGGAGTGGGTGTGTCTCTGACTCTTTTGCCTACTCTTGGGGCTGCTTTCCTCCTGCTGGGTTGCCTTGTCCAGCCTCAATTTGAGGGTTTTTACCTTGCCTTGCTGTGTCTTGCTTTGTCATGTTTAGTTGCTGTCTCTTGGAGGCCTGGTCTTTTTTTGAAGGGAATAGGAAACAGAGCGCAGCTGGGGGGGGGAGGGGAGACAGGAAGAGTGGAGGGAGGGGTAACTGTGGTTGGGATGATTGTATGAGAGAAGAATCTATTTTCAGTTAAAAAAATTGCTGTAAGCATACAGTGTATTTTAATCCATCACAAGCACTAGTTCACATATATTATCACTGAAAAAGTCTATATTGTGTTTTCATTATAAAGAGCCTCTCTGTATGTCAATCATTTGACACAGAGATAAGTTATAGTCTCTTCATTAAAGTTACATCCACAAAAGCATTCCCTATGGTTTCTACTTCGCTTCTTGTCCCAATAGTTGATATTCACTGACTTCAATCATTGTTAATATACTATGTTACTATCAGATCATCAGTGCTGTAAACAGACTTGAAACTAACTTAACTCTTGGTAAATGTAAAATTCAACCAGGGAGAAGACAGGAGGAGAGAGTTGTGGGTGCATGTTGAATGGCAGTTGGTATGTATTAGTGAAGGACCACAGAAAAACCTTTAACACAGCCAGAATGCCAGCCGGCAATTGCTAAAAGAAATCATATAACCAAGGACTGTGTTAGAAACATAAAAGGAAGGCTGAGCACTTAGACTCTGGTTGATACAACCTATCCCAGGTTTCCATTACTCCAGAACTTACACACCAAACTGTACACTGTTGGGTATCAAAATGGAATGCCATATACACATACTTGTAATCTTTAAGGCATTTCCAGATAAATTAATCCATTACTGTGTCGGCAAACAAAATCATTGCAGGGGTTCTCCGCCCGTGTTCCCTTTTCCTTCTTAAATGTTTGCACCATTCACATCCTACAGTGCTATGAGCATTAGCAGATCCAAACCCCAGGCATGAGAGTCCCCTTTTAAATGTGAACAAGACAAAATTAGAGTTAGAAAAGCACACAGACAAAACACATTGCCTTCGCTTTAGTTTGTACATTAAATTTTAAGCATGTAAAGTATAGTTTGTATCAAACTTTCAAAGTAGAAACACAGATTTTTAACTCATAGGCTAAATCGGTTGTCTTTGACAACTTAAGAAAAAAAAAAGAAAGAAAGAAAGAAAAGAAAAGAAAAAGAAAAAAAAGCCAGTAGATGATTCCCAATTCCTGTTTGGAAAAGGGTAACTGTTTAGGAACTTAGGTATAAGTGGGTTGTATTATAAGAAAATAATTCCTGCTAGGCTTAGTAAAATCATCTCTGTGTGTGCATGACCTGAACCAGTTTCTCTCTTTGAGTACCACAAGCCTGAGATGCTAATGATAAAACTTACAGAAGCATTCTGGAGGTCTGTTGCCTGAGGCCTAGCAAACAAATCTATATGCCACTGTGCCAACCTCTTACCCTCCCAATGCGTCCAAGATAGATATTTGTGTGTAAGTGTGGTCAGCCCAAAAGTGGAAACTACGTTTGCAGAAGCCCTACGTTTCCTTAGCCCCTCATTTCCTGGCGCTTGAAAGACTTCCAAACTGAAATTGATTTGCATTTCAAAATACTGATGTTTGAAAAACTGTTATCTGCTGCTCATTGCCTTTCTGGTTCATCTGGTCATTCGGCTGTAAAATGCAAATGTATTTTTTGCAGGCTTCAGTGCCAGGCAAGGAGATTTAGAGACAGACTGAAGAAAGGAGCTGACACAGACCCCTGAAGGTAGAAGTCCCTTGTTGAGGGAACCCCCAAATTAGTCAGGCACACCATGATCCATGATTGGCTTAGGCTTTTTAATCCTGGCAAATGGATTTTCCTTAGGTGGTAAGAAATAGAACTAAAGATGGGTCTTCTCACTTCCGATATGCACATCATCTGTAAATGATGCTCCTTCATAAGCAGCCCAGACAAATGTGATAAAGACGAAAAGAATTGTGCTTGGACAACAATTTTATAGCCCGCCTCCCCCTTCTTTGAAATGCTCTAACCTATAGCACAGCCAATAGCTGTATAACGGTCCAACACATTCTTACACATAGGGCAATCCTTCACCCTGGTTCTCACACTCATCTCTGGATGCTTCATGTGACCTACCAGGTTGGCACGGTTGACAGCAAAATGGGCCCCCTTGATATAGTCCTTCTGAGCAGTTGTTGCCAGTTTCTCGAACTCTCCTCCTCAACCCCAAACCCTGGAAGATGCTCTCAGTACCTTGAGTATGAACACTTAACTGCGAGTCAGCAAGCACCTGCAGAAGAGAAACATAATAAGGACATTAGTGATTTCTGAACCAAGCAGGGTGAGAAATATGTGTCACACACCCAGAAGTGACTAGATCTGCACACAGGCTAAAGCAAGGCATGCTGGTGGTTGCCAGGAGAGAGGCACCCTGTGCCTTGGCGGGTCCAACCGCAGGCTCTCCTAGCCTGCGCTAGGAACGCAGCCTTGGCCTCACATACTTGTTCCATCCATGGGTGATGGAGGGGAGGTTTGAGAATCCTCCATACTGCCTCCCAGTCTCTGGTTCTTCATCTGAACAGTGGACATACCCCCTGCCTCACAGGCCTCTAATGATAATTAAATTGAACCATGAATGGTAGCTAGTAAAAATGCTTCCTGTAAGTGGTAGTATTGCTACTGTTACTATTGACATGAAGTCCCCACAACAAAATAGAGGGGAAAACAAATCAAAGTAAATGGAGTTTGAAACCTAGTTTCTACCACCAAGAGCGACTGACTTTTCTGTGCCTTGATTTCTTTACCTGTTAGAGAGACTAGTATTTCCTGTCTTTACAGGTTAATCATGAAGATAAAAGCAGTCACTTAGATCAGACTTGATTCTTATGCAGAGTATGTCTGTGTTTCCTTCTTGCTACCAGTCACAGAACCAATGTTTCGCTGTTTTCAAGGATACAATAAACTTCCCGCTAAGTCCTTAGCAATCTCTTCACCCTTGTGTGTGTGTGTGTGTGTGTGTGTGTGTGTGTGTGTAATTTCTTTTCTTTATGGAGAACAAATCTTTAAATCTATGTCTAATTCTTTTCTCCTGAAGACATAAACCCACAATCCCAAGTAAAATTATTTCCATTTTATCTTTGCTAGCTATAGAGTTGGAGTTCCTTGGGAAAATAAGCGGAAAGATGTATTAAAACACATAGATGTATTAAAGCACAGCTGCATGCTTCCTTTCTTGGGATTTCTCTACGCACATTTTTAGCCTTCTGTGGTAGCCACATTTTCTTCTGGGATAGATGTATTTTAGGTTGTATCTCTGACATCCAGATTCCAAATAGGGAAAAATGACACTAAAATGTCAGGAAACATTTGACTTGCCTGGACTTTCTCACTAGAAAAGGGGACAGCTAGGATGTCCCTGAATTTTCCAGCTCCCAGTATAGTGTTCTTTCCCTGTACTCAGAGATGACTAAGAATGTATCAGACTGACTTTCTGCACTTGAGCCATTATGTGTAAAGGACAATAAGAAATACCACAAAGATGAGAAGAATTGAGCCTCAGAATGCCAGCATCACAGCCAAAGTACTGTCAACGCAACCCAACAGACATTTGTTAAGCCAGGTTATAATGACTATAAATACAATCAATTATTAACGGGAAATAGGTAAGTTCCCAAAGTCAGACTTGCATATAAATTGGTGCTTTATAACAAGATAATATGCAGGGATGTTTCACACTTTGTATTTGCCTGGTCTTTTGTTTTTCCTTTTGTAGTGCTGGGAATTGAACCCAGGACCTCATTGGAGGTCTAGAGAGTTGTCAGTTGGCAAACTATACCCACAACCTATTGTTTTTAAAACACACTGAAATCTGTACTGTTTCTTTAAGATATTTCTAACAGGGAAGCTTAAATAAACTATACTTATTGGCATCAACTTCTCTTTTCAGGGCAGTTTCGGTCTCTTGCTTTCTCAGCACCAATAGATAGGGTACTAGTCCAGTTGATGTTGGGTTGTCTTTCAGATTGGATAGCCATCAGCTATGGTGACAGGACTGGGGGCACTAGGGAACAGTAATTTATTAGGAAATATACCAAACATGAATTGTTCAAATGAGAGATGTTTTACACAAAAGCCATTTAAATTCTTATGACTTCCTACTGTTTGGCTGTGTCAAAGTCCTGTTGGCCAATGAGGGGTGAACTGCCCTCTTTGACATTCCAGAAATTGGCAACACCGTGGAAATTCTCAAACTAGAGCTGGGAGATGGGCTAGTTGGTAAAGTGTTTGTGAGGCAAGTATGACGACCTGAGTTGGATTCTCCAGAACCCTCTTAAAATGCCATGTGCTTTTCACTGGAGAAAAAGAGGGAGACAAGGAAATTCCCTGGAATGCAGTCTGGCCAAGCCAGGTGACTCAGCATGCTCCAGGCTCTGTGAAAAGGCTTCTTACAAGGAAACCAGGTGAAGAATGATTGAGGGAAATACCTAATGTTGACTTTCAACCTTCATACACAGACAGACATACACACACATGCAGACACACACACCTACATACATATACAGGCATGCACACATGTGCACATGTACACACAAATATGCACATGGGCCGGTTGGGGGGGACTTGAGAAAGAGAGAAAAAGAATCCTCAAATCAGGAAAATACCTCTAAGGCTAGAAGCATTCAATCAATATTCTTTGGTGACAACGATCAAAGCTGAGTCTAACCCACCGCGTGGAAGAGAAGAAACGGTTCCTAGTATCAGCCACGTCACTTGTGGTAAGGAGTAAATTGCTTTTCTTTCCCATCAATTCTGGTTTTTCGGTAGAAACAAGAAAATGACACAGATTGAAACTCAAAGAGAGGGCATTTATAGGGCTGGGGCTATGGCAAAATAACAAAACTAAGCTTCATGCCCAATTGTATGTGTCCTGTGGGTATGTAGCCTGTCCTTGGTGTGAAAATCTCAGCCTATGGCTGAGGAACTCATATATGTGTAAACATTCAAGGTAACAGAGCAGAAGACACTTTGTGGTTCTGGATTGTTGCCACTGGTAGCTTTCTCAGGAAAGTATGCATAGATTCTGCCTTTTGGAGCTTTCTAAAAGAAATGTAACCCCCGGCCCTACTTCATTCTGCTTTAGTTTTGAAGCCCTGAACTGGAGCCAAAATTCAACCAGGGAAGCCTGGTAGGACAGTGCTATAGCCCTAGTCATCAGGCTGAAGCCACAAGTACAAGTCTGTTGGGCTCCTCAGCGAGTTCCAGGCCAGCCTAGCGACAGAGTGAGACCGGCTCAAAATAAAAAGATTGCTATAAAAAGATTGTTTATAAAGTAATTCAAAGGTATCACACTTGCCAAGAATGCCTGAGGCCCTACTTCCTCAGCACTGAGGACAGGGAAGTATTATCCAAAATACATCCAGAGCTGAAGAATATGAACTCTGTCGTCTGGAGGAGTCAAGAGACGTAACCCAGCTGATGCTATCCCAGAAGCAGCTGTCTTTCAGATGTGGTCTCACACACACTTCAGAGATGATTTCTTCTGAAAATGTCCCTTACGTAGCATGACATCAATGAATCGTGTCAGGTGCTGAAAAGAAAGACGGTCTGAAAGATCTCTCATGACTGTTGGCAGAGGTGAGGTAAACCATGCTCAGTTTGCACCGTTCACATTTAAAGAATTTGTTGTTGTTGTTTTTTAAAATTATTTTACTTTTTTTTTTTTGCATTCAGCAGTAGTAATCTTTGCAGAATTTAATGATTTCCCTGAAACCATTTAGACAGAAACAGGGGCATTTCAACTGTGATAGGGCAGGAAGCCCACACAGAGTTAAATGTTCTGAGTGGGTAGTGGTTATTTTGTTTTGTTTGAGAAGCAGAATAATCAGAAAATGAATTCATGGCAGGAAAGTAGAAAAACTATGACAAGGGACAGGAGGGAAAGAAGGGAATACAAAGGTATTTAAATCCGCCTTTCTTAAGTAAATCATTTTAAAGTCAGAGAGGCCTTGGTTGTGCAGTCTACTGAAAAAAGTATCAAATCAGGAAATGTACTGTCGAGTACCTACTGTGTGTCAGGAATGGTCTGGTAAATGCCTGAGAAAAACAGTGGAAAGATATGCTTTCTCTTGTAGCATTGTTTATATATAAGTGAGTGTATTTGTCACCAGGGAAATGGGAATTTATCACAGTGTGTGTGTGTGTATTACACATCCATGCTTGGCATGCAGATGGGGGTGTATTTTAAGAATTGGCTATGTCAGCCCTCAGACCAGATAGTATAGACCATCAACCAGGAAATCTGCATCTCAAGCCCTAAGACAGTCTGAGGGCAGTCATCTTTCTTACTGAGGAAAGGAGCAGGCTGGTGTTTGTTTATTACAGCATCTCACAGCACATCAATTTAACAAAAGCCATGCTGGGCAGAAGAATAGATTTGAGAGGATTGCTCTCAGATCCAGAAGGGCTCATGAACCTAGTCTAGGGTGGAAAAATGTAGGAGGACCGTGAAAGTCAGGGTTGTGGCTAGTAGGGATGGGAGGCTTGCCTGTCAACCTCAGTTTGCTGGTCCTCCCTCCAGGTGGGGCAGCATTTGTATGAACAGACATGACTGCATTGCAGTGAGTCTGGTAGAGTTGTGGCTCTGGGACATGGAAGCCTGAGTCTTCACATTTGTTTTCTTGGGGGCAAATCATTTCTCACAAAAAATGACAGTGGGTCCTTGTCCCCATTACCAGATTATAAGAAACAGACACGAGTTGGCATCTTCTTGGCCTGTAGCCTAATGAAGAAGTGCTGTTCAGAGCCCCTCAAGTTAACAAACAGAAGACATGGTGCAGGAATGAACATACCCAGAAGGCACAGCCCCCGTACCACGGCACCCTCTAGGATGAGCTCACCACACCATTCCCAGGAAATGTCAGCACTCAAGAAGTCACAAGACAGTGAGAAGCCCAGTGACACCCAGGCGACTGAAATAAGCTGCCTACTTAAAGACCTCGAGCCTCCTGGTAGATATGGCTGGTGCCTAGGGATAAGTATGGCAACCAATCTTAAGGGTTGAACTAGATTTTAGAAAATAAGAAGGAAAGAAATAAAGGAAGAAAGAAAGAAAGGAAGAAAGAAAGAGAGAGAGAGAGAGAGAGAGAAAGAAAGAAAGAAAGAAAGAAAGAAAGAAAGAAAGAAAGAAAGAAAGAAAGAAAGAAAGAAAGAAATTACGTTTTTTTCTTTTCTCAGGTTCAAAACAAACAGGAAAAGACTTTTTTAAGCAAGAGTGGAAGGGAAAAAGGGGTTGGGTAGTGAAAAATGTCAGCCCTGTAAGTGGCAAGAGTGAGTTGCTAGATGGCTAGCTCAGCCACACTCTTTGCTCTGTTCTGACACCAGCATGGACTGAAGGCGGTCTGCAGTGACACTGTGTCTCTGTAGTGACACAGGAAGCCTCAGCTCCATCCTCATCAGTAAAATGAAAAGTGATTCTTATGCCTTGTCAAAGCCACAAGAGTGTTTTCTTCACTAAGACCATAGTGCACAGTTACTACTGAAAAACACGGCTATGACATTGGTCTAGAAGTCGAAGGATTTGGAAAGGAGGAGGAGGAGGAAGAAGAGGAGGAGGAGGAGGAGAAGGAGGAGGAGGAGAAAGAGGAGGAGGAGGAGGAGGAGAAAGAGGAGGAGGAGGAGGAGGAGAAAGAGGAGGAGGAGGAGGAGGAGAAAGAAGAGGAGGAGGAGGAGGAGGAGGAGGAGGAGGAGGAGGAGGAGGAGGAGGAAGAAGAAGAAGAAGAAGAAGAAGAAGAAGAAGAAGAAGAAGAAGAAGAAGAAGAAGAAGAAGAAGAAGAAGAAGAAGAAGAGAGAAAAGAAAAAGAAAAAGAAAAAGAAAAAGAAAAAGAAAAAGAAAAAGAAGAAAAGAAAATGTCTGATCCAGCCATAGCAGCGTACATTTATAATTCCAGATCCTGGGGTGTTTGAAGCAGGAGAATTGCCAGTTTGATGCGAGGCTGGTTCCTATATGCAGAGATACTGTTCCAAGAGAGGGAAGGGAGAAATACAAAACAAAACAAAGACAAGAAATTATTTTTTAAAATGCATCAAAATGTGAATGCTGCTGCTTGCTCAGAGTATGAATTCATTGTTCAACAAGTGAAAGGAGGCAGCTTTGGAGGTAGCGAGACTGTATGAAGTCTGAAGTTCTGCAAAGGTTTCTGGTTTGTGTTCACTGATAGGATTAGGAACTTCAAGATAACAGTAGTAAATCTGAAACAGGAACCACTTAATATCTCAAAGATGAAAAAAGTTTGTGTTTTAGTGAGTAGCACTTGATCTTTCATGAACATTTGGGGTAATTTTTTGGTCATCTGGTTCTGATGGCAGTCCTATCAGCTTACTGAATCCAGGATTGTAAATACAATCTTTTTTTTTTTTTTAGTTGTTCCTCTCTGCTTCGCTTTGTGTGGTCAGAGCTGTCTGTTTCCCCTGCTGCTCCGACTCCAGCTCTGCCACCTCTGGAACGATGAGCTTTGCTTCATTATGAGGGAAAGTCTGTCATATTTAAGCAGACTGGACAAAAAGGGCAGGAGGCATTTAAAGTTATACGGGAAAGAACTGTTGGCTGAATTGAAAGCTCTGTCACATTATTCGTTACAAACTTTACAAACTTGTGACTGCTGTGCATGGGGAGCCATCTTTCTGAAGTGTCTCTGGGCATCATTCCTAAAGAATGATAGTATACTTGCTATAAAAGTATGCTATGCCTTCTTACCCGTGTCCTGACAGGTCCTTCCGGTTACCAATGAGACAGCAAGAAAAAGTGACTTAGTTGACACTCAGTGGTTCTCTAGAACTGGGAATAAAGAAATATGTTTGCATTTATACCTGGAGAGAAGTGTGGATTCTCTCTTCTGTGAGTCAGGTGTTTGTTTGTGTTTTGTTTTTTATGAATAAGAGGAAAAAGAAAAATCTAGTGATGTGAGGTCCCTAGTTACCGAGAGACTACTTCCGGGAAAGTATTGAAAAAGATTCACTTTTTAATGCTCACATTTTAGAAGGTTTGCATTCAAATCTACAATTCAAAAGTGGACATTTTTAAGTCCAAAGTTTAAATAGATGGGTGAAAACATAGGTTCTAAGGTAAATAGCATCCTTTTCAAATTGAGTTGTCTGTCTTCCAGATCATTCCATCAATGTGCATTTTAAATAACTGGAAGCATTCTTTTATTACACTTGCAAATTATGCCTACAAGAATACTTACATAATAAGGTGCAGTTTTCAAAGTATGCTGCAAATGTAAAACAGTATTATAGACACTTTAAAAGCAAACTTTCTAAAATCGCTCTCAGAAACCCCAATAGACATCAAAATTACTGAGTAATACACAAAAGCTATAACAATTATCAGACTCATACATGGTACGTTTTGGTAAAGATGCTTGGGCTCCAGCTGTGATCCAGAGAATCAGGGTATCTGAGCGGCAGTGGACTTTGTGGAGCTGGGCTGCCACGTTTAGACCCAGGGGCCAGCTCACACTGAGCCATAGGGAAACAGCTCTGTGTGCTACACTAGCCCTGATCTGTTTTCCAACAGACATCAAAAACATCTAACATCCAAATGGTTCCAACTAGCCATAAAAATAAATGTATAAATAAATTCATTTTTACATAGATACATAGTACACTTCGTGTGTTAAACAAAACAGTCTCAAACAATGTGCAGCCTATTTCTTTGACAAAAATTTTACACACATACACACACACACACACACACACACACATCTGCATGGCCTTCCATGCTTTATGTCTTGTGGCTGAGACCACAGTGCATTCTCCCCAAGACCCGTATTGTAAGATAATTCATCTACAGACCCTATCTTTATGAAAGGTGTCACATGAAGTCAATCTATAGAAACCATCTTTATGGAAGATGTCACATATATTTTACAAAGAACTTTCTGTGTAGTCATGTCTTAAGCTTTATTATGTACACAGGACTGAGTTAATTAACACCAGGAAAGTTTTCACCCAATTTTGCCATGCTTAAATGTGCCTAAAATAAACTTCTCAGAGTCAGACTCCCAAAGTAGGAGCCAACATTTAGCAGTGTTGAACTGAACTGCCTTCTTTCCTCCTGGGATCATTACTGTGCTAGCCTGGATGGTCACAGAGACTCCTCCCTCCAAGCATCTGCACTGAGTGGGGCTTAGACAATTGTTTGAACAAATTGTGACTGCTGCTTCTAAATTCTCATGACTGTGGGCTGACAGGGCTGTATACACGAAGGAGTAGTGGTTAGAGAAGATGACCAGTAGGTTGCTTGATGTTACAGTTATCAACTTCATACTTGCATAGTGCCAGATTTTCTGGTGGAGCCAGCTCCCAAGCTCCCCTCTCCTATGACAGCAGTGATTTGAGCAGAGGCTGAAGGATACTGGTAGGTAACTAGGTGGGTCTTCTTTCTGCTTTTGAGAGTTATACAAACACTTCGATGTGCCCCCACAGCAAAAATAAAACAAGATTACAGGCGTTGGTGCTTACATAACGTGTGCATGTGCCTGTATGCAGGCATGCATGTGTGTCTGTGAGTGTATCTGCACAAATGTGGTCAGAAAGCAAGCTGCAAGAAGACTCTCTTTCACACCATGTGGGGCCCAGGGACCCAGCTCTGGTTGGAAGGCTTGCCAGCAAGCACTTCCACTCAGTTTTCTTTTTTGAAGAATTTATTTGTTTGCTTATCTGTTAGTTTGTGCTGAGATCAAACTCAGGCCTGGTACATACTAGCTAAACACTACCACTGAGGTACTTCTTACACCCAAAGCATTTCTTTATAAAATATAAAGTTAATAAATGAAATTATGATAATTCAAGGTCATTTAATAAATACTCTCTATAAAATATCAATTAAAAATTATGAGGTGATAATTACCTTAAGAAACATAAGCAGGTTTCCATATATATTGCCTGTCATGTATATTGACCATAAATTGCACTGATTAAATTATGTATCTGTGTGGATAAGTCTCAGAAGCTGTAAGTAAAATTTTTAAATGTTCCCATAAAGATGATTTTTTAAAAAAAGATGACTTTATTTTCCAGAATTTATGTATAATTTAACTCTGTTTGGGCAATTTTTAAATATTTATTTACTCAAAAAGAAGAGATGGTTTCCTAAACTTGGTTCCCAATTACTTTTTATTGCTTTATTCCATTGCAGTCTTAAATTGCATGCCTTTTGTTTCTCTTCAGTAAGTGGTCTCTGGTACCCAGTATAAAACATGTGCTTTGTTAGGGACTTTTGGAAGCAAGAGAATTCACCGAACACACATAAGTTAGAAGGGGCTTTTGCAGGGGGATTTCCTTCTTCAAGTTTCTAATTATCTCTAAAAAACAGTGATTCTTTCCAACTGGCAACCGGATTGTGGTGATCGGCCTCTCCACTGAGAATGAGGGAGCCCTCAGTTTCTAATACACTGGCAACTCCCACCCCAAGACTATTCACTCTCAAAGAGCTTACTAAGAAATAGTATCTGGCCCTGGTTGTCAGCTCTTTGTCGGCTTTGATCTTCCTGTAATCTCAGTGCCAGAATTAAAAAAAAATCTTGCATTAAAGTTTCTATTGGCTCTAAAGCAATAACTTCGTCTATTATAGACAGGGGTGGTAGAAGACTTTCTGTTTGTAGTTGGCAAGGGATGCTGACGCCTCCAAACATTAATTTAATTCTTGCTTCTCAGTTTTGCTATGATTTAAAAACTTGGGTTTGGGGCTGAGAAGATCGCTTAGTTAGAAAAAAATCCAATGGGTCAGAACCCACAAAACTTGGATTTTCCACTCTTATTGTTAATGTTTTAGTTTATATTTAATCTCCTTATTGCAGTCATAAAACTTTCAAGTCCCTTCTGGGATAAATAAAAGCCTTTCAAAAATTGAGAAACATTTCATGTTTCTAGAGTTGTTTTAAAGAAAATGATTAAAGTGTAAATTCAACAGCTGTCTTTGTCTACCCTTTAAAATGAACCAAAATACCCACAGTTGTAGGATTCTTCTGTAGAATTACTGTTTGCTTTCTAAATCACCTCTCATCTTATTCAGTCATCATTTTTAACATCTGCTCTAAGAAATATAAGGAAAGCAGCTGTCTAGTGTGTGATCTGTACTATTCCTAAATACTGTAGGATAAACCTTCTATGACCTTGAACCACTTGGTAATAATACAAACACACACACACACACACACACACACACATACATACACTACACACATATTTACAGAGACAGACCTCACACACAAACACACACATGCATACACAGACACCCTACACACACACAAACACACACATATACACTATACACATAGATTCACATACAGACACATATACATATGCACATAAACACAGACGCACAAAGATACACACACATATACACCATACACACAGGCACATATACACATACTCATACTCCAAACTACCAACCACACCTGGGACCCCCACAATACATATACACGGGGTAAAGTAAACTAAACTGTTTTCCTATCACCTCTAAAAAATTGTGAAGGTTTTAGGACTTCAAATTTATTCAGTGGGCAAAAATTTCCCATAACTAGGAGAGGAAAAAAATCTGTAAGAAGCAGAGAGAAGGAAGAGAGGCAAATGGTGCTGGAGACAGGAGGGCATAGGGAAGGGAGTGAGAGAGAGAGCTGAACCCCAAAGCTACTCCCTAGAAACCACTAGTATATTACAAAACTTGCTTTTGTGTTTCAGTTCACACTCTGCCTCTACTGAGGAAGCCATACTACATGGAGAGCCATATTTTAGGAGACACCGAGGTAACACAAGGCTAGAAAAATGAAGTCATGGTGTTGGAGAAGACTAGGCTCTGAGTATGGACACTTCAGTATCTCATGGGAAGGATGGAAGGTGCTATAGCATGCAGCAAGGGCTATGTAGATGACGGGATCATTATAACAATTTTATTCATCTGACTTTATAACACTATTTAATAAACTTTAATTCCCTAGGCCACAAATCACAAATTTAACAAATTACACTTAATTTTAATATTTATGTACTGATATGTGTGTGTAAAAATTCACATGTGCATACATGTATGTGTGTGTCTCCTTTTAGGAAGGCTGCTTCCTGGTGCTTGAGGCCCACATCCTGTGGTAAAGACACAGCTACACCTAAGCCGAGTATAGCTCCAGGCCTTTTGCATCCTGACGCGTCACTAACCCTCCTCGAAGAGCTGAGGGTGTTTCCAAGCTAGCCACACTCCAGTGATGGAGTAGGGACAAGGAGCTTGGTATTGAGGAGAATCTTAAAATTCCTTAAAGACATTTCCAAAGGCCAAATATTTATGCATCACTTCTTAAAGAACCAAAGGGAATTTTTTTTCACTCCTTCTTAAGGTACCAAGCATAAGAGCCTTTGGCATTCCACTCTGTGTATTTTAGATATCAGGTGCAATCAGCAAAGTGCTGTATCCAAAACAGACTCCAATTCCCCCCGAGCTCCAAAAGACCATTCAGCTGCCCAACTGTCCAGAAAGGAGCTCAACCTGGCCTATAGGATTTCTGGCAGTTAGATAAAAGTCAGCCAAAGGAGTACATTGCCCTTATCTCTAGCAGAAGGGCCAGAATGTGAATGTGTATGCTGGTATCATGAGCCCCAGCTTGTGATGAATTGTTACACATTTCAAAGTCCATGCTAGCCAGCCTTCTCACCTCCTCTCCTACCCGACCTGTCCCCAGGTCCTGGGCCTCTCGCTCGCTCTCCACCAGCCTCTCAGAGCCCAGCTTGGCTCACTACGCCCCTCCCCCACCCCACCTCTGCTTCTCTTTCCCCATCTCCTGCTATTGTCCTTTTTAGCAAATATCTATGACCAGGCCCAGACTGCTGTGTTCAGTCTACTTCTCTCTCTCCAGTCTTGACTCTTCCAGATGCCTCTAGCTCTTCCCTCTCTTTCATGTCCACAATAAAAACCTCCTGCTTCACCATACTTCAGCATAAACACCATGTCACAGTTTACATATCTAGTGCCCAACAAGGGGCTCAGCCTCTCCTAAGCAAACCAAGCTACTGACTTGACTCTCCTAAGGTATGGAATACTTGTTTCTTCTGGTTTCTAACACCTACCATATCTGACTCCAAAATTTAGAGCCTGCCTTCTTCAGTGGCTTCTTCCTTCTGCCCACTTCCTCTTTGAAGCCTCCTGCTCTGTCTGTTGCTACAGAAGTCATGCTGGAGTATCAGGAAGCTTGTTTCTCCCTACTGAGAACCCATCACATGGAAAGGGATGCCTGTCCTTTGTGATTTTGGACATTTCTCTATGACAAGTCTATCAGTCCACTTAGAGAGACCTGACCACTTGCGGATGCCCGAAATGAAATTGATGTTCTTGCCACCAAGAGACTTGCCAGTTCCCTCTCTCTCACCCTGTTCTCCATCCCCACATGTTCTGAGCTCCTTCCTGGAGATTGCTCGGTCTCCCTTGTCCATCTCCTCTCTCTCCTCACAGCTGCCTCCTTGCTAGCTCTGTCTCTCCCTCCTGGAGCTTACTGTGTCTCTAACAAGAGAGGCGAGCTGGCTAACTGCTTGTCTCTCTTCACCTCCCCCTCGGAGATGCTTATATCTGTCCTTGGTGGCTCGCTGGAGCCTGCTCTTCGAGACATGCAGTTACAGCAGACATTTCTAAATACACCCTGGGTCTCTAAGACATTAGAATCCTCTCTCTGGAGGTGTTTCTCTAAGCCTCTTCCACTCAGTCACTGTGCTTCTGAAGGATGTCTCCTTGTCTTCTTCCTCCCTCTCCTTCTTCCTCCCTCTCTCCCTCCTTCTCTCCCTCTCTCTCCCTCCCCCTCCATCCTTCTCCCTCCCTCCCTCCTTCCCTTTCTCCCTCTCCTTCTTCCTCCCTTTCTCCCTCCCTCTCTCCCTCCTTCTCTCCCTCTCCCTCCCTCCCCCTCCATCCTTCTCCCTCCCTCTCTCCTTCCCTCTCTCCCTCTTCCTGCCTTCCTCCCTCCTCCTCCTTCTCCTCCTCCTCCCTCTCCCTCGTCTCTCTCTCTCTCTCTCTCTCTCTCTCTCTCTCTCTCTCTCTCTCTCAGCTAATTGCTCTTGGGGTTTGCTCCTATCTCTAACCATGGGCTCTTCCCATTTAGAATGCCCCTCTGCTGCAGGCTATCCTTCTAGGGGAAGATTAATATGGATCTAGGGGAGGGATGGAGGTCAGTAAATCAGGTTATGGGAAAGACTGGTTAGGAAAAGGCCTTCAGGATGACAAGTCTGTGCATGCCCTGCCGAGGGAACAGTATCGGTACCATGTTGTCAGATTATCTGGTTTGCTTGAACTAAGGGTCTGACTAAATGTACTTCTTCCGATCCACTGGAAAGTCATTTCCCTTACCTCTAGCAGATGGGACATAGTTGACTATGTGTGGTGCTTATTAATCAGCACATCAAAGCACATGCTTGGACCACAAATGCCTGTTGCGCATTTCTAAGTGCACACTAGAGCATCCTGGCCTTGCTCACCAGCTCCCCTACCCGAGCTCCCTCTATCCCAGGGGCTTCCCATCTCATAGCAACTCATTCAACCTACAATCCTGCTTTTCCCACTGTGTCCTTGCTCTGCTCTTATCCTGCTTCTCTAACTAGGTTTTCTCTATTCTCATAAAACTGCACATAAATTACACATAAAACTGCAAAGCAAGTCAAAGGACTGTCAATAGGACAAAAAGGCAACCAACAGATTGGGAAAAGATCTTTATCAATCCTACATCCGATAGAGGGATAACAAAGAACTCAAGTATATACAGTGTATATACTTGTATTCCAGTGTATACAAAGAACTCAAGAACTTAGACTCCAGAGAGTCAACCCTATTTTAAAAATGGGGTACAGAGCTAAACAGGGAATTCAAAACTGAGGAAACTCAAATGGCTCTGAAGCACCTAAAGAAGTGTTCAGTATCCGTAGTTATCAGGGAAATGCAAATCAAAACAACACTGAGATTCCACCTTACACCAGTCAGAATGGCTAAGATGAAAAACTCAGGGGACAGCAGATGCTGGAGAGGATGTGGGTAAAGAGAAACACTTCTCCATTGTTGGGTGGAATGCAAGCTGGTAAAACCACTCCAGAAATCAGTTTTGCAGTTCCTCAGAAAATTAAGCAGAGTACTACCTGAGGACCCAGCTATACCACTCCTGGGCATATACCCAGAAGATGCTCCAACATGTAATAAGGATACATGCTCCACTATGTTCATAGCTGCTTTATTTATAGTAACCAGAAGCTGGAAAGAACCCAGATGTTCTTCAACAGAGGAATGGTATAAAAATTGTGGTATACATACACAATGGAGTACTATTCAGCTATTCAAAACAATGAATTCATGAAATTCTTAGACAAATGGATGGAACTAGAAAGAGTCATCCTGATTGAGGTAACCCAATCACAAAAGAACACACATGGTATGCACTCACTGATAAGTGGATGTTAGCTCAAAAGCTCAAAATAAACAAGTTAGAATTCACAGACCACAGGAAGCTCAAGAAGAAGGAGGTCTGAAGTGGGGGTGTTTTGGTTTCTCTGAGAAAGGGAACAAAATACTCACAGGAGCAATTATGGAGACAAAATATGGAGCAGAGACTGAAGGAAAGCCCACCCAGAGACTGCCCTCCTTGGGGATTCATCCTATAAACAGTCACCAAACCCCGACACGATTGTGTACAGCAAGAAGTACATACCAAAAGGAGCCTGTTATGGCTGTCTCCGGAAGGCCCTGCCAGAGCTTTACAGATACAGAGGCAGATGCTAGCAGCTAACCATTGGACTGAGCGTGGGGTCCCCAATGGAGGAGCTGGAGGGCAGACTGGAGGAGCTGAAGGGGTTTTCAGCCCCATGGGAAGAACAACAATGTAGGCCACCCAGATGCCCCAGGGTTCCCAGGGACTAAACCATCAACCAAGAGATACACCTGGTTCCAACCAAAAGTGTGGCAGAGGAATGCCTTGTCGGGCATCAGTGGGAGGAGAGGTTCTTGGTCCTGCGAAGGCTCAGCATATGCCCCCCCCCCCCAAAAAAGGGAAATTGAGGGGAGGGGGAGAGGTGGGAGTGAGTGGGGTGGAGGGGCATATACTTGGAGGCAGGGGGTGGGAGGAGGGGTTGGGGGTTTTTGAAGAGGTGGGAAGCCGAGAAAGGTTTTAGCATTTGAAATTTAAATGAAGAATATATTCAATTAAAAAGAAAGAAAGAAAGAAAGAAAGAAAGAAAGAGAAAAAGAAAGAAAGAAAGAAAGAAAGAAAGAAAGAAAGAAAGAAAGAAAGAAAGAAAGAAAGAAAGAAAGAAAGAAAGGAAGAAAGAAAAGTGAGGACAGGCTGTCTTCCTCCCTTCTCCACTGCTGTGAAAACAGATTTGAGATCTTTGTGCCCAGAGGGGTTTTAGGGACCTAATAAAGCAATCTGTCTAAGCTCAGTACTGAATCGAACCTCCAAAGGTCGAATCCTTTTGACTGGTCATTATTAACCGGCATTTCTACCGAGGCCAAGTGCTGGAGGGTTCTTATTTCTAGCCTGCAGCTAGCTGGTTTCAGAGCCCTAGGGTTACTGGAACTAGGGAGCTGTGAGAGTCCCAGTTGAAAGAGGATGACAGAAGAAACAGTACAAAGCAGTATAAATATATCCACCAATCCAACCATCTACAATTTGACAGCTGAATTCCCGGAAGGGAAGGAAACTATTCTTTTTTCCGTGTTGTTACAGGAGCGTAAACAAACCTGCAGAGGCAAAGTTACTTTGAGAAATCGTACTTCGTTCGCTTGGGTTGTAAACACAGCCCAGAGTCACTTACTTCCCTAGTTGGGCGAACTGTCAGAAGTGTCAAACAAACGCCATGGGAACTTCTCTCCTGCCACAAAGTGGGATCTTTGCCTGGGCAAGTTTCTAAGCCAGAGTCCCTCTCCAGCCATGCCAAAGCGATCCAAGAGTCGGCTAGTTCCCCACCCACTCTTCCCAGAAAAAAACGCTAGCACTGGGGGTCCCGAGCTTGGGGATAAGCCTTGAACACTTAGCCAAGAGAGAAAGCAACTCCCCCCTGCGTTTCTAAGCACCTGGATCGGTGGGGTGGCTGTCACCCAATGCCAGCCACATCTGGATTCTCACATGGCCGTCCCCAGTGTGTAGCGTCTCACATCCCAGGCATCCCGAAGCTTACCAGAGGCAGGGCAGCCCAGATCCACAGCATGTCTGCCGCAAGGAAAAGCAGCCCGGCAGGCCAGTGGGCAGTCTGCCGGTCGATTCCACCCATCAGCTCTAGACTGCCCTCTGGGTGTGTACTTTGCCCGGGTCCGCCCCCTTCACTCCCACTCTGTACTCCCAAGAAATCTCTCTGAACACCTGTATGTCTTCTTTTTTTTTTTTTTTTTTTTTTTTTTTTTTTTTTTTGAGGGACCAGCCACAACCTTCTTAAAGCCCCAGGGGCTGCGAGGAAGTTCTGCTGGTTTCCCCGGGAAATCCACTGATTCATCACCCCACGGGGGAGGGGGGCGGGGTGGGGCTGTGGCAGAGGGAGTCTCTAAGCCCGCCTTGATTGCATAAATGGGTATTCCCCATCCTGGGCGCTTCCACTGTCGCACCCTCAGGTCAAGTGAAATCTTTTTCGAAGTCTGAACTCATTAAACTGGACTTTGACTAATTGCTGGAGACAAAGGCCATTTTGCCTTCACTTTCAGTATTTTGTCAGTGACAGGCCTGTTGGGGCTTCTGGAGGTGGTGGTGGGGTACCCTGAATGGTAATTGCCATAGAGGAGGTACACACACTGGGATCCTGATGAGGAAGGGACCCTCCACAAAGCTCATAAATGAAACATGGGGTGACAATCACGATACCAGAGGTAGAGATACTAGGCTGTGGGATCCTGATGAGGGAAATATCCCCTTGGCTGCGTTTACTAAATGAAGAACGAAGCTAAATGACCTGTGACAAATAACACAGCAGTTAACTCAGTGATCTAACAGGGGTTAGATATAAAGTAAGGGAGTGGGGGAGGGGACAGATAGATCTTATTAGGGAAGAGGAAAAAGATAGGTAGTTTTGATGGGAAGATCAGGTGGGGGAGGGGAAAGGAGGAGGGTGAATGGGAATATAGGGTGAGACAGCCAAAATTAAAGGGCATTTGAGGGGTAGTATGGAAACCTAGCAGAAGCTTCCTAAAATATATGCATATATGAAAGTGATCTTTAGCCCAATAATGGGGGAAACAGAGTCACAAATGGACATCTCTTGTCACCAAATGAAGTTTCCCGTTCCTGGATGGCGTTACATCTAATTGAGTTGTTGGCCAAAAAAGAGTTGCACAGGAGTCCCCAAACTATGCAGCCTGTTGCCAAGACTATAGGTTGCTTTCCACAAACTGACACCCACACAACTCGTTGAATATGAAGAAGTCGAGAGCAAGAAGAAAGTGCCTACGTAGAGTCTTCATCCCTACATGCTAACGACTTTGGTACTAGAAGATACTCTGCATGCTACCAAAGGAGAAAAGCAAACATCACCTCTGCCCCAAACCCTTTGATCTATGATGGTGTCCTGCCTGAAAGATAAGCTACTGCATATAGTGGCACAAAGTTTGTGGGAGCCACCAATAAATATTGGATTTGACTTTGGGCCCACTCTACAAGATGGAACATAAACTTGACACTAACCAAGAACTTGAGACTCTATAGCCCAGGGACCTAGGGATAAAATCAAATACCTATTATAAAAAACAAACAAATAACACACACATTATAATAAAATGACTCCTAATACAGAGACTCACAGTCAGATATTATTCAGAGAGTGAAAGATACCAAAGATACCGGAACACTCCTAAATGGGATGTCCCCATCAAATCTCTGCCTGCCATGCTCAGGAAACCCCAGGAAGAGGAGGAGGCAGGAAGAGTGTAGGACCCAGAGGGGGTGGGCAACACCAAGAAAACAAGTCAGCAAGATCAAAGCTCAAGTGACCTCCCAGAGACTGAGGCAGCAGGCCCAGGGCCTGGCCTGCATGGGTCTGTACCAGGTCCTTTGCATATCTATTTATGCCTTCAATTTTAGTGTTTTTAAGGGATTCCTGAGTGTGCAAATGAGCTCATCTCTATTTCTTGTGCCTTCTCTCGGGCTTCTTCTTCTTCTGTTTGTTTGTTTCATTCAATTGCAGTGTGTTAGTTCTATCTTAATATATCTTCTTTTCATATTATTCCTTAGAATTCCACTTTATTTTTGAAGGAGACAAAAAGGGAATATCTGGATAGGAGGGGAGGTGTGAAAGAGTGGGATGAGAAGAGGGAAGGGACCGTAGTTAAGATATACATCTATCAGAAAAGAAAGTATTTTCAATAAAAGGGAAAACCCTCACCTGCTATGTTAGACATTATTACTTCCTCCTTTTGTCACAGATTATTTCCTGACCAATTTCCTTTAAAAAAAAATTCTTATACTTCTTGACAGCTTGATAGCAAAGTCACTTTTGTTTTGGAAAAGTAGATAGCATGTTTGGGTCCTGTGAAAACTCTAGAGCAGTGATGCTCATCCTTCCTAATGCTGGACCCTTAAATACAAGTTCATGCTGCGGCAACGCTCAACGGTAACACTATCTCACTGCTACATCACAACTGTGAGTTTGCTGCTGTTGTGAATGGTAGTGTGAATATCTGCTATGCAGGGCATCTGATATGTGAGCTCAATGGTGGTCGAGCCCCATAGGTTGAGACCGACTCGTCTAGAAGATAAATTTGTTCGAGGGCAGCACCAAGAGTTTTCTGTTTAGGAAGCGGTTTCTGGACTCCACCTCTTTGGGTCAGATGTCTGCAAAATCCACTGGTTACTCAACTCTTGCTTCTGCTTCTACTTCTTTTCTTCCCTGAGGATCCTTCTAATTAAGAACACACACACACACACACAGGTGATGAGAGAGAGAGAGAGAGAGAGAGAGAGAGAGAGAGAGAGAGAGAGAGAGAGAGAGAGAGAGAAAATCCTGCAGCATTTCTTCTGCAGGTGTTTTTTAAAAGTACTCTGAATCTAGCTTGTCACCCACCTTCCTCTCCTTCCTGTGGGCGTTCTGTTCATTCTGTCATTCTGTTTGGCAGGTGTCACTAAACTCATACCCACTCCCCACCCCCACCCCTCCCTCCTCTCCCTTCCCCCACCCCCATTTTGCATCATCTTCCTGTAGGTTGAAGAAGCCTCAGGCTGTGCCCTCCTACAACCATTCTAAAATTGAAAGGAAGGGAAAAACAATTTGAAATGAAAAAGTCCATGCAAAAATGAAAGGAAGAAGAGAAGGGAAGGGAGGGGAAGGGAAGGAAAGGGAAAGGAAGGGGAGGGGAGGGGAGGAGAGGGGAAGGGAAGGGAAGGGGGAAAAGGAGAAGTAGGGGAGGGGAGGGAAAAGGGGAGAGATGGGGAGAAAGAGGGGAGAGAAGAGGAGAGGGGAGGAGAGGGGAGAGGAGAGGAGGGGAAGGGAGGGGAGAGAAGAGGAGAGGGGAGGGGAGGGGAGAGTAAAGGAGGGGAGGGGAGGAGAGAGGAGGGGAGAGGAGAGGAGGGGAGAGGAGGGGAAGGGGGACATGGGGGTGCAGAGCACAAGCTCTAGGTAAAACCAACAGCTCTTGAGTATAAACTTGAGTCAGCAACTTCACTGAATCATAAGATTCCTTCTTAGTACTTTTTAACTTGGCAAGGTAAGTGATTATAAAATTATGTTAAAAGCACTTACCAGGAAATGCAGACAACCTGAATTCTATCATCCAGACCTACGCCAGAAAGTGAAAGTCAACTCTTAAACGGTGTCTTCTGACCTCCACGAGTGTTAACTATGCCACATACTCTACATATGCACACAATGATAATAAAGCTATCAATGCTTAGAGTATCCTAATCTGTGATTCCTCATCGTCTTTAATATGCCAATATGTACTAAGAAGGGATGACTATATATGCTGTTCCATGAAGCTCGTTCTTATGGAACTTTTGGAGGAAAAAAATCTGTGGAATGAGTGAACCCTGTTGATATTCTGAGGAGACTACTTTGGGTATTTGCCCTGGTTAGTTTTTGTCAACTTGACCCAAACACAGTAACCTGGTGAGAGGGACTCCCAGCTGAGTTGCTTCCATCAGAGAGCCTGTGGGCATGCTGGTGGGAGCATTTTACAGATTGCTGATTGGCACGGGAGGGTGAGCAGTGCCACCCTTAGGCAAGTGGCTCTGTGTTGTACAACAAAGTAAGCAAAGCAAGCCAAGGAGAGCGAGGGGTGAGCAGCGTCTTCTCCTGGCTTCCCCCTCCAAGTTCTTGCACTGACTTTCCTCGGTGATGGATGGTGATCTGAGAGTTGTCAAAAGTAAGGTGAAATAAACTCTTTCCTCCCTAAATTACTGTTTTGTAACAATACAGTTTGAAGAGTCATCATCTCTTTTGTGTGTGTGTGTGTGTGCAAATATGGATCCATGCATGTCACAGAGTGTCCTCTATTATTGTCTACCATATTCCTTTGAGATAGACTGTGTCATTGAAACTGGAGGTTGATGTTCTGTCACCTATCCTGCCTTGGTGGCCCAGGCAAAGCCTGAGAAATCCTCTTACCTCTGTCCCCAGACAGATCTGGAGTTAGAAGAGGAGGCCACGCCTGGCTTTTTCAGTGTGTGCTGGGGATCTAAACTCAGCTAGTCATGCTTTCACACCAAGCAACCTTACCCCCTGAGCTTTCTCTACAGCTCCATGAATTGTCTTCTTTTATATAGCTTCAGGCACACCACTGGAGGTGGGGAGTGCTTTGGATAGTCATACTGGTTTACTCAAAACAAACCATGCAAGTTAGAGTATACTTCTACTGCAAACAGATAGCACGGTTTCCTGGGCAGACTGCATGCTATTCACATACACAACGGACTGGAAAAACTTAACAGGTAAAAACATTTTAACTTTTCACTACAGACAGTATTTCTGTTCTTTCCTTCATGGAGCTATTATTTTAAAACATTGCTATCATCCAAACTGCTTTAACTAAATAACGATACGTTGATTTAATAGTCTCCAACGGTAGTGGACATCCATGACTTTTATTTAACCCAGCACCTTTTAGTTTTTCTCCTCCTTCCTAGTAATGAGACTTCCAGAATGGTTCTAGAAAAACTGCTCAACCACTCCTGTCCATGACTATCTGAGTGGTTCTTTTAGTCAGTGCTTTCCAGGGGATGAGAAACAGAATCACTAGAATAGGGGATGGAAGGATAAATAGATGGATGGATGGTTGGATGAATGGATGGATAGATGGATGGATGGATGGATGGATGGATGGATGGATGGATGGATGGATGGATGGAGAGGTGATAGAAAGATGATAGATCTTCTGGAATTGGTTCACATGATTGCCAAGTATGATATGCCTAGAAACTACAGTGCATGTCTGCCAGATGGAGACCCATGAAAGAGTTGTAGTTCAAATCCAAAGGCAGGTGGGATCCCCCCACCCTTCTCATTCACGGTCAGTCTTTTTCATAAAGCCTTGAGCTTCTTGGGGGACACCTAGTTACATTGTTAGGGGCCATAATTTTACAAAATGCCTATGGATTTAGTTTGAATTTCATACAAAATAGAGTATCACAGAAACATGAACAGTGTTTGAGTAAATATTCGGGCATCACAGTCTAGTCAACATGACAGATAATATTAACCATCACAGCAAAGTTGACACCAAACATAGAACCAGGGACTGCTTAGTCTAGAAAAACAACATATCACATTCCCTTGGAATTAACCTTGGCATCGTTTGCTGGAAGCAACTGAGACACAAACTCTTTCTCACTGGATTTGAAATGGGATGAATATATACATGAGATGCGCTATTGGCACAGTTAGTTGTGGGGAAAGTTCTGTGGTTTGACAGAGTGAAAATAATAGTGCTCACGCTGAGAGGAAGTCACATGGAGAGGTGGGGCCTGGGGCTCCACCTGACTCCTGGATGACTTGTCTTTAGGATTGAAATTTGGCATCCCCACACTGCCTAATGCAGTCAGTTCTCAGCTGTTGTAAAAGCTAGATTCTTACAACTGAAGTTTCTTCAGGTGCCATTAAAATTTATGGTTAGTGTAAGAAATTATTCGTTATCAAAGTAATAGCTTAATATTTGCTATTTTGTTTTCAAACTTAAATAAGGAAGATTGCCTAGACATTCCCTTTAAGACAGAGAGACACTGTCTCTACAAAATACATCTTCTGTCACTAGAGGGCATCATTGCTTACATTGACCAAAGGACAGGTTGGATTTTCTATTGACCAATAAAAAAATGTATTTAGGGGAGTTGGGTGGTAGTTGCTGGGCAGTGCAGCTCCTTGACAGATCTGGTGTCACGTGTGTCACCACGATGCCCAAGAAGAAGGTTAGTGGGGATGGAGGGATGGAGGGGCAAAGGACAGAGCCCAAGCGGAAAGGATAAATTATCAGACAGCAAAGGGCAAACAAAGGGGAAGAGGGGAGTGAAAGGTAAAGTGACCAGCAAACTGAAGATCTCCCTGCAGAAACAGGAGAAACCAAAAACCAGAGTCCAGCTCCAAAGAAGAGGAAGAAACCGAGAGCGACTAAGCCTCCACCACATCTGTCATTGGTCCCCGCCTCCCTTCTTGTACAAGCCAGAGGAAGGTTTTTTTTTTTTCAACTATTTTGTAAATGCAAGTTTTATAGTAGCTCTAGAAACATTTTTAAAGGTGAGGGAATCCTACCACATCCCATTTTAAAAGTGTAAGTGTTTGTTGTTAATGGTTAAATCATTTGCTTTAGTTTAGTTTTTGGTACAACCAGAAAAGAGCAGGGTACTGAATCAGGAGAGGCTGTGACTGTCTCCGGGGTCAATGTAACATTCCATAGAAGGGTCTAGTTTCATATCTTACAATACAAAGCATACTAAATGGCAATTTGGAGTCTCAGTTATATATTTGTGACTGGAATATTTTGGTTATATCTGGTCTCATGTTTCTAGTAGAACTGTTTGGTTTTGCTGTTGTTGTTTTGGTTTTTTGAGGCAGGGTTTCTCTCTGTAGCCCTGACTGTCCTGGAACTCACTCTGTAGACCATGCTGGCCTCAAACTCAGAAATCCACCTGCCTCTGCCTCCCAAGTGCTGGAATTAAAGGCATGTGCCACCATTGCCTGGAGTAGAACCGTTTCCTAAGGAAACCACTCCTTGTTCCTTCCCTTGTAAGAACTGTAACATCTTTGGTCATGGCAGTCCATTTTTTTTTCTACCAGTAGTGATAATGTGCTGTGAAAGATGGAAATTTTGAGTATGTTCTCTGTGTGGCATAAAATCGTGAATCTGTAGAACCGAAGATTATGAGCATTTGGTCTTAAAGAAACTTGTCACGTTTGAGGCAGGAACATCATTGGAATAAGTTCAATGAGAAACAATATGAGGATCTTCATTTGCATACATGAACACAATGGGACTCTTTAGAGTTAGGGTTCCTGAACATACTAAATATATGGTTCTTCAAAGTTTAGGTACGTGTGTTAAGAATTGGAACATCTGTGTACTCTGCTCCTCAATAAAATCTGTTGTGAAAGAAAAAAATGTATTTAGGTTCATAGTCAGGGTAAAGGAAGAACCTTAACTTTGCAAGTAACCTGCAGTGCAGATCACAAAGGCATCTCACCTCTGGAAGATAATATTTCTCACAGGATGAAGAGACTATGTTTGCAAAGTGTTTAGCATACCTGAAAGCCAGCTTCAAAGTGCACAGTGATAGTCCCATTGTGGCTTTTTACAAGCCAAACTATATGGAGACAAACTAGCTGGATTCTGGTGTCCTTTCCTGACCTTCCCTGTGTGCAAGCATGTTCACATACCGAAGAAACAGCACCACCCAAAGAAAAGTGGCCCAGAGCCTGACAGATGAGGGCTGAATGCCTAGCCCCTGAGATGTGGAAGAAGCTATTTGACTTAGTCAGGGTTTCTATTCCTGGACAAAATATCATGACCAAGAAGTAAGTTGGGGAGGAAAAGGTTTATTCAGTTTATATTTCCACATTGCTGTTCATCACTAAAGGAAGTCAGGACTGGAATGCAAGCAGGCTAGGAAACAGGAGCTGATACAGAGACCATGGAGGGATGTTTCTTACCGGCTTGCTTCCCCTGACTTGCTCAGTTTGTTTTCTTATAGAACCCAACACTACCAGCCCAGGGATGGCACCACCCACAAGGGGCCTGCCCCACCAGCCCCCACCCCCACCCCAACCCCGCTCGTTGCTCGTTATCATTAATTGAGAAGATGCCCCACAGCTGGATCTCATGGAGGCACTTCCCCAATTGAAGTTCCTTTCTCTGTAATAAGTCCAGCCTGTGTCAAGTTGACACACAAAACCAGCCAGTACACTATTCAATCTTCCAAATTCTCCCACCATGAAAACCAGCACACCAATATCCCCTGTGATCCGACAACATGGAAACGACAATATCAAAAACATTCAGAAACTGAGATGCAGTCAGGGAGGGAGGTGGCAGAAAGGGGCTGCAGCAGACAGGTGGGGAAAATAGCTTATCTGAAGACCCAGACTTCAACACCTAGGTGAGCATCTCGTGCCTGCCATTTCTGTATGTGAGGCTGCAGTAAACACAGAGACATTCCAGGACTCCATGCATGGCCTGGCACACAGAGGGATGAGGAGCACTGTCTTCAGGAGTGCTCGCTTGCCTGGTGTTGGTGAGCTTTAGTCTGAGGTAGGCCCTACTTAAGACATGATCATCCTGTGCCATCTCTGTGCTTTACATTGGGAAAGATTGGTTGATGGACTATAAGTCACTCAGCATAAGCCATCCTACTTCTGGGCAAGGATCCAAAGCATATGCCCAACTGACAAGGGCATCATCTTTCTGTAATCATCAGGACACCTGGCTAAAAAGGTCAACTGGCCAACTGATGACAAAACATAAAGCTCCACATCCCTTAATTCTTCTTCTTCTGCTTCCCTTTTAGATTTACTTATTCAATGTGCACGAGTGTTTTACCCAGACATGTGTGTGCACCACACAGTTGACTTCAGTATATATTAAAGACATGTTTCAGTAAAATGTATTTCTAAAATCAGCTTACTTCTTTCTCCAATTGTTGTATTCTTAAAATAAGACATCACGTGACAGTCGAAAATGGAAAAATCGACATTCCTTGCCAAAAATAGAAAATATCTACAAAAATAAATAAGAAGTAAAATATTTGCCTGCATACCACCAAAATTGTTTTTCAAATCACTACCGGTAAGACACTGTCCTTCTGAAGGGTTGATATAAGGCGTAGTCCATACTCTCAGTGTTATCCTGTGGACTATCCCCAAATGACAAGCTAAGACTACCAAAGCTGGCCTAGGGCCCTGGATGAGAGGCGATATGAGAGAAATTGCTGGGGCAGTGAGGTGTGAGTGAGGGAGGGTGAGGGAGGGAGTTTATCTCTGATGGCCAGTGCAGTTGCAGTGGAGTGGGATAGGATAGTACCCTCTGCCTGCACAGCCTTTCCCTGTCAGCAGATGCCAAAGGGAATCTAGAGAGAGACAAGGGAGGGCAAGAAGGGAAGACTGCAGTGAGTCCTGTGGAGTTAAAAAGATATCACGGAGTTGAAGCTGGGAG
Organism: Apodemus sylvaticus; assembly: GCF_947179515.1. NCBI lineage: Eukaryota > Metazoa > Chordata > Mammalia > Rodentia > Muridae > Apodemus > Apodemus sylvaticus. The sequence continues at coordinate 27,894,655 of NC_067472.1, forward strand.
AGAGGACAAGAGAGCTCAGGCCCAGGTAAACGCAGAGATGGGTGTATGGTTTTCTGCAGACAGGAGTGTTAGCCACCTACAGAGAGAGTGGGATAGCTGAGTGGTACACCAGAAGCAGGGAGGAAGAAGCTGGGAGGTTTGGTTTGTTAGGCTGTGAGTGCCCCTGCTCATGGGGATGCTTCCTTCCTCTGAGGACAGACTGAAGGGATTTGTGTTCCAATTCAATTATTTCACTCACTGGGCATAGTATTCAACCTTCTCAGCCCCAGTTTTCTCCCTCAGTAAATGGAAGCCTATTAAATACTAACTATTTGCTGACGGTTCCCCTTGCATCCTGATGTTTCACTATCATTTCACAAATGGCTTTCTCAAGACCATGCGCTTCACCAACATCTTTTCTAGGTTACATATAGTCACCAACATTGGTGCACCACGTTTATCTGGATTGTCTCCCTTTCCAGCTCAGGGAACATGTGATGATTGCCTTTGCAGTTCTACTCTTATTTTATTTTACTTTTCTATTCTCTTTTTAAGCTTCAGAAAATATGTCTTAATCTCTACCATACTGCCAGTGCAGGACACAACAAACTAACTCGTTCATAGATAAAGGACATTGATTTTGTATAGTACCAAAAGCAGGATGACTAAGGTCAAGGACCTTGTCTGGTGAGCTGCTCCTGGCTGCTTCCTCACATCCAGAGACATCCGGAGGTGAGAAAGCAGCGGGATGCAGGCTTCAGGTGCCCTTCTTATAAAGGTGTCAGCCCCAAAGGCTTCAGTCCCCGCGATCTCATCGGACTCCAAACCCCTCCCTAAGACCCCAACTCCAAATAATTATCAACATTTAAATTTGTGGTTTAATCTTTGGGAACTCATTCAAAGCCATATCAAGAACCAAAAAGAACCACTGGGTCAGGATTGTTATTCCCATTGAGTCTGTTGCTTCCTCTCATTAGATCTGAAAATGAAACCATCAATTTTAATCTCAGTCTCTCTGTGTCTCTGTCTCTGCCTGTCTGTCTCTCTGTCTCTGTCTCTTTCTGACTCTGTCCCTCACATATGACTTTTTTATTTACACAAGCAAGAAAAACTGAACTCAAGAAAAAAATTCTCACAGGCCGAGAGAGCTGGATCAGAGAGAGCTTAGGCCATACAGACTGTTTAAATTCTTGGTATATTAAAGCAAAAAGGAGTCAGTAAAATATTGAAATGGGAAATATTTAGTGCTTCCCTTTGGTCCACCAATGCTTTTAACACTTAAAACTTAAATTCAGAATTACATCTGTGTCACAATTCCATTCGGCATGTCAGGGTTCTTTATCCTTTGAGGCTCTTGCCGGCTGTGGCCTGGGCCCTTCCTACTTGTTCTTGGCAATGTCTGACTTGTGTCCTCAGAAATCTGGGGAGAGTGGCAGCTGAAGGATCTTGGAATCATGGAATTAACCATTTCATGATTCATCCGCCATTTCAAACCTGATTCTCCTCCCTATGCTCCTGGGAGTTGAGTACTACTCTTGACCTAAATCCTTCCAAAACCTGCTCCCTTCCCCACTTCCCAAGTCAGTACACTCCCTTAGGAAGGATCTTTCAGTATTTAGAAGTCTTTCTTGATGCAGTAACTTACTGTGGTTTGACAAAGGTTTGCCTAACATTCAGAGTACAGAGCAGTACCTGTAAGCAAAAGTAAACTCACTCCATAAAACATTTGGGTGATAGGGAAGCTTACCAGGTAGAGGCAGGCCCAAGCTAAACAACCTGGACCAAAGTCACAGGACCCATGTGGTAGGTGAGAACTGTAAGTTGATGCCACCCCCCCAACCCATACACACAGGAGGCCTTTGGCTAATCCTACACAGTTCCTACTCCTTGAGAATCTTTTATACAGGCGGCAAAATGTGGAGAAAGAGGAACACTCCTCCACTGTTGGTGGGAATGCAAGTTGGTACAACCACTCTGGAAATCAGTCTGGCGGTTCCTCAGAAAACTGGGCAGGACACTTCCGGAGGACCCTGCATATACCTGGGCATATACCCTGGGCATATACCCAGAGGATTCCCCGGCATGCAATAAGGACAGTATGTTCATAGCAGCCTTATTTATAATAGCCAGAAGCTGGAAAGAACCCAGATGTCCCTCAATAGAGAAATGGATACAGAAAATGTGGTATATTTATAGAATGGAATACTACTCAGCAATTAAAAACAATGAATTCATGAAATTCTTAGGTAAATGGTTGGAAGTGGAAAAATATCATCCTAAGTGAGGTAACCCAATCACAAAAGAATACACATGGAATGCAGTCACTGATAAGTGGATATCAGCCCAGAAGCTCTGAATACCCAAGACACAATTAACATATCAAATGATTCCCAAGAAGAAAGAAGGAGAGGCCCCTGGTCCTGGAAAGGCTTGATGCAGCAATGCAGGGGATTCCAGGACAGAGAAGTGGGAGGGGGTTGATTGGGGAATGGGTAGAGGGAAAAGGGCTTATGGGACTTATAGGGAGGGGGGAACCAGGAAAATCATTTGGAATGTAAACAAAGAATATAGAAAAAAATTTAAAAAAACAAAAAAACAAAAACAAAAAACAAAAACAAACAAACAAACAAAAAAACCCAATGAAGTTGCCTGATGGTCTCATTGTAGAAAACTGAGGGAGCAATGGATATTTTTATAGAAGCTTCCAAGCTGAGTAAGGACACTAGGACAGCAGTCTGCTACCTGGAGAGTTAACCAATGGATTTGTGTAGTTTTTGTTTGTGTGTTGAGAATGCATAGTTTAAGGTGTTGCATTCATTCGTAGTATATAACTGATGCTGGCTTGGCTATGGATTCTTTGCATAGTATCAGCCCATCCAGTTTTCACACTTCCCTAGGGAGTAGCTCCTTGCCCATGTTCATTCAGTGACTACGTGGGCTTCCAAGGTACACTTGGAAAATCCATACTAAGCCCAATTCCTTTCAACCCCATGTGTTGGTGGTCTTATGATGAAAACCTGCTTGTTTTGCTGTCTAGTCAAATACTTGGTTTCCTGCTGATTCATAACACACCATTACTACACTGTTTTCTTAAGTCCTTGACTTCATTAACATCCTAATAGAATGACCCAGGAAGCTCTTCACTGCACTGAGCAAATCCCCACAGAAGGGGCTGCTTCTCCTCTCCACGGCCTCTACCCATTCTCCTTTTCAAGACTGAATGTGGGTCACAGCCACACACACTGGGTGCACATACAGAAGAATTTAGATGATATTGGTATAACTTCACACTCTATGACTTGGAATAAATCACCTACTAACATTAAGTGCAACAGTAACTGTTGGTGCAAGCCTGGAATTCTCGCTACATTGGAGGCTGAGGCAGCAGAATTATAAGCTCGTGGCTGTTGTAGGAAATCTGATGAAATACCATCTCGAATTCAAAAGGATACAGAGAGCAGGGGATGCTACTCAGTGGTACAGTGTGTATTTCAAACCTGTGGTGAAACCCTGGATTCCATTCCCAGTACCACACAAGCTACTGTTAAGTTTGGAGTCTAATATATTAAAGTCTGAGAAGGCTAAGCGGCCGTGGTTGCCTGGGCAACAGTGACATTATGACCTAAAAGGACCCAAGTGCTGGCAAGAGTATAACCAGCTCCCGGCAAGGATCCACCGGTACATGAAAACAAGCCGGCCTTCTCTCTCTCTCTCTCTCTCTCTCTCTCTCTCTCTCTCTCTCTCTGCCATTCACATTTTTGTCAGCTGGATTATTGTTTGAGCATCTTTGCAGCTGGGTTAGGGGAGAAATGCAGGAAAACTAGTGAACTCAATCCTCTCCTGGCAGGCATGTTACCTGGTTCCTATTTAGGATAGCTTCCTATTATAATGCAGAAGCCAGACTTTGGTAATCAGGAGAAGAAAAGGGAGAGGGAGAGGGAGAGGGGGATGGGAAGGGAAGAGAGAAAGAGAGAGGGAGAGAGGGAGAGAGAGAGAGGGAGAGGGAGAGGGAGAGGGAGAGGGAGAGGGAGAGGGAGAGAGAGAGAGAGAGAGAGAGAGAGAGAGAGAGAGAGAGAGAGAGACTTCCTTTGCAAGTACGCTGAGCTTTTCTGTGAAGTGAAGGAAAATTGGCTGGAAGTCAGTTGTGTCCCTCGGCCAATCAGAAGAATGTGACCATAAATGTCCATGAATTGCCCCCTCTTTGAATCTCTGCGTTTTTTATTTCTGTCCTGGGGACTTGCATTTTACAGTTCTGTACTTCATCCATGGCCTTTCACTAATCTAAAATCCCAACGTCTCTTACACGAAAGCCCTTAACCTAACGCCCGCACTGCTTTAGGTCCTCTTAGTCGTAGCTAACACATTTAGAGAGCTCAGTATGAGCCAGGCACCATTATACGGGCTTTATAAATATGGTTGCATTTTCTGCTCATGAAAGTTCCCATGATGCCCTACTACAGAGGAGAAATAGCAAAAGGAACCCACTAGGAAGCATCACGCAGTCATCACCCAGTAAGTAAATTATCGAGCAGAGATTTGAAGCAAAACAATTGTTTCCTGAGTTCTGCAATGTGCTTTGACATATTACATACTACATATTACAGTTCATTGAACTCAAAATATGCCAAACCTTTTTGGATATATTAACTCATTTAATTCTCAAACCTGTCTGATTGATACAGATAGATCAAATCCATGGTGCAGTAGGGCATCATGGGAACTTCTATGAGCATAAAATGCAGTCACTTATAAAGGCCTTATAATGGTGCGTGGCTCATAACTGAGTTCTCTAAATGGGTTACCTATGATTATTATTAAGAGAACCAAAAACAATATATGAGTTAGTCAACTTTTCACATAAAAGATGCTGAATTTTTAAATAATTAATCACACCGAACCTAAATGTCTTTTCAGAAATGGAAATTAAGGTACATATGAATAAACTCTGTGGTTAGCTCTTGGTTTTTGTTTTTGTTTTTGTTTTTTGTGAATGAGACCATTTGCCTTGTGTTTTGTTTTAATAAAAGCTCATCTTAAACCATTCAATAGCCAAAGCTCAGGCTGATACAATTAGCATTTGTCCTGAGACGCTTTTTTCTGGAATGATCATTGCTTAACATCTTCTCCACCCCATTTCTCATCTCTGCTCTGCACCCCTCTCAACCCTCCCTCTGTATAGTACATCATCCGCCCATGCAACTCTATGAACACCGTTACAATATCCACAGTGGGTATTGGAGGGCTTCAGAAGGGCCTTGACCTGGGCTCTTGCTTGTGAATTAAATGCATCTTCATTTTGAATTCCTTGCTTTGAGTACTAGAATAGATCACTCAAAATAGACTTTACTACCTGATTTTCACGTCAAGAATACAGCTGGGTGACAGGCCAGCTGCAAGGAATTCAGAACTAAGGAATGGTAAGAGCAAAGAAGAATTGGCTCTATAGGCAATGTGAGCTGAGGAGACCTTTCACCCAAATATCACCTCTAAAAAGACCCTCCTTGAGTCTCACTTCCCACATAAGGCAAAATTAAAGACTTGTATCCTCTCCTGACTCACATCACCCAACTCTGACCTTTCCCAACCTAGAGCTTCCTTGGCATAACAGGGAGCAAGAGAGAATGTTGTATTGGAGCCGGTGACATGTAGCTGTCTGTCTTTTTAAATGAATATTTTAAGTCAATCTAGACTGCATTATTGTTCTTTTGTTAATCAGTATCTACTTGACCTTACATGGTATGTGACCTGTTCCTTGTCAAATTTCCTTGTCAGAATAGCAGATACCTGAGAGGATTCTGTTTCTTCCTGTTTCTTTTTAAATTATTTCTTTGTTTGTGATTAAAATATAATTATATCATTTTTGTACTCTTATCACAATTATATCATTCCCTTCTTCTCTTTCCTTCCTTTTTTGTTTCTTTACATGGAGACTTTGAGCTTAAATTTGGATCCCAACAATCTTCCATAATTCTACAACTCCTTAAAAGGACAAACAGTACAGTGGATGTCCCAGAGAAATACAGTAGGCGTTAAGGGTGGTCCCAGTCTCACAGCTCAGTTACGTAAGAACAGATGACACATTCAGGAAACTGTCACAGCCATCCCTGGCCTTTTTAGGGTGTTGGCCACCCAGGCTTCAGTTCTCATCCTGCTCTTCCTGCTTTCCTGTCATGATGCTGATGAGGTGTGGCACCCTCCTGCAGCCTCTCTTCCCCTAAGAGAAGAGAGTTCTAAGCCGCCCTCTTTAGTATGTGCAGCTCTGTCAGGCATTAGACTTTTTAATTTTCTATTTCAAGTGCATCAAGTGTAATTTCTACTTATTTTTCTGTTCATTATCTCAAATTCTTACACCAATTCTGAAACTGAATTGGTAAATGATTCAATTCAGGTCATTTATACCTGAGTGAGAAAAATAAAAGATCATGAACAGTAAATAAATAATTAAGCAATAAAATTTCAAAAGAAATCCATTATCAGGTCTTCTAATGCACAATTTTTGCCCACAGGTTTTGGCTTTCTGTGTCAGTTAGAATCCAAAACTAGCTTGGTGGAACCTTGAGAGCAGAAACCAACTTTACATTCTATGTAGCCTAGGCTGACTTCAGATTTACTACATAGCTCAGGCTGGCTTCCAACATGCTGGGATAACTGACGAACTGTATCAAGCCTGGCCTCGGAAAGTTTATTTTACAATAATGCTAATGCTGCTTCAGATAGATTGACTGCTTTCCACACAGAAGAAAAACAGAATGGTTGTGTGAGTACACTTCAACACCATCGAGTCAAAGAGCACAGTCAAGTCGCTGTTGAGGGAAGAAGCATCTGCACTTTGCTTTGTTGAGATTTTAGTCTTTGGGTCTAGGAGATGAATGAGAACAGAGCAAACTTTTGCTTACTCTGAAGGGTAAAGGATGCAGTTTGCATAAATTATGTTCCAGAGTAAGTCCTTGATGGATCAGCTATTATGAATAAAATAATGATACAGATGAGGTAAAATTCTAGACATTAAAAAGGAGGAGGTGTCCTAGAATCTCAGGTATTATAGTAAGTATTTAAGGCAACGTTGCTAAAGATGAAGACTCTAATTTGGGCTAGCAGCAGAGAAGACTGAGTTTAATCACTCACAATGACTGCCTTAGGCTGTCCACACAGAGATTCTCCTCTCCATTCCTTGGCAGTACAGTGTATTGGCAATCCGGTGCTTTCTTACTGTACCCAGATCTTAGCATGGGCCTTGCCAGTTGGCCTTTCTTCCTTCTCTTTACATTGGTTCCAACTGAGAACATTTTCCTTCTCTTAACCCCACCCCTTTTTTTGACAGGGAACAGTGGGTGTGATAGAAATTTGTGCTCAAAGCAGGTACAACAGTGTGCAGCTGGTGCCTCATTGCAAAAGCCAGCAAACAGATGCAGAGCTGTTTTCTAGGTTTTATATGCTTTCTAGGTTTTATATGTAAAACAGGTAATCAACAGAGTGCCCAAGCTTTTAAAATATATGGATAATTCTTTATGAAAGTGATAATTCATTGGCTACCAGAGGAGCAAATCAATCAATCAGCTTCTCCTATGGGGTCGCCCAAGAGTGTTTTTGTTTTTTGTTTTAGTTGGTTGGTTGGTTTTGCTAATTACTCAACAAAATCTAGAGGGCACAGGTAAAAATCTCCTCACCCAGAGTGAAGTGTAACTCCAGGGCAGCCACACTACAGGTATTGTATTGGGTTAGTGAAAAGAATTAATGATTTCCATTTGCAAAACTTACCTCTAGCTAAATCTATACATTTATGCTTTGATTTGCTTAATAAAAAATTTAAAAAAAACTTACAACACTTTTTGTTTGGTATTTTCTTTCACAGATTCATATTAGTTGAAAGTGTCACTACTCTGAATACTTAGTGCACTTTTCGAATTTGTAATATCATTAGGGGTCTACCCATATTCAAGACATGTAACTAATAATGTTAGTCATTGTCAGGTTACTGACAGGGAAGGAAGTTAAAAGTATAGAATTCTGAAATAAAAAATAGAATATAAAGCATATTTAAATGTGGTTAATGTCTTCCTCTGTTTTACATGATCTTGTGATGAACAAATATACATATTGTCTTTCTCTCAAGCTGTGTTTTTGTGACTATATATTATCTCTTGCCTTTACTGGCATGTGTGACAGTGTAATTTATTAATATATTGCCTTATATGCTGCACAACTTCTATAACTAATTAAGGATGACAGTCTATGGTAGACTGGTCATTTAAAGGAAACATAAGGTTCTGTGCTGGGGCAATTTGGTCTTGGTCTCAAGTCTGAGGGAGAATTTGGATTTAGGTGGCATTTTAATTGATTGGGGAGTCTAGTGAAATAACTCTTGATGAGGCCTACACCATAACATATGTTGGACAACCTTGGCTTTTTAGGGTTAAGCTTCTAACTCCAGCTGTGTGGCTCTGTGATTCTGCCGGACAGTGCTAATCCAATATGCTAATTCTACTCTGAACACACCTCAAGGCTGAGGGAAGAGATAGCTCCAGAGCATTTGAGACTCAAAGTTGTGAATCACCAAGGATTTACCTTGTCTCTTCCTACCTGAGTAGTATCTTGCACAGGCCATTCGTTGAGAATATTTATCAAGAGTCCATTACACAGTCGGCCATTTTACATTGCGAGGCTGGAGTAATGAAGAAAATAGAGGAAAGTGTCAGCCAGACGGCTCCCCGCAGACAGAGCTTCCTTGCCAGCAACTTGAGTTCAACCCCAGGGCCTCACAAGGTGGTAGCAGAAAATAGGCTTCTGCATGTTGCCTTCTGTTCTTCACACGTGCTGTGGATTTCACATTTCTGCAGACACACAGACGACATGCTAAATAATAAATGTGATATCCATTTTTCAATTTTTTTTTTCCTTCATGAAATGTATAGTTTGGGAGAAAAGCAGCTAGGGCCTGAGTTCTGCTCATTTCAGAGTCCAGAGAAGTGTTTTCTGGAAGCTCCACTTGGTCTCTAGGCTCTTGCTATTATGGGTTCTTTTCTCTGCTCCTGAGATTTCTGGCCTATCTGAACAATGACAGTGGAGAAAGAATATATATACATATATTTTTTTCCCCTGTCTTCTCTGCAGAAAACAAAACACAAATTCTTCTGACAGCTGTGGTGTGTGTGTGTGTGTGTGTGTGTGTGTGTGTGTTATAGCACTCATGGATAGGAGACAGGCTAATTGAAAGTTATTGGCAGATAATGGCTTCTGGGAACAAAGACTCAGTTTTCTTCAAGGATGTTTCTCGTGCTATATTGGGCATGCTACAGCCTTGGCATCCTGGCTGTGCTAACTGGACTCAGTGGATTACAATGAAAAAGCATAAGAGATGGATTGAGAACAAATGAAGGAATCTGGGAGAAGTGGAAGGAGGAGGGGTTGTAAGAAAATACATTGCACAGACAAATGCAATTCTCAGAGTAAATAAATAAAGTAAAATACCTTGAAAACCAGCAGCATATTTTCCAACTCTTTAGATCCATAGAAATCAATAATAATAGTCTGGGGTTTTGTTGTTGTTGTTGTTGTTTGTTTTTTTTCCATAAGAATGTCCTTCACCTGCTTTTCTCAGTAACCTGGAGCTTTACTTAAACAGAGGCCACATGGCACACATGTCCTGACCCCAGGACATTAGAACATTCTTCAGGTTCCAAAAGCTGCTTCCTAAATAGGAGAAAAGAGATTTATTTTTACCAAACAAAGCCTAAAGCAACTTTGGCAAGGTCAGATGGAATTCACGGAAATGTTTTTCTTGCTCACTAACCTTTAGCTGACCCACCTAGGTCCTTAACAAGTTGCATTCTATGACAGTGCTTCTCTTTTCTATGATGGGGCTTCTCTTTCCAATGTTTTCAAAGCAATGGATAGGGCTTTATGTGTAATCTTACTTTTAATGCCTAAAGCACCAATTTAAAGTAAAAACCTTCCAGACATGCCTTTAGGGGAGAACAAGAGTGCTCTCTGTTTGCATTGCTGTCCTAGAGATGGGGCTCAAGAGCCTAACAGAATTACCATGTGACTAATTAAGTCCTGAGAACTTTACTCCTTTATCAAGTAGCCAAGCTACTTTTTATCATTTTTTTTTAATCATTTATGAGTCATCTCAATGTTTCAACCCTAAGTTTAAAGTATAATTGGTTAAGGCTCTGGGACTAGCAATAGAACTCAGTGGGTGAAAACTCTTGCTTAGCAAGTCTGAGGTGCTTGGTTCCACCAATCCCTGGGACCTATCTAACAAAGCCAGATGCACCAACATGCATCTATTCCCAGCAATCTCATGGAGAGATGCGAGTCAGAGACAGGACAACAACTTAGAAGCTCCTGGCCAGCAGCCTAGAATATGTATCAAGGGAGAAACAAGATCCCTTCCTAATAAGCTGCAAGGGGAGAATTGACTCCTGAGCATTGCCTTCTGACCTCCACAGGCAGGACACAGTACACAGGCATTCTCGTGCTTACACACACACACACACACACACACACACACACACACACACACACTACAGATAACACACACACCTGCAATAATAATTAAAAAAATTTAAAGCTCTGTCATATCTACAACAATGAAAACCTTACAGGTATGCCTATATTCAGCTTGGTAAAAGCTAGTTTTATCATGTGCTTTTGGAAAAGGCTTTGTTCTAGTGGGCAAAATGAATATGGACCATATTCAAATTTTTACCATTTAATAATAACTGAAATTTATTTAGTTAATTATTTTGATCCTGTAGGAAAATAATCAGCTGCTGAAGGCTTTGGAGGGTGGCTGTTATGCGGCAAGCACCTCAGCCCATCCATTACGGTTTGAATCTGGAGTGCCTCAACAGTTCCACATTTCCAGCGCTTGCTGCTTGTTGCCTTGCATTGTTTTGATGACATCGGAGCCTTTAAGAGGTGAGGCCTGGTGATAGATTAAAAGGACGGCTTTGAAACTTACACCTACCTCTGATCTGGTCTTGGAATTTTTTTCTTCAGACCTACTGCATGTAAAGAGCCCTGAAGCCATACACCCCACCGATCCTTCCCAGCATGCTAGACTGTACCCCCATAAACCATGAGCCAAAGTTTGGAGACATGATGGCTCAGCAGTTAAGAATGCACACTACAGGCCAGGCAGTGGTGGCGCATTCCTTTAATCTCAGCATTTGGGAGGCTGAGGCAGACAGATTTCTGAGTTCAAGGCCAACCAACCTGGTCTACAGAGTAAGTACCAGGACAGCCAGAACTACACAGAGAAAACCCTGTCTCAAAAATCCAAAAAAAAAAATGAAATGAAATGAAATGAAATGAAATGAAATGAAATGAAATGAAATAAAATAAAATAAAATAAAATAAAATAAAAAGCACACGACTCTTGCAGAGGATATAGCCTGATTCCCAGTACTCACATGTGGTGACTGACAGCACCCTGTAACTCCAGTTTCACAGAATCTGACACCCTCTTCTGGTTTATATGGGCACATGCAAGCATATATATTGTCAAATAAACACACACACAGACACACACAGACACACACACACACACACACTTAACTCACTATTTCTAATTTTTTAAAAACGTGAGGTAAAATACTCCCTTTCCCTTAGGTTGTGTCTACTAGTTATTCTATTTACTATGAGATGCAAAAGTGATAAAGACAGGATCCTAACCATGGTCTAGGTATCAGTCCCTGACTTTGATAAACTGGTTGGCTGCTGGGGATGAAGCAATGTGATTTTTTTTTTTTTTTTTTTTTTTTTTTTTTTTTTTTTTTTTTAGAAAGAGGATACTGAAGGGATTATATATAACAAACTGCTGCTTTCTTTGTGGTGAACTGCATGGAAGGGTTTCACAAGTGTCCCCATGGAAACTTCTGGGATTGCCCAATCACTTTCTCTACTAGAACACTGCACTTCCTGCTTCTCTGAAAGCTGTTCAGACATGGAGATGTGACTCAGCGTGTAAGAGTGCCGGCTGCTCTTATGGAGACCCTAACTTCAGTCTTAGCACCCATGTGGCAGCTCAGGACTGTGTGAAACTCCAGTTATGGTCTCTCAGGAGGAGAGACACACTGATGAGCTGTGACTGTATGGGGAAATGAAAGCTGATAAATGAAACATAGAAATTAAAAGCACTTTTAGAAAGGCTAAAGATTACAAGTTTTCTTTCTTAAAATTCCTTATCAGTTCAACTTCGATTCTGTATAAGTCAATGAATCCTCCAGCAGCTGGTCTTTATATGTAAACTTACACACATTCAGGCTCAGGATTTTTAGACTGTTATCCAAATACCTAAGGATGCTGCGGAATTGCCTTTAGGATTCTCAGTTAGACAGACCTTAGGAACCGAATCAGAAATGCGTTAAAGGGTAAATGTGCTTGCTTTGATGGCATACTCGCAACATCAGAAAGAACAGAGAAAATAGCAAAGGAAAGTTCTGCCATTATATGGCTTGCACTCAGTTTCTACCTGAAGGAGCATGTGGCCTGGCTCTCAGAGGGTTTTAATTACCTCTATCAGCGAGGTAGTATTAATTCCAATGGGCAGTGACTGTTTAAACACATATATTCTAATCTGTAGAGCAACTCCTTCAAAGTCACAGAAGAAAAGTGTGGAATGGTAAGGTACAAATCAGTAAATGTGGAAAAACATTCAAGTGCTATTAAAAAAAAAAAGGTAGGGAGAGAAGACAACAGACTGACAGGCCGCATGTGGGAACCAGTCAGAAAATGACTGAGCTCACTAACCCACCTCAGATATTATATTATTTGTCAGTAGGGTGATCATGAGAGGACATCAATCATGTTCCTACACTCCCTTTGTGCCATATCACTACTGTATAAACACCAATTAAACTCTCATATTCTGGCTGCCCAAAGCCCAGACAACAGCTAAATTTAAGCTGACCTGTCTTTATTTGTGAGGCTTCACAGACTTTATTTCATTTCACTTAAAATGGCCAGTTAACAAGCCACCATCCTAGCTAGCAGTGTTACGATCCCCATTCCCCACCATGGATAATCTGCCAAGAAACTAGGTGTGGATGTCAGCTCTCTATCACAGAACCTCCATGTAACCATCAGTTCTTTCCTGGTTTCTCCAGGAGATTATGCATTAGGAACAAGAAGCAGAAACTGCACAAATTTCTGGGGCCACTCTGTGAACGTCTGTATTGTACATCTGCATTCGCAAATGTCATTTCCTATTAGCTTGGAAATAAAAAAAATCAACTGTTCTTGTGGTTACCATTGTTATTTATTTCTGGCAAACCAATAAAGGGTGGGGTGGGAAACAAATCCAAATATTTATAAAGGAGTTAGTTGAGTACTTTGGATCTAACCTTTATCAGGTGGTATCTGAAGAAATAAAACTACCATCAAATCTTAGTATATTTTATCTAATCCATCACTCAGATCCCAGTGGGAATCTAAGTGAGTCATGTAGATAAGGAATGTGACGGTTTCAATTTTCTCCCTCCCAGGGGCACCTCTTATACATGGAATTTGGTCATTTAAACTTACTTTAATTAAGTACTTCTGCATTCATTGTTTTATTATTATTATTATTATTATTATTACTCATTATTATTATTTATGTGAATATATGTGTGTATGTATGTAGGCATGCACATAGTGCACATACACAGAAGTCAAATCCCCTTTTCTATGATAGGTTCCAGAGATCAAAGTCCAATTCTGTCAGGCAGAACTCTATGTCATGTCCCTGGCCTGCAATATGCCTGTTCTGTGATCGCCTTTTCCCTTTTTATTTGATCAAGTTTTATCTTTGAAGATGGAAAATAGACACATTAGTTCTTATCATGCCTGCTTGGAGATGAGACACCCATTGAAGAACTGAAATGTGAAACATCCAAAACGGTGAAGCCAATAAAATGCCCGGCTTTGTCCAGTTCAGGAAAATGTCTTCCAGCCTAAATCCAGAGCTGATTGACCAAAGCTTGAAGATGAGACTCCATTACTCAGGAAGATGTCTCTTCTGCGTGTTTCTTATGGGTCAGGAGGAAGGAGGAAAACTATTGCTGAGCAGTGAAACCCTCACGTCAGGCAATAACTAAGATGTATCCCTTTGCCAGATTTTAGAGGCATAAATACCAAGCTGGGGATCCCAGCGCTATGCTGATTAATTTCTGGAGCTTCCCAATGCGGTGTTGATATTCTGGCCTTTCCCATTCCCTAGCACTGATATGAATTCTTCTAACTAGACAAGGAATCCTTGGATGGTCTCAGCACTTAACAGGTGCTCTCAAGTGCTGTGTGTTCACATCAGCAGGCTCAGATGCAAATGGACCTGGAAGTCAGAAGGCTGAGCATTCGCTGCTCTCATAGAGAGTCAATAAAAGGAAAAGTTAAGAAAAGTTATCTTGAGTTTTTGACCTTAGCCATTCTGACTGGTGTGAGGTGAAATTTCAGGGCTGTTTTGATTTGCATTTCCCTAATGATTAATGATGTAGAACATTTCTTAAGGTGCTTCTCAGCCATCCGAAGTTCTTCATGTGAAAATTCTTTGTTTAGCTCTGTACCCCCACTTTTTAATAGTGTTATTTGATTCTCTGGGGTCTACCTTCTTGAGTTCTTTGTATATATTAGCTATTAGCCCTCTGTCGGATTTAGGGTTGGTGAAGATCCTTTCCCAATCTGTTGGTTGCTGTTTTGTCCTTTTGACAGTGTCCTTTGCCTTACAAAAACTTTGTAGTTTTATGAGGTCCCATTTGTCAATTCTTGATCTTAGAGTGTAAGCTATTGGTGTTCTGTTCAGGAACTTTCCCCCTGTGCCCATGTCCTCCAGGGTCTGCCCCAGTTTCTTTTCTATTAGTTTCAGTGTGTCAGGCAGGTATTGTCGAGGATGTGGAGAAAGAGGAACACTCCTCCACTGCTGGTGGGATTGCAAGATGGTGCAACCACTTTAGAAATCAGTCTGGCAGTTCCTCAGAAATCTGGGCATGACACTTCCAGAGGACCCTGCTATACCACTCCTGGGCATATACCCAGAGGATTCCCCAGCATGCAATAAGGACACATGCGCCACTATGTTCATAGCAGTCCTATTTGTAGTAGCCAGAAGCTGAAAAGAACCCAGATGTTCCTCAACGGAGGAATGGATACAAAAAATGTGGTATATTTACACAATGAAGTACTATTCAGCCATTAGAAACAATGAATTCATGAAACTCTTAGACAAATGGATGGAACTGGAGAATATCATACTAAGTGAGGTACCCCAATCTCAAAAGATCAATCATGGTATGCACTCACTGATAAGTGATATTAGCCTAGAAACTTTGAATACCCAAGACATAATCCACATATTAAATGATGTCCAAGAAGAATGGAGGAGTGGCCCCTGGTTCTGGAAAGACTCAGTGCAGCAGTATAGTGAAACACCAGAACAGGGAATTGGGAAGGGGTAGATGAGGGAACAGGGGGAGGGAAGAGGGCTTATGGGACTTTCGGGGAGTGGGGAGCCAGAAAAGGGGAAATCATTTGAAATGTAAATAAAGAATATATTGAATATAAAAAGGGGGGGAAAAGGAAAAGTTAAGTTATCTTGGTCAGATTTCCCAGGTATTTCCTGGGGGCAGAAGAGGAAGCTGATTTTGGGGAGAGATTTCTTTGGAGAGACAAAGCCATACAGACATAGCAAGGACTTTGCCCTGTAGTAAGGAATGAATAGGTGGGTACTTTGCTGTAGGAACATAAAATTGAGTTATTTCTAAGCATCATATCCTGAATTTCAGCATTAAGCATGGGATGTATAGAGTGCCTGTATGTTGAAAAGTATTCTATTCTAGAAACTTGTAAATTCATATTTCCTTCTAATATCAGTACAGTTGTATATGAAGCTAACATCAGCAACTTTTCCAAAAGCAACCTGTTTGGCAAATAATTATAAACATTCATTTACTCACTTGCTCATCCTAAATGCCCAAGTAAAACATCCATGTAATATTTACTGAGGATTTCCTATGTCAATACTATAATAGGGACTGGGATCCAATGGAGAAGTATCTGTTAAAGTCCTTGATACGGGCCATGTAGGAAGGCGTATATTAATAGAATCACCATGCATAGACCTGCTGTTACCGTCTATAGTATATATAGAGGAAAGGCAGTACGCTACTCAAGTTCTATAAAAAGACCTAAGTTGGGTATAGTGGTATACACTGGGAGTTGAGGCAGGAGGACATCCTTGAGACCAGCCATTTGAGGCCAGCCTCAATGACATAATGAGACTATGTCTCAACAAGTAAAAGTGAAAAGATATTATCTGGGGGGAAAGGTGAACAAGAAGGCATTTCCTCCTTGAAAATTGATTGTCTTAGTCAGGGTTTCTATTCCTGCACATACATCATGACCAAGAAGCAAGTTGGGGAGGAAAGGGTTTATTGAGCTTACACTTCCACATTGCTGTTCATCACTAAAGGAAGTCAGGACTGGAACTCAAGCAGAACAGGAAGCAGAAGCTGATGCAGAGGCCATGGAGGGTTGTTACTTACTGGCTTGCTTCCCCTGGCTTGCTCAGCTTGCTCTCTTGTAGAATGCAAGACTACCAGCCCAGAGATGGCACCACCCACTAGGGGCCCTCCCTTCTTGATCACTAATTGAGAAAACGTCTTATAGCTGAATCTCATGGAGGCACTTTCTTACCTGAAGCTTTTTTCTCTGTGATAACTCCAGACTGTGTCAAGTAGACACCCAAAACCAGCCAGTACATGCACTGATCATCTAGAGATTTGGAAATTAAAATGATGGTACTGTAAATATCAACATGCTTTTAAAGATAAAATTCTAGGAGTTGGAGAGTCAGTTTGAAGGCAAGAGTGCTCTTTGGAGTACCTAAAGTCGATTCCTATCACTCACATTAGGTAGCTCACAACCTCCTGTAACTCCAACTCCAGATCTGATTCTCCTTTTCTGGCTTCAGAAAGTAGACACACACACACACCACACAAACACACACACACACACACACACACTCACACTCACACACTCACACACTCACATATATACATATGCATGTACCCACATGTACATATACATACACACCATGCCCTCATATACATACATATAGATACACATACCTACACACGTACACACATATATACATATGCACATATACACATATATGGATCTACATATACACATGCATACACATATATACATACATACACACCTACACATACATATATACATGTACATATACACCACCACATATATTCATACATACTTATATATTATGTATACACATATAAAACTCACATATATACATATATATGTATGTATACAAACACACACACACACAAATAAAATAAAATATTTTAAAACCTAGCGAAAACAGATCACCAGAGACCAAAGCTCCAAAATTCTTCATTGTGAAATGCATGGCAATCATGCTTTTTCTCAGATCTGTAGCCTCTTTCCAAAAGAGACGTCAAAGGCTAAGGAACTGCTGGGTCTTACAAGCAAAGATTTGGGTCCTCAAGACATAGGAGTTAGTGGAAATAAATACTCATTTCTTTCAAAGAAGGTTATATGTGGACTATTAATACTCATTTTTTTTGAGAAATTAACACAAGCTAGGCAATAGAAGAGCCGAGGCTAACCATAGGGAAAGAAATCTCTACTCACATCATTTAAGGTTTTTGACTCATCAAATAAATACCTTATTTATAAAGGTTCTTGTCCCGAATGCTATGTAGAATGGAGGGGGTGGTGGAATGAAGCTAGACTACCTGACACCGAAAGCACTAGACTCACAGAGTTCTGACAAGAGCATCCCACTCTAGGAGACCCTCCACCTACATCTACGTTCCAAGAAGGCACTCAGAGGGGTGAGTGAGGTCGAAAGAATGTGTAGAATTCTTTCAGCACACACATATAAGTTACTAGAAAAGAAGAGAGAAATGTCTAGGTCAATAGCTGCCTGGAACATTTTTAGCAGAGGCTCATTCCAGACCAGCCAGTGAGAAAGGAACAGCAAAGGCCTGTGACTCAAAAGCTGCCTTCCCTTATAAGGTCAAGGTTCTCAGCGGTATTTGGACTGCTTTGGGAGGAGGCATTCAATTCTCGGAGGAAGCCAGGGTTTTCTGTTCCTCTCTACCAAAAAAGTATGCCACTGACAAATAAGTGTGCAACATGCAAACCGGGCCCCACATTCTTCCAGGCTCCTGCAGTGCCCACATTACCAACATTCACGGCTCAGTTTTGGACTAAGGTCCTGTTGTCATGGATTCAGGAAAACAAACAGTTTTCAGTCGTTCCTCCTGAGTTTTTAGACCCAAGGTGAACAAAAGCTGCATGGTGATTTGTCAAGATCTTGTCCTTGAAAAGAATATTCTTAAGATATACCTTTGCTATAAGGTAAGAACATGAGTTAAATGCACGGCTAGGACCCCTTTAAAACATCACCCATATTCTGATTGGTCAAATATTCTGGTTAAATGAGAGCAGCTTTGCCTAATTTCAAGGACTTAAATACATATTAGTTACCAAAAATGCAAGTTAAATACAGATAATTATTACAGTTATTTCTGAATTAAATAGTTTACTTCTGAAAAAAAAGTTACAATCAAGACATACCTTTAGCTCACAAAAAAACTCCCAATTTTTGATAGGTGCTATGACAAGAACATTTTTATCTGAATAATATTGTTTGAATTCTAGATAAAATATATAACCTTACAAAATGGCTATGATACTGACACTCTTCTGAGATGTTATTCATATAAAGATTTAGATTTGTGAGCAGCAAGAGGCTTTTCTGTCTAGTTTAATCATGCTTGGAATTTTATGATTTCATTGCTTTTTTTTAACAGACCAAAATGCAGATTTTCATGAAGACCCTGACCAGAAAAAGCATCACCCTAGATGTGGGAACCCCAGAAATACCATCCAGAATATGAAGGCCAAGAGCTAGGATGCATAAGAAAGGCAGTCCAGGGCCAGCAGAGGATCATCTTTGCAGGCAAGCAGCCAGACCATAGCTGCATGCTTTCTGATTAGGATATCCAGAGTCAACTTCTCACCCGGACTCCTATCTGAGGGATGGGTATTAATTAAGTCTTCAGTTTGCATTCTCGGTGGGCAATGATGGTGTTTCTTTGCACTACATATAGTCATTTGCCCAGATTTAGGTTTACAAATTAGGTTTCAGTAATAGCTGAGTCTACGTTAAGAATGTTAATAGAGGTTTCATTAATTGGTTAAAAAAATTAATAATAGATTGTGTTTATTCCAACGAGCATCTCCAGAGAGAACAACCCCACCCTCCTGTTTTGAATTTAGTGGTGACTGAACTGGATTTGTGTGTGTGTGTGTGTGTGTGTGTGTGTGTGTGTGTGAGAGAGAGAGAGAGAGAGAGAGAGAGAGAGAGAGAGAGAGAGAGAGAGCCAGTACTGCTTCTGGCCTGGTGGAAAAGAAAATCATAAAGCAAAATGTCATGGTATATATGCCCATGCTCCACCTATGGCAGTTTAAGAAATAACAGCTGTTGTGCTGTCTTGCTGCTAATAGAAGGTTGCTGCCAGGCGTGCTAGAGTTATCAGTTTTGGGTTCATAATGTGGACTGTCATAAAATGCATGCAAGAATGGAACAATACCAAGGATCCTAATATCATCACCAGAATCCGACACTCCATCATTCTTCTGTTGCTGCACATGGGCATCTTTAAAAGACGGTGCTATGCCATTACATTGACATAATAGAGCTGAGGAGGTACTTTGCCAGGAGGTTTGAAAGAACTTGATGAAACAATGGTGCTTGATTCTAACCTAATTCCATGCGCCACACTCCAGGCTCCATTTCATGATACCTTCCCCCCCCCCCACCCCCACCCCACCCCCCACCCCGCCACAGATAATAAAAATCTTGTCCGGCTCTAGTTATCTCAAATTCCAATCAGTTTTTTTCTAAGCAGTGAAAATTTTGCAGTATGAAATTACCCTATAGGGTCTCAAAGTTGTAGGCAAAGGAAGAGAATATCTCACATTCCAAGTTGCAGCTTCTAACATTCTCGAAGCATCCAAAGATATCTCCCAGGGTTTTTTCTGTTCACTCTCTTTTCTGAGGGCATAAAGCATGTCTGAGGCTCGAAGGGGCATAAACTCCCAGAATGCCCTTGGCTCGAAGGCATCTCTGCATTGGTAAGGCCACTTTGTACTTCTGGAATCCCTTCAATTAAAGCATCAAGGTCCTCTGGTGGAAACCTCAGTGTCTGCCTCTTTTCACAGGACTCAACAACACAACAGCTAATCCTAAGCCTGAATGGATCCAGGAGCCAGGTGACAAGAGACAAAATACTCCACAGTTATAATAATACTGATGTTATCATTATGTTTGTACAATTTTGAGGACTTGATGTCATGCTCCCCTCCTGTCCTATGTCTTTGGGGTTTGGGGGGCTCTTGTTTTAACACAGACCTGTGCACTCCACATCAGAGAGTTGGCTCAGGGGAGGCCTAGGACTATATGTCATATTTCATAGCACAGTGATTTGTTGACTAAGGTTCTGGAAGTTTAGGCCATATTTTAAAGAAACTTTGCTCACTCTATTTCCAAAGACTGGGATGGGAAGAATAGTCAGGGAATTATATTTAATAAACAAGTTACTTTTTGGAGGGCCTATTCCCCAAATGAGCTACTGTAGTTAATTAATGCCAAATCAGTGGCAATTATGAATGTATTGCCCAATGAGTCTTTCTGATTCTTAAGGAAGGAGTTTTTCTGACACTTAGCAATCCTGGGAAGGCTATGCTTTGTAAAAGTGCAAAAGAGGCCTGGGAGCCAACCTTGTCTGCTTTGCCTAATGACCTGATATTCTAGAACATATGTAATCCAGTCTCTGTTCTGTGCATGAACTTTTGGTGGTTGGACAATACTGATGTATCCAATGTGCTTCAATTCCTGAGCTAAGATCCTGGGCAGACACTTGTCACACCTTATTTATGGTAAACAGGGCCACACTTTCAAGCTGTGATAAACATGGAATTGCTAAAGAAAGACCAGAACCAGAGAACTCCTCTTACCTTACACATCTTATCTTCTCTTTTCTTAAAATGACTTAGAAGATTTCTGGAAATAAGTGCATGAGATTCTCACTGTAGCTCTTTGAAAACTGTGGAAAACAGGAAGTTGTGTAACTGCATTCCTGAGCAGGCTGGCCCAAGGGATTAACCAACACACTGGCTCTCTCCAAATGATTAAGAGTGATTAAAATGATTAAAATGTGTAGAAAAGATAGACATTGGTGGAAGGTAATTGGGTTGACTGTGTCTCTACAATCATGGGGACATTGGTTGAAGCTACGAAAGTGGACGTGGAGTCTAGTTGAAGGAAGCAGGACATTGGGGCATGTGCTCTGGGCTGTCTCTGGCCCCAACTCTTTGAGCTTCTCTGCTTCCTGACTTCTGTAATGTAACTGCTAAGCCCCACCCTTCCCACATTGCCATGGTGAACTGACACCTCTGAAACTGCCAAAGGAAATCTGTGCCCCTTTAAGTTGTCTGTTTCCTATTTTGTCTGATGGTGAGGACACATGTAAGAGCCACATTTCAGTAACAAGAAAGGCAAAGGTTGATTTCTAGAGAGAATCTCAGACTCGCTTGAAGAAGTACTCAGACCTGCTTGAAGAAGTATTTATGAAACAATTTACTACTTTCATTCATCTGCCTTTTAGTTTTGATGAATTTTTACTTTTCTAAAATTTGACATCCCTATGGACTCAAGAACATTCTCCTATGTCTTCAAATCTCCAAACACTGTTATATAGGTAGGATCCAAACCACTTCTTGATTTAGAGTGCTCATTCCTTGGGTGTTTTTTATCCGGATATGAAGTGTATCTTAATAAATTTCCACTTACATTTCTGTTATCCAACTCTATTAGGTTGCAAAGGTCTGAGACCATCTCTCAGAAAAATAGAGAAATGATTCTTTTTCTGTTGTACAATGCAAAATTATGTGTGCATATCATATACAAAGATAGGATGTGTTCAGTATATAATGAGAAACAGAAATAAGGAGTTAAGTTAAAGGGTTAAAATGGGACTTTTAGGGTGAGCTAGAAGGCAATTATAAATTATGACATTGTAATAAAACATGGATAGGCAGAAAAGGGAAAATGGGGGCAGGAAGGAAATCTGTAAAAGCAAAGAGTGAGAGCTGACATTGACAATCCTGCAATTGGAGGCTAAGACCAGAGACTCACTATGAATTTAAGGCTAACCCATACCTCGAAACGCACCAGACAGGTCTCAGAAAGAAAAATAGAGAGGTATGGGCAGAGGGACATGGGAGGGATAGGTGAGTAAGGCAAGAAAAAAAAAACAGCTAAAAGAAAACAAAAACAAACTTGCACAAATGCTAAGGCTGTGATGCACATCCTGGTTCTTCACAAACTGCATGGGGCCATCCGGCTGACTGCTCTAGAACTAGCTTCCTTTTTGACTCAATATGTTAATATCCATGTGTTCCCAGTCACCTTCTTTACTGGCCTTTGATGAAAATGGTGTTTTGCTAAATATGGTGATTTGCCAGCCCTGAAGAAACGATATTAACAAAGATGCTATTGTCTTAGTCCATGAGTCCAAAAGACAACATGTCAAAGATGATTGAATAGTTTCACCTCCCAGGATGTCTAGAGGCAAAAGTAACTTGGCCATCTAAAGCCATTTGCTGTAAAACATTAAAACTCTCAGGTACTAATCATAACCCTCCAAGTAAGCCCCAGTGGCTCTTTAAATTCTTATTCCCAAAGGTAAAGAAACTCTCACTCATCATAGAACTCACAGTAAACACTGTCCTTGGGGATGTGCCAGACACCAAACAAACGCAAGTTTTCCTCTTCTGTGAATTATTAGAGACATAGCCTTTAGTGTATTACCAAGCCTTTGCTCCAAATTTCATTTTCCTTAACCTCTGATCTGGCATTTTAATGACAGTAAAAGCTGGCTGAAAGACCAGAGGCATCACTGAATAGAGACATCGCTGAATAGCGACGAAGGCTGGTCTTCTGAAGACCTAAATTTGGGTCCCAGCATCCCACCTGTAATTCTAGCACCAGGGGATCCGATATCTTCTTGTGGTTTTGAAGCACATGTATACCACATACAAACACACACTAAAAATACTTAAAAAAAATAATAACACTTTCCTTTTGGAAGGATAACTCCAGAAACAGTGGATATCATTTTGTCATGACACAGGGGTACCCTTTGAGCCATAAACTCTCAGCAGTTGGTCAAGCAGGACTCACGGTGATAGCTTTCTTCTTCAGCTTGTCTTGCCTATACTTGTTCTCTCTCCTTGACTTAGGAGTAGTGTCTTTTTCTACATTTCATAGTGTGAGTAGGTTGCTTATTTTCTGTAGCATTCAATGTGCATCCTTTGGATATCACTGGTGATGGACTGTTCTTCTGTGAACCAGCCAGCCCTCTTCTTTTCATTAACCATCACTCCCCTAAATCGTACAGACACATGTCTAGCTCTTGTGCCCATCACTCATTGTGACCAAGTATGGTTTAGAAGAAGTGTTCTCCAACCCTGTCAGCCCTAGATATCTAACGTTTAAAGCTGATCTACTGAAATTGTGCTCAACGCTAAGGGTAGGGTACCTGTGGTGAATCATCATGGTGGCTCTAATGTAATGTGGACTACTCATGGACTTGGGGTTGCTCTGCCTGCAGCCTTTTATTTGTGGATGTTCTTGGATCCTTCCTCTGTTACATACCCTTTTATTCAGATGATACTTGCTCTTCTTTCGCATTTCCTCCAAGGTGCAAAATTATCTCTGTCTCTCTGTTTCTCTGTCTCTCTGTCTCTGTCTTTCTTTGTCCCTCTCTTCTTAGTATGCTTTCTTTCTCCTTGGATATACTAGGGTTCCAATTTCAAAGCACACACTGGTGAAAGTATCAACAATTCTACTTTTATTCACTGTTTGGTATCCAGAGGATCCATAATTTGATTTCTAGACTAAATAACTGACTATTATCTAATATCATCAGAAGTCAGGAAAAACACCCATCCACTTTTTCAGCCACACATATCAACAATCAGTAGTACTAAGTTGTCCTGATAGGAAGCAAGAAGGACATGCTACCTAGCTTTCTTTCTCAAACATAACCCCAATTTAATCAGGGTAAATTAAAAACATCATACAAATCTCAATTGAGGGATATGTTACAGAGCATCTTACTAGTCCTCAGAGCTATCAAGGTCTTTTAAAATAGTCTCTTGGACTGCAGCATCTGAAGGATCTTCAGACGTTAGGACTAAGTGTAAAGTGATACAGGGCATGGACTTCTGAAGAAAAGGAGACAATAATCAGTGAAGGAAAAGGTCATTTCCCTTCACAAACAGAGAGTCTATTATGATGGGAAGTCAGAGCATGAACTCAAAGCAGGAATCTGGAGGCAGGAACTGAAGGCCACAGAGGACTGCTGCTTACTGGCTTGCTCCCCATGACTTGAGCAGTCTGCCTTTTATATACAACCCAGAACTACATGCCCAGTGATGGTACAGCCCACAGTAGGCTGGGTCCTCCCACAGTAGTCATTAATTAAGAAGGTGACCTACAAGCTTGCCTTCAGGCAGATCTATTGGAGGCATTTTCTCAGTTGAGGTTCCCTTTTCTTAGATAACCCTTGCCTCGGTCAAGTTGACAGAAAACAACACCAACAAACCAAAACCAACAACTAACCAACAACCAAAACAACTAACCATCACAGGTGTGAATCAAGGAAATGCTAATAAAGGATGGTCTTCAGTTAATAATAATGTGTCAATATTAGTTCATCAATTGGGATAAACGTCTAACAGTGCTGAAAGATATCAATCATACCAGAGACTGGGTATAGGGCAGAGAGGAACTCTATCTTTTTTATTTTATTCCTGTAAATCAAAAAAGTATTCTCAACTAAAATGTTTAAGTTATGATTTAGGGGGTTATTGGGGTAAAGGGTTCTAGCAGATTCTAATACAGACAAGCCATAGGCTTTGCTCAGAGGTATTTTGGTTACTGTGAAAATTCTCATCCTGGGCAATGAATTATAATATGGGCTCTGGGGTCAATAGTGTCTTTTAACTGATTCAGTAGTAGCCTGAACACTGGAATTCATTAAGGCCTTTTGGGTAATTTAGTTGTAATTGTGTTTAAAACTTATGATACCTGTGAATTCTAATATGGTAGTCTATCCAAACTGATATTTAATATAAATGAAATGAAATGAGGTTCAGGGGGAAGTCTCAATGGGTACAATGTATTCTGTACAAGTATCAGGACTAGAATTCTGATCCCCAAAATCCACATAAAAAACTTGCAGATATGCAATACCTGGAGCTGATGGCTAGCTAGGTGAGCTGAATTCACCAGCAGGCACTGGGTTCAACCTAGAGATACTGTGTAATAGATCATATGGAGACAATCAAGGAATATAAACACTATCACCCTCTGGCTTTCACAGACCTACATATAGAGGCACAAGCATGTGCCCCTGCACAGGTAAATATGCATACACAAATGCATGCGCACCCCACATACATACCAAAGAGAAGATGAAATGAAATAGAAATGTCAACTCTACACATTTGAGTGGTCAATAGTTGCCTGTGTCTAGTGGCTCCTGCATCAGACGTTGCTGATTCTGAGCATTCCCGTGGCTACCAGTGCTAACTCAGCGATACCATGCTAAGTCAGCTCTGGACTGGGTCCCAGTAAGGACTAAAGTGATCTCCAGTTCTCAAGGGCTGTACTATAAATCACCACTAAATCACATTACCAACATATCTTGTGATGTCTATGGAGCAATACAATCGGAGATGACTCTTGAACGGATGCTTATAGATTGGATTTCTTTTATACTTTTCCTGAACTGCAACCAAGTGACCAGATGTACTCTCTCTAATCAGTCCATAACTCCTTGCATTCATGGCTGCCAACTCTAAGTTATCTAAGCACTTGCTGGAACTCTGCTTGTGTGCGTATACACACTCATCCAGTGGTGCTTTCTCTCCCAGAAGAGACTTGAGTTGGATATAAAATCTCAACCTCACACACCATTAATTACTTGCTCAGAAAAAATTGAGCAAATTCTGCTAGGTTTCCTCAAATTGCTTTTTTTAAATTAAAACAAAACCTAAACTTTATTTATGTATTCATATTCTGATTACTGACAAATACAACCACTATAAATTAAAAAAAGGTTATAAGATTATTAAAGCTCTTTTCTTGTTTTTTAAAGGAATTGCCAGCTCATGAAGTGACCAAGACAACACTCCAACACTCATGAGACAAGACATCAACACAGATATTCCATGCGAGGGACTAAAGTAAAAAAAAAAAAAAAAAAAAAAAACAAAACTAAAGCAACACATGGAATTTTGCTTTACATGATGCCTATGATAAATCCCATTGGATTAATCATAAATGTCCCACTCTGTCTTATACTATGCAGTCTGTATTTGAGCAATCAGACAATGTACTTCTTAGTTGATAGGAACCAGATACAGAACAGACTCTTGAGCAACACAAAGAAATCCCCTCATTATTTAGCAACTATTAGATTCTTCTAAGAGTCAACAGTGTAATTTCTCAAAGACAACTATGCACAGATGCAGGTAGACGCCATAAATCAAGGGCATGAGACATGGTAACATGAGTGGACAGCTGCCGCCATCCACCCTGGGCTTTCCCTAGCATGTGAACAGTTCAGAAGCACTCACGGAATCCATCAAAAATATCTCCATCGTGAATTGAATCAGAACCTTGGCTGGCAGGAGGAAAGTACAGAAATGGAAAGTCATTGACTGTCCATCGAAGACAAAGAGCTGATGTGTCTGAGAACGACAGGGTCACTTGATCTCTGTTTCCATCCCATGGGCTCATAGACATGGAGGAGGATGAGCAGGCTTCATTTCAACATTTCAAATTTCTTTTACATTTTATTTTGGCAGGGTGACAGGTCATCTCTGTGGCCAAAGGATGGTCCTTAATCATGCTGCCAAGGGTCAGGGATAAACCAGCAACCTGTGGAATGTACCTAAGGGTTAAAGCAGTTACAGTGACTCTGACTTCTAAATTCCTCTTTGGGCAACATAAACCTGTTAATCCTGACTATATGTTTCAGTTTCTGGTTTCATTAACATTACACAAAGACTCAACCTATAAGAAAAATGTAGCTTCCACAAAATGATCACTCCTCTGCATATTCTTGGTGACTGAAGCATCCTTTGTTCTAGGCTACCTTTGCAACAGTGTTGCTTTAAAATCCCAGCTAGTCAGAGACAGGACAGTCCTCATCCAAGCCCTCAGCTGATGGCCCCAAAGGCTAGTCTGACAGGGGCTGGCATCTTCTGAGGAATGTGCAAGCCATGCCTGCGTCTGCCCCAGGACACTAGCCCAGTGTCTGGGCATTTGAGCAGTTGTTCTGAGGGCTTAGGATGTTTATCCCCATAAGCAGCTGAGCTGCCTCCTGTTTCGGGAGCAGAGCAGAGGAATGCCGTGGAAGAGACCCAGGCCTCTGGCCACCCAGATTAGAGAGTTTTGTGCTGAGGTCCCTATATGGTTGTGTTAGAGTGAACGGCCAGCATCAGCCCGTCTTTGCTCCTTGTTTGGGAAGCTAGTGGGAGGGGATCAGACCAGGGGGCTATATAACCCTTCAGTGTTCAGCCTCCCGGGACACCACCCACCCAGAGTGGAGAAGCCCAGCCAGTTGCCGCTGCCTTCAGGGTAAGTAGCCCCAGCCCAGGAGGAGACTTAGAGTTTCCCCAGGCTCTGTTATCATCCAATGTAACCAGACATGGTCTGTGGGAATCTGAATGAGTCACGCGTTTTGAATTTTTGAATAAAGATTTATAGTGTTAAAATGACTGTAGCTTTTTAGCTTGCATGATTTTACATCCAAATAGGGCTCAAATAAAGCTTGATTTACTGGTAAAAAGAGATGGGGAGGAAATTAAAGTTTGTCCATGCGTGTCATGTGTAAAATCTGTTTACACTGAATCGACTGCTCTGATCCCGCAGCCTGCTGTAGGGGTGGAGTCTAGCAGTATATGGTAAATTATATGTTTGTTTCTACTTAGGCATTGAAAACTTTTGGACTTATCTGTGGTTCTGATTTAGTATGAGGACTTTACATCTGACTGTATTTAGTGCAGCGGAGGTAACTGGAAGAGGATGTCAGGAGGGACCTGGGGTAGCTGCCTGCTCTCTGATGTTGGCTGAAGAGATGCATTGCTTTTGGGTTTCCGGGGCTCTAACCAAGGGTTGAAAATGTGTATCTTGTGAGTGTACTGGTGCCCTTACAATTCAGACCTATGTCCTTGGTCATTTGCAGCATAGCATGGCTTTTCTACTTTCTGTAAAGAAAAGACAGAAGTGTATCAGTCACGGGAGATCTGATTTACATTTCTCTGCCTTAAGTGTCCCTCGGCCCCTTAAGCTGAGTCTCTGTGGAGCCAGTCTTGCCGCCCCAGGTTGTAAGTCAGAAGGCTGGGTAGCTTCAGCAGGGAATGGAGTTTTCTCGATAAGATTTTCTTCCTGTTTTGTGATTCATGACTAAATATGGTTTGCGTTTTGAGACTCACAAGCTGGGAAAAGGGTACTGTCCTTTCTTCCTCCCCTCCCCTCCCTCTAACAATTCCTTTTTGGCACAAGATGAGCTCCACTGTGTTGCACCAAACTCCAGGGTCTGGGTGCAATTCCAAAAGGGGACGCTGGAGCGCAGTGGGTTTTACCTAATTAGGAAATGCTCTCTGCTTCAAACTGAGCTGCCCATTCAGGTTAGATAAGAGTTGCAAACCCCAGCTGCAGCTTCCTCTGGAAACACACAGACTTCTTCTCCACTGACAATGCTCCTTTCAGAGCTTATTAAGACAAATTTTCTTAATATTTTTGATATTTTTGGTGAAATAGAAATACGTCTTTACTGAATTTAACAGTATTTTCCCCCTGCATTCTTTTTAACCAGGTAGCTTATTTTTCTGAATATACTAAAGCACAACCTTAAGTCATTCTGCCCAACAAATAGTTTGTGTGGTTTATCCTCCCGCATTTTCAGAGGGCATCCTAATTCCAAGTGGCTTATCCCATTTGCAGCCCTGATGCTAAGTGTGGGAAGCAGGCTTAGTGTAAGCACAGACCTTCCCCTGGTCCTTTGCTAATTTCTGCCTCTGCTGGTCACCTGGTTTCTGTGCCTCCTTGTGGCTTGAAACTTCCTTCTGAGTCCTTATCATCCACTGGAAAGGAAGCTAAATATAATTCAGTGTCTGAAAGGAAAGGCATAGTGGAGAGAGAAAAGAGCAAACTGCCAAAGAATCCCATTTTTTTCCATTCTTGTGAGGGGAACCTACACATGGAAGATTTCACTCTGATCTTGGGGCTAGGATTGAAAGGAAACCAAGATCCCAAACAGAATCTCTGGGTAAGGATACTAGTTACATGATGATATCCACTCACAATGCTTGTACAACACTCTGGATGTCCTCTGAAGCTGTCAAAAATCCAAGCTTAAATGACAATTATTTAAAATGTTGTTTAAAACCCAAAGGAATATATGCTCGGTTAATCAAGTTTAGAAGAAGATACACCAGAACTCAGGGAAGAAAAAAAATCTACAAAACCCAATGCTTGCCACTTCAAAAGAACCCCAGTAAATATTTTGGAGTGAATAAATAAACTTTGGGGGTGGGAGGAACTAGTCACATTTTATTAAAGCCATATTATGTTTCCTTCCATAACTTATCAGTCTTAAGCAAGAATAGCTGCCAGTATCCTATTGGATTTTCAGCTTAAATTAATTCTGAATAGACTAAATTAATTTAGTGACTTTAATTAATAAAGAAATGTTGTAACTCCTAACATTTCAAACACCCTATTTGAAAATTTCAACCCAAGTTTCTATATTAGACTAGCTCTTGCAAGCCTTAACCTTGTCATCCTCCTGCCCCAGCCTTCCCAAGTGCTAGAATCACAGGTGTGCGTCACCACACTCAGCCTTGATTCATGTTTAATGCCTCCCTGGTCCACAAGTTTTTAGAGACAAACATTTCTCTTTTAAACACTTAAAATGAGCATATATTTTAACATTTTCAAATTCTCACATGCTGCTCATTTTTCAAAAATCTACCTTTTTGGGGGAGAATGTTCATTTTGGAAAAAAAAGTGAATTTTGTTCTGTATAGACAGGAAAAAAAAAAAAAAAACCCTGAACAGTTATTTAACATGTGCTAATCAACCTGTCCCTATAGAACTCTGTTCTCTACTCCGGACCTCTCATCTGTGCTCTGCGGTCTATTCACACCCTAATTCTCTCTCTAGCTCGCGAGTATTATAAGAGCCTATGACACTCCTGCTCTTCGTGCTGAGGGCCTGTGGTGTTAACCTGGAAGTCAGGGTTTCAGCTCACCAAAGGCTTTGCAGCCTAGTGAAAGCATTTCAAGATAAAGACTGTTAGCTGAGATCTGGGGAGAGCCTCCAGCTAAAGTAACACAACGGGACCAAGGACCCTGTCTGTGGGTGGGAGTGATGGTAGGCTCTAGTCAAATGCCTGCACCGCACACGTTTCTTCCTATCTATCTCTGCAGAGCCCCGAGAAGCTTCTCCAGCTATGTGTGAAGAGGAAGACAGCACAGCTCTGGTGTGCGACAATGGCTCTGGGCTCTGTAAGGCCGGCTTCGCTGGTGATGATGCGCCCAGGGCTGTTTTCCCATCTATCGTGGGACGTCCCAGACATCAGGTGAGCCAGAATTCACCTTAAACACAGAGAGGACTGGACTGTAGGCTAGATCCTTCCCTGTTTACACATATCCAACAATTGTGCATTGCTTTCTACCCAGAGTTTACAAAACTTTGTGAAAAATCTTTGATAGTCTAGGATATAACCTAGTGGTACCAGGTGCTCACGTGCTTGGGTGTGTTCATACACACACATCACACTGGTGAAAATTAATACTGAGGAATAAATGCCAATTTCACGTATCAGGCAGAAAGATTACATGGTCACAGCCATTATGATCATTTTTCTCATTAGAGTACCAGCAGCGGCTGTGGTTATTATAATCTGTCTCTATGTACACCATTACCATTTGGGGGGAAGAAACTAAGACAAAGAAAGCCTTGGTTGGCTACTCAGCCTCAGAGAGTTTGGTATTAGATGAAAGGCATCACTGTTATTAAATGTAACTTGCCAGCTGTTACAGAAGTCATCAATTCCCACGGTTTGGGAAAGCGCTGACTGGTGGTATGTTGAACCGTTTTAGGGAGTGATGGTGGGAATGGGACAAAAAGACAGTTACGTCGGGGACGAAGCACAGAGCAAGAGAGGGATCCTGACCCTGAAGTATCCGATAGAACATGGCATCATCACCAACTGGGACGACATGGAAAAGGTACCATCCTGGGGAATCGGAGCAGCGGCACGGCTGCAAACGCAGCTGGCTATCTTTGCTCAAGTGCCTCACTATTTGTTAATATTTAACTTGGATTGTTATGGGAAAAAAAATCTTGACTTATTTCTTTTTTAAAATAAATCCTTCGCTGATTGGTATTTATAAACTGATTGTTGGGAGACAGTTCCGTAGGTGAGAGAAGCCCTTTGTTACTGCGGGACAGATTCTCTCTCAAACCCACGGGACTGACCTCTGAGGACAGGCATCCCCAGGGCACAAGCTGTCCAGAGGTAGAAATCTGGGAAAGCCTTAGCCAGCCCATTCTTGAGGGTTTATTACTATTATTCTTATTGATTTCCCATAAGCAGTTTTCTTAATGGTCACCATTGAAAAGAGACCACTGTGTAATTGATAAATTCCCAAATGACTTTGAACATTCTGAAGTACAATTGTGACTAAGGTTTTAAATGAAAACTCTTAAATTCTCTTTCTCTGCCACAGTAAGACCTTTATTCCCAGAGCACTGTGGAAGAGCCAGTGGAAAAAAAGAGTCAAACCCAAGGATTATGAAGCTTATTTTTAGGCATTTTAGAAACACTAGTGACAGGAAAAGAAAGCAAAGGACCAATTAGAAGCTGACACTTTTTTTAATGCAATGGGACATAACTGCAACATCTGGTTTTTATTTATCTGCCTATTAGCTTTTTGTATCTTCCCAAACACACACACTCACACATACACACACACACACACACACACACACACAGTAGCATGCATCATTTAAAAATAAAACCAACACATACCACTACTAAAATGTATTGGTGATTAAGCTTAAACATTTCTCCCTGTGCAAGGGCTGCCCACCCTTGCCTTTACTCAGCCTGACTGTGGGCTTGGTGTAGCTGTAGTTTTCATCCTGGAGAGGGCAGCAACATGGGGGAAGGGGGGGAAGGGGGGTCACTGTGGGGGGAGGGGCTCTCCATGGAGCCCATGGCATCCCTTCATGGATGATCCCAGAAATGGAGAGAGGAGAGAGAGAGAGAGAGAGAGAGAGAGAGAGAGAGAGAGAGAGAGAGAGACAGACAGACAGAGACAGAGAGACAGAGGTTCCTACCTTCTAGCATTTAAATTCAAAGCATACTCTGAAGAAAAGTAACGAAGGAGGGAGTGGGGTTTTAAAGCTTGTTTCGGGGTAGCCACAGTGTAGATGGCTGACTAGGGTTAGTGAGCACTCTCTGTTTTCCTATATTTTTTTACAGAGTAGGGTGTTTATCGTTTTTTGGACGGAATAAGATGAAGAGGTTAAGGATGAGTTGCTCACTCATCTTTACTGTGATGAGGAATTATGAAGATGGTTTTCCCAACTGCTCAGTTCTTCTCTTTCTTCATCTAACCCTTCCCCCACCCCCTCTTCCCCCCCACCCCCTCAAGTGACAGGATTGGCAGGTGTTCTCTTTGTTTGCTGGAAACCACAAAAACAAAACCGAGAAACTGGAAACTGGACAAAGCCGTTGCAGTTGGTTTTACTTTGGTTAGTTTGTAAACTGTCATTAGCGATCTTTATTTACTTCTGGTGAGTCTCATATTCCTGAGGCTGGTGGACAGCAGCCCTTCTGGCTCTTCTGTAAAAGGGGAATTATTTAAGCCCCTTTCGTCACAATGGGTTCTTTCTGACATTCAGGGATTAAAGAGGTTGCACAGCTATAAAGCCAACACACTTTTGTCCAAAATGCATTCATACAGTACACACAGGTGGATATGGGCTTTAGGGGGGCCTTCTCCCCAGCTGCATACACCCATCTCCCACCCACCCCCACATCAACACAAACAGCCAAGAGCACTCTCTAGAAGCATCTAGAATCATTAAAGATGGCAAGTAGGTTTTCAGGCACGCCTCATTCATTTACAGGTATGGTCATTTGTCCTTTTATGCATTACACTAATTCAGCTTCCCATGAATGAACTAAGGTGAAGCCATGCGGGAAGAAGATGTGCCCAATGAGTGGAAGTGTCTATTCTAGCCCAGACACTGGGCTAAGGACTCACTCTAGTATCATTTTCTGTAATTCACACAAAGAACCTGTAACATATATACTAGTTATTCTCTCCTTCTGTTATCAACAGGGGAGACTAGAGACAAAAACAAACAAACAAACAAACAAACAAAAACTGTGAACGTGCTAGCTCACAACAGGAAGTTGTAACAGAAACTTTGACATTCCTGCTGAGGAACAGGAAGTTGACTACAGACCCTATGTCCTTGACCACTGCACCATCCCACCACACAGCTGCTGAATCCCTCAGCAGATACACATACAGTCTTGTGTATGGTGTTCACATTCTCTGGGCTCCTGCATCTGTACAGATGAGGTCTTGTGTATTTCGTCTGGTTCTAGTTTTGTCCTGCACATCCCGGCCCCTTTCCAGGACCTTCCGTGCCCCACAAGGGCTTATTGCCATGTTCCTCTCTATCCTGTTCTCTAGATCTGGCACCACTCCTTCTATAACGAGCTTCGAGTGGCCCCTGAAGAGCATCCGACCTTGCTGACAGAGGCGCCGCTGAACCCCAAGGCCAACCGGGAGAAGATGACCCAGGTAAATATTTGCGCCAGGATCTAACCCTGCTGAATTTGGGGCAAGCAGGACAACATTGCAGCACAACAGGCAGACGTCAGGTCTGAACTGGCAGTTTGCCAACAGACTGTCCTGGAAACCCCAAAGCCCAGCGATCCAGACAGTGCTCCCACCCAGTGCACAAAAACTACATCATTTTGTCCCAAAGGGCAAGAAAAAAAAAGTGTAAAGGTTTAATTAAGATTGGGGTTAACACTCTGGAAAGCAGTCTGGCGGTTCCTCCGAAAACTGGGCACCTCACTTCCAGAAGATCCTGCTATACCACTCCTGGGCATATACCCAGAGGATTCCCCACCATGTAATAAGGATACATGCTCTACTATGTTCATAGCAGCCCTATTTATAATTGCCAGATGCTGGAAAGAGCCCAGGTATCCCTCAACAGAAGAGTGGATACAAAAAATGTGGTATATCTACACAATGGAGTACTATTCAGCCATTAGAAACAATGAATTCATGAAATTCTTAGGCAAATGGATGGAGCTAGAGAACATCATACTAAGTGAGGTAACCCAGACTCAAAAGGTGAATCATGGTATGCACTCACTAATAAGTGGTTATTAACCTAGAAAACTGGAATACCCAAAACATAATCCACACATCAAATGAGATACAAGAAGAAAGCAGGAGTGGTCCCTGGTTCTCGAAAGACTCAGTGAAACAGTATTTGGCAAAACCAGAACGGGGAACTGGGAAGGGGTGGGAGGGAGGACAGGGGAAGAGAAGGGGGCTTACGGGACTTTCGGGGAGTGGGGGGGGGGCTAGAAAAGGGGAAATCATTTGAAATGTAAATAAATTATATCGAATAAAAAAATTAATTGTTTAAAAAAAAAAGATTGGGGTTAAAAACTTCTCATAAGTCATTCAAAATGCAGGATAATATAGTCAGAACTGAATCTGTTACTTATCAGTTACCGAAAGCCACTACTTTCCTTAGGGCCCTAGCTTCTTTGTTGGGAATATCAATATTATTATTGTTCAAGGATAGATGTGTAGGCTAATGATGCCAAAATGATATGTATCATGGAGCACGGTATAGTAAATATTCAACAAGGAGGAGCAGCCACCGTCACTATTATCTATGTGAATCCCAAGACCATACAGCAAGGGAATGTCCAGTGAACCAGCTACACTGAGTTCTGATACGGATGAAGCAGTAAATGATAGCATCTAACGTCAGTTCCACACAGGCCCTGCTCACACACAGGGTGTTGCAAGTGCACTCTAACTCCTCGTGATTGAAAGCAGGAACTATCATCCCAACTAACTCAGTGATGAAGTTAAGGCCCAGATGCACAAAGTGATTCTCCCAAAGCCACTAGTTAGGAGTGGCAATGCCTAGAGTTGACCCACGAACTTTCCCCTTGAGGAATAGTGAATGCACACAGCCCAGGGCCCCCTCCTTGGAAGAGCATTTGGCATGCTCTCCAGCATAGCAGCTGTTCTGGGTAGTGATTAGCATCTTGGAAATTGTGTGAAGGTGGAGAAATGACTGAGAACTATGGATTTTTTTTTTTAGCAAATATCATACATTCCTTCTGGTTTGTAAACTAGAGAGTTATTAAAATGCAGGCTGGGGACATCTTCTGATATAAGAGGGATCTAGGGAGCTCCAGTTTTAATCTTGTCCCTGAATTCCATGGGCTAATGAAGTGACATTTATAAGTAGCCCTCTACTCCATAATATATGTCTTATCTGCCAGGATCATAGATAGCATCTCCCACTACAGCTGTGGGGTAGAGTCTGGTTTCAGGGCTAGCACTGACCCCAAACTGCATAAAACCATGGAAAAGATCAAACGGAACCATAGATAGATCATTCAACCAGGGTTATTTCCAAAAATCTCAGCATTGGTTGTTTCTTGACAACCCTTGGATTTTATCTTTTCTTTTGTCTTTGATATAGTTGATACCTCTTAGACACTCTCTAAGAGCTTAGGCCAAAAACCCTTCTCCCTTTACATCTGAGAAATAAAGAAAAAATGAGCACCGTAGTGAATACTGTCCTATTTAGTTCAGGACCAAGACTAGGACCTAGCTAGTCTTGGTCCTGAACTAGATACAACAGAATTCACTACAGTTTTCACCTACAGGGTCCACTGGCTCCTCCCCCTCCCATCACATTACCAGAGTGATGGTTGACTATTGCCAGCACCTTCACCTTTCTTTGTCATGTGACCAGAGCTGCCTTGGCCTTTTTTTTTTTTTTTCCCTTGCAGGGTCTGAATCAGATAGTGTGTGTGTGTGTGTGTGTGTGTGTGTGTGTGCGTGTGCTCTTAAGTGTTCTATTATGTAAGACTGGCAGTACCTTTACCTAACCTTTTGGATTCTCTTGCAGATCATGTTTGAGACCTTCAATGTCCCTGCCATGTATGTGGCTATTCAGGCTGTGCTGTCCCTCTACGCCTCTGGACGTACAACTGGTAGGTAGCCAGGGGAAAGGAAGCCTTGATCCAATGAATCCATCAGAAAGTGTGAGATCTGATGGTTACAACCTGTGGGTTGTGACGATTGACAAGTGAATTGAAGCACACAGAGATGGCCGCTGTCTGAAAGAAAAAGAAAAAAGAAAGCCCTCACCTTTTCAAAACCAGCCCTGACCTCACCTCACTTCTGTCCTTCTCCAGCAATACATTTTTAATGGGTTCTCCCTCTTCTTTCTGTCTCCCTCTACCTCTTACCTATCCCGTAGAATACATTCTTTCTTTCTTTGATATAAGGCTCTTAGGAATCACTGTTCCTCTCAGTCCCAGTGTGAGAGAACGGAAAGTTAACTGTGTACCAGCTGCTGCGGTGACTTACAGCATGCTTAACTCATCCCCCAGGCATTGTGCTGGACTCTGGAGATGGTGTGACTCACAACGTGCCTATCTACGAGGGCTATGCCCTGCCTCACGCCATCATGCGTCTGGACTTGGCTGGCCGAGATCTCACCGACTACCTCATGAAGATCCTGACTGAGAGGGGCTATTCCTTCGTGACTACTGGTGAGGCACCGGGGGTAGTGGAGGGAAGAGGATGGAAGACACTATGCTGCTCTCTGTAACTTAGTTGAAGGAGTGCTGTAGCCATGAGAGGAGGCTTAGCTGATACAACCATTG
The DNA here is from genome assembly GCF_947179515.1 of Apodemus sylvaticus. Taxonomy (NCBI): domain Eukaryota; kingdom Metazoa; phylum Chordata; class Mammalia; order Rodentia; family Muridae; genus Apodemus; species Apodemus sylvaticus. Next base: position 27,931,776 of record NC_067472.1, read on the forward strand.
GCTACGCCAGCCTTACAATATGAGGTCAATTCCTGAGCCCACAGCGAAAGGAAAGAACTGACAGCCGAGAGTTGTCTTCTGATGTCCACGCACGTGCACCTGAAATGTGCACATACACATCTGCAAACACATATAAACACACACACACACACACACGCGCACACAAACACAAACACACACACACATGCACACACTCATATGCACACCCAGATGAACACACATGCATGCACATACAAATAATAATAATAAGCTAAAATTTAAAAATAAAAATAAATAAAAAAGAGTTGGTGTGTTGGAGATTTAGGCAACAGTAAAGCCCAACTCCAATACACAGAGAAAGCTTAGCTTTTCTTGCTTTGTGATGATAAAGTTATTACAGTTTCTTTGAGAGTAGCTGTGGACATCAGTGTAGGCGGAAGGTCAGAGTGGAAAATCATTTTTGTTTATGCTGCTAGAGATCAGATCCAGGGTTTTGTATTAGCTAGCCAAGCCCTCTATCACCCGGTTACATCCACATAACTACTTGGATAATATTTGATTTCTTCATTTACAAAATAGAAGAGAAATTGTAAGATAGAGAGAGGTGTAGTTGGCACCTTTCCCATCTCTCTCCTTCCATATCACTGGATCTGGAGCTGTAGCATCTGCTTCATTTTGAAAAGTAAAAAACAAACAAACAAACAAACAAAAAAACAAAAACAAAAACAAAAAAAAAGTGTCAATGATCAAGCTGGATCTATCTGGGCAGGGCAGCAAAGATCCTTCAGGCATTTTGAAAACTTTGAGTCTTCTGAGGAGCTGGTTCAGCAGAAAAGTGACATAGGACAGGCAGAGTTTTGCACCTGTATCAACCCTAATGTGTGCCACGTTTGTAATGTGTTTGACAGCTGAGCGTGAGATTGTCCGTGACATCAAGGAGAAGCTGTGCTATGTCGCTCTGGACTTTGAAAATGAGATGGCCACTGCTGCCTCCTCTTCTTCCCTGGAGAAGAGCTATGAACTGCCTGACGGGCAGGTGATCACCATCGGGAACGAACGCTTCCGCTGCCCAGAGACCCTCTTCCAGCCATCTTTCATTGGTAGGCAATGGACAGTGGGGTCTCCCTGTTCTGTACCCAGACAAGCCTCTGCTATCAGTGCCCATTAGCAGGTGGAAATGAACCAGGGATTCAGAAACAGAGGCAGTTCTAAAGCAGGGACGGTGTCACATTTTTCAAAATGAGAAGACACAGGGAGCCATGGAAAACTTAGTTGACTCTTAGAGTCAAGACAGATGCATTCTTGGCACATAATGCAAAGGTTAAACGTTATCTACCTTTAGGATACAGTGGAGTGCTGGAGTGTTTGGGGAAGATGATCTGAGTGCTGGGAGTTTGGAGTTGCTGAGGGGGAAGGAAAAGAGAACATTGCCATGGCAGCGTCAGCAGGGTCTGCAGAGGCATCCTTTTTGCAGTCTGGGAGCCTGGGCTTGAAACTTTGTTCTATTTTCACGATCTTGAGAGCATCACTAAACCTTTCCGAGATCCAGGTTCTTCATACTAGGATAGTTGGAAGGTTTATAGCAGAGTTGTGTAGTGCCCTCAGCACAGTGCCTGTCCAAAACAAGCATTCAACTGCCAGCAATTAATAATTAGCTGGTGGCATTGCTGTTAAACCGACATCACAATGCTAAGAAGGCTGAGGGGGCCATCTAGCGGTTTATTTTAAAAAGCCTGAGTCAGAAGTCAACAAGAAACTCAGCCCCTCGCCCCTATCCCTTAAAAAAAATAGTCTGTACAAAGATTGCATTAAAAAAGCATCTTTGGCAGCTGGGCATGGTACTACATGCCTTTAATCCCAGTACTAGGGAAGCACAGGCAGGCAAATATCTTTGAGTTTGAGGCCAGTTTGTTCTATATAGCAAGTTCCAGCCCAGGCAAAGATACATAGGGGAACCTGAGTTTAAAACAAAAACCGAAACTGAAAATAAACAAAATAAATTTATCCAAGTAGGAGAGACACTTCGCTGACAGTTGCACCATTCAATCTTGGCTGTTGGGGATACAAAGTAACAGCTGCAGAGAGATGAGAGAGCTCTGGTCCACTGCTCTGGCCCTGCCTCTTCCCCGGCATCTGAAGGCCTGCTCCTTACTCAAGCGAATTATACCGGAATGTCTATCTAGACACTGGTGTTACCATGTTGCAATCTCACCCCTGGAAGTGCTGCAGCTGAACCTCCTCCTTTAGACAAGAGGCAGGAGGATTTTATGAAGTGTAAAAAGGCCCTTTGGTCTCTCAAATGGCAGTTTCTAGTTCTCGATGACTGCCAGCCTCACACAAGAGAAGATCACTTAGTTGGGACAAGATTTTCCACGTTCAGCCTGAGTTTTACCCAGCATCCACGGATCATGACGTGTGTCTCTTTTCCAGGGATGGAATCAGCGGGCATCCATGAAACCACCTATAACAGCATCATGAAGTGTGATATTGACATCAGGAAGGATCTCTATGCTAACAACGTCCTCTCAGGGGGCACCACCATGTATCCAGGCATTGCTGATAGGATGCAGAAGGAGATCACAGCCCTGGCTCCCAGCACCATGAAGATCAAGGTAGCATCCTAAGACCCTCTGACTCAGGAAGCAGCAGAAGGGGGAATTTCTAGAGCAGCCATGAGCATTTGAGGCAGTTTAACAAGCTCTCTGTTCTCTGGGAATGAGGCCAAGGCGTCAGTGGGTTAGACTTAAAACACTTAAACCAGGCCTGGAGGAGTCCTGTCCTGAGGTCTGTATGGAGAGAGTGAGCCACTGTTTCCTGGAGAGCCTGTGTTCTTTTAATGCATGTCAGAAGAGCTAAAATCCCCCTCCCTCCATCCCTAGCTGAGCATGCTGCCAACCCTACTTATTTGGGTTTTGAGAAGAGACACGCTGCATCTAGCAGGACTTAGGCAAGTCTCAATTCTCCAAACTTTACTTCTGAAGTGGAAATGAATGTGAAACTCAGGGGTTCAGTTTGGTTAGAGAACACAGACACTCAGTAAAAGCTGGGGACACCAAGATGATACATTCAGCTAATGAAATGAGTCTGGGTGAGGTCGGGAAGTCTCTGCACTATTTGTGCAATGTTCTGGAAATCTAAAATTATCACCAAACCCCCTCACCACGGGAAAACAAAAATGTGTAGCTTCAAAGCAAAACTCCTGAGGGACCGTTTTGAAATTAAGCCTGGTATGGTATCGACACAGCCACTAGTGAGCATCACCGACAGTCCCCTGAGCCAGTATCTTTGTCTGCAACCCGGGCATCACTGGATACCTGCCCTTCAGAATTATAGGAATCAAGGAAGCCAGAACCTGCAAAACCCTTGGCACAGGGCCAACCCCATGAGAACTTGGTGACTGAGAAAGATTAAATGTTGAACCAGAGCTTGCAGATAGACAGAAAGTAACCCTCCCCCATCCCCCCCAGTCCCCCTAACTGCCCAGGCACTTCATTCACTAGAGCATCCTCTGCTACTCAAGACTCTAAGACCAGAGTGGGATTTGCTGTGGCTCAGCTCTATGTTTGAGTTGTTGCAACAGAAAAAAACCCTTGCCTGATACACTGCAGTCTGCCTAAGCCATTCACTTGTCCAAAACAAAATCAAAACAAAACAGAAACTGAGCATATCAGGTATGTAAGGTCTGCACTCTGAATAAGGCCAGTCACGACAGGGAATACTCCGAGCCCTCTGGGTTGGGTGGGGTTTATGGTCAAGATTTCAGAAAGCGGTGTCCAGTTTAATCAGGTGGAAGATTACTTGCACAGTCAGTTCAGGAGCAATCATCTCTGCACACACTAGGACTTCTATAGAAAGTGCAACTCCTGCTGAGCTAGCTCCTAGGCTAAGCTCTGGGATTAGAGATTCTGTCAGGGTGTTTACAAAGGGGTCCCATAGGCTCTGGGGCCAGTGTGAGTTTGTCCAATGAAGGGATAAAGGAATTAGGGATGGCTTGGCATAGATTAAATGAGGAAAAAAACAGAAAAAACGATGAGCTCACTTGGGAAATACTCCAGCTTCTTCAAACCCATCCCCTCACTGAGAAGAATATCCTTGTTTTCCAGGAAGGACCAGCATAAGGCACTTCTGCCAGGCACTAATGTTCTCCCTCTCTTACCCTGACAGATCATCGCCCCTCCAGAACGCAAGTACTCTGTCTGGATCGGCGGCTCCATCCTGGCGTCTCTCTCCACCTTCCAGCAGATGTGGATCAGCAAACAGGAATACGACGAAGCTGGCCCCTCCATCGTCCACCGCAAATGCTTCTAAGTCACCCCCTGCTCTGTCTCTAGCACACAACTGTGAATGTTTTGTGGATCAGCGCCTTCAGTTCCTTTTCAAATCATTCCTATCCAAAGCTTTGATGTGTTACTCGTGTTTTTTAATAAATCAGACATGTGCTACCCCCTTAACTTCTAGCCCTGGCCTGTCTACATGGATTCAGTTATTGGTTAGGAAAGAATCATTTATTATAGGGTGGCTCTCTTTAGAGGTCAGGAAAGGATGTGACACAATTAGAACAATACATTTCTAGACAACACACACATATATATCATTTCAACAGAGGAAGGCCCACTTAAATAATGTAAACAGGGTGCATTTGAGAGTGCATAGGACATGTATAGATTACATATAATAATATATATTAGTACCAATAAAATATACACTGACTTCACAGTTTGAGTGACTATTTACTTTATACATATAGGTAACCAGCAAGGTAAAAACAAGTCTACATGTATTTAAAATTGGGCAAACAATATGGTTTTATTAAAATTACACCTTTTGTATTAAGGCATACACATATGCATGGACATGCATGTGTGACTTTTAATTTGCATCAAGCCTTGAGTATTATTTAACATTCATCAAACTTGGCATATTTAAGAAAGTGTAATTTTTTTTTTTAGTTTGTTTTTAAAAAGAACACACTTTTTTAAAACCTAAGAAACTGCTTTAAAAGTCTCACTACACACCTGGATCCTTGCTTCCTCTTTCTTTGGACAATATCTGAGAAAAGAAAACCACAGTAGATGTATTTACAGTAAACGGAGGGGGAAACGGCAGAACTCTCCAAGGACTGGTGACACCACACAGCATATACAAGATTCACACACGTCATCACTACTGTGTGCAGACAGTGTTATCACCAGTCATCAGATGAGGAAGCCAAGGGTGCCCCCAAAATGTAGTGACTTCCATGGGGAGCTAACCACTTTAACGGCTCCTTTGCCTATCAGATTGAGAACTACAAAGGTTTGTTTGTTTTTTCATTTGGATTTTTTAATACCAGACATTGGGGTTGGAGTGTCAGCTCTGTGGCTAAGTACACGTGTTGCTCTTGCAGAAGACCTGACCTCAATTCCTCCTATCCACATGGTGGCTTACAACTGGCTGGGACTCAGGTCCCAGGGGATCCAAATCCCTCTTCTGACCTTTGCTGGCACCAGGCATGCAGGTGATACACATATAGACATGCAGGCAAAACAGTCAAACATATAAAATAATAAAATAAGTGAATCTGAATAAAACGAGACAACCAGACATCTTACTATTTGCAGCACAATTTATTTCTGATGACATCATTTGGGTATATTAATAATTAATAGATATAGACTGAACAACTTGTGGCCTCTTTTGAGACACGGCAACCCAAAAAAGGAAACTTCGAAATGTGCAAGAACAATAAATATCAAAGTTTTGGTCTAAAATATATAAATATAAAATATCAGTCACTTCTGAAAACATCGTAAGAAATTCGGCAGCCACACGTATCCATGGCAGGCGTCTGGTACAGAGATGGTCTTGTACTGGAAGCATGTCACCTCAGATCCAACACAGTTGTCTTTATGTCTTTTACTAACACATGGCTGCATATCTAGAAAAGAGAAAAAAAAAACAGTGTTACATAATAACGTTTACTGTGTGGTTTTCTTTCAGGGAAAGAATATAGATGACTTCACTTTAATCCCTGAATTGTATCATTCTTGCTGAATTTGGTTAGGATAGACATAACATAAACATCTATGAGAATAATTTGTGCTGCCCATTCACACTGACCATCATGGAGATAATCACTGCTCTTGATCCAGGCCTGGTGGGGCACACATTTAATCATAGCTCTTAGGAGGCAGAGGCATGTGGATCTCTCTGGGTTTGAGGGCAGTATGGTTTGTAGGGTGAGTTCCAAGGCTACACAGAAAGACCCTGTCTCAATGATAATGATAATCGATGATGATGATGATGATGATATACAACAACCGATCATTCATGATGTCTACTCACACTGAAAAGCTTGGGGTCCTTGGTGTGAGGATGGAAGCCCTTCTTTTTACAAGTAGAAACCTCAAGCATGCCAGCGTTGGTGAGCCTGAAAATTCCGGTGCTGAGTAAGAGACAGAAAATACGCACAAAGTTAAGGACCATCGGGGAAGACATAAACACGCACCTTCCTCAAACAGGAAAGAGGAAGAAGACACACACTAGGAACTCCCCGACGACTTTCACAACCAACTTTAGAAACACTGATCTTCAAGGACCTAGAGGACCCCGAAGGTAGAGGTAGCTGAACAGTCGAGACCTCATCTGAGAGGCCGTACATGTGTCCTCCACCGGAGCAGACGGTTCTAATTCCTGTAATAATGTTAGTTTTCTTTATGTCAACCACCAGGCATGTGGCAGTGCAGGCACTACGATCACACATCATAGAAACTATCATCTTGTGTTTTCTTCTCGTCAATCCGAGATGAAGGAAGAAGAGGCTGGGATAACAGTGGTCAGGTAGACTGACCTCAGTAAGTGTCTGTCTGATTCTTACAATTATAATTACTTTGTAAACTGAAGCCTTCCAGACAAGGAAAAGCCATTCCTGTCTTAAAAGATCTATAACACAAGAGCAAATGGCTGAACTTGTTGAGCAGGGGGAGTTAGAACATTGCAGACAAGTGCCTCAGAGCCCAGTCCCGAGGCCCGGTGGAGTCAGGGGAGCTGTGTCCCCCCACTTACTCTTTATGCTTGGGGGAACACACGATGGCAATAGCTTCCGGCAGCATGAGCTGGTAGGAGCAGTGGGTGTGAAGGTCCACACTGGACAGGAACGCCGTTTGCGTGGGGTGGGTCTGCAAGCAGGAAAGAAGACAGTCTCGTTAGGGAAGGCCGGATGTCGCTCAAGACTTCTGCAATTTTCACTAAGCAAATATACATAAAAAACATGTTTTGGTGAGGGTTGACAGGATGGCTCAGTGGGCAAAAGGGCTGGCCATGAAGCCCAAGGGCCTGGCTTAGATCCCTGAAACCTAGGGTGGGGGAAGGGACTGACACATGGAATGTGTCCTCTGACTTGCATATGTGTGCCATGGCGCCTGGATAGCTGCATCTGCACACACCACACTAATAATAATAATAATGATGACAATAATGATATTATTAATAATTTATAACTATTAATAATAACAAAATTAATTGGGGGGAGCTGACAGAATTCTTCTTTTTCCACCCCACTCTTGTTGGCTTGGAATGACTGACTTAGAGACAAAGGTCCTAGGAGTGTATGTGCTTTCCTTGTGGGAAAGCGTGAGATATCTCCACTTGTGAGAAGCTTTGAATAGATCCTCCATTAATCTAACAAGCTAAGGGTCTTACTGTCTCAGTCCACATCCAAGGCTCTCTATACTCGGGACATAGTAACCTGGCCACAGAGATCAGAAAGCCCGGATCTTGGACTCCTTCCTATTCTTTAGAACTAAACAGCACACTCCGGAGACTGTCTACGGCTCTGTATTCTTATAAACAGAAGGAGGGGGTCTCCAAGTTACTAAAGGAGTTTGAGACACATCGGGCTTAGCCCCTGAAAATGCACAAAGAGAAAGCAGAGGAGAATCTGAACAAAATCCTGTCTAGATTAAACATTTGCCTTGCCACAGAGTCACACGCCCAGAAGGTTCCTTGTCAAAATGCGAAGATTTCATAGAGGACCGAGCAAGCGGACGTGGCAGCCTCTCCTCTGCCACAGAATGCCTTCTTTGGGTAAACGGAGCTTTCTGTGTCATGGCAGAATGAAGCCATGTTCTAAGGAACCACAGTGCTGTGGAGGCAGCAAGCAGCTGTCAATAGAAAAGTTACTCTGCCTGTCACTTTATTTCAGATGGAATGCACCTGTGTAAGCACCAGAACCCTTCATTGCTGCCTCTAAAAACCGTTTCTATGCTCACGAGGACATCTCATGGGAGCATGGCACTACTACTGTAAAGGAAAATGATGGTGATGATGATGGTGGTGACGATGATGATGGTGGTGACAGCAGCGGTAAATTACAAATGAATAAAATACTAGGCAGGAAACAGTCACCTCCCATGAATCATGACAGAGTTCTCACTAGGTCTGTGCTGTCGTTCTCTCCACCCTGGTCTATAGACAAGGTGATGACCGAGACAAACAGCCCAGTGACTTCTAGAAGTCTCAAGAGTCAGTCAAGCCAAGATATTCAAAATTCAAATCCAGGCATCTGCCAGATCTCGATTCTGACTCTCTTCCTGATGACGGAGGATCCAGCCCTGGGGTTGGTTGCTGTTACTGTGTGCTGTGAAACCCAACACAACTCCCTAAGCCTTTGAAATGTAACATTTGTGTATTTTCATTCAACTCTAACAGCTTGATACAGTAAAATCAATTCAAATCTAAAGTCCTGGGCATCCGGAATGCTGACAAGTCTGTTACTTCAACAACTCAAACTCACTAGGCACATGTAACAGACACAGTCCATCTTAGGGAAACTACAATTCTAATTTGAAAATTGTTTATCAAGAACACTGACTCGACTGCATATGTCATTTTTAAAACTACCACTTTTAGTTTGTTATAATTTCCTTGATACAGCTCACATATGTGCACATGCATGTGTGTGCGCACGCGCGCGCACGCGCGCGTATTACGATACAGTGGTATATGTATATATTTATGTGTGTGTATGCATGCATGTGTATGTATGAGTGTGCGTGAGTAATATACTGGTGCATGTACATATTTATGCATGTGCATTTGTGCATGTGTAATATAGTGGTACATGTGAATATTTATATGTGTGTTTGTGTGCCTGTGTGATACAGTGGTACATGTGCATATTTATGTGTGTGCATATGTGCATATAGAGGCCAAAGGTCAGCATCAGGTATATTCCTTTACTGCTCTCCTTTAGTTTCGGAGTCAGTTTCCCCCATTGGAACTGGAGCTCACTCACATGGTGGGGTTGGCTGGCTGGCGGCTGCCAACGATCTGCCCGTCTCTGTCTCCTCAGCCTCAGCGTCTCTAGGTTCATGCTGCAGCACCCAGCTTTTTACATAGGTACTGTGGTTCTGACTTAGGTCCTCATCTTTTGCATAGCAAGTACTTGTACCAACAACCCGTTCCCCAGGCCTTCTGTGCTACAGCTTCCTTTGCTTTAAAATACATCTTACATCAAATCAACGCTCTCATTAGCTTCACACAACCAGTGAGAAAACTTGAAAATCAGGAGTTAACAGTCAGGACTAAGTGGATGGAGGGACTCAAAAATGGAGCAAGAGTGATGTCTCCTCCACCCTCCTAAATCATATTGCAATATTACTCTTAGCACATGTGCATGCATATGCATGTGCACGTGTGTGCTCACACTGCTCCTACCCAACCCTTTTCTACAAAGTGCAATCCAATCCCTGCTCAGTCTTCTGGGTCTATTGCAGACACCCACACTGCACTGGGACTTTGTTCTGCATTCTATGCTAGTGAGATGACTTGTCACTCCGATCATCAGAATGATGGCATCCCTTTGACTTTCTATAGGGGAACCTAGTCACCAGACAGCAGTAGGAACCACAACCTTCAGGAGGTGACTAACAGCGGCCCAGAATAAGGGATTCCAGGTGAGGGGACTGCTCTCTTGATCCTCTGCCTTCCATCAAGCAAGGATACAGCAACAGGCTGTTGTCTTGGAAGCAGAAAGCAGCTCTCACTGGACACTAGTGCCAACGCCCTGAGGCTTTTCCCAGTCCCCACAACTGTAAAACTGAAACCTCTTTTCTTTATAAATTATCTAGTCTCAGATACTACAGATACATAAATGAGCACAGTCCCCAGACTGAGCTGTGTATAACTAAATAAAAAGAAAAAAATGCCCTCCATAATTTGAACTATGAAAATGAAATAGACCACCTTCATTCATAACAAGTCATAGTTTTTCCAAGCCCATGGAAAATGTTGGGAAGTTCACTGCGTTATTTCACGTAACACTGAGCATCCCATGAAGTTGTGGGTCCCCATAATTATGGTTGACACTTTGGGGAGGGCGGAAGTTGCCATCACAATGTTAACCTAGCTCACCAATGCTCTGATCAACAACTCTTAGCAGAGCTGGCACTTAGTAAACTCATGTCTACTTGATGTATATGCCCAGTTTTATGCCTACAGTGGTCTGGAAGATGTCAGAACCCAATATTTTCCCCCTAGCCATTTGTGTAAGTCCCCAGCCATTTTATGAATACAGTTCTGCTCTGTGGGGCAGGGAACTGTGGTGTGTGGGCTGTCTTTGGTGCACACAAACATTGTTTAAAAGAAGTACCATCAGATATAGATTTACAATCTAACTTAGACCTACAGCAAAGAAAAGGAGATTATTACACAGTTAAGAATTTAGCTAAAGTTACATCTAATCCATTGGGTTATCTGAATCCATCTTAATTCTTAATTCTGAGTGAAAAAAAATTAAAAAAAAACCAAGTATAGAATATCCCTTTCAAACTCAAATGTAACAGATTAATACACAACTTGGCATTGACTAAATTGCTTTGATATCACGATACGTACTACGTCTGGGAAAATATAGAACCAAGAAATGATTTAAATTCACCCAAATTTCTGTATGAAGAAAACAACACACCCTACAAAAAGAAACCAAAACCCAAAGAGCCAAACATACATGAATCCATCCCAGCGTGAGGAGGCCATGCTGATCCTGAACACTGAACAATTCTTCTACGTTCTCCACATCGCAATAGTCTGGGCCAGCAGACTGCTTTGGCACAACCACGTGGGTAATGGTGAATTCATTGTGTGTCTAGAAAACAAAGAAAAAAAAAGTAAGAAGCCTCTGACAGAAGAGACATCTGAGCAGGATGTCATCGGCTAGCAGACCACACCCCTTGTACTGCCCCCTCACTACATACTCTCACAATTCAAAAACGAACAGAAAACTTGGCTCTACTGAAAGTTTGGACATCTGTTATTTGGGTCTTGAATCCCACTGCTGCCATAGAAAATACAAGGGAATTAGTGTCAGGGCTGGCAGTGGACAATGGATGCACAGTTAACAAATGATGTCTCGGCATACTTGACTACAGTGGGAAATGTCTCCACACAGCAAGGCCAGTGTTCTTTAGAGAGACAGACTAATTTTGCAAATGGGTGATGTTACTAAAAGGTATTTGTATGAGTTATAGGAGGTGATGTCTTGTTTTTATTAACTGTATGTAATTATGAAAGAATTAGGACTTTCCTCTAAGAATCTCCAGTGTCTTCTAAAATTAAAATAATAAAGCCTTTAGAATTAAGTAAGAAGAAACATATTGCTCTCCTTGGGGAAAAGGTAAGTGTGGGAAAGAAAGGGTCTTGAAGTAAAGAGAGATTTTAGGTCACTGGGCTGTGAGAAGCTGTCCTCCTCCAGGTCTGGGAACTTCCCACCCTTCCAAAGCACCATCGTGTCTCCAGCCTCCGGGCCTTCCAATGTGTTAAGTACTAGTCCTTACGATTTGCCTTCTAATCTACCATTTTTCTAAATAGTTTGTTTATAGTGTTTTATGGTGTTTCTGAAATTGTAGAGCCTCATTATTCTAGAATGCCAAATCCATGAATAGCATCACTAGTTTAAGGATGTTAATAGTACCTTCATATTGTTTACCCTCCCCCATCTATCCGGCTCTTCCTATCACAGGGAAGCCAGTGCATCAACAACTGAAAGCATCCTACTGAGAGATGAAATAAGATCGTACCAGTTTTCCACAGAGGATCCCACAGGTTTCTATTCCTCTCACTGTGTTAGAGTCAGCCAGCAGCAGAAACTTATGGCAAAGATCTCTTGACAAAACTACACACCTCAGTCCTTCAACCACTAAATCTAAGACAGAAAGGAGAAACAAGCTAAAAACAAGTCAGATCTTGTCCTTTCGAATTTCAGTGAGCAACTAAAGTGCAGATTTCAACACCGAAACCACCAGGCATTTCACTTTCCATAGTTTAAAAAAAAAATAACAAAACCTCTTGAAAGTAAACATTGATTAGGAGGATGTCAAACCGACATTTACATTTCATATACAAATTACTTTATAAGAATGTTTATAGAGTCAGCACTATTACACACCTGGCCTGTGGAACAACTCTTACATATATGTATTTTCTCAGTGTGCATGGCAAATATGCCAACTAACCCACAGGGCACAGTAGACACATCATCTGAAGACACAGGAGGAAAACTCCTTATCGTGTGTGCTACATGTTACTGTTAGAATTCTGTCTAAGCTCAACCCCACAATTACCTGGCAACAGCCAGGTATGCCCCTCCCCACCGTTGCCTGGCAACAGCCAGGTAGGCCTGGCCCACCATAAAAAGGGCTGTTCAGCCCCTCCTCCCTCTCTTGCTATTCTTACTCTCACCTCTCTCAGTCTCTGGCCCTCTTGGGCTCTCCTCCCCTCTCCCCTCTCTCCACATGGTCATGGCCTGCCTCTACTTCTTTACTTTCTCCCTCTCTCTGCCATACTCTGCCTCTACTACCCCACTAACTCCCATCCTCTGCCCTGAATAAATTCTATTCTATACCATGTCTATGTGTGTCTGGTCCCTTGGGGGAAGGGATACCTTGGCATGGGACCGCTGGGGTACCCTCTTTCCCGACACCACTGAATACCATATTCTCTAAAGCTTTCTCTTTTTATGATCGCACCAGTTACCTTCTATCATACTGTGATTGATCAGAAGACAAAAGCACTTTTTTCTTTTTAAACAATGCCTAGTAAAGTGGCATGTTCAATGGCTGCCTACCAAATTTCTTCAATAGGTACCTCTGTGAAAAAGAATTGCCTATTCGATTTGGGAAATTTCATAGAGCCGATATGGCATGCTTCACAGCACTAAGTGCTGGAGGAAAAGCCCCACTTTTCACAGCTTAGCTGTCAATGGGACTGAGATCCTACTGGCTCAGACTGATGTTAAACACTGAACTGTCCCAGCAAGCGAGTTTTCAGTATTTTTCTTTCCTTTCCAGTGTTTCCCTTTAAGATGTATGCCTGTCTTGAGTAAAATGATGAAGGAAAATAAATGCTTGGACTCCTCACTCAAAATCCCTACTCAGTTTCAAAATATGATCGCTCTCCAATCAGGCAAGGTATGTGGGTTGGATTTTAAAGGTAGATAGAAGGTCAGATGCACCTGCATCCTACGCCACTCACTTTGAACAGCACTCAGGGTGGCTGCTGGCTTTAGGGCCCGGTTCACTGGGGGAGAGTAGTTAGCAAAATTACTTCCGTCACTTTTATGAGGATGGTCTGCAAATACATTCCTCAGAGAGTTGTTCTGGTGGGCAGAAAAGCAGGACAGCCCACTTCCGTCAGTCTGCTCAGACAGCACTGGGGAGTCCTGACCTCGCATCTGGCCCCGGGCCAGCTCCTGTTTCTTGAGCTGATCTTCGAAAAACAGGAACTGTTCGGACTCTAGCTGCTGCTGGCGCATCTGAGCTATCCGCTGGCGCTCCGCCTCGATCAGCCTCTGATGTTCCAACTTTTTGAGAATTTCGGCTTTATATTTGTTCTAAGATGGTTGACAGGAGAAAAAGAAATGTTAGTTTTCTGAGACAAAAACATCAAACTGAAAGTAGATAGTTTCAGTCCTCTGGCAGAGAAAGAGCGACAGAGAGAGAGAGAGAGAGAGAGAGAGAGAGAGAGAGAGAGAGAGAGAGAGAGAGAGAGAGAGAGAGAGAGAGAGAGAGAGATACAATCAGAGACAGAGACAGAGAGACAGTGAGACAGACAGAAAGGTATCTTAGTAAAAGAGAAAAAATAAACATTACAGTAAAAACTAATTTGATGAAGACCACAGCTTCTCAGTTTATCACATTTCGCCAGGGACTGCACAGCAGCCGTGCTGTCTATATTCCCCGGTGCTTCTACATACTGTAATACCAGTGTCCTGTCTTCCTGACCCCTCAGACCACTCGGAGCAACGTATCTCACCCCCTAAATGGCACTGTCCAGTCAGGTAGCTGCTTGCCAGATACTGCTTTTAAAACTCAAAATAGCGGCGCTTATATGAACTTAGTAATGCGGTTCTCAGGCACACCAGTGACAGCCTGAGTACCCAGCAGTCTCCCGGGCTGTGGCTGCTGTGCAGGAAAGGTCAAATGGAGCATGCCCATTATACTAAGATGTCCGTTTGCATGGGGCTCCCTACAGTCTTTCTGCATCTGTTTATAGAATGCCTCTTCTAAGGGCACGTTATGGTGAAAGGGAATCACAGAGAAATGGTTCCCAAAAGTATTTCACATTTCTATTATCAGAACTAACTAAATGTTAGGTTAAAAATTAAGAATCGCAGCAGGGCGGTGGTGGCACACACCTTTAGGAGGCAGAAGCAGGCGGATTTCTGAGTTCGAAGCCAGCCTGATCTACAGAGTGAGTTACAGGACAGCCAGGGCTATAAAGAAAAACCCTGTCTCACCCCCCCCCCCAAAAGAATCACAAGGCAGAGTATTAAACAAATACCTGGCCATTATTAGAATAGCGGGATATCAAAGGGAGTTAAGTTCCCCAACGGATGCCGAAAGAAACTTCGTGGCAAGGCACTGTAAGGTGGGGAGAGTTCGGACGACTCTGTTTTCAGCAACGCTTTACACACACAAATCACTCTGAGCCTTGTTAGCTTGAGGAATTCCGATTTGACATGTATTCTACATTTCTAACAAGCATCATGGGATGCTGGTTCTGCCCACAGACAGGGCTTACAGATAGGTTTGTTCCTCTCCCCTAAGACTGGCTACTCTCTTCCACTCCAGAAATTTCCACACAGGATACGAGGCCACTGGTATTACCACAAGTAGAACACAGCACAGCTGTCTGATCTGCTCCTCCTAGAGCAACCCACCAAAGGAGTACCACCTATAGTCTCTCTACAGATTGGTTAAA
Organism: Apodemus sylvaticus; assembly: GCF_947179515.1. Taxonomy (NCBI): domain Eukaryota; kingdom Metazoa; phylum Chordata; class Mammalia; order Rodentia; family Muridae; genus Apodemus; species Apodemus sylvaticus. Next base: position 27,946,992 of record NC_067472.1, read on the forward strand.
ATACCTCATGCTAGCAATTCTTCCCGCTCTGGGACTCTTTGTTGAGGAAGAAAGATTAAAATGAAGTAAGAGGTGGTAAACCTGGAAACCTCCAAAGCAAAGAGACAAAGCAGCGTATCGGTTGGGGCTTGGTTTGGTGCTGCTAAATTCTGTAGCTCAAGACCTGGTTGCCCCTAGATGAGAGAATTCTCCAGAACATCCGGCCTTTGTTGTGTAATCCGTTCCCCGATCGAAAGCTATTGGTTAAATAAAAGTGGCTACAGCCAATTACTGGGGAGAACAGAGGTAGGCGGGGCTTCAGTAACAGGGCTGGAGATCAGCGGTTACTGGTTAAGGGGTTACCTCGAGGAGAGGAGAGACAGAGAGAACAGGAGGTCTCCATCAGATGGGATGGACCAGGAGCACTTGGCCGAGTTTAATGCCCCCTGAGGCCAGACTGATGGAGCAGAAATAACCGGGGTGAGACTCAAAACTGCATGTACATAGGGAACGCACCTGGGCAATGAACGGCCTAGCATATAGAAAAATACATTAGGACTAATTCTCCCCAGTAATTGTGCTAAAGCTGATAACAAATATCCATAGGGCTTTGCCTCAATTATACGGGGGCTGGCTGGGTCATATTAAGAACTAATAGAGTTATTAAACATCATTTAAAGCAACCCATGTCTAGTAATCTCATATAACATAAGGATTTGCATCCTGAATTTGAGAATGCCAAAGATTTACTAGTTAAACTCTCCTTTCAATGCCCTCTGGTCTCCTTTCACTATTTAATAACAATTCAGAAATAAAAATTCAGAAATAAAAATCCACTGGAACTCTGATTATGCCTCAGGCACATGGCTAGCTGTTCTATCTTGACGGAATGTTGTCTGTACTATTCAGGAGCTCGAGTCACATTTCCAAGTCCTACTTGATTATATACATCAAAAATCACGCTCTTGTTCTGTCTACTTTCTGCAGCTTCTGTTTGTCTGAAAAAAAAAAAATGTATCAGCCATCTGGCTCAAGGTTACCCTGGCAAGAGTTGGTCGGAAGCTCTATTGAAATCACCGTAGGAAATCTATTTCCTAATGTACTGCTTTATTAGATGTTTTAGGAAATTCAAACACCACATCCTTAGAGCACGGGCTTCATCTGAACACACCCACATGAATTTTTTATTAGTTGTACATCATTGCATCTTTAATTTTTAATTTAAATGTATACGTTTCAAAAACTCATACACAAGTGATCTTTACAAAACCATTTTCACAGAAAACAGTGAAGAAATAAGCGTGTCGACTGAACTTACTTTACTTTGCAAATACTCTTGGTATTCTATGTTATATTTCCTTAGCAGGTCTGTTTTCAATTCGTCTGTCCTTGGGAATGCAATCTCCTTCAGTTTCTTTCAAAAAACATATAAACATACCAATTAGACAGATTTTTCAGTGTACGATTTGAGAGCATCAGCTGAGGAAGACACGCAGCTGAGATGCTCAGAAAAATACATCTATTCTAGGACTGCAGAATACAGCTTTTAGGAATGAAGAGGGAGAAAAGTGTGTTCCTTTGTATGATCTTTATTTATTCCCATAGTTAGATAAGCATTTTAGGTAGGACCAATAGCATTTGACATTGCATGTGTAAATCACTTAACATTGGTGTTACAAGGGATATTAAGGAGTATAGGCTGGGTAGGGGTGTTGGATATTAAAAGCAGCTGAGGAACCTTTTAAAACAACTCATAATCCAAGTACTAAGCCAAATCTACTGAATTCACCTCTCTAGCAAGTGCTGAGGGAGCAGGGATCTCAGACAACTTCTTCATTGGTTAATGGTTTGAACACTTAGGAAACTGGATAGAGTCCAATCATGCCCTCCCTTCTAGAGGAAAGGAAGTGAAAGTCTAGTGAGACTGGCTCATACAAGTCAGTGATAAATGATCCAGTTGGATGAGGATCCAAGCATCTCACCTCTAGCTAAACTCTCCCACAAAAATTTCTTTCTAGGAAGTAAATGGTTACATAGGACTTAACAACAGGGACAGGTTCTAACAAACACATATTTCAGTGATTTTGTTACTGTGTATAAACTTGCACAAATGAAGATGGTTACAATGTCACTAAACAATAGAGTTTAATGGGATCACTGTCATCTATAGGATTCAGAAGTTGAAGCAACACTGAGCACACTATGTGACTGTAGCAAAAATTTGGGGGTCCCTCAAAAATCTCCACTAATTTTTAAGATAGTTACACCATCCAGTGGAGAGTAATCAAAAGCAGCTAACGAGGCTGCTTCAGGCAAGCTCAGGAAAACAACCAGACTCTCAATCTCTGGGAGGAGTTGGAAAGTAATTCCTTCTGCACATCATAGATTGGTGGAGCACATTCTCTGTTTCTCTATCTCTCTGTCTCTCGTGCTGTTATTTTTTTCTAATGTAAATTAGACACCTTGAATGCATAGTCATAATCATTAGACCTCTTAGGGAGAAATCAAAATGTAATGTTTGTTGGAATGGGGTTCCTGTGGTTATACGTTCCAGAGGTCGGGCAAGGATGAAAGGAAGCTGTGAATCAATAATGGATACTTAGAGGCATTTGATCCCACAGCGGTAAAGCAGTCCAGTGTACCTTCATGATATCCTGCTTCTCTGGAACTGCACACTGCTGGTAATCTCGATGGCTGGGGAGTTTTTCTACGAATAATCTAGAGAAAGAGAAAAGAGAGCATTAGCATTCTGTGAGAGCAAGAACTCGGTGACTTTCTAACAAGCATTCCTTTTTTTTAAAAAAAAAAATCCACTCAAAAACTTTTTATTTAACTATGATTTTCACACCCACCCTCTCTCTAAAGGCAGATATGATTATTGTTCTGGGTAGACAAGTACTTTCACTAAACAAAGTGTTCTTCATTTAATTGTGCTGGCTAGTGTTTTGTCCATTCGGCACAAGCTCAATTGAGAAAATGCCTCCTTTGGATGGGCCTGTAGGCAACTCTGTGAGACTTTTCCTTGATTAACGGTCCCTGCGGGAAGGTCCAGTCCACTACGGGTGGTGCTATTCCTAGGCAGGTGGTCCTAGATTGTGTAAGAGAGCAATTTGAGCAAGCCATGAGGAATAAAGTAGTAAGTAGGGTTCCTCCATGGCTTCACTTCTGCATCTAGGTGTCTACCCTGAATTCTTGCCCTGACTTCCCTTCATGATGGACTGTGATTGGACGGCTGAAATAGTAACCTTTTCTTCCTCAAGTTACTTTTGGTTATGGCCTTTATCACAGAAACAGAAAGCAAACTAAGACAGGGTTAAGGTCAGGATTTCTACATACTGACTGCCTACTCCCTTCATACTCTAGTCTTTCTTGGGTCCTGGGGACATGAACCCTCCCACCCCAGGACATTGTCTTAGTTATGTGCAAGATTTTGGAACAATGGGTATAAATCCCTTTAATCCCTAAAAAGGCTCAAGCAACCACCCACGAGTCAGTATCACTGTTGTGTGTTTTATAAAAACTCATAACTGAAGCTTCACAGCTAAGAGATACAGCAACGGAATCACTAGTGGACGTGTTAAATGGAAGTCATTTTCCACCACACTCTTCCCCTCTGCTGAATCTTTGTCGTCCAGAGTGTGGTGGAAAAATGACTTCCATTTAACATGCAAAACAGGTACACTGCTCTCAGGGAAAGTAAAGATAGCAACTGTGCACGGGCACACGTCCAGAATAAGTGATCAATATAGATTCACAAAATGAATGACTAGCATTTTCTTAATAGATCATGATGGGGTATAGATCATCTAATACCAGTAGCTTACAACTATGGATTCTGTTGCTTTCAACCACACAGACATATTCATTGTATTTTACCTGATGGCAGGGTTATGGGTCACACTTAAACACAAGCATAACTTCCATTTCTGACATGTGACAGCTAAGGCTTGCAGAAGCTAAAGGAAAGCAGTTAGCTGCCAAAGACTTAACAGGAAAACCACAGGCCCTCAGAACTCAGGTATTCTCAGAGATTTTCTCCCATAAGGCCTCATTTGTTGATACATCACTCAGGCCCTGGGAAAGTAAGTGAAGTAAAAAAATCTCACTCAGCTAATATGACGAGAGAATTCAAACACTCTGAAGACTCACTAACCCAGAGGTGGGGTAGTTGGCTTTTTCCTTCCTGTGTCAGATGTGCAGAAGTTTACACAAAATTGGACCTGAAGGTTGAAAATGCATGACCCATGGGAAATACATTTCAGAAACTAAAGCTTTCAGAGCATTTTGGTCGTAAACTGTGGTGGACAATTCTCAGTTTCGTATTTATTGCTCAACTTCCTGCTAACAATTGATTTTTCCCAGGTGGGATAAAGGCAGTCGCCCATTCTCAAGATTTCCAAGTTAATATTTCAAGCTATTACTTTAGAAATTAAATAATATGTAAATTCTTTTTCCTTTATCCTTGGTGGAATCACTAAAAGTGCTTTTTTAAATATTTTATTCTTTTCATTTGAATGTTTTCAGAATAACCACCCCAACTGAACTACTGAAATTATAAATAAAATAAACAAAATACAGAACACACTTATTTCACGTATTTAGATTTTTAAAAGCCAAAGGCTTTGCCACACATACTGGCATGCACTTGCAATCCTCAAGACTTGGAAGAGGCAGAAGGACCAGGAATTTAACTTTATCCTTGCCCAGGTACATGATGTTTTTCAGTCTGGGCTAAAGGAAACCTTTTGTCCCAACAAGGAAAGCAGGAGGAGGTGGGGGCGGGCACTGAAACGATGACTCTAACAGTAAATGAAGAGCTATGCTTGAATCTCCTGAATTCTTGTAAAGTCTGGAAACAAGCATACTTCAGCAACAAACAATGCTGTAGAGTGATTACCTCTGAGTGAAACCCTTCTGTTTTGGAGGGAAGCTTGCTAAGACACAGGGTATTCTAAGAGGAGGTAAAACCTACCATCCTTCGGGGAAGCTCCTTAAACTTAGGAAGTAAACAATTTGAAGAGTTCAGGAAGTCCCTAAAACTGACCAGATTCATTAGGCCCCTCCTCTCTCAAGCATGTGTAAGCAGTCAGGGCAGCTGAGAAACATTCGCAGACAAACTGAGCTACCTAGAAGAGGCCTAGACCACCTGGATGGCTTGAAAGAGACAGATTCCAACCTATTGAGCTGCCAGCAAGTTGTGCTGTGTGCCCCAGATTTCCAGGTTTCATGAACTGGAATGCTGGGATGGGCTTTTAGTATTACAGCTGTCTTTGGGTCATTTTTACTCCTATATATAACCGTTCTCCTATACTCCTGTAAATGACCCCAATAAAATTCATTGGTTTGCCAAGATGGGGTTTAGTGGTAATCTTACTTTAGTTTGTTGTCAGTTCTTTATCTGGGGTGATTCGACATTCCTGTCTCCCGAGGAACTATGCCACAGAATAAATAGTAACACCAAAAAATGGAGGCCTTGTTTCCAACAAAGCAGAAGGCAAGAGCTGCCGCCTGAGGTTGTTTGCTGAACTCAACATGTATGCTGTGGTATGCATGCACCCGCGTTCATGCAAACAAATGCATGCATAATATAGCCGCCCCACATAGTGCACTTTTTATAACATTAAAGGAATCAAACTTTCAGTTAGGAGGAATATGTTCAATGATTTGGTGTGCAGGGTGGTGTTCATAATTAATGAACTATACACTAGAAAGTTGACAAGACAATGAATTTTTAAACATTCTCACTGTGAAACATGGCAAGTAGGTGATATAATAAACTAGCTTGATTTAGCCATTGAAACCATGTGTATGTTAACAAAATCATAAACATACATAACTATTTTCAGTTGCAAACAAATTAATGAAATTAATGCAGCTTTAAATTAAAAGAGTAAGAGACTTAGCTCGATAAAACTCTCAAAGTTAGGATACATTACTAAGAAATGTCTGAGGGGGAAATGTGATTTGGGGGGAATGGTGTGGTGTAGTCACTTTTGCTCAATATTTTGAAAGTTCCTTTGAATATTCTTGCACAAATACCTTCTCAAAATAGAAGATCAATTCTATATGAAATGGGCTATTATACACTCTAGTAATCACGTCTTTCCTACACTCCCCTACTCTTAACCCTTCAAATCTCATTTTTAAAATATTGATGGCAGACTCTGCATGCTGTAGAGCACTGGTTCTCAACCTTCCCAATATTGTGATGCTTTAATATAGTTCATCATATCGTGGTGACCCCCAACCATAAAATTATTTTTGTTGCTACTTTATAATGGAATGTTTTGTTACTGCTACAAATCATAACATAAATATCTGTGTTTTCAAATGGTCTTAGGCAAGCCATGTGAAATGGCCATTTAACTCCCTGCAGGGTTGTGAACTCCAGGTTGAGAAACACTGCTCTAATGGAGTAATATGGCTCCTGTCAGAAAGCTTATGTGCCTCTGGGAAGAAAATGGCATGAAATGTGAAATAGTTGTGAAGAATGTGACAGGTTCCTCTGCCTGTTGGGAGTCTCATCCCCTCCCAGACCTTCCTATCATTCCTGAGAGTCAGAATAGCCAAACTGGTTTGAATATGAAAACTCTCATGGTATGCAAACTGCCACATCAAAATATCGCATAATTACCATTCCAGTGTTCTCATTCCAAAGACCATGGAAACAGTGGCTCTCACCCTTCCTAATGATACAACCCTTCAATACAGTTTCTACATTGTGGCGACCCCCAACCATAAAATTCCTCTCATTGCAACTTCACAGCCGCAATTTTGGTACTGTTATGAATCATACTGCAAATATGTAATATGCAGGATATTTGATATTTGACCCCTATGAAAAGGTCATTTGACCCCCAAGGGGGTTGCGACCCTCAGGTTGAGAAGCACTACTCTAAAACACTTACGTTATAAATTTGTTATAAAGAACAAAGGCATTTTCCAGGTTTCCTTCTTCCAAATACACAGATGCCATCCTCTCCATCTCCACTCCAGACCTGAAGTAACGGCGAGGGGTGATGTCTTCATTGATGGAGATATTACAGCCAAGCTTGCTTAGGGCGCGGACCCGCTCCTCTGGACTTAGCGAAACATCTGTGTGGTCAGGCATAGCAGCTAACTTTTTCTGCAATACAGCATTTAAATTTCCAATTATAATCTTTTAAATATATATAACTGTTTAATTCATGTATTCTCTCTTCCAAAAACCCAATACTAATACCTCGGGAAATCCTTCCAATAAGAATTATTGATATGACCAATGCAAACACACCCAAAAAGACACACAACCAAGAAAAATATACACCCTTGTTGATACAAGACCTCTTCATAAGTTTAAAAGTGGAATTAAGTGGCATTTCCTATATACGTATGCAGGTGTTTCAGGTAAAGCATCATTAATCCTCATGTAAGCTGTGGGTCTTACCCATCCTAGGTCATTTGTGTCTCAGTGGGCCTCACATTATTGGCTCTAAAGTTCTTCAGAAAGTTGCTTGCATTAAAGTTACTGTAAGGATTTGATTCTATCCCATAATATATCTAGTTTAATTAGCAGTTTCTATAGTCTCCCTCCATTGTCACAGATCAAAAAGAAATGGCAATGCCCCAAAACAAACAAACAAAAACCAAACCAAACCAAAACCCAAAAAACTGGTAAGTTCCAGAGAAACTTTTTCAAGAAAAAAATACCTTCTAAGTTAATTTTTTAAACATAAGTCTCTTAATCTTTCATCTAATAGTAATTACTCCATTAATTAGTTCTCAACTGGGAAAATCCTAATAAATTATGGAGAAAAGTCACTTCTATTGCTATCTTCGGCTTTTATTAATGAAGCCATTATGTGTGTGTGTGTGTGTGTGTGTGTGTGTGTGTGTGTATGTGTGTGTGTGTATGTATGCATGTATATATACCCTTGGAAGTACATGGGACATCCATACTCTGGCTAACTATTCAGATGAAGGCAGTGTGCTTCAGAAATGCAAGACTCAGAAAATTTTTTTTCATTGATTAAGGGCCCATCAGTAAATAATTTATGTTCTTTGTTACAACTTCTTGATCTGTTTTCTCTTAGTCAAGAATTACAAAACATGCCCTTCCTACCTAAATGAGTCCATTCGAAAGTAAAACACACTCCCTTCATCTGATAATCAGAACCAAAATACAGTTAGTTCTAAAAGTACAATAGTCCAGAATTTATAAAAATGTGAAAGTTTCTAATGGAGAGAGATGGAAATGACAACTGCCCTGCTTCAGTTATTGCAAGGTGTGAACACATATTGAATTAACATCCTATGCCCCATAAAAACGTTTCTGAAAGATTCTGTTGGAATTTGTCAAAGGCATTAAAAAAAAAAACCCAACATCTTTTCATGACAAAAGTCTTTTAGAGAGCAGAGCTGGAGGGAAGTGAGCTCAGCTTAAGAAAAGCATGTATGAGAAACCAATAGCCATCAATCACCATAAACAGTGAAGCAATCCCACTAAGATCAGGGGCTACCACTCCTATAAAGCATGGTGCTTGAAGTTCTAGCTAGAACAATAAGACAAGAGGATGAAATAAGAGATACAAATAGAGAAGAAATCAAGGTCTCTGTTTGCAAATGATTTTATACTCGAGATACTACAAGGACTACACAGGAAAGGTGTAGAGAGAACAAAAGTTTTCAGAAAAGTAGTAGGGTACAAAATTAACCTTAAAATTAATAGCCTTCCTATATATATACCAACAACAATCAGTCTGGGACAGAAACCTGAAAAATAGTCCCATTCCCAGCAGCAGCTTTAAAGTACCTGGAATCAATCAATGTACAGAATGAAAACTCGAAAACACTGAAGAAAGAAATCAAGAAAGTCAGAGACAATAGGGAGCACACTCATGCAGGTGGATCAGTAGGATTCTTACTGTGAAAACAGTCATGCATCCAAAAGCCATAAACAGGTTTGATGAAATCTTCATCAAAAATTTGATGTACCTCACCGATATTGAGAGAAGAAATTTAAAAAGTCATATGAAAGCTCAAAAGGACTCTGGGTAGCCCAAACAATCCAGAACAAGAGAACACCGCCAGGGGAGGCACCATTCCTGATTCCAAACTATACTATAAGGCTACAGTAACAAAAACAGCATAGAAACAGACAACTTGATTGGGAAAAAATATACACTGGAGAAAAGAGCATCTTTAACAGGAAAGGGCTTATCTGCTTACATGAGGAAGAATGAAACTGGATCCTTTCTTCTTACCCTGCAAACAGATCAATTACAAATGGATCAAAGATCCTAATACTAGACCTGAAACTTCTAGAAGAAAGAGGGATAAACTTAAGTAAAAACTTTCAGAATAGGATCCTGGTTACCCAGGAAATATGATCAAGAGACAATAAATGGAACTTCATGCAATTTAAAAAAAATTCCCTACTACAAAGGAGTCTGTTAACTTAAGAAGCTGCCAACAAAATTGCATTAGAAAAGAAACATATTTGCCAGCTATATATCTGGTAGAGGATTAGTGTTGCCAATATAGAAAAACTCAATAAGCTAAATATTAATAAAACAACTGAATTAATCAGTATGCTTTAGAACTGAGCAGAGAGTTCTAAGGAGAAGAAACTACTTTGGTATTTCACTGTATTCCAGTCAGAATGGCTGAGATGTAAAACATAAAAGAAAACAAATGCTGGCAAAGATTGAGGGAAAAGGGAAGCCTTACACACTGTAGGTCACAAACTGGTGCAGATCAACTCCATGACCCAGATACAGCACTTTTGGCACATTCCCAATACTCTCTTTCCTACTCCAGGGATGCAGCTCATCCTTGTTCATTGCGCTACTCTAGGACATAGAAACAGCCCAGGTGCCATCAGTTAACAACTGGACAACAAACAGAATTTTATTCATCCAGAAAAAAATAAATTATGAAAATTTCAGGTAAATGGACGAGATTGGGAAACATTATAACCAAGTGATATAACCAAGACCCAGAGAGACAAATGTTCTCAGTCATATTTGGATCCTAGCATCAAATCTTTAGATTTTTGTATTAAACTTGAGGTCCATGTAGAAGCCAGTAAACAAGAAGGGAGCTATAGGTGGGAAGGGTAAAAAGGGGTCTTAAGGCAGCAGGGGATAGTATGGCTCAGGAGGTATAAAGGGAGGAGAATAATGGGGAATGATTTAAGGAGGGAGGGTGAGGCAACAGGGACAGAGAACAGGGTAAGAAGAGAAAATTAGCAAGAAGTTCGAAAAGGCCAAATGGAAGCCTTTATTTTATACACTTTCTAAATATCTGGAGGGAGGGTGGGAGAGATGGGAGGAGGGAGAGAGAGATTTTCATAAAAATAATATAATTAGAGTTATCCAAAGAATAATGCTTCTGCCAGGAGGCAGAGATTGTCAGATAAAAAGCCCAGTGCCAAGTGTATGATACTTTCTCTCAAGTCGTTTATTAGCAGTGTCCTAGAGACATCCTGCCTAATACAGGCTACTGCCACTGTTAGGGATGTCCTGGAGACCTCCTACACAAGTCTACTGCCACTGCTCTTGATTTCCCACTGGAACTTGATAGTAAGACTGTGTTGCTGAACACACTATATACTCTGTTCATAATACATGGAGAAAGAAAGTTTCTCCTTGCTGGGTAAGGTACTATTCAGGCTGCTGATGGAGAAAGGTCATCAACAGACTTACCAGCTATGAACCCTGTGTGCTACAAGAATGACCAATATGGCCAGATATGCCTATGGGTACCTTAAGAGTATCATCAGTGTTACAGAGGTAACCAACTACTTGTCTCATTGATTTTAAGGTCTGCTCCACAAGGAAATGCAAACCTAGTACTGGTCTGGTATGACTGGGAGCTCAAAGGACTTACGACTATTATTTTGCTAAGCAGAGTATCAATCTCCCCCTTAAATACCTAAAGATTTGGGCAGCTCTTAGACCATATCAAAGATGTTTATTTGTTCAGTGGATGGCAGTTAATGCAGAAACTCCCAACTGGCCAAAGTGCAGAGAGTAAGCATCTATGGACTGTCCACCATGGTTCAGGGACCATAATGGAAGAAGAGGCAGGGAGAGATAAGAGTCAGAGGTCAAAGAAGTGCAAAATAGTGTCTTCTGGTCATGACAGATGCACTCATGAGCTCACAGAAGTCTGGTCGGCTGCATAAGAGCTGTACAATATGAACAAATGAACAGCTTTCATTCATCAAGTCCCCATGGTAGGCTGAGGACATACATAAGCAAGGGCCAAAGAGATCACGTACTATGCCTATATTCACATTTAGGGACTTGTCTGGACTACCAAGCGAGTAGACATGATCCCAAAGTCCTGTTACAGGAGCCTAGCATCTTTCTCCTGAGAGGTTTCATTCAGCAGCAGATGGAAATATATCCATCTGCTCATGGCCAAATATCAGGTGGAGCTTGGAGACTCGTGTGGAAGAGGTGAGGATCGGATTGCATGAGCCAGAAGGAGTCTACCACAAGTAGACCTACAGAGTCAGCTAATTTGGGCCCATTGGTGGGGTGTGGGTGGGGCAGGGTGGGGCCTAGGCACAGATGTTGAACAACCAGCCAAAGAACATACAGGGACCTAGGCTCCTACACATTTGTAGCACATGTGCAGCTTGGTCTCCATGTGGGTTTCCTAACAAATGAAGCAGGGACTGTTTCTGATTCTGTTGCCTGCCATTGGATCCCCTTCCCCTGGCTGAACTACCTGGTTAGGCCTTGATATCCCTGGGTGGGGTGGTACCCAAGGGGGTCTTCCCCTTCTCTGGGGGATTTGTGAGGGTGTGACTGGGAGAAGAGGAAAGAGGGGAGGGCTGTGACCAGGAAGTAGAGTGAATAAATAAATATATTAATGGGGGGGGATAAGTCTGATTCTTCCTCTCCAACACACTGTTCTTGGCTACAGGGAGGAAAGCCGTCGTTTCTGACAGGCTGTAGAGGGAAAGTGGGAAGCACAGACATTTTAAGAACAGACACATAAGAAGGATGTCTAAGCAAGAGCTTAGTGCTAAACACGTAAGACTTTTCTCAGTTGTTACCACACACAGCAAGCCTCCAACTTTTGTCTGTTAAGGAACTGAGGCGTAGAGAGACTTTAGCACTCAAATGTTATGACCCCTCTGAAACGCCCTCCAATATTTTTCCAGAGGGTTTACCCTCCTAGAATCTAGCCTCACGGATTAACATTTCCCTGCTTTGTGAGCAAAACTCTATTTTTAAATTGTGCAAAGATGGCTCTATTAGTCACTTCCTCGAAGGGCAGGGCCACACAGAAGGCTACAAACCTACAAAGGCTCTGTGTCATAAAGTAGTAGTGAGTCTTTCGTTCTGCAGCCTGTCCCTCTTCTTGAGGAGCTTTCCAACCACATACAAAGTGTGGGTTGGCATGACTTACCAGTGAATTCACAGTCAACGGCTGCTCCATGCTGTTCTGTCTGCAAAGGCAAGGTGCTCACTCCTTCTTCTCAGTCACTTCATCTGTTTCAAAGACACAGAGCAAAGCCAAGGTCACTCTAGGAGAACACAAATCTCGGTTCCCAAGGTCCAAGTTCAAATGAAGGTGAACCTTTTGTCAAAGATACACAGCCCAAATGCCTCAAGGGACGATGGAGACTTTCTCTAGAAAATGCAAAACTGTGGGCGGTTATGGGTGCTTGAAATTGATCTTCAAAGATGGAGGGATGCAGGGAATTAACACTTGATGAGAAGAGTGTATGGTGCTGCCGTGTGCTGGTCTATTTAGAATCTTATGCAAGGCTATATATATAAAGCAGGCTTACTTCCTTCAAAAACAGAAAAAGAAGAACATAGTTGTTGTTAGCAAGAATGCTGTGGCAACTGACTCCACCTGGAGACAGACTGGGTTTAAATAGCCTTAAAGCTGCATCTGGCAGATGTACCCAATAGCTCAGTGCATCCAGTCATTGTGAACCATGACTTGTGGAGTCCCATCCCCTTGAGAATGGACAAGACTGTCCTGTTCTAGTGGGCCTTCTACCTATGGAAAATGATAAGTGAATATTGCTCCCACGATTATGTTCCATTATGTATCAAAGATGAAGATGTGTTGCAGATCTATTAAAGCCACTTAAGCAGTTGGTCTTAATTAAAAGGCAGCCGGACATGAGGTCTTCACCAGAGGAAGTGAGACTGTGAACAGCTTGTTTTGAGATCCAGATGCCAGGAGCTCCGCAGCTGCAAGAAAGCTAATTCTACCCAAAGCCACAAGAACTTCAAAGAGGAGCCGCAGCTGCAGCCGCAGCCACAGTCACAGCCACAGCCACAGCTGAGCCCATACCCAACACTCAAGTCACAGATCCTTAGTCTGTCCATACAAGGTCAACAGCTGGATTTCAGCCTTATGATACCACGGCGAGAATCTATGTAAGCTATGCTCACATACATGTCCCACAAAAACCTGAGACAAAGATAGGCTGCCTTTAGCCATTAAGTGTAAGGAAATCTATATGGTAGCCATAGAAAACCAGCCACCTGTGTGACTACAGGTAAGTTATATTATTGTGGTACCTGAAACATGGAGAAGTCATAGTAGCAATGTCATGGTTGTAACAAGGATTAAAGAGGTTAGAGAGTGAACTGTAATGAGTTTCCACCCCATAGCCAATATGCTATTAAGTATTAAAATGAATATTAGAATCTTTATTTTGGAGCTGAAGAAACTTGGTTTCAACAGTGTTAAGCCAACATGCCCAAGTTCAAATCTTAACAATTGCTAGCCCTTCCTTTGTACAACAGTGAATGTCAACCTTTCTCTCCTTCCTTATGTAGCAGAAAATCCAATAGAATTATTATATCTAGAGTAAACATTAGAGTGAGATAGTTGTCTTCCGGAAGTCCTCTGATCTTGAAAAAAAAAAACACTGTTGAAAACAGGGATTTCTATACTCTATAGAGTTGTTTTCTGGAGCCTTTGCATGACTTTGGTCACAAGACAGTCCTGACATACCTGAAGTGTCTTGCATTATTGAGTACTGCCAACTGTACACAGTAAGGACTGCAGGGGTGTGACATTTTCCCTCATGAAACATATAGATTAGATTAGGGGCATTGGTATAAAGAGCTTGTTTTACACCTCCACCCCCACTGGGAAAAAAAAGAAAAAAGAAACGTTTGTGAACAATCAATAAATATGCTTTTGCACAGCACTTTGATGCTGATCCACAGAGGCCGGATCTCCCTGCTACCAGCAAGGCCTTAGCTCGTTCTTAAGTGGCCCTTTTTCTTTGATCATCCCACATGACCAAGAACACCAGCGTCCTCACTTTTCTACCTTTAGCCAGCTCACGTTCTTTACACCCTACCAGCCACTTTAGGAACTTTGGACACTCATCTCCTCACTTTGGAAATGGTAGAAGGTGACAGTCTCTTAAGTTGTAGCACTGTGATTGATCCAATCCGATCAATGAATTCTCCACGTTATTTTTCATCCCCACCCACAGAAACCCTTCAAAGAGAATGACTCTGCCTCTTAACTTCTGGCTTTTCCCTCTTGATCCCATTCAACCTCGGAGTAACTTGCTGAGCTGTATGCCTGAGTTACAAGGATGCCCAGGAAAAGCAAACAAAACCCGCTTTGGAGAGCTCCAGTCACAGTGTGAGCCGATTGCTCTGGTACCACAAATGATGCAGAAGGCAGGCGACATTCAGGGGAACAGGCACTTCTCAGTTCTCAGACCAAAAGGGAAAAAACAAAAACAGAGTTGAAGAGACTCCCTGCCTGATGTAGCTACACTTGTCTGTAACCTCAGCATTAATAAGGTACAGTCTGCAGCATTCGGGAGTTCAAAGTTAGTTTCAGCTACAAAGACAGTTGAGTTTAGCTATATAGAGAGTTGAAGGGCGACATAGGCTGTGTGAGGCCCTGACCCTGTCTCAAGCATCAGAAAGAAGAGCAGAAAGGGAGAGGTAAAGAAAGAGCCAGAACAGTGTGAAGGGGTGAGGGAGGGTGCGTGGGCACAAGAAGCACTGGCCAGTCATCTGGTTTTGTAAAAGAGTCATGTATGGAGAGGTGGAATCGGGAGGGTCAGAATTTCTGTACAAGGCCATTCTGAGCTACATCTCAAGTTAGGATCAGCCTGAGACTCACAGGGCTCTTTTTTATTAATTAATAAAAACACAGAGTTGTAGAACTCATCCACAAAGATTGTAAGTCGAGGAGCTGGCATCTTAAAACACAGCCCAGGGATTTTCCAAACAGGAGATTCCAGAGATATATTTTGGAAAAAAAAAAAACAAAAAACAAACAAACAAAAAAAAAAAACCAAAAAACAGCACTTACTGTACCTGGCAATATATCATGCAGGATTCTTAGTTGCAGGCAAAAGACCCCAACTCTTGAGTTCAAAGAACAATGGGGAGATCATATATTTCCAGGAAGGCCAGCAAAATCGAGCTCAGAGGCTGCATTTCCAGGAACACCACCTCAAATCTCATAGAAGTCTCAGTAGACCAAAAACACTACCCAGCTGTCTCTGCAATAGCGCAAACAAAGGAGTCTACAGCTTCCTCTACTCCTACCACAAATTGTTGCCGTGGAAACTATGTGCAGTTGCCTGAAGGTTTTCCACATGCCTGCAGTTTCCATATCACAGATAACACAAATAAAAATGTTCATCAGTTATGCCCAGGTCACATACCTGCAGCCTGGCTCTAAAGAGGAGTGAGCACATCACATTCTATAGAAGGCAATGAATATGCCAATTTAGAAACATATGTGTTAGGGTGGGTGGTGGAACACACCAGTAAGCTACGGAACCAAATGAACAAAATCATCCTTGTAATGACTTTCTATCTGTATAAACTGTTCGGTTCAAATATCTTAAATACCAACATTAATTAGCTTGACACAGCTAAAATAATGACTTTGAGCTTTCGCACATAAGTTTATAATTCAGTGGTAGAAACCAACTCCATCCAAATATAAGATGAAGGAAGTTCACAGTTGGGCCGGCCTATTGCTTTTTTGAACTGTTTATTGCTTGATGGCCTTGTTCTGATATGCATTTTTGTATTTTTTAAGTTCCCAGTTCTAGATCAGTGGCTCTCAAAGTACAGATGAGGTATCCCGAGACGCTCCATGGGATGTTAAAGATTAGTACTATTTTCACAATATTACTCTAGTGTTTGCTGTCTCCCACACGTGTGGGTGAGTACTGAAGGGACAGGTGTTGGCTCAGGACCCCCAAGACCAAGCTCCCAGTGTGAAAGAGATTTATTTGCCACAGAAGGTCAGAGGGTAGGGAATATGAGACAAAGACAGGAGGAGATAGAGGACAAGAGAGAAGGGGGAAAAGGAACAAGGGAGAGGGGAAGGGAATATTTGTCCCGGAGGGACAAAGGACTGTTGCTACTAGATAGAGACAGAAATGGAATAAAGAAAAACATTGGTTTATAAAGGTAAAAGGGGAGCCTCTGTGTTAGGATGAGTTGATTAATTTAATTGGGCGTATCAATTAAAGTGGTCAAAATGGGGCTTTTTATTGTTGGACTTCAATAGTTTGGTACCTGGCCTGTGGTAGCTAGCCCCAGAGGGGAGGAAGTGGCTGAATATGTGGATAGACCTTTGTGGCTCGCATTAGGAATGTAATCTAATGGTTTGTAGCAAGGCAGAGGGAACGAGGGAGGAGGGCAAGGCCTGCCAGAGCCATGCTTGCCATGCTCGGACTTGCTAGAGTCCCTTCAAGCACTTGTGGGTGTCTGAAGGAATGTGCACAGGTGCCAATGAGCGTGGAGGTCACAGGTCAAGGTCGGGTCTTCCTCCATCACTTCTCCACCGCATGGTTTTGAGACAGGATCTTCATTGAATCTGACTCTCACTAGTCAGCAAGCCCCAGAGACTCTGTTGACACCGCCTTCCCAGGGCTGCGGTTATAGACACACCCTTTCTGGACCAGCTTTTGTGTGGGCGTTGAGGCTCGAACCCCAGTCCACAAGCTTCCAAGGCAAGCACTTTATCAATAAAGCCATCTCTAAGCTCTATTATTATTATTAGTAGTAGTAATAGTAGTAGTAGTAGTAGTATCAATCTCTCATAGTTGTGTTTTAGAGAGTTCCAAGGGGGTAAAGTAATGCATAGAACCTTCACTTCAATACTCTTAATGTCTGTTTTATCATCTACTACTGTAAACAACACACTTAAAATTGCATAAGTACCTTTAGTAATGTTTTAGAGGGCAAAACGTTTAAGCACTGGTTTTATAAGATAAAAAAGCAAAGAAGCAACATAAAACAAAAACAAAACAATCCACCAAACCTCCTCCTATGCTGCCAGTGCATCCTAAAATAAAGCAAGCTACATGAATCTAACACAGGGAACGGCAATGCCAAGGTCGCCTTTCATTCATGCTACTGGAATCTTGAAATAAGGAGAGAATTTAAACAGCAATCAGCGCCTGGCTTTACAGAACTGAGGCCCACAAGTACAGTGGCCTGGTAAATATCCCACAGTGCCATTCTCTTTCTGATATGAATGTGTCTTTTGCAGTAGATACAGAGCGTACTGCTCAGACCCACATTTCCCGCCTCTAGGGCCATGTCACCAACTCATAGACGACAGAGTGTGGTGATCAAGGTGTGGATCCTGAAGAGGAATGATCACAATGACTGAGCATGATGGGAAATGTAGGTGACCCTGGGTTCCCATGACACAGGAACTTAAGACAGCAGAAAGTCAGTGGTCACCAAGAGTCAACCAGAGACAGCACAGTTCATGTTGGTATCACGCTGGGGAAGGGTGAAGATGTGGAACCTGTAGGAGAAAGCAAAGCAGAAGCAATTCTCTTAATAAGAGAAATGAATGAAAGGTGAGGGACTGGGGCAGAGGAGAGTCCTGAGAGAGGAAATAGTTCAACTGTTTGGTCCAGAGTGCTCCGTAGTATTCATTGTAGAAACTGGACAAAGACTGAGGTGATTTCTACTGAGATTGGTTAGCGCTTGGGACCTGTCACAGGTTTAGCTGATTAAGAGGTAACATCAGTCCATGTTCCGGTCTAGTCCGGAGATGGTCACACTCTACTCATGTGCTGCCCATCACACTCCTACTCACACACACACACACACACACACACACACACACACACACACGCACTCACTCACACATTCTCACACTCACACACACAAACACATATATACACACTCCCACACATACACACTCCCACAAACACATTCACACAAACACATTCACACACATACATACACACACACAATCACACATAAACACACACATATACACACTCACATATACATACTTACACACACACATATATTCACACTCACGCGATCACACAAACACTCACACACACACACACACACACACACACACACATACACACACACACATCTATCTCTGACTTCTGCTTTGTCAGCTGCTGACCTTGACCGTCTGCAGCTGTTAGATCTGGCTGGTATTATTACCTTTGACCTGACCTTGCAGGTGTTCCAGGCTGTTGACAGTCTGTGCCCTTTGTTCTCACATCTATGTGGCCGGCATCAGTGTCATGTAGCAGTGTCCAGAACACGTTCCTCTTGACGTTCCTCACGAAAGGGTGCTGTAAAGCAGGTGGCCGGCCTGCTAACGCTGGCTCAGAGGCCTCCCCTCCTCTTTTCTGGCCCAGCTTGGTTACCTGATGGAGAGCTACAAGCCCTTCGGTTTCTCCTCTCTAATGTCCCCGCCTTACCTGTTTTACCTCAGCACGTCTGTTCTCATCCTCACATTTGTGATAACGTAGTTTTACCATGAGTCCTTAACCTATGGTGAGGAAACTTCCGTCTCAGAGGGATGCATATGCCAGTGCTTCACCCGCCCCTCCCCCTCTAGCCAGCTGACGTCACGTGAAGGTGAGATGTGTCAGAAGGATGAGCCTTGACAAGCCAGGGAAAAGAAAAGAGCACCTTAGTTTGCTTACACTCATACAACTTAGATGGATGCAGATTTCTCTCTTGCTGAGTGCTTTGAGTGACTGTTTAGGAGCTGGCCCGTCATCTGCCAAAGAAAAGACTGAGGACTACGGCCGTACTAATATGAGGACACAAGCCTGTCAGTACTGTCTTTCCCTGGCCTCTGCACCTGTTTGCTTGCTCACCACCCTTCCTCTATCTCCCCTAAAACTGGCTTCTCCAGAATCAATATCACACAGTCTCTCAGTTCTGCAGTGAGCTGCAGTCTGGAAAGCTACCTTTGGTTGTCACGAATAGTTAATTTGGTTGTTTACAGTAAACTTTAACCTTTGAGTCAATGGTCACCGTTGAATACTCGGAAGATTTCAGATGAAAATTGTATTTTCAGTTGTGTGTGTGTGTGTGTGTGTGTACAGAAAGCAGAGGTCAGTGTAGGGTTGTCCTCTTCTGCTGTCCAGTTAATTTTTGACAAGGTCCTTCACTGAACCTGATGCTCATGGACTTAGTAAGGCCAGCTGGCCAGCCAGCCTCGGGACTGTGTCTCTGCTCTCTACTGCTAGAATTGCAAGCAAGCATGCACCACCATCTCGGCCTTCTCCTGTGTGTTGGGGACACTCATGCATGTCTTTACATTTAGTAGCAAACTCTGCCAACCAAGCTGTCTCCCCAGTCCCAGCCAGCCAGCTGTCAGAGATCGGGACCATGAAGCCTAAGGCCCTGTACTTAGGTACTTACAATATTTAGTTGTTTTATCTGTGGATTGGAATCAGAGAAATGGAAGCAAGGTTCTGATAAAGAAATCAAAGCCATTTTTATTTATTTATTGCCCAACAGGAGAGAAGGCAAACAACTTTAGAGCTAAGAGGATAAGCAATTGGTACTTCCTGGCAGGAAGCAAACCCTGTAACCTTAACTCAGGAGGAGAGCCAGCTTGAGGTGGGCCGTTCTAACTCTTTACATTTCATCAGCTAACAGGGAAGAGAGGTTGACAGGACTTCAAGTGCTACAGATAAAATGGTGCAATTTGCAGAATCAGAAATACACTGAAGCAGAATATCAGAGGCCATACAGAAGTATTGCACATCATGCAAGAAGAAAATATCATTAACTGTTTGAAGTGAAGGTCCCATGTGCCAGCAAGCATTCAGTGCGAACAGTCGGTACTCACACGCGGTGGAGGTAAACTTGGTTCTAACATCTTGTTAATGGTCCTTAGTGGTCCTCCAGGCTGGCACCCTCATTCACACATGGCCTGGCCGCACTGCTCTCACACATAGAGCTGTCTGACAACATCCATCAGAAATGTGTGAGTCTCAGCCTGCTCCTTAACCTCATTTTCAGTACCATCTACATTCTTCAGATTTGATAAGATCTAAATGACAACCACGAGTCACTTAACCTGAAAGACCTTCTGGAGGTTCTGCCTTTCCCCTAACCACTTCCCTAACACAGCCTCTAGAAAAAGGTAATTATTTTCCTCTTAAACTGACCTTTTACAGAGGGGTAGAGAGCCTCGGGCCTCCAGCTGGTCCTGACCTAAGGGGCTTGGGAATGTGGGTGCCAGAAGTACTCGCGTTCACAATGAGGACAAAGAAGCCAGCCCTGTCCCAGGGAGTCAGTCAGTTGACCGCAGCCCAGGGAAGGAAAGAAGTACTCAGAGGGTCTGTGTCAAAAGGGGCCTCATCCTTGAATCTCCTCCAAATGACAGTGGAGCAGCTGACTGTCCTTCCAGATAAAAGCAGTAGCCTCTTGCCATTTGATTCCCTACTCACTGTCAGGTCTCAATTGCCCTCAAGGGCTGGGGGACAGTGTGAGTCTCTTAAAATATGGAGCAAATAATGACAAGAATGGACAGAAGAAAATATCTGGCTAGTATTTTGTCACTTCTTTGTGTCAGGGTTTTTTTACCCTTCTCCCTCTTTCTCTGCCCTCCCCCTCTCCCCTGGTCTCCCCACTGCTTTCTGAAGGGCAGGGGATGTTAGAATCTAGGGTTTCCCATGCTGGACAAGTATGCCCCACTGAGAACATACTTAGACCAATTTTGTAGGCTTTTTTACCCCCTTCAGAATCAATTTATATTTTTTTGTCTTAAAAATGTGGATTTTTTTTTTAAGCTGGACAGTTTTGGCTCATGCTTTTAATCCCAGCACTTGGGAGGCAAAGGCAGGCAGATCTCTGTGAGTTCAAAGTCAGCCTGGTCTATAAAGTGAGTTCCAGGGCAGCCAGGACTGTCTTGTCTAAAGAAACCCTGTCTAGAAAATACAATAGAAAGAAAGAAAGAAAGAAAGAAAGAAAGAAAGAAAGAAAGAAAGAAAGAAAGAAAGAAAGAAAGAAAGAAAAGGAAAGGAAAGGAAAGGAAAGGAAAGGAAAAGAAAAGAAAAGAAAAGAAAAGAAAAGAAAAGAAAAGAAAAGAAAAGAAACAACCAATCAAAATCAAATAAAGAAACAAAAATAGCAAAAAGCGCTTAGCTCTTCTTCAGGAAAAGGTACTCAGAATTCTGACCCTCTTTCATCCACAACAGCAAGCAGTGTTTTCTAGAATACGTAAAAGAATCCACAGACAGCACTCTCCTGACAGGCTCTACACTTATGAAAGAGCTGGGGACATCTCTACCCAGCAGCATCCCTGTGCCACAGTGACCTGGATAAGCAGGTAAGGTGCTATCAGGTGAGAGAACAGACCAGCTCATGCCATCTGCACACCTCGGTTCTTGCTGGGCAAACCAACAACCTTTCTTGTCCCCAGTGGGTTAGAGTTCATTTTCCAGGGAGAACAGGGTGTAGCTTACTTTAATTGGAGGCACAGAAAGGAAATTATTGTCTCCTAGGCCTTGAGCTGCAAAGATCTTATCTGCTTTAGATAAAGGGAGAGGGCCACTCCCACACCTTCAAAGGAAGACTCACAAAGAAGGACCTCTTAAAGCTGCAGGCCTGTTTTAGGAGGGCATATCAGTTAGATGCAGCACCCCCCTTCATTTTGAAAGAGTCTAAGAGCAGAATACTCTGATTACTTAAAGTACACATCTATGGTTCTTAGAAGAAAAGTGCCATGGCCCAGATGGCATCTTATCTATGCCAAACTATGCGTAAAATAAAGGCATGCACAACTCGAATTTGCCAATTAATAATTGAATGTTAAAATTCCTTAAAGTTGCTAAGACTTAGAAATTCCAAAAGTATTACTGAAGAACACATTTCCCAAAGTTAAAAGGAATCTCTGGGGAAATAAAAGGATGTGAATGAAGCAAAGAGGTGAGAACATGAGAAGCAATTTCTGTTGAAGGTTGTTTTGTTTTTTACCCCCTCACCCCAACTATACCTGTTAACCACTACCCTACCCGTGTGTGAACACCTACCTGGTGTCAGGTTCTGTCTCCTCCCTGCAGGTCTGTCTTTTTTTTTTTTTTTTGATATGATTTTTTTAATTTATTTTCTATATTCTTTGTTTATATTCTAAAAGCTTTCCCCTTTCCCAGCCCCCCCCCATATGTCCCATAAGTCCTCTTCTCTCCACCCATTCTCCTATCTTTCCCCCTCCCTTTTCTCTGTCCTGGTACTCCCCTACAATGCTGGATCAAGCCTTTCCAGGATTAGGACCCTCTTCTTCCTTCTTCATGGGAATCATTTGATATGCTAATTGTATCTTCAGTATTCAGAGCTTCAGGGCTAATTAATAACCACTAAGTCCTGGATACCCCAACACACCAGAAAAGCAAGATTTGGATGTAAAATCACTGGTCATGATGCTGTTACAAGAACACATGAAGGACATAAATAAATCTCTTAAAGAAAGCTAGTGTTGGGGTTCTGTCTACGCTCCACCCCATACCTACCTGGCAATAGCCAGTTATGCCCCGCCCCGGAGATCTGGCCCACTATAAGAGGGGCTACTTGCCCCTCCTCTCCCTCTCTTTGCTCTCTGCTCTCCCACATTCTCTTACTTCTCTGCCTCTCTTACTTACATTCTCTTACTTCTCTGGCTCTCCTCCCTCCCCCTCTCCACATGGTCATGGCCTGCCACCACTCTACTTCTCTACTCTCTCTCTCTCTCTCTCTCTCTCTCTCTCTCTGCCTATTTCTACCACTAACTCCCATCCCCTGCTCTGAATAAACTCTATTCTATACTATGCCTGTGTGTGTGGTCCCTTTGGGCACCTTCCCCCACGCTGCCTAGCCACACTCCCCTAACCCCTTTTACTCCCCCTTTTTAAGCCCCTTCAGCTAGAAGTCCTTACAAGGGCAACACAAAAATCACTTAAAGAAATTCAGGAGAATATGGGTCAAACAATAGTAGCCAATAAGGAGGAAATGCAAAAATCACTTAAAAAAAAATACAGGAGAACTTTGATCAACAGGCAGAAGTCATGAAAGAAGAAACACAAAAATCTCTCAAAGAATTACAGGAAAACACAAACAAGCAAGTGAAGGAACTGAGCAAAAACATCCAGGATCTGAAAACAGAAGTAGAAACAACTAAGAAATCACAAAGGGAGACAACTTTGGAGATAGAAAACCTTGGGAAGAAATCAGGGACCATAGATGCAAATATCAACAACAGAATATAAGAGTTAGAAGAAAGAATCTCAGATGCCGAAGATACCATAGAAACCATGGACTCAAAGGTCAAAGAAAATGCAAAATGCAAAAAGCTTGTAACCCAAAACATCCAGGAAATCCAGGACACAATGAGAAGGCCAAACCTAAGGATTATAGGCATAGATGAGAGCGAAGATTTACAACTTAAAGGGCCAGCAAATATCTTCAAAAAATTATAGAAGAAAACTTCCCTAATCTAAAGAGAGAGATGCCCATGACTATACAAGAAGCCTACAGAACTCCAAACAGACTGGACCAGAACAGAAATACATCCCGTCACATAATAATCAAAACCCCAAATGTACTAAACAAAGAAAGAATATTAAAGGCAGTAAGAGAAAGAGGCCAAGTAACATATAAAGGAAGACCTATCAGAATCACACCAGACTTCTCACCAGAGACTATGAAAGCTGTCTTGAATGAACAGTCTATGTAGAGAGGTCTGAAGGTAACCAGCCATTGAGACTGGAGGCACTACGATAGGGAGTATTAAATACACCACTCTTAGGGAGAATTTTATAGATCTACATATTTTGATGTGCATAAAGGTTTGTCTGCACGTGCGTTATGTGTACCACATGCATGCCCAGTGCCTGTGGCGGTCATTAGAGCACGTCAGATAACCTGGAACTGGAGTTACAGACAGTTGGAAACACAAACCAAACCCAGGTCCTCTGCAAGAGCAGCAAGTGTCCTTAACTACTGAGTTAACACAACACTGATGATGATGACAATGGTGATGATGATGATAAGTTTCTAAGATCGAGTATTTCTGAAGGAAACAGTTTTGATATATATTAACTCCTCCTGATGTAAAACACAAACATTAACCCTTTTTTTGTTTTGTTTTGTTTTTTTTTTTTTTTCTTTTTGAGACAGTGTTTCTCTGTAGCCCTGGCTGTCCTGGAACCCACTCTGTAGACTAGGCTGGCCTTGAACTCAGAAATCTACCTGCCTCTGCCTCCTAAGTGCTGGGGTTAAAGGCGTGTGCCACCACCACCCGGCTTTAACCATTATTTTTGATATTTCAATTTCACTTCTATATCTGATAGTAGCAAGGCTACTTTTTTTACTTGACTCTTTTAACCTGTTGTGGGTTTCAAAAAACCTTCTAATATCTCACTGAAAGTACTAGTTTCAGTCCTTCCTCTCTTTTAACCTATTTCATACCACTCAATGAATTATGTAAAAATTACAAAATATACCTAGGTATGGATTTGTAGCAAGCATTCATCTATGAATGAGCTACAAGACTAGCCTGAATGTGCCCATGAATTCCATTTTTATTTTAAACACATAGTGTGCTCTTCTTTCCCTCTATTATAGTGAGTCTCAACCTTCCTAATGCCACAACCCTTTAATATAGGTCCTTATGTTGTGGTAACTCCAATCATGAAATTATTTCTGCTGATACTTCATAACTGTAATTTCACTGCTGTTATGAATTGCAATGTAAGTTTACAGGATATCTGACATGCAACTCCCATGGGGGTTGTGATCCACAGGTTGAGAACCACACACTGTCGTCTCATGGGAAAGAGCCAGCGGAGTTTACAGGGGAGATGGTAATAAAGTACTATCTGTCTCCTTTATCACATCAAACAACAGCAAGACAGCAAGACAGCTGCCATGGCGGTAACAGGTACTGTTAGTATAGACCTTCCTTCTCTAATGGAATCGTGCATCAACACTCTTGACCTCAGACTGCGGTGAAGATAGCCTCTCAGATGACAGACACAGGAGTTTAAGCCCTAGACTTGTAACCCACAGCCAGAACATTTGAGTTCAAATTCCAAGTTGTCTTAGACTGAGGTAATGCTGGACAAACACGCGGCACAGCCCTCCCAGCCCTTCCCTCCATTCTGTGCATGAGAAAAGGAAAGCTTCTAGAACAGGTAATAAAATTGAGCCAAGATAGAGAAAGGAAGCTAAGCAAGGAGCCTCGGTTCAGCCATGGCCCTGCAGGGATTCCAGTCATTCCTTAACCTCTGAAAGTCCCCAATGAAACCCAGGGGAGGGTCAGATCCCCGGCCCTCAGATGAGAAAGGCAGAATTGACTGTAGAAGTGGTCTTCAGTCTAGCATCACAAATATATGACTCAGTATCCCTGTGCCCAAGACATAAAACAAACATTCATTCACATCTTTTCCCTTAGGCAGGATGATTCGGTGTCTGTGCCTGGCCACATAAACACAGTTAGTTATTCTAGAAGGACCCAGCTCAGTTCAAACTATCCAGTACTTCTTAAGATAAAATTCTAAATGTTGTGGCATGTAATGGACATTTTCTAAACTTATAAACAATAAACAGATTAAAGCAACATTGCTATCTTGAATAGGTAGAATTCTGAGCTTTTTAAAAATGGTGAGTAGTCAATTAATATGCAATATAAAATATACTTGGTAAATAAATTTTAGGTGTCAAGAAGATACTTAGATTTCAAATGCATTTTTTCTATTCATAAATACAGGATGATAATTTTGTTTTCCTGTTGACAAATCTTTAAAAAAAATCCAGAAATTATTCACTTCAAACATAAGTCACTCATTTTACCATATCCTGTAATATGCTTCCCTTTATACCAAATATCTTTGCAAAACATAATATTCAAAGGTACTTAGTTCAACAGACCCATTTTTAAATGACATAATTTTCCTGCTTGCCAGGTTGACTGAAGCTCTGAGTTAGAGGACCAGTTCTTAGCCATGATTAATTAATTATATTTTCATAAATTTCCTAAGAAGAGCTCTCCAACAAATGATGTTAGTCTGACATTACTATTTGAAAGCAGGCAAGCAAACAAAATTCCTGATTCCCCAAGGTTCTCCAGCCTTGGAGCTCTGCACTGTCCATCTTGCTCCTGTGAGCAACTGCATTTACATTTGGTGTCACAGTAGATGAGTTCTTCAGTGCAATGGAGAAATGCTATAAAAGGCTGTCTAATGACTCTAACTGTAGGGTGGCAGGGTTTGGAGTAGGGAGGATTAACACAGGGTTTACCCACACACCCTTTGGACTCTCTAGTAATACACAACTCTTCAAGAGGTCCTTATGACAATGGAGTGCTTAAAAAGTGATCATTTCCTAGTGCTGCCATCTCTCCCTCCCTGTCGGGAACAACTCTTTAATGCTGATGTAATGTTCTTCTGAGTGTAGTTCCTGGACCACCTGGACCACAGCAGCAAGAATGAAGTGGGAGATGCTGGCAACAATGAAGTAAATCCTTAGGTCCCAAATGAGTCAGAATTTCTGGGAAAGATGCCCTTGGCATCTCTCTCAAATGTCTCTCTTTTTTAATGCAGCAGTCCAAGACATCTTTATTTACATCAAAACTTGAGACACTGCATCAAGTAAAAATTCTCTATGACAGTAATAGAAAACCATCTAAAATATGCCTAGCCTTCCCTCAGCTGGCACCTCTTTAGGTTTCTATGAAGTAAGAGGTATCTCTCCTCTTCCTCAGCCCTCAATCTGCATCCCCAAAATGGATTTTCCATCTTTGCACTTGATGGATGTGTCTTTATCCTGCAGAATACAGCGGTTTCTCATAGCTGCCATTTAACTGGAGCTGCAGCTGTGTCCCTTCATTTCCATGAAGGCGTCCAACTGTGACTTCTCACCAATATCAGCCAAGGATACATCTATCTTTCGTACAATGCTGTCTGCTGTTCCAAATAAACTTATTTCTCCTTTCATTTATTCGTCTTCACTCCTTAAGCCCTGACTCTGAACAAGAAAGGGGTGAAACAATGAGGAACAAAGACCTAAGGGAAATTTCTGCCTCCTGATATGCCAGGGGCCAGGGCTATGGCAGAAAGGCAAAGATGTTAAACAGCTGCATCTTAGAAGATTGCGGCACCTACTGCAATGTTGACACAAAGAAGTAAGCAGAGTTTAGCATTTCTTTTTTTGTTTTTTGTCTTTGTTTGTTTGTTTGTTTGTTTGTTTGTTTGTTTCGAGACAGGGTTTCTCTGTGTATCCCTGGCTGTCCTGGAACTCACTCTGTAGAACAGGCTGGCCTCAAACTCAGAAATCCACCTGCCTTTGCCTCCCAAGTGCTGGGATTAAAGGTGTGCGCCACCACCACCCAGCGAGTTTAGCATTTCTTAAGCAAAAAAATAATTGCAGGAGTGATATCACTGTGACCAGAAACATGGCATTGGTTTGTCTGATTATTGGAGAAGTGAATTTTGAAGATTTAAGCTGTGCTGTAAAAATTTCCCCTCTTTGTTTTCTTCCTTCCTTCTTTCTACCTTCCTTCTTCCCCCTCCCTCCCTCCTTCCATTCTTTCTTTCTCTTTCTTTCTTTCTTTCTTTCTTTCTTTCTTTCTTTCTTTCTTTCTTTCTTTCTTTCTTTCTTTCTTTCTTTCTTTCTTTCTTTCTCAATGAAATTAGGACATATTTTGTAAGCAGTGGTTTTAAGAGTATGCACACATTTTGCTACTGGCTAATTTTAGCAACTAAAAACGACTTTTGTCTGAAACGATTATCGTGGTATTTGAAAAGGGTTAACTTTTCTGTTGACGTCATTCCTTACATACTTATTAGTTTAGCAGAACTTCTCAGATGCAAGTTGCTATGTTTTTATATCATGTTTGAAAAAGTTAAGCTGTCTAATGAATCTATCCATGGTGGGAGATATACTGAGGATAAGGACAGAGTCTCCCATCTTCTAGGCATGTACTTTAGCATCAAGTCCTTCCCTCAGCTGCCAGCATTAGACAGCTGGTACATCCATGAGATAGACCAGATCTCCAGTGGTAGCCAAAGTCTCCCTTGTTAAGGGCTGCTTCCCAGATAGAGGATAGCACTTCTGAGATCTTGTGGAATCTCTAAGAGGTGCATCCTGGTGAAAAGAAATGACGTCGGTATGTCCATCCCTTGATGGGGGTACTGGATCCCACACAGGAGTCAGTGTCTCTGTCTCTATCACTCTCTTTCTCTCACCCTCCTCTTTCCCATGTACCCTCTTTCTTCTTCCTGGCCTCTAAGAAGTGAGCAGCTCTTCTCCACCATTAGCTTCCCATCTTGAGGCTCTCTTTTATCACAGATTCCATGGTAATGGAGCCAACTCCTTACCCTAATCTTGGGTATTTTATTCACTCCGAGAGGCAAAGTTGACAAAGGTAGATCTTCAAATTCGCCAATTATAAGATAACATAAAAGTATGTCTACCTCTTGTTTAAGATTCTGACAACTTAATTGTTAGACACTTTTGGATAAATAGCTCTCGGCCATGTCTAGATTAGTGTAACGAAAGGCTTAAAATACAGGTTGTATTTTGTTTTCCTAAGCAAAATATCCTTCTCCTTGCCTCAAATTATAATTGGGAAATAAGCAATGAGTTTCCTGAGGTATATTTAACTTTTTGTTTAATTCTCAATCCTGGTAATAAGGTGATCTGTCCAAATAAGGCATTTAGTACATATTTACAAACTTGAACTTATCTGGCTGTGATGGATAAAGTTAGGAGAAGATAAGATGTGACTCAGACAGGAGACAAAGTGTATCACTATGGAAGGAAGTAGCACCCAAGTCTGGACTAAAGACAATGAAATGAAATATAGTTTTGGGGGGAATTCTGAAGGATACTCACAGAATTCAGAATCAACCCAATTACAACAGGATGCAAAAACATAAGTGACAGCAGAGATGGAAATTGGAAATGGTCCTTACCAATATCCAACCAATCACACAGCCCACAATCCCAACTCTCAACCAACCTAACAACTACATCTGTAGATTTAATTTGCTCTCCAAAATGTCTTTCAAGCCTGCATCTTCTGTCTGGTCAAGAGGGCCATTCATACCTGCCACTTTATCTGTCCATATTGCTGGAAGAGATTTCATACTATCTCTATATACTCCTACCTCATTTCACTCTGATTAACTCTTATATGACATACATTGTGGCCTGTTAATACCTGACTTGGACATTGCCATTTCTTTGCCTAAAGCTCTTAAATGGATTGTCATTCTTAATATCATAGTTATAAATATAATATCTTACTTATATTTATATAAGACTTAAGACTTAAGACTATGTTTTAAGACCCCCCCCCCCCAGTGGATATCTAAAACCACAGATAGCACAAAATTTTACAAACATTCTTTTTCCCCTAGGCATGTATAAGACAGTATCACTTATAAGTTAGACACATAAAAGATTTATATTAACTAATGACAAAATAGAGCAATTATAATAATATATAAAAGATTTAATGAGGTAGGGTAGAGCAAGGTATGGTGCCTTTGGGAGGAGTTGGGGAGGGGTGAATATAACTAACATGCATTGTATGAAATTCTCAAATAATGAACTGTAAAAAAAATTGAAAAGAGATTCATGAATGTTGAATTGCTCACTCAAAATATTGTATTATACCCACATTCTCTCTTCTCGGTCACAGGTAGCTGAAACCAGAGGGCTCAGTGTCATGGATGAGAGGGGACACACTGCAGGTAGTGCTGCAAAGGTCATTCTGAGCCCCTGGCTCTTTCCGAGCCTCCATTCACACCTCACCCCACATACCTGCATCTTCAGTTACTGACAGGCCTCATGCAAAGTCAATGCACATGTACTCCCCACCCCCAACCTATCTACACGTCTCCTTCCTACCCATGGTCCCAGTGATGGCTTCAGTATCTCTTCTGCAGGCAGGATGCGTTGACCACTACCAGTGTACACTCTTAATTACACAGACCTGAATAAACACTAAATAAACCATAATCAAGGGATTATCTACAAAACAAAACAGAACAGAACAGAACAAAACAAAACACGAAAACAACAAACCAAACCCAAGCAAAAATCCAACCCAAAACAAACCAAAAATCCAAAAAGACTTCACAAGTGCTCCTAAAAACCGTAAAAAAAAAAAAAACAACCATGAAAACCGGAAAGACTGAGGAATGATTTAAGATTTGAAGACCCTGAGGAGATAAGACAACTAAGTGTAGTGTGCAATCTTGGACTGGTTCCTCTACCAGAAGAAGGACTTAAGTAAAATTTGAAACAAGTCAAAGATTAGACAGCAGCAGCATACCGTCTGCAACTGTTAATATTTAGAGAATCCGTGTAAAGGAAGGGAAGAAATCTTGTATGCTACTTCTACAATCATTTGGCAACCTACAATTATTTTTAAAAGAAATGTTTTATTTGTATCTAAATTAATATATTAAAATGTTTCTATTAATCCTTTGAGAATTTCATCTAATATGCTTTGATCAGATTCACCATTTAAAGCCCTGCCATAGCCACCTTGTCACTTTCCCCACACAACTTTAAGTCACTACCCCCTCCTCCATGGTATGTGTTACCATACTTATTACTCTTAGGGGTGGGGCTGCCCTGAGTGTGGTTGACTTAACAGGTGAAGTCCCTTCTTTTGAGAAAGCTGCCCCTCCCTCTCCCAGGAGCTGTCAAATGCCAATGGCTCTTCAATGCTGGGACACCACGCCCACCAATACCCCATGATTCTGGCATTTCTCTCCTGGTTTCAGTTTGTACTAGAATGAAGTACTTTTAAAGTGTTCAAATAGCATCTTTGAATGCCAGCAAGTGAAATATAACAAAGTAAAATAATATTTGCATCAGTTGCAGCCCCTATATCATTCATCACCACTACATCAGATGAAACATTTGTAAATCAGTAGTTAAGAGACAAACTTGGATAAAGATGAGCAAGTAACAGGAACAAATTTTCTATAAATATTTACAGTTGTGTGTGATGTGAAAAAAAGTGTTTAATCTTGCTAGTAATTAAAACAAAATTAAAAAATCAACTGAATTTCAATACAGGGCGGTAGTTAAGTGTTTAGCCAGAAAGATATTTGACATTATCTCTACAAACTCCTGCTAACACTGATGGTTTGTTTCTGAACACAATGCAACAACAATAAGACTCCCCCAAATCAGTTTTTAATAAGACCACAAAAGGCCCCACACTATTCCATTCTAAGAACTCCAAGATCGCTCTGAGGATTGTATTCTGGTTTGTGCTTATGTGAAAATATATATGCGGTTCAGAAGGAATACATGATCTGGCACCACAAAAACACACCAAAGCAAAGTCTTGAATTTAAACTAGGTAATTTCATTTACTTGGCTGATAAAATTCACATAACTGATCAGACTTAGTAGTGATGATTCTGAAGAACATCTGTTCCTGTTGATCAAGCAGTTCTAATTCAAAAACAAATAAATTTTTAGATACCTTGCCTAAACACACACACACACACAGCAGTCGCATGTTTTGAACATATTAAAATTTTGAAATAAAAATTGTCATCAGAAGAGAATCATTTAAGAGAATTTGACAGATGGAGCCCTTAAGTAGACTTAAATGCTTGCATCCTGGACCATGGAACTGTCCAACTTTGAGCATCCAGTGAGAACATCAAGAAAGCACTTGAGGCAAGACATGCTTGTCTTATGGATGCATATGTATTTACCTTGTATTGTCATTGAGAGTTAAAATATCTGGTACAGAGCTGAATTTTTCTTAAATGTTTTCTCAAGGATTGGTTCATAGGAGACTTCCAGTTCAGTTTCTGTGTCATTTGCTCTAAGTGTGCATCCGTTTATGACTGAAAAGTTATATATTTTCTAAGCCTATAGGAGTGGGTTACCTAAGACTTGACTCCTTGACTGGTCCATTTCTCTATGTGCAAGGTGAGCAAGGAGGGAGATGTTAGTGTTACCCGTCAAGCATTATGACACCCAGTTGGCCGAAAGAGCAATTTCCTGGCTGCGGACATTTGTGAACATAGAGATGGAGAGAGAACCCTACTGCAAGACCTTTACAGATAGTGCTACTGAACTCAGATCCCGGAGTCCTTACCCATGCTCCCATTTCCTTTTATGATGACAAACCTATATTTGGCTCAAGTGATTTTTCTGTTTCTAGATGAAGTCTACATGGCTCAAGCTGAGAAATATATGTATTTGCATCACATAGACCATCCCTTGTTCAAAATGGCGCAGTTGTGTCTACTAGAGAAGATTCAAGCACCTTGGCCAACTCTTGAAGGCCATCTTGGTCTGCCCCTCTTCTCTCTCATGCATTATTAGACTGTAGTACTTACTACATCTTCTGCAGCCTCTCTTCGATCAAACTTATCTCCAAACACTGGGCATTCAGACGGACCCTTGCCATTATCCCTACAAACTCCTGCTAACATTGAGGGGTTCTGAGCACAAAACAACAGAACAATAATCCTCCCCCAAATCAGGTATTACACCAAGAACATAAAAGGTATCACATCATTCCATTCTAAGAACACGAAGGCAGCCCTCAGAGTATTGTTCCGGTTTGTGATTACATGAAAATGTATTTGTAGATCAGAAGAAATGCATGCTCAAAAATAAAAACAGAATTAAGTACCTGGATATAAAATTAGACTTTGTTTTTAGTTATATTTCTCTAGGTATATCTGACTATCTACCTGCAATTTCGAGAGAGGCTTCCAGAGTCCACCCCAACTTTCTGACAGAGAAACTATGTAGGCAGGATGGAAGGCACTGTTTGGACTAATTTGTGGTTTACCTTTCTAAGTCATTCAATGCTTGATGAAAGAAACTTGACTATATGTGTCATTAGAATATTTCTTTTGACAATTACATATTGACTTTTTTTTGCTAATTGGAAAAGCAAAGTTCTGCATCAGCCTGATTCCAAGTTAACTTTAATTTTATTTACATACTTGAGTCTTGCATCAATTTGGGGAGTAGTATCCCCGTGTAGAATGCCCGCACAAGCAGTGCCCTTCCAGGCCTTTCCTATCCCATTCCATCTCCTGGCTTAAATCTTTTACAGCTAGAGAAAAATTTTATGGGACAATTTAGAAACAACCCTATGAGGACAAAACAGACAGAAAAAAAAAAAAAAGAACTAGAATCAATCCACCGTTATTCCAAAGCAGGAACCCCTGAACAAGGTGTAGTTCTTTAGGTTTCACAGAAATGCACAGCCGTGGTGTTAAACGACAAGATGTTAGTGGTAGGACACGGAACAATATCCTGTCCAGGAAAAAAAATGAAATCATGGGTTCAGTAGATAAGAGCAATTCAACCATAATCCTATTACTAAATGTAGTTTTCCTTTTGATTTTAATTACAGGTGCCTGGTTGATTACTGTTCAGCCATTTGAGCGTGAGATACAGTGTTGTAAAGGGGACTGGCACCAGGGCTGCTTTGTGAACATAGGCAAATGCAAACAGGAAGTCAGCACACATGGAGCCAGAAAGGGTCAAAATGAGACATCCTGACATTCTGTTTCCAAATCAGCTCAATGAATCACCAAGTCAAATCACCAAAGTGACCGATTGGTAGTGGCTCATTAAAAGTTACCTCTCATAGGAACCTTTGCCAAATCTCTCACTCAACTGAGACGCCATTAAAGCACTAGTTATGGCAAATGTTTAAAAACCCAAACACCAAGATTCACCAAATCTCCAGTTCTGTCATCTGTAGTACAGCTAAAACTCAATACATTGAAGAGTTTAAGAAGGAATGAAAGTTTGGTTAAATGAAGAAATATCTAAATCAAAGGATAAAGGTGATTTTTAAAATGTCTTCAATGATATAATCCATCATTTATTGAGATTTATCGAAAACCAGGAAAAACTCACACCTGCTTTAGCGAGACACAACATCAAGACTGGAAATGTAGAACTCAGGCAAACAAGTCTGTGCTTAATACATGAGTCCCTGAGTTCAAACCCAGCCCTAAAACAAAAACAAACTGAAAACTGGGTATTAGCTAAGACTTCTCAAAGTAACTTACAAGAACAAAATTTACAAGGTTTGATGCAATGTTGTGAAAGTGCGTAAGTCAGTGATGGCAGACAAGAGCCACCTAGAGAAGACCTGAAGGAGCTGTCACTTCTCACCACCTCAAGGATCTCCCACCAACAATTAAAATCTGGACTCCGAGAACTAGATGCAGCTACTTAAGGAAGCCAAAGAACAGCTAGAATTTACTTTGCCCATATTCTCCAGAACATTCTGCCTGAGCTAAATTAAAAATGGAAATATAGCCAGGCGGTGGTGGTGGTGGTGGTGGTGGCAGCGGCGCACACCTGTAATCCCAGCACTCTGGGAGGCAGAGGCAGGCAGATTTCTGAGTTCGAGGCCAGCCTGGTCTACAGAGTGAGTTCTAGGACAGCCAGGGCTATACAGAGAAACCCTGTCTCCAAAAAACAAACAAACAAACAAACAAACAAACAAACAAACAAACAAACAAAAAACCCAAAAAACCAACAACAAAAAAAAATGGAGATATATTCATCACTGCATGGTGCTTGGAGAATGGAAGCTTCCGAGACTCTGGACCATGGAGAGAGGTAGATGTCACAGAGGTCCTTGGAATACTGACAGCCAATCATGCTGGACTCAGGACCTGCTATGCTTTTGAGGAAGAGTGTCCTCTCTATCTCAGGCATGGCCACTGAGAATGAAGGTATGTGTTGTGTATGCCAACTGCTCGGTGCAGGAAAGTAAAGAGGAACTCATTTTAAAGCAAACGTAAAAACACAAATTAGCACCAGTGAGAGGGCTCAGGTGGTAAAAGTACTTGCCACTACATCTACTGGCTTACGTTTGATCTCCAAAATTCAGAGGGTGGAAAAAGAGAACCAACTCCTAAAAGTTATTTTCTGATTTCCATATGGACTCAAGGCCAACATGCATATGTGTGTGTGTGTGTACACATATATATGTGTGTGTTTGTGTGTCTGTGTGTATTTAATAATTCCCTTTAAGAAATTGTTGTATTCTTCTCTTATATATTATATCCAAACTACTATAGGTTCCTCTCCTCACCTAAGACTCCCCCAGCACCGCCTCTCTCCCCACCTCCCAGAGAAGAGCAGGCCTCCCAGGGACATCAACCAAACAGCATAACTAGCTACTGACCAGGCACATACTCACATTAAGGCTGGAAAAAGCAACCCAGAAGGAGGAAAGGGGTCCCATGAATAAGCAAAAGAGTCAGGGAGAGACCCCACTCCCACTGGGATTTCCAGAAGAACACTAAGTCACTCAGCCATTAACATAGATGCAGAGGAACTAGGTCAGACCCCTACAGGCTTCCTCATCTCTGCAAGATCACAAGAGTCCCAGTCATTTGATTCTGTGGACCATGTTGTGTCCCTGACTGCTCTGGCTCCTCCAATCCTTCCTTTCTCCTGCCCTCTCCACAGGACTCCCTCAGCTCTGCCTGATGTTTGCCTGTGGGTCTCTACATATGCTTCCATTAGCAGCTGAATGAAGTTTCTCTGCTCTCTGATGATGATGGTTC
Organism: Apodemus sylvaticus; assembly: GCF_947179515.1. NCBI lineage: Eukaryota > Metazoa > Chordata > Mammalia > Rodentia > Muridae > Apodemus > Apodemus sylvaticus. The sequence goes on from NC_067472.1 coordinate 27,982,792, forward strand.
GGGCTCTGGTTCCAGCACACTTTGCAGGCAGATGATCAGTAGGTCAAAGGTTTTGTGGCTGGATTAGTGGTCCAGCCCCTCCACTTGAGGCCTTGCTTAGTTACAGAAGATGGCTACTTCAGACCCTGTGTCCCCCATTACTAGGGTTACTCTTGTAGATTCCATTAAGTTTTCATTAATGGCTTTGTGAAAACATTTATCACATACTAAACATCAAGGAAAATTTGTCCTCCAAAAAAGTACAATAACCTGGGTACCAATTGAAGATGGGAGATTCAGAGTCTATGTTTGAATTGGGAGCTGTGATGTCTCCTGAAGATGAAAGTCACACACACTGTATTTGACAGTATCTCTAAGTCAGTATTCAATATGGGGCACAGGGAACACACGCAGAAAGAAAGTAGGGGCTGGAAGCAGACAGTCTCAGTTTGATTCCAGCTCTGTCACCAACTAACTTATGGCACTCAACACTGTACCTGGCTCCTTTGTACTTTAATTTTTAAATATGCAACAAAGGTGTCTACTGCAAATAGGTGCTTTGTGAATACTAAACATAACAAGCACACATGGCTCCTCAGTTGTATCAGACCCCGTTCATTTGTATTCCAATTCAACTCTTAGGAGACAGAAATTGAAAGATGGGAGACACCCAATTGAAAGATGAGGAAGCTAAGCCTAAAAGAAGTCAATAACTTGCCCAATGACATAACTAATAAATAGCATAATAAACTCATGTTTCGAACCAATCCACCATCCTTGAGATATCATGGTCAGCAACTAATATCTACTGTTAAATACTTCCCAGACCTTGCAAGGTTCTGAAGAATTAGAGGGCTCTGCAGAAAAGGTTGCTGAGATCGACTGGTGATGCCTGAAGAAAGTGCTAAGATCGACTGGTGATGCCTGAACAAGTGGACCAGGCTGCTGATTATTTTTAAGCCTCTTCACTAAGGAATCCTGGCACCTGAAGTTGTCTTTATCTTGGTGTCCCAAGGATCTTGGGCCAGGTTGTCGCTGCCAAACACCAATCAGCACATCCTCTTTCCTTTTCCAAAACCACTCCTGCAGTTGCCAAAATGCACTCATGAAAACATGCCTCCACCACTTATTTCTGTCAAGGAACCTGCCACTGTCTAACCCATAAGTTTAAATGCCAGCACCTGGTTTACAGGGGTCATGAGAAATCATGTAAGTTCTCAAAAGCCTACTTATATCAAAGGGCTAATGATTTTAAAAACATGTTTCGTTTACACAGAGAGTAGCAGTGTAGCGTTGCTTCAAAACTATGAAAAGCAATTTTATTTTTGCATATTTATTTTGGGGTGTGGTTCATTTTTTAATCCCAAATGAGAGAAGCCTCTTCTGAGAAACAAATAAAGGGAAGAGCATAGAAAATAATTTTTGCATTATTGTTAAATGATACATTATTATTATCTAGGTCAATTCTGGTAGCTTTCTAACTTCCATTCTGAAATTAGATCCGGAGAGAATCACAGAGAGAATTGCTAGTGATTACTAATGGAAAGTCAGAACTGCAGCAACAAGAAAAATAAACTAACATTCCAAAAGAGTACCTCGGACAAATCATAGGACGCACTGGTGTTTGGATGAAAGGACTGTTTTCCATAAATAAGGGTTATGAAAGGGCCACCCATCTGAATTAATGTCTCTAAGCCAAGTGCTTCAATAGTCAAAAGTAACATGGATTTCATTTAAAAATTAGAAAGAGAATAAAAAGATGTCGTGCTTTGGAAACTGAGCAGCTGGCCAAATGTTAAACTGGCCTCTCTACTGGGTCTAAAGAGAGGAAGGACTGTTCTAGCCATTCAGTGGATTTGCTTAGAAATGCAAATAATCTCTGACAAAGCCACATCCAGATGTAGTTCCATCCAGATTATTCAAGAATGGAACTCTGTGATGTCAGCTCAGGATTTCTGAATATGGCCCCCAATAGGGCATAGTTCAACAGGACACAGTCCAATAGGAGAGCTTACACATTCAGGGAGCTGGGAGATGTCAGCAGATACAAATATGGTGGTTTATGTTGTTCTAAACCAGCAGTCTTTTGGGATTAAACAACCCTTACCAGGGTCATATATCAGATATCCTGCATATCAAATGTTTATATTTCAAGTCATAACAGTAGCAAAATTTCAGTTTTAAAGTAGCAATGAAGCAATTTTATGGTTGGGGGGGGTCACACACACTAAATAAATACATGAAAAAATGTCCCTAACAATGGCTAAGAGAACACTTGACATAGATTCAGGGCCACCGACATGACCTTCTCTCATAATTTTGAATAAAAATTGTCAGCCTAGATGTCCATCCACGCATAATTATATAAAGAAAATGTAGCGGATCTATAGTGTTATTTTTATTCAGCTGTAAACATGAAATTATAATGATAAAATAAAAGGGGTCACTGTGTTAAATGAAATGAGCCAGACCCAGAAAGACAGAGTGCAGTTTATACTTGTGTGTGTGTGTGTGTGTGTGTGTGTGTGTGTGTGTAGAGAGAGAGAGAGAGAGAGAGAGAGGTGGGTGGTGGGTTGCAGAGGGGATATGAACGTGAGAAGGGGACCTGAGAGGGAGAAAGAGGTCTATTTGTCTCTTTAACAGGAAGGGGAAGGCGGGACAGGAGGGTGATCCACATGGCCTGAGGCAGAAAGGGAACTCTGGGGATGAGGGGCACAGGGGTGAGGGGAAGGGCGGTGTAGGGAGCCAATAAGGACAGTGTAATGATGCACATATACCAAAGAAGCCTATTTCTTTGCCTATTAAAAAGTTAATTTGAGGATGATCAGTCTTTTCTTATTTTGTTCCCTAGATTGTTCTGGTCTTAAAAGCAGACCTGAGAAGAATCCTGAAACTAAGGGTTTCTCAACCAACTGAAAGGAGAAAGCGTTTCGCTATTAATAACAATTCTTTAACTTTTTATCAACCCTTTTAGCAACCAACCCCAAAGACCCCATTTAGCATATATGCTGTGTCTGAGCATACTCACAGAACACCAGGCCCCTTAACTGCTCTCTTAAAGCCACAGGACCCCTCAGAAAGAGGTGAAGGACTTCGAATCTGCCTTTATAGATGCATATTTTACTTAAGCAAACAAGAAAATAAAATTCTTCTTAAAATTCCCAAGAAACAGCTGAGGTGTACTCAACAATGGGTTTCCACGAGCCACACACTCTGCTGTTTGTGAGCGGAACAGACAAGTTAAATTCAGTTAATTTTCCTGGATCCCAACACCATACCCCTGCTTTGGAATACAGTGGCTTTGCCCAGGGATTCTCAACCTGTGGGTCGCGACCCTTTGATAGGTCTAATGACCTTTTGACCTTTTCATAAGAGTCACCTAAGACCATTAGAAAACACTGATATTTGCATTACAAATAGCAAAATTAAAATTGTGAAGTAGCAGCAAAAATAATTTTATGGTTGGGGGAGGGTCACAACAACACAAGGCTCACAGCATTAGGAAGGTTGAGAACCACTGGTCTAACAGACTCAAGACTACTGCTCAGACATTAATGTGTTTAAAACGAACACAAATTTATAGTGGATCTAGAAAATGCCCAGGAGAGTCTTATTACAGAGTACATTTATAAAATTCAAATTAGCATCTACCAGGAATAAGAAAAAAAAACAAAACAACTTCCCTTTGAAGCAGGTCTGGAAACAAATACTGCTTACAAATTGAAACCGGAAGTCAAACATTCAAGTGTTAATTTCTGTCTGCTCTTACGAGTCTGTATTGACCTTGACAGAGCTCAGATTAACCTTATTTCTGGAAACACTTTTGAAACTCAAGACTTCGTTTAATTGTCGTGGCTAGCAGGATGTCTGGAAAGCGGAGTGCTCACCAGGGCTTACTAGTGACCAAACACTCATTTTGGGAAGGCAGACAGGCCCCTCCCGTCACACCAACCTAGAGATTCCCCCCCACACACCCCAATTCTCTAAATCAGATTCTGCTTTTCAAATTACTACTTCATTGTGATTTTTTTCTTTTACATTTCGATTAACCACAGCACTTTGGCCTCTAGACTGTCAGCAGTTGTTTCGAAGTGTTCAGAGAAAATTATGTTTTAACAGCATTACATCTTTTTGAGCATTTCCCTTGAGGCTTCCAGCGAACACTCAAGTTATTCCAGTAAGAGAATGTCTCACGAGGCATCTGGAAAGTCCTCTCCTACCTCCCCCACCCCACCCTCTAGTACGAAGGTGCTTTACCAGTTTCTCGCCCCTCCCTCCTTGACATCCGGCGCAGCAGACGTGGAGCCCCACGCAAAACCAGTGAGGTGGGCTCTCGGAATCCTGACATCATTTGCAAGGATGCATCCCAAGTCTGAAACAGAAAAGCACGCGCAGCCGGGTCCAGGTCACCGCCCTGAGGGCCCAGAGATCAGGAACCACAGTCTCCGCCTTCCCCAGCGAGAAGAAGCTAACCCAGGAGCGGGAGAGGGGCGCGTGGGGGCGGGGACCGCAGGGCGACAGGAAGCCACCCGTCATCTCCACGCACCTCGGTGCCAGCGGGCACACGTGCGCGGCCACTCACCAGCAGTCGTGCACGTCCGGAGCTAGTGTGGGATGGCGACTGCGGCGGCTGCCCCCGCGCGGGCCGCGTGGTTCGGGCATCCGTGTGGCCTCTGCAGCCCGGGTGGCGGTGGCTGCTCCGCAAGGCACCGGCGCTTGGCGACGGTGGCACCAGGCTGGGAGGCGCTCGCAGGCTGGTCTGGTCCGGGCCACTGGGTTCTCTTTGCTCTTGGTCGGACGAGCTCTGATGTCTTCCGTGTCTTGGGCTCTCTCTTCTGGCTGGAACAGCCCCAGCGCCCTTGCAAACCGAAGCACCGGCCAATGGCCTCTGAATCCGTGGCAGTGCTCTCTGCCGCTGCACTGTAGGGAATGAAATTGTCACAGCGATGGTCCGTTCCCCTCCCCCTTCCCCGGCCCCAGGGTGCGGCCTCCGCCTCTGCCTCCGCCCCCTCTGTAGCCACAGCCTCCCACGTGCTGCAGAACTTGTCTAGGGTGGCGGGTCCCTGCGGATGGCCTTGGGCCAGATGGAAATAGTTGCCTGTGATTTAACCTGCGGGCTACCTGCATGCTCGCTGCCCTAGTTGGACCACCGGGACAGCCCAGTGAATCATCAGCTTCGCCTAGAAGCTGAGGAAAAGGCTGGGCGACTCCAAAACTGCAGAACACACAAGCTGTGATGAAACTGGATTTGCCAATGTAATGGTTTAGATATAGGGTTATGGTTTTATGTAGGAATCTCATTTTGAGATTTAACCGTGACTAAGCCCTGCCTCCGTGGAACACTCTCCCGCTCCCCACCTTCTTGGACTAGGAAAATACAAAGGGATAGCTCCGGTGACTATAGTGTCACCAGCATATGCAGGGTCTTCAGTATGGCCCTCGCCCTGAGCCAGACACAGTACGCACAAGGATCCATATTTACTACAGTCTCGTGTATAAAAGCTGCAACTTATACGTTTTCCATGAATAAGACAGAGACGAGCAAAATTATTTATCTGTGGGTTTTACTCAGCTGCAAAGCAGTAGAAGGCATGCTGTAAATGTGGCTGAGTGTGAAGCAGGAGGAGAAAGGATGGAGGGAGGGGGGAGAATCCGTTCTGATTTGATGTCTGTGCTGGCAAGTTTTCTATGGAAACTAGACACAAGATAGAGCCATCTGAGAAGAGAGAAACTGATTTGAGAAAATGCCTTCACAAGATAGGGGCCTTAGGCAAGCCTATAGGGCGTTTTCTTAATTACTAATTGGTGTAGGAGGGTGCCAGCCCATTGTGGGTGGTGCCAGTCATGGACAGGTGATCCTAGGTGACAAGGGGAGCAAGTCAGTAAGCAGTGCCCTCCCCGCCACATAATTTCCTGCCTCCAGATTCCAATCCTGTGTGAGTTCCTGCCTTGGTATCCGGCAAGAATGGACTATGCTGTGGACATGAAATAAATCCTTTCCTCCCTAAGTTGATTTTTGTCTTGCTGCTTTATCTCAGTGACTGAAACTCTAAATAAGACGACCTCAAAAGCTGCTTCCTTGAGGGAGCAGATGGTGCCAACTGGCCAACATTTAAGAACACTGCTGTTACTGATGAGCTTCTGTGGAAACACAGATCCAGGTCGAAGAAAGCACCACAGGTGGGGTGAGACCCACTGGCTGTCTTGGGTGGCTTTTCCTTTGGAAACCAAACTTGCAACCCTGACTGCCACTTTCTGAGATGTTTAATTCGCCCTTGGTCCCATTTTCTTTTTTTCTTTTCCTTTCTTTTTTTTTTCTTTTTTTTTTTTTAGATTTATTTATTTTATGCATATGTGTACATCATTGCTCTCTTCAGACACACCAGAAGAGGGCATCAGATCTCATTACATATGGTTGTGAGCCACCATGTGGTTGCTGGGAATTGAACTCAGGACCTTTGGAAGAGTAGTAGTCTGTGCTCTTAACCACTGACCCTTGGTCCTTTCTAAGGTGACACCATCCTACTGTGGTATTAAAATAAGCTTCCATTGCCTAAGGCAGTCTGCAGTCTTGGTTTTTCAAGAGGCAATGCGGTTGTTCTGTTTTTTATTATTTATTTATTTATTTTATAAATAGCAAAACCAGGAACAAAGATATTCAAGTCTTTAAACTATATTCATTTGCAGTCAGAGGGATCAAACCCAGAGTTTCAAGTGTGCCAAGGATGAGTTTTAACCTTGAGCAACGTCCCTAGCACTTCAAAATTCAGATTTTTTTAAAAAAATATTTATCAGAAAAAGTTTTAGGATGGTCCACCCACAACAGTCAAGCAGGAGGTGACTCCGTCAGACTTTGCAGTTCCCCTGAGTCCTAGGACCATCATTCCTGTATGTATACACACTTCAGTGACAATTGAAGATTTGGTGGACATTTAAGCTAAGCTTGATATTCTAGATGGGATAGTCTCCTTGTGTACTAGTCAATCTATAGTCTGGTGATACTAGTGAGAAATAATCACATTCTTAATTCCATATACGTGTTTATAAGAGCGGCTGATTACAGATTTTATTACCTAGCATCCAAAGTTTCTCTTCAAAGGACAGTAGTTCCATCTACCTGGAGGCTGAGCTGGGAGAACTGACTAGACTTGAGAGTTCTTGGTCAGTGTAGCCCGCACAGAAAAATCCCATCTCAAAGCAAAAGTCGCATTTGGGGCAACATAGCTCAGAGGGTAAAGATGCTTGCTGTTCTGTTTGACAACCTGAGTTTTATCCCTTCCACATGTTAGAGAGAAAGAACTAACTCCCGGACGCACACACACACACACACACACACACACACACACACACAAAGACACATACACACACATTCATGAATAAACTAATAATTGTTGAATTATTTTTTTCATAAGTGTCAAAATGAGTCAATATGTTCTGTCCTGCTCATTGGCAGGCAGAATACTACATGTGATAAATTCAGCCACTCAGAGATTTCTATCTGTCTTTGAAACTAGATTTCATTATTAAAGAAGTATAGAAATAGTTCTATTACTGTTTGAGGGGCTGTTGTGCCTAGGGACTGTAACTTCAGAGGTGACAATGATGCTGTCCTACACAGACAGTGCCAGTGACGTCTAAATAGGCTGTTGGAGTAGTGAAACCTATTCTGATACCAACTGGCCAGCTTCCACGCCCATTTGATGCACAGTGTGATGGCCTTTCTAGTACCTTTCCCATTAAGCTATGTGGAAACAGTTTCAGTGTCTGCAACAATTTGGGGGTGACTTAAGCACTTTATGAAGAAATACTATAAGAGTTGAGAGATTTTATTCTTAGATTTCAAATTTTAATCTATGGTATAATTTCCTTTCATTTTAAAAGATTTAATCTTGAGATTAAACAAAATCCAGAAATCTAGGGGAAATTTGAAGAAAAAAATGAAGAGAATGAGGTGTGGTGTGTGGAATCTATAGACCTATAACTCCAGTTACTCAGGAATCTGGGACTGGATGGCCTCTCCCTGAAGGTTAGGCTGGGGAATAGTAGGTTTAAAGCCCGTCTGAGCAAGTTTAAGAGATCTTTTCTTCCAATAAACCACAAAAAGAGGACTGGGGGAGGTAGTTCAGAGTTAAAGTAGCCACTTAAAATCCAGCCTCTACTACTACGTACATTGAAATAATCAAAATAAAAAACAAACAAACAACATGTCGACAGGGACTACTTATTTGAGGACAGCCATTTCTGGATTTTTCAGCTAGGACAGACTTCGATGAGCTCCCCTGTCTCACGGTGTCATTTTGGATACCGTTGACAGGAAAGGAATTTTTCTGTATGCTAACAAAACTATAAAACGTGCATGTTCTTCTCCTCTGTAATTCCATTTCTAAGAAGGAATGTATCCAGGGGGATTCTGCAATGAGAAGGAGGACTTTTCTAGTGAGCTATTTATGACCAACTGTGGGAATCACAATGTTTATGGTGACTTTTAAGGACACTGCTGAAGACACAATATTAATTGAACAAGGACACAAAATTGCTATCCACATAATATCAAATGTGTAAAAATGCAGAAAAACTCAAGGAGAATTGATCAAAATTTCCTCCAGATATCCATTAGGACAGCTACTGTCTGCTTTATACTGAATCATATTTTTGCTTTTTCTATAAAGCTCATGACTTTCTTTTATTTAGGAAGGAGAATTTAATAGGTAAAGAGTAAATGAAATTGGCATCCAGAGCATGGTGAAATTATGCTTGTCCTAGTAACTGGTTCATACGAGATGAATCACTGCTAGGCAGTAGTGGCACACACCTTTAATTTTAGCACTTGGGAGGAAGAGGCAGGAGGATTTCTGATGTCGAGGCCAGACTGGTCTACAGAATGAGTTCCAGGACATCCAGAGCTACATAGAGAAACCCTGTCTCAAAAAAGCAAAAACAAAACCAAAAACAAAACACACACAAAAAACAACAACAAATGGGATTTAGGAAGAAAGAAGGAAAACAAATACATGACATCACAAAGAGCCATGAATTAAGGGATGCGACTCCCTTGTCTGCTCAGTTGCTGGCACTTACAGAAACAAGGCATTGCACCTTCAATCACCTTGTTGAGCAACACTGCATTTCAGTATTTCCCAACCAATGACAAATAAGTCCCACTGGGCATGCAAAACAGCTAGATGCGGATTTTTCTTGTGCCACAACATCAGAGATGCTCTGTCCCGAGATGTTGAACAGCTCGGGAGTGTTGGTACTCAAACCTAAAAGGTCTCTTCTTGTTTCTGGTTATAACACAGAGTTCTGCACTCTAGTTAGAGAACCTGCAGGCCAACAAGTCGGCTCGGTCTCTCATTTCCTTGTTTCTGAGATTATATTTCTTGGCACTGGCAGTACACAGTATGCAGGACTGTATTTGCATCACCCGGGATACTAAGCTGTCCATGTACTACTCCAGTAGTTTGACGAATGCAAGGAAAGCAATGGTCTCTTGGCTCAACCCTACTTCTGGCTCCAGACAGGCTGGAGTCCTAGAACTTGGTTGTAGATTTAGGCTTTCCTGGCTCTGGCTTATGTTTAATGTCAAATCTCAGAAGAAACACAAGCACCAAACACCCAGCAGTAGCTGGGAAGTAGCAAGAATCCTCCAGAAAGGACGTGTTCTTACAGTTGTGTTTTCTACTGGGTCTGGGGAGCTCATGGAATTCTTTCAGTCAACAAGCTCAAAAGGATTTTCATGAAGACACAAAGGCAGTGATTAGCAGTTTCACTCTTGTTCTCTCATGAGTTTGCAGTAGAGAGTTCTAGCTCTGTGTGTGGGGTGTACACCCAACTTGAATGCAGATATAGATAGAAACATCCAGCCATTTCTCAAGATGGGCCAGGGAAGACAAAGAAAACAGGGCTGGGACTACAGATTGTTGGTAGTTTACTGACCTGGTTCATGTAAGGGCTTGGGCTTGTTCCTAGCCTGGCATTGTAAAGAAAAATAAAAATCAAAAGAAATTCTGAGATTACCAACTTAGAGATTCACTGATCTATGCTAAAATAATCACTTTCCATTTTCAGTTATAGCTATGGGAGTTTAGCCCGAGCCACTCAACACAGGAAGAAACTTTCAGAGAGGAAACTGTGGGCACATTTGACATTTTTCCACATGTGAGCTTTACTTGGGTGTCCTTTCCCTGCTACTTTAAACTCAGACCGTTTTATAGCTGTGACATTCTGTGTCCTATGTACCAGATGAGACTCACAAATATCTGGAGCCTTCTTCTCCCACTGCCATTTACAAGGTGTCCTGGACTGAGTTCCCATGAGCTCAGGTTTTTCTATTGCAAATCATGAACTGTAGCTGAAGAGAGCTTAGAAATTAAATCTGAAGCTACTCACTATTGAAACTTAGTCTAGGAAGAGGAAAGCTTGCTCTAGGAAACATTTCAATATGCAACAGACCCTTTTTCTTCAGCTAATTTTTAATTAACATCTTGGATTTAGGTACATATGATATTAACATATTAACCATGCTTGAGTTGTTGTTTTTCAAATACAAACTCTTCAGGTAGGCTGACTTACATATACAAAAAACGTGTGAAGAAGAAGCAAAAGCTCATCCAAAGAGAGATAAGAGGCTTTTCCTCATTCCTCACAGAGAGCTAAATGTCCTTTAGCTCTCTCAATGCTGTGGCTGCTCCAATGAAATCAGCTTTATTGTTATATAGCATTGCCAACAACATAAAGCAATATAACAGCAGAATCAACTTACTGCTTCTGTCTGCTAACCTAGGCCTAGTCCTGGAAGCTTCTTGCCTCCGTACAATCTAATCTAGGTCTAGAATGTTTTCAGTCTCTGAGCTTACTGCTGAAATAAGCTCACCCTTTCTAGTTCTTTCTGAGTTCTGGCTGGATGATTCAACTCAGCTGTTCTGGGTCAAACGCTTCTCCAAAATGGCTGATTCAATCTGGCTTCTCTCAGCTTCCCCTGAATTACTCTAAATTGGTCTACAACCACCCCCTGTTCTAATCTTCTGGCTCCTTCTCATTCTCTGGCTCATTTATTTTATCTTCACGTCCGTCAAGCTTGTTCTCTGTCTGCAACTTGTGTCTGTAACTGTCCCAGGAAAACTGCCTGCCTCCTACCTCTTTTTCTTAAGTAGCCTCCCTTTCCTCTCTGTTCTCCTGTGAGTTGGGCATATCCTATTCTGTCAAATCTTGCTCTGATTTGTCACTTTGTCTGCTACTCAATTAGAAATCATTTTTGAACATTCTACAAACTAACTACATTTCAAACTGCTGCAAACTATTTTTAACCTTCATTGTTTCAGATTAAAGGTGTGTATTAAAGAGTGAGTCTATATTCCAGCCAGAGAGGTTAAAGGTACTACAACTAGTAATGGGCCTTTTCAGTAAATAATACAATTTGATCACAGTGTGATCCAATATCCTGCAACAAATGAATTTCAGCAATTCAATGGATTTGAGCATCTTAACTTTTGAAAGAAAACATGTTAGACAGAAAAGGTGGGAAAATACTAGCTACATTTAAAATTTGTTAGCAGAAGTTACTGGAGGGAAGAATACAATCACAGAATATAAATTGTGTGCTGTGGCGAGGGCTCAGTACATATTAGCGCTTGCTGTGTGAGCACAGAGACTTGAGTCTGAGTCTCTAGCACCTATGTAAAAAGCCAGGTACAGCTGTGGTCACCTGTACCTCAGAACTGGTGTGTGTGTGTGTGTGTGTGTGTGTGTGTGTGTGTGTGTGTGTGCTTAAAATCGGATTGCTGGAGCTTGCAGGTCATAATCTTAAGGAAAATAATTAAAATAGTGAACCCCAAGTTAAGTAAGAGACCCTGCATTGGAATAAAACAGCAGACAGTAAAGTCCACCAGCATGGCAGTATGATCTACCTCAGACCACGGTGGTGTGATCTAAGAGAGCAGAGACCTAAGACAACCAGACACTCAGCATTGGCAAAGATAATGGTGGCTGGAGATTAACAGCTACAGTAAATATTATACTGACTTGGCCTGGCTCTTCTAGTGTGTGTGTGTGTGTGTGTGTGTGTGTGTGTGCGTGTTTGTGTATAGTGTATATGTGTATGTCTGTTATGCATATGTGTACACATATATGTGCATGCCTATGTGTATGGGCATGTGCTTCTGGAGGACAATGTTGATGTGTGACATGATCTACTGTGGACCTCCACCTTATAATTTGAGGTAGGCTCTCTCACTGGTCCCAGAGCTCACCAAATGACTAAAATGACTGGCCAAGAAGCTCTGAGGAGCCAACTGTCTCCACCTCCCAGCACTTCTAGGCCTTACAGAGGTGTTACATGCCTGGCTTGTATGTGAGTGTCAAGGATCCAAACTCACATCCTCAATGCCCAGGTAGCCTGCCCTTACCTACTTAGCCAAGTATCTCCCCAGCTCCTGGTTCTCATTTTAATATATATGGAAGCTTGTATTATATTAATATGGGTCCCTAAAATTGGGTGCATGAGAACCTGCAAGTCCACATGTAAGACACTGAGGAACCCCGCCCCCAGGGGGTTCTGGGTGGTAAATAAAGTTGCTGGCAGCCAGTGGCTGCACAGGGCAGACAGAGGCAGGACTTTTAGGATTCCTGGGTGGCAGAGGGAGGAGAAGGAAATCTGCAGTGTTAGAAGGAAAGGAAAGACACCATGCCTGGGAAGGAATGGGACAGAGAGCATAGCTGCCGTGTAGGAGCCGGAGGACAGTGGCCCAAGAGGGCTGCCCGACTGGGTCCAGGGCAACAAAGATGGACTATAGAATTTAGTAATAACTCGGGGGTGTTGGAGGGAGATGGATTAGCCATGTGGAGGTTAGGAAGTGGCCTGGCCATTGATCTGTTTTAGGCATATCAAAATATAAAGTGTGTGTGTGTGTGTGTGTGTGTGCATTGTATCATTGGAACCTAGAATATTGGGACAGGTAGGGAGGAATGCTGCCACTGCCAGGATCAGTTTTAGTATTTAATTGGATATTACTACAAATACATATGTGATATATTTAGCATACTTACTATGTTATATATTTAGTGTATATGTATATATACTTGTTATGTAACTGAAGGTGACCTTGGATTCTGGACCCTCCTTCTTGTACTTCCTTAGTGCTAGATTAGTATTAGGAGTCTATGGCATTACACACAGTTTTATGTATTGCTAGGAAACAAACCCAGAACAATGTACAAGCTAGGGAAGCACTCTACCAAATGGACTATATCCATGGGCCCTGCCTCTTTTCTAGGTAAGAGTCCCCTAGCCTGACCTTGTCCTTGAATGGCCAGACGCAATCAAACATTTTAAGGTTCGATCCTTGATGTCTTAATCTACCTGACTCATGGTCCTTGGGATCTCATTTATTGTGTGGGTTTTACCTGCTAACACTGGGATGATATTCTCCTAAATCTATATCATGATGTTAATTTCTCAGGACTGCCGGTGATACTCCTGTGTTCATCTGAAACACATCATTTCATCTTGTTATTTTTCTTCCATTTTTTCCAAGTCCAGCACTGATAACACTACTCCTTTTGCAGCCAAGACTTAAGTTCTCCTTGGTGTCCTCTGACAGGGTGCTACATGTTTTATAGAAGTGATTTCAGTTGTTTTTCATAACAATTACATTATATTTACACATCAAGAAACAGAAACTTAGAGGCAAGCCATTTAGTCAATACACCTGTATCAATTTTGTTATTCTGCAATGTAGAGAGTGAAAGATTTTGTTAAGTCTGGAATGAACAAGGCTGGAGTCTAAGTTAGGGCTAATTTTAGAGACTAAAAGTCTCCTTACATCTCAGGGATCCATTCTAAAAGTCCAGCTTCAGGATCTCTAGTAAGGTTACGAAGAGGTGTGGCCATTGTGCCAAATGTGAGAACTAACCTGACATAACCCTGCAGTTCATCCAAAGGACCTGAGATGTTTAGGGTTTTAGGAGGCAAAGGTTTAGACAGTGTATGATTGAGTGTATACTGTTTGGGAGGATGATTTGGGCCTTTTCCATTGACACTGCATCTTCTTGAAGCTACAAGGTTTAAGGGCTTTATGGTAGTTTCATAGGAGCTCTCCAGGGTACGACTATAGATATAAGCAGGTCATTCTCACACTGAAGAACAGCCCCAGTCTCTAGGTAGTTCTCTGAAGTCCCTTCCTGTGCTCTTGAAAATAAGAGGACCATTTCTGAATCCTCTAGGGCAACACAGTCTGTGCATATTGCTGTCTAAGTATTGGTATCAGGATGCTTCCCTCCAGCAGGAAATAGGAATTGAGAGTCAGCATGAGGAGGCAACACTGAGAACACAGACATCTCTAAGGCTCAGGACTAAAAAACATACCCAGTACCTCCTGGAATCTGACTTAAGCGCAACAAAGACTTAGTAGGAGGAATGTGGTGGTGGTGGTGGGGGGGTAGGCAGGTCTTGAGAATGGAAGGAAGATATGAAAAGTGCAAAAAAGCATGACTAGAATGTATTACAGTATTATAGACATGTATGAAATTGTCAAAGAATAAGTTAATATAAAAGGGTGATTTTTCCCCCTTTGGTTTGTGTGAGGATTCAATGATACAATGCATTTAATGTGTTAAGTAATAAACTGTAACAAACCATGTAAAGGAAACGTATGGCCTTTAATAATATCATTCAGCTTGTCTTGATAGTATCTTCATGTGGTGCAAAGTAGTGGTTTGTTAATGTATTCCAAAAGATCTTGCTTGTTAGTCTCAAGGATGCTAAGTCAGACACAGAGGAGGGCAAGGCATGACTAGTAAGGGGTGGGGTGAAGATAATCCAAGATAAATGGTAATTAAGCTCCTGTAACCCTCCACAGTCACTGGAGTTCTTCTCAGTCAATCAGCTTTGCAGAAAGTTCAATTGAAGGTGGAGCTCTTTCCAAGAACTTTCATTTATGTGTACGTGTGTGTGTGTGTGTGTGTGTGTGTGTGTGTGTTGTACATATAGACATATAGATTGAAGTCAGAAGATCGTCAGTGTCAACCTTCACCTTTCAATTTGTTTGAAGCAGGGCCTGCTGTTCTCTGCTGCATACTCTAAGCTGGCTAGCCTAGGAGATTCAGTTGTTCTCTTATCTCCATGTCTGATCTTACCATGGGTGTGCTGGGATTACTGATTACCACATCAGGCTTTAACCTGGCTTCTATGGATATAAAGTAGGTACTTATCCTTGCATGGAAATCACCATCTCTCATTTATCCCCAGAGCCACCTCTTTGTCCCTGGACCATGCATTCTGATGACAATTGTCATCTTGACTCAGAAGGACTATTCTGTTTCCTAGTAGAAACTCCCATACTCTTTTTTCATTAATAACTTATTGGTCTTTAAATAACTGGCCTGACCTTCACCACAACCAATTAGGGCACAGAAATCATGGTTTGTATTTTATTATAATCCAATATTCTCTACTTGACACAGTCTTATACAAACCTAAGAAATCCTCTTAACTCAAAACTACATCTTAGGAAGAGATGATAGATTACCAGTATTAAAATGAAAAATAACCATTTCATAATACTTTTTTATGAAATGGTTCACTATGTTCACTATGAGAGAGAGAGAGAGAGAGAGAGAGAGAGAGAGAGACAGAGAGAGACAGAGAAGAAGAAGAAGAAGAAGAAGAAGAAGAAGAAGAAGAAGAAGAAGAAGAAGAAGAAGAAGAAGAAGAAGAAGAAGAAGAAGAAGAAGAAGAAGAAGAAGAAAGAGGAGGAGGAGGAGGACACTGATTTAGGGTTCCTAGCATCTGAAGTTTTTGTCCTTTGGTTTTTTGTTTTAAGACAGGATCTCATTTGGGGTTGGAGAAATGGTTCGGCAGTTAAGAGCACTAGCTGTTCTTGCAGATGATGCAGGTTTAATTCCAAGCTTGCACATGGTAGTTCACATCCCATCTCCAGTCCAAGTAATTTGGAACCCCCTTCTGGCCTCCTTGGGCATCATGCATGCAGGTGATGAGCAGATATACTTACAGGTAACACACACACACACACACACACACCAGGGTCTTCTGCATCCTAGACTGGCCTCTTACTCATTTTGAAGGCTGGTATGATTTTGAACTTTTGATTTTCCTCCAAAACGCTAAGCTTTTAAGCAAGAACTACCAGCTTAGCTTACCTGTTACTTCCAATGGAACCCAAGGTTTTGTGTACACTAACCATGCATTCTTTCAGTTGGGTCATGTTCCCAACCCAGCACAAGTATTTACATGCGTACAAGTAGCTACATGCTACATATTGAGGTAACAGACAATGTATAAATGAAGAGCTAGATGTGTCAGCATGATTCTGTAACCCCAGCACTCTGAGGCTGAAGCAGGAAGATTGAGTTCAAAGCCAGCAGCCTGGACCTTATATCTAGAATCTGCCACATTCTCTAAATCATATGTAAATGAAATACACTTTAAAAATATAAAACAGGAAATCAAGCAAACAAGAAACAGCACATGGCAATAAACAATAAATTCTCTATGATAAAAAGTGTTGCTTTATTGTCCAGTTAAAATGGTAAATATTGAGGCTGGAAAAATGGTTCTGTGGTTAAGAGTTCTTGCTTCTGTGGCCCAGGACCTGAGTTTAGTTCTTTGTGCCCATCTTAACTGGGTCACAACCACCTATAGTTCCAGTTCCAAGGGATCCAACTTTTTTTTATTTGTCCTCTGGAAGCACTGCACTTACCTATACATTTTCTTACAGACACATACGCATAAAATGAGTCTTCAATAAACACACCAGTACTATTCATTTGCTTAAAATAAAGTCTTACAGACAGCATGTTTTATGGAGAAACAGTAGTAGTGTTAGTGCCTGCATGCAAACATCCTTTCATTCATTTTTATTTATTTATTTATTTATTTATTTTTATTTACATTGCAAATGATTTCCCCTTTTCTGGGTCCCCACTCCCCGCAAGTCCCATAAGCCCTCTTCCGTTCCCCTATTCTTCCATCCACCCCTTCCCACTTCCCTGTTCTGGAATTCCCCTATACTCTTGCACTGAGTCTTTCCAGAACCAGGGCCCACTCCTCCATTCTTTTTGGACATCATTTAATTTGTGGATTATGTCCTGGGTATTCAAAGTTTCTAGGCTAATATCCACTTATCAGTGAGTGCATACCATGATTGATCTTTTGAAACTGGGTTACCTCACTTAGTATGATGTTCTCCAGCTCCATCCATTTGTCTAAGAATTTCATGAATTCATTGTTTCTAATGGCTGAATAGTACTCCATTGTATAAATATACCACATTTTTTGTATCCATTCCTCCGTTGAAGGACATCTAGGTTCTTTCCAGCTTCTGGCTATTACAAATAGGGCTGCTATGAACATAGTGGAGCATGTGTCCTTATTGCATGCTGAAGAATCCTCTGGATATATGCCCAGTAGTGGTATAACAGGGTCCTCAGGAAGTGACATGCCCAGTTTTCTGAGGAACCGCCAGACTGATTTCCAAAGTGGTTGCACCATCTTGCAATCCCACCAGCAGTGGAGGAATGTTCCTCTTTCTCCACATCCTAGCCAACACCTGCTGTCTCCTGAATTTTTGACCTTAGCCATTCTGACTGGTGTGAGGCGAAATCTCAGGGTTGTTTTGATTTGCATTTCCCTAATAATTAATGATGATGAACATTTCTTAAGGTGTTTCTCAGCTCTCCGAAGTTCTTCATGTGAAAATTCTTTGTTTAGCTCCGTACCCCACTTTTTAATGGGGTTATTTGGATCTCTGGGTTCTACTTTCTTGACAAAACCAAATTTACACAATATCTTTCTACAAACCCAGCCCTACAAAGGTTAATAGGGGGAAAGCACCAGTACAATGAGGGAAACTATACCCTGGCAAGAGCAGGATATTAAGCTTCTTTCATCAAACCCAAAGAGGATAACCACACACTTATAAAATTAAAATCAAAAATGTTAGGAAGCAATAACCACTACTCATTGATATCTCTTAACATCAATGGACTCAATTCCCCAATAAAAAGACAGAGACTAACAGACTGGTTACGTAAACAGGACCCTACATTTTGCTGCTTACAGGAAACACACCTCAATGTCAAAGACAAAAACTACCTTAGAGTAAAAGGCTGGAAGACAATTCTACAAGCAAATGGTCCCAGGAAACAAGCCGGAGTTGCCATTCTAATTTCAGATAAAATTGACTTTCAACCTAAAGTCATCAAAAGAGACATGGAAGGTCACTACTTGCTGGTCAAAGGAAAAATCCAACAAGAAGAACTCTCAATCCTGAACATCTATGCCCCAAATACAAGGGCGCCCTCATTCATAAAAGAAACTTTACTAAAGCTCAAAGTACACATTGCACCTAACACAATAATTGTGGGTGACTTCAATACTCCACTTTCACCAATGGACCGATCAGGAAAACAGAAACTAAACCGGGAGACAATGATACTAATTGAAGCTTTGAACCAATTGGAGTTAACAGATATATATAGAACTTTTTATCCCAAAGCAAAAGAATATATCTTTTTCTCAGCACCTCATGGTACCTTCTCCAAAATAGATCATATAGTTGGTCACAAGACAGACCTCAACAAATATAAGAAGATTGAAATAATCCCATGCCTCCTATCAGATCACTATGGAGTAAAAGTGGTCTTTAGTAACAGTATAAACAACAGAAAGCCCACATACACATGGAAATTGAAAAGTACTCTACTCATTCATTTTTAAAAAGATTCCTTTGTTTTATGTTGTAGTTCTCCTGCATGTGTGCATGTGTACTTGATGCCTGGAGAAACCAGAAAGAGCATGAGAGTCGCTGGAACTGGAGTTACAGGAGATTGTGAGTCTCGGTGTGGGTTCTGAGGATCGATCCAGCACCTCTGCAAAAACCAGCAAGTGCTCTAAGCCACCGAGCCATCTGTCTCCTGTCCCCTTCTCTCTTTTTTTAATTGGGCCTCAAACTAGAAGCTGGTGGTAGAACTCCTTATTCTAATAGTTGAGGGAGACGGAAGTGTAACATTAATGTGCAATACAGACATAGAAAGATAAATTAGCTCATCTTAGACTTACCAGGATACAGTATATGAAAGTCATCTTGCAAAATAATGAGAAAAAACCTATGGTAAGTATGTTATGAAATATTTTAGAGGTGAAAATAATATTACTATTAAACCAATATTAACTTCAGAGAGAATCCTTCAAATAAATTTTTTGTGAGTTTAAGGGTATAGAGAGAATATTAATGTACAGATAACTATTCAATTAATGTACATTCTTGTGCAAGTCAGTGAACAAAAATTATGTTTCAGGTACGGAAAACTGGTTTTATAGGAGGCATTGCTGCTGCAGAAAAATGAATCGTCAAATGGTCAGACTCCTCTATGTCCTTTGGAAGCTGAGTTTCTTCATGTAGATTATGACAGACTCTCCTCAGAGTTCTAGAAACCCAAAGTCCAGGGATTTAATACCTTCAGAAATTGTTCATGAGGGCATTTTTCTACAGGTCCAGACTGTGGATGATATATACACTCAGTCTTTCTTAAGACTGAAGGCAGCAGGTCTTACACCTGGCTTTAATGGGCTGGAAGGCAGCTGATGCCTAAGAGGCTAAATGAGCCAAGAAAAACAGAAGACAAAACAGGAAGTGGTTTGGGATAGGCGTTTTTAAGTAAAGAGTCACCAGTTCTTTAGAGTATTAGTCAAGATCAATAGCTGCGAGAGATAGAAATGATGGCTAGAGCTCCCAAATTCCCTAGCTGGGCCTGTGCTACAGAACTGGTTTGGGGGAGATACTACCTGTACCATTGTCAAGTTGAGCCACTGCAATTAGTATTTCCAACACTGAATCCTGCCTTTGAAAATAATTTTCTCTTGGTGTTTTTCATTTCTTTTGATCTGGAGCACTGTTGCCTTTGTTCTAAGATTATTTCTTTCAAGTATATTTATGCAGAGATAGAAGGCAGAGATGGGTGTGTAGGCCTGTGACATCTCTGTAACACAGCCGCCTGTGTTACAGATGGGGTCTACAAGTCCATCTACACACCTCCCATGAGAGCTATGGCCAAGATGGGAAAAGGAACACAAGCTCAGATTCATGAGTGGCAGAGTCTTTTGACCCACAAGTGTTATTATATTGTCTGCCAGCATTTCTAACTCTGGCTACTTAGTAGCCTAGAACCATTAAAACAAACAAACAAACAAAAACAAAATGCCTACTGCTTTTAGAAACTGAAAGTAGACACTGGAATGAAATGGGCACAGCCTCTACACCATTGCCTACTTTGGGGTCAGAAAAGAATTTGAGGAAACTTTTCTCTTTTTGGTTCTTTTGCTCTGGTTCTTAATTTTTATTTATTTTTGACAGTTTGAGAGTGAGGGAAGTCTCCAAATTCATATTTTTCAGCATTGCAGCCAAAACAACAGGTAAAATCTCTACTGCATTAGTAAACATTTTATATTTCTAAAATGGATACCATGAATTGTAAGGACACTGTCAAAGAGATCTGTAATAACAGACTTTCAATTCCAGGCTCTTAGTAGAGTTTTTCATGCCACTTGGAAGTCACACTTAACTATTAATTATTATTGTGGTTTTTTTCCTACATGATTGATTGAAAGAGAGATGCCGGTTTTTCCTGTTACATTTCTCAAATAATATGGATGCCTCAATGGCATTATGACTCAGGGCTGAGAAGAAGCGTGCTCTGATGTGGCCAAGGCCTTGCATAACCTTAGGTGGAAATAGTCATCTCCACCTGGAGACGCAAAAGGAAGACAAAACTGACGGAGGGAATTCTGTATGAGGCAGGTGAGTGGGTGGGTAGAAGAGGAAAGGGGAGGAGGGTGAGTGGGTGGGTGGAGGAGGAAAGGGGAGGAGGGTGAGTGGGTGGGTGGAAGAGGAAAGGGGAGGAGGGTGAGTGGGTGGGTGGAGGAGGAAAGGGGAGGAGGGTGAGTGGGTGGGTGGAAGAGGAAAAGGGGAGAAGGGTGAGTGGGTGGGTGGAAGAGGAAAGGGGAGGAGGGTGAGTGGGTGGGTGGAAGAGGAAAGGGGAGGAGGGTGAGTGGGTGGGTAGAAGAGGAAAGGGGAGGAGGATGAGTGGGTGGGTGGAAGAGGAAAGGGGAGGAGGGTGAGTGGGTGGGTAGAAGAGGAAAGGGGAGGAGGGTGAGTGGGTGGGTGGAAGAGGAAAGGGGAGGAGGGTGAGTGGGTGGTAGTGGGAAGGGGGAGGAGGGTGAGTGCGTGGTAGTGGGAAGGGGGAGGAGGGTGAGTGGGTGGTAGTGGGAAGGGGGAAATAGTACTCAGGGAAGTGACTTCTAGAAAACACTCATGATCTGATTGCATGTTTAAATCCCCTTGTTCTAAAAAAGGGCAAGAAGGGAAGAAAGAGAATATTTGTGTTATAAACACCATAGATGTATACAGATTGTACATTCGATTAATTATCATAAAGTGAATGAATATGATGGAAAACATAATCCAGTCAGGAAAGAGGATATTTCCAACACCTAAGACATTCCCTTAAAAAAAAATCACCCCTTTAAAAAGAAGGTATTTTTCTTTTAATCTTTACCGGTGACCTGCAGATTTACTACTCAAAGTCCAACATCATTAGTTTATCGCTTTCAAATTGAGTAACCTTTTTAAACCGGGAAACAAGGTATAGCTCAGTGTTTGAGAGCTTGCCTGCCATGCCCAAGGCCCTGGATTTGACAGCTAGCATTGAGAAGTTAATTCAGTTAACAAGTAGAATTATATGCATATGCTACTTGGTGTGGAATTATATGCATATATTGTTTTGTGTCTAGCTTCTTTGCTCTATAGATTGTTTGCACACCTTGTCTATATTGTTTTTCTGTAGCTAGAATAGACTTTTCAATCTTACTGCTCTGCAGTATACATTTTCATCTTAAGTACTACGTTCATTCTGCAATTGGTTATAATATTTGTCAATAGCAAATAGCACTGCCTGAATAATTCTGGACATGATAATGCAAACATTTGTGTTTGGGGTTTACCTAAGATTTGAATAGCATGTTTCTAAGTAACTTTCCAGTGTGATTACATGTCTATACTCCTGTTTGCACTGAGAAGAACTCCGATGGGGAATCAAGCTTCTGAAGATGTGTGGAGTTTCCTGGCAAATTATGGTTCTTTTATTGCTGTGAGTCAACTGTTGTCACTTTAACGATCAGAATTATGAACCAAGGGTCAACATTAGATTAGATTCAAGCCATGTTCAAAAGCTCATGGGTAATGCTACTCAAAATTTACATAGGACATGGCATAGTGGAAAAACAATGTTTTATTATCTCCTCAGAAGTATAGAATGAGACTAACTATAGGAATAGGGAGACACTTGTTACCAGTTTTTCTACTTAATATCTTTAAAAATGTAAAAATTTCAGTTCTATTACTGTTAGTATGCGCCAAATATAGCAAAACTACTGTCTTGTACTTTAAAAGCTTAAATCCACAAGCATTAAGTACAGCTGAGTCCTCCTGCTGTTGGAATCCTGCTCTGTTCATCAGTGAGATATAACAGAAAAATCCTATCTCAAAATGCAGCAAACAAAGCAACAAAAGACAATAACAAGAAAAAGGAAAAGCCTGGTCAGAGATCTTGCCTGAGAATAGCAGGTTTGTAAGGACAAAGACAAGAAGATTACCGACCAGTCGGCGAAGACTCATATTTTCAGTTACGCTGTAACATTTTTTGGCTTTGTCTGTAATATCTGGTCTAGACATGATTGTGATGTCAGTTTAAACAGATGTGAGATCATGGGCCTATCAGTTCAAAACTCACTGTAAGTAACGCTGATGTAGATTGAAATTCACACAGGAAACCAGATCAGGGCGTTGAAATCCAGTGACCTAACGTTTCCTAAAATAACCGAGCTAAGGTCTCTTCCCTACATCATCACTTCGGTCCATTGCTCACCTGACCTTTGCTCGTCACCTGCAGCTGTGCCTGCAAGACTCGCTACTCCCTCAGGAGCTCTGCCACTGGCTGGTAGACAAGGGGTACCACTGCGGAGTTTCTGTCTCTTCTGTGCAATCAGGACCCATGGGGGCCAGGGGCGGGGCGGGGCGGGGCAGGGCGGGGCGGGGCGGGGCGGAGCAAAATCCTCCTGGAAGGGCCAGGACAGCATATAGAAGACCTGATGTCAGATTCTACCTTATCTGGCCTTCTTAGACTACTGGCAAAAATGTTGCCTCCCACTCAACTGTTTGTGTCTGAGGATATCAGGGAAGCTTTGCAGCTGAGAGGCAGCTGTGCAGCTATTTCCTCTGAGAGGAAAGCCATGGCAGGAAGATTGTTAAGATACAGGATGTTAAGGGGGAGGTGAAATAGCAGACTTGTTCGCAGACAGTGGTTCTCAGCCCTCCAAACGCTACGACCCCCAACTGATGGAAAACTCCACGCCCCAAGCCCAGCTTCAGTAATCCAGCCACAATCAACATCTTCATCACCAACTGCCAAATTGAGACATATTTCCACTATAGCCACGAGTCGGCATCGTCCTCCAGTGCACATGCGCTGTACACCTTTACAGAAAGGCAGCGGCTTCACAGCCCACAGTCTTTTTTTCCCCCTTCCATGGTTCCGTGCTGTGACTTTGTGGCATCCCTTGGCTCCAATCCACCAGGGTATCCTTCCTTCTGGCGAGAAACCCTAGCATCATAAAGTTATTTTGTTGCTACTGAATAACTGTAATGTTGCTACTGCTATGAGTTGTAATGTAAATATCTAATATACAGGGTAGCTGATATGCAACCACCGCCCAAGGTTGCAACCCACTGGTGAGATCCGTGCTTCTGGGAGGAGGTGAAACTTTTCATCCTGCAGGGGAGCATCTTAAGCTCAGGAAATAGCTCAATAGCGTCTGGAAATTTCAAAAACTGAACAGATTCAGTAGCCCATTCCCTTTGGAAGCATATTTAAGCCACTCAGACTGATCGCTGAGCTTCCTGCCAGACCAGTCAAGTGCCTGGGAAAAAAACCTGTTGTCTGCAGGTGTGTGACACACTCCAGGTTTCCAGATTTCATGAATTCACACTTGGTCTTGAGTCACTTCAATTCCTGTTAAGTAACCCCTCCCCATATTCCTATAAGAAATACTATGGGTTTTTTTGGGGGTGGTGGTGGTGGTGTCAGTTTGACACTTCCCTGGAGTTTCCTGGGAGGAAGGAACCTCAATTGAGGAATTGCCTTCGTCTGATTGGCCTGTGGGTATGTCTGTGCAATGCTTTCTCCATAGATGATTACTGTGGGAAAGCCTAGATCACTATGGGCAATATCACACGATGGCAAGTAGCCTTGAGTTATTTAAGAAAGCAACCTAAGCAAGCCATGATAAAGGAGCCAGTTAGCGATATTTCTCCATGGTATCTGCTTCAGTTCCTGCCTTGAATTCTTGCCCTTACTTCCCTCAGTGAAGTGTGACCAGGGGGTTGTAAGACAAAATAAACCCTTTCCTCCACCAATTTGTTGTTGGTTATGGTAATTACCACAGCAATGGGATACCCACTTAAATTAATCCCAATAAGCCATTGATTCACTGAGTTTGGATTTTAGTGGTGTCCATTGTGACATCTGTTCCCTATTTGGAGTGAGTAGACTGCTTTTCTCTTCTCGCCAAGCATAGTGTCACAAAACAGAAGCATTTTAAGCATTGCTTATTTATCAAAATGGATGGCCAAAGTAATGCCAGTGTTGTGTTATAACAGGACAGAAAGCTGGTCCAATTGGCTTATATTTAAAGATAAGCAAGGTGTAAGTCAGGGATGTGAATACGGAGCATTAGTGGTTTAGCAGTGCTTAGGGGAAGATAGTGAGACACGATCAAGAAAGTATGAAGCTGTCCCAGCAGATTGTAGTCTATTTGCCACCAAGGAATAAATAAAGCTCACTGAGATGCAACTGATGGTGTTCTCTTCTATAGCTGGAAGTTACAAAGTACAGAGGTGGAGTGGAGTTTGGGTCTGAGTTTAGCCTTGTGCTGACTGTTATCTTGAGAAGATAACTTTACCTCTCAGAGGCTCTGTTTCCTTCTTGGCAAGATGGGGATAATAATAGCAACCCTCTCCCGGGGCTACTGTAAAAAAGAACTAAATGGGGCCATGCGGATAAAGTTCATAAACTGCATCATGGATGGTATCAGTTTTCATTATCATCTTAAGGAATTGTCCCATCGAAAATAGAACCATATGTATGGTCTGTGTTCCTGGTGGGAGGTTCTTGTATGCTAAGTAAATGAAAGTTGTTACTTACAGCAAGGAAGTTGTCTATAAGTTAATTATGTACATGTTAATGGACAGAATAAATAAGACCACATCCTGGGATGGTTGAAATCACAGATCCTGCCACTAAAATTCCTAGCTTTTGGGTGTGTGTGTTATTATTTATTGTGTATCCCTGGGCAAGCTGAGTCCTGTCTCTGTATCTCAAAGTCCTCATCTTTCAAAAGGATAGTTAAATACCTCATATATAGGCTTGTTGCTAATGTGAGTGGGGCTAATACAAGTAAAGCATAACTATTGCCCTGCTCAATGGGACTTTGTGAGCTGCCTGATATCCTGCTATGCGTGTGTGTGTGTGTGTGTGTGTGTGTGTGTGTGTTTGTGTGTGTGTAAGTGTCCCAAAGGATTTCCTAAGAAGTTGTTGCTAATATGTTATCTACCTTTTTTCATTTTTTATTTTTGACACAGTGTCTCTTATTGGCTTGAAGCTCACCAAGTGTTTGGTTTGCTTTGATTTTAATGTGGATTCAGAGAATCCAACTCAGGTCCTTGTGCCTTCTAAGTGAGCACTTTACCAACTGAGCTATCTCTCCAGACACACAGGAAACTTGTTCCTAATTGTCTTTCCTCCTAATGCTTTTAGAAGTACAGATATATTCTCTATCTATTTAGGTAAATGAAAAAGATTACACATCACTCAGAACATGCCATATTTGTATGAAGATTATTCTAAGCTAAAAAACTTCAAGAGTCCTCAGGTTCAGAAGGTGTGGCCATGCAGAACTTTGTAAATCTCCCTTATTCTGTCTAAAGGGGACAGCTTCTGGAAAATGAAACAGCTGTGTGTGTTCTTTGGGATCCATTTGCTTCCAGACAGTAAATGGCATCTACCCCAAACTTCAACTCCACAGGAGCATTATTGGCAGGAAAGAGAGAGCGCGTATTTTACGAACATTCCATCTATTGTCTTGACAGCCCACTTATCTTTCCAAAGAGCCATTAATATCCATTAGCTCCTTTCTCTCCTACTCCTTAAATGTTCTAAAGTCTCCAATTCCAGCCATCCCCAGGTTGCTAGTCTCTGAGATCTCATATGCATTCTGTCCCACAGTACATTAACGGTCTTCTTTTTCTTCAGATCTATTTTTCTCTCAAGTGAGCAATAGCACTCACAATGAGAAGGCATGAATCAAAATTTTAAATAAAATCTAAAGAAGAAGACAGTAGTGTCTAGGAAATTTAGTAGGTCAAAATCTATGCTCCATAACCTACCTGTTCTGAGTTCACAGATTATGCATCATAAGGGATGGTGTGGCTTCATGCCTGGATCCAGAGGAGATGGCTGCTGTGGCTCAGAAGTGCTCCTCCAAGGCTGGCTACTCAGAATCGGGCAAGAAGGTCATGGCTGTTACTCATGGTATAGTTCTGTCTGTTTTATTTGAACAATTTTCAGAATCTTAAACTCCAGCGTCTAAAACTACTTTTAAAGCCAGATAAACTGTTAGGATTGATTATCATTGTGCTACATTCTTCCAGGCCTTGCTCTGAGAAAGCAAAATAAAGATTATCCCACCCTAAAGTTTGCACAGTCCTAGCTAGTTTCAGGGGTCCATGTTGTAGCTCAGACTGATGCAGCCCCTCTGATTTGTGGGTGGGAGGATTTTCATTTTACAAGTTCTAGGGTTATTCTTAGGCACATTGTATAATGACGAGGATACTGCTGCTGCTGCTGATGGTGGTGGAGAGTACAGAGATTAAAAGTTCTTGCATTTTTCCAGTATAAGAAACAGTAAGTGGATTTTTGTTTGTTTGTTTGCTTGCTTGTTTTTCTGTTGAATGCTGAAACTTCTGCTTAAAACAAGCAATTCAAGTGTGATACAGTGGCAAGCATCTGTAAGTCCAGCATTTCTACGATGATACAGGGGCATCACCCGGAGGCTACAGGGAATCTAGCAAGGAGTATACAGCGACACACTGGAAACAATAGGAGAGACTCTCTCAGCGCCTCCTGAGGGGTGTCCTCTGACCTCCATGTATATGTCTCATCATGGAAAGAAACAGCTGTCTCCTTAAAGGTATAAAAGATATGATTTATTCTGGAACAGTGTGAGTTGCTATGGCTCAGTCACTTACATTTAGGTCTCCTCAAAATACATTTCTAATGTGAAAGAAATTTCATCACATTGTATAGCAACAGAACAAAGAGAGAACAATAAATCAAGGCTTTTAAAATTACACTGGTGGATACATCAAAGAGGCAGGAGTTACAGCAAGGCAGAAGAATCTCTCCTACAAGATGATGACAGTCTTAGCTTTTCGATAGATATAAGTCTGATAAGTTAATAGATTTTAAAAGGCTTTAAAATAAATCTGTTAGTCACATGATGTTAGTTCTGACACAGAGGTGATGGGGTGGTCATGCTCTTTAGGGGGCTGAAGCCCTTTTCTTTCTAAACCAGGAAATATAAGTGAAATTTTTTTGCTTGAGATATATTGACATATCATAAGTTAAGAAATATAGGTCATAAATTCAAAATGACCAGGAACCTTTGACTATAACATGTTTCTTTGTGCTTCCCTTAGAGAACATGATCATAATTGATGTGACTACACAAAGACAGTGACCCAGAATGAAACACCACAGGATTAAGCAGATTTTGCCTAAGTGCTAAACTATGATGTGACCTATTTTACATTTAAATGTTCAGTTTTGATATTTCTTGATTTAGGAGCTTGTTGATACTAGCTAATTCTCCAGTATCCTAAATTTCACTTACTGGAAAAATTTTAACTAAATAAAATTTGGCAAGATTGTTTTAAACTGGAAATTCTAAAAATGTTACATTAAAATGTTATATTCACGCTAATGAATATTTTAGCAGGCTTGTTTGATTTGTAAACACAAGTAACATTTAAATTGGGGTATTATTTATACATTCTTATAGTAAAGAAATTTTGAAGAAAAAAAAATAAAACTGAAAGCCAACCCTGTTGGAAACTGCTAGATCCCGCTTATCTAAAGAAGGCTTTCCCACAGGACAGATAATATGACAGCTATATGATTGCCACCAATGACTGCTACCATTTTGTCTCTGTGTGCCACAAGTAAACCTTTCCCCAGCATGCCCTCCAAGGGTTCTTTGAACCATTTCTGATTTGTGACTGACCAATTTAGGAAGCATTTTCCCCACAAATAATGCCACCCCGTTTTTCCTTCTTTACTACTGTAATTTAAACCTAAGTCCTAGTCTGTGCTAAACCAGTAACAAACAACACTGAGGACATCCTTCCTTTTTCTTCTTCTTCTTCTTCTTCTTCTTCTTCTTCTTCTTCTTCTTCTTCTTCTTCTTCTTCTTCTTCTTCTTCTTCTTCTTCTTTCTTTCTTTCTTTCTTTCTTTCTTTTTTGAGACAAGGTTTCAGTACTTTGCACAGGTTGGCCTGAGCTCTGTAGGTGAGGCTGGCTTCGAATTTACTCTTCTGTCTCAGTCTCCCAAGAACCCCATCTTACCTTCATATACCACCAGTTCCAGTGTTTAAATGAAGACTTTAAATGTGTTTCCTTTTTAAAATGAAGAAAACCAATGTTTGTTGATGCAATTTGGCCTCTGGATCCTGTACTTAATTTTCAGTTAAACGACAAAATACAGATTAATCATAAGAAAGAAAGAGGGGGGCCAGAGAAGGAGGGAGGGAGGACAGAAGGAAACAAGAAAGATAAAGGAAAGAGAAGAAGCTTTACTGATATGAACAGATTTCTGATCTCACCATATTTCTGTATTAGGCCCCTCTAATGGGCTTAGTATGGGAATATGATGAGATGACCATTAGACAGTGCCTGGGAAATGAAGAGCTCTTGCTTCCCAGGTTAGTTGACAGAATCTACAAGGAGTTGTTACAGGGTTACAAAAGATTTGCTTCAAAGAATGAATTTCCTAGTGGAGAAAGGATGATTTTCCCCCCTAAGCTAATTGTAAGATGTTTAAATGTATTAGGAAACAAAAGAAAGCTACAAAGCTACAAAGGAGCTACAAAGGCTGTTCTTAACAGGGCTAGGAAAGACTTGCTTTAGAGAAAGACTTTCCCAGTGGGGAAGGGATGAATGACTACTAGAGAGTATTAAGAAACAAAAGAAGTACAAAATCAAACCACACTGAAGAGGAAGCAGGAAGCTGCAATCTCAGCAGACATTGCAGGTGTCTGTTTCCTTTAAGAGAATTCTTAAACTCCTGGGAGTCAGGCTTAGGTGGCAACCTCATAGCAACCTCATAGCAGAGGAGTGTAATGCTTCTTATGTCAACCATAAGAATAATTCAAGAAGGCTACAAATAGAGTTCAGTGGTCGAGGTCTTGCCTCGAAAGCTGCAAGGATCTGGTTTGAATCCACTGACTGCAGAAAGCCAAAACAAAGCAAAAGTCCTCCTCTTCTGGCTTCAAGATGGCCGTCACTGGGTTTTCCTGAGTAGGTGTACAGATCCCCTAAAAATTCCCAGATGACTGGGAAAACCTTATCAACCAACTTGAGACTGTGGTGCTATCTGAAGCAGTACTTCTAAGAGAAAATGTGAGTAACTGATACTACTCATAGCACATGCCGATTATTCACGCTTAAGGAATTTGGCATATTAACATGGTTGACCAGATAAACTGACAATTCAATTTTAGATGTATAATACAGTAATTGATTTTAGAACCACTATTGTGATTCCACAAGGTATAACAGCTTTACTGGCAGCAGTCTGTGAAAAATCCTCTTTTTCATGTGACAAGCACAGATTCCTTTACTCCAATCTTAATTACTAATACTCTCAGATCGCACATGATATGTTGCATATATGATACGCGTATATGTAGTTTGCAGAATGGCTGTTCAATGAGTTAGAATTTGGGAAACTACCATCAGATAGTCTATATAGGGATAAGGATGCAGGGATAGTCTGTAGGGTCAGAGTGGAGCTTCAGAGATGAGACATGGGACCTGGACCACAGAGTTGGGAGAGCAAAAGTTAGGATCTGGCCCACATGAACGACAGGGAGAAGAGTGGAGAGAAATTTGAAGTTGTCTGCATCCATAAAACGGAGTGAGTGAAGTTGATGTTCTGGGGATGATCATGAGTTCTCTTTCCATCGGTCTCTTCATAAACAGGGCAGGAGGTTGGATGGATGACCTGAGAGGCATCACCATCCATTCAAAACTGCTTTTCAGTCTGTGACTCTCAGGTCGTGTTGGACAGATGGTGTTGCTGCTGTGTCCAGGAAGATGAACAGCCATCTGCCATTCTCACCATGGAGTCAAATGTTGCTTGAATATTGAAGTCTGTCAGGGCAAGGCACTGTCTGAATGAAACCAGTTTCCCACAACACAAAAGAACTTTGAGCAGGATTTCAGCAGGTCTCTACAGCACCACGATAAGAGAGTAGGCAGTGATGATGCAGGCACAGAAGCTGTTAATGGCAGCAGAGGGGGCTGAGTCACAGGACCAATCACAACAGATATAGAGGAAGTCAGGCTTGTTGCTCCACAGCAAGTGGCCTATTATGCATCTTTTTTTTTTCTTATAAAAAGTATGAGAGAGGACTTTGAAGGTTCTCAGAAAAGTTACATTAAAACATGTGGAAAAGCCAGGCGGTGGTGGCACACGCCTTTAATCCCAGCACTTGGGAGGCAGAGGCAGGCAGATTTCTGAGTTCAGCCTGGTCTACAAAGTGAGTTCCAGGGCTACACAGAGAAACCCTGTCTCAGAAAAACAAAAACAAAAACAAAAACAAACAAACAAAAAAAAACAAAAAAAAAAAAGAAAGAAAGAAAGAAAAGAAAAACATGTGGAAATGCTAATTACTTTTACTTGAACATTATATATAATACTTGTTTTGAATTATCGGATAGAACTGAATAAATGTGTGTAATTACTACATGCCAATTAAAAAAATAAAAAAAAAACCTATTAAGTCTAGTTTAATTTATTAGCTTATAGGGCTCTTTAAGTGTCTGGAGAAAGGTATAACTTGCTAGCCATGACTTTTGAGGACTCTGAGGATTATTTACCTAACTAGATCCCAAGACTCTCACTAATGAGTTGGCTGACCATAATGGCCAGTGAACGCTGGATTTCAATTCAGAAATTGCGTAAATGCAAAGTCCTGTTTTGAACTCGTCCTGCTGGCCTAAGAAGTTCCTCCTCCCAGCACCCCACCTGTGCTTCCTTTTTTATTAGCTGCCTCCACTGGCAGAGCATACATGATTCAGAAACCGGTTCCCCTGGCTGTAACAGTGATACAGCTCTGGAATCATTACCTGTAAGCCAATGCCTTTGCTCCATAGCCAGCCACTCTACAAGGTGTGTTGCTGTCCCAGACTTCTGGGAAAGCACTCCTAGGTGTGGAAAGAGAGGGCTCGCCACCAGTTTGGACTTCAGGGACCTTTCTGGGAAGAAATTTAATATTAATTAGAAACACCTCTAGAAGATTCACTACTGCATTGTAGAGAAGGCGCAAACCCAGGAAGGACGGCGATGGGAATCCTGTATTCTGAGGTATGACATATTTCTGAACATAGGAATCCAAAGGGGCTAAAAACTGCTCTTGTTTTTCCATGAATAATTGTCTATCCTGTTATCACAGCTTATTTTTAATTCTGTTTAGTGTTCCTTGTATTAAGTCAGGAAAGATCCCTTGCGCTAGGATATTTAGTCTTTTTGGTTTTGCTTTGTTTGTTTTAATATTTTAACACAAGTTAGCTAAGTATTTAGCTAGACCCAAGTTGAGTGTAATGGGATATATATGTTCTGACATTCTAATTGCAGAGGTGATATAAACCTTGGAAAGCAGAGCTGCAGCTATATTGTGTCACAGTGAAATACATGAGGGCAAGAGAAACTCACACCTAAATGGATTTTCTAAAAAGCCAAACAATCGGCAGGCTTTTCATAGAACCCAGGAATAGAGCAACACCGTGAAGCTTGTTTGTGTGAAAGGAAGTTCACTTCTGGCAATTATGAATACAGGTTATCACCGTATAGAATCGATAACAGGCAGTACCGACTTGATATGTGCACTATTTCCTTTTGATAAGCTGACTGGACATTTTTCTACATTGAACATAGCTTACTATAATCAAATACATTTTCAATGTTTCAAAGGGTGAAGTTTGAATAAGACTATCAGAGGCACAGTAATGTTGTTGTGGTTCTTCTCCTTATTATTATTATTATTACTATTATTACTCATGACTTACTCCTTGTCTGACAAAATTTACTTGCTAATCAGCATTCCATTCTCTAAGCTGAGGGGAGCCTCACTGATTTTGATCTGCTCGTACGAAAGGTAGTAATTTGGCACCTATGTCAAATGCACATGTGCGAGCATGAGTTTGCCTGTGTGTGCACATAAGTGTGCGTGTTCCTTTACTAAATGAACTGTCTGCCTATTTCACTATCCTGGGACTATCTTGCCCTGTGATTCTGATCTCCCCAAGAAGTCACATACATATGAGGATGGCAAAAGATATAATGTGTGTTAACATTCCACTCTGGTAAATTTTCTAAGTGTCAGGGAGAGAAACTCATTCGTAGTGAAGTTTCTGGGACACTCACTCCAGAGTACTGACTCACCTCCTGTAGGGTCCACAAAACTAGTTTTGACAAGAATTCCAGCCATAACCTGTTCACCTCCAGCCTGAAAGTCAGAACTCCTGCTCAGGCTGGCAGGTTTTTTTAGACTTTTATGTGCATGAAGATGAGCCCAAACTTGCACAAGTGTAGATTAAGATCGTGCATTGTGACCCCCTAATTTTGTGTCCATGTCCATAGTCCCTTAAACGGCACTATGATTAGGCTAGGTTGTGGGAACAGCTGCATTTGCTTTTCTTTTCTTTTTTCTTTTCTTTCTTTTCTTTTCTTTCTTTCTTTCTTTCTTTCTTTCTTTCTTTCTTTCTTTCTTTCTTTCTTTCTTTCTTTCTTTCTTTTTTTTTTGTGACTACCAGAGAACAGAGCAGTGCAATTGCATGTAAGTTTGGTGTTGATTTGTCAAGCAAGGCAAGTTTAGGCCAGGTCAGGCATGTTTAACTACTTCCAAATAGAGCTGAGAATTGCTCCCAAAGTGACGTAAGTGTTTAACTTTTCAGTTCTGCTGTGAAGATAAAATAAGTTGGAGGCTTTTACTTTTTTTTGTTGCATTTTTTTTTAAAAGAAAGACTCATTTAGTTTTCCACAAAGGGCACAGGACTGGGACATAACATATAGTAACATGAACTTTTCTATAAAATCTTAAGCACACCCCTATACACACACCACTAAACGATCCCATAGGTAATACCTCAAAGCTTAATGTTAGTATTGATCACAAATAATGTGTGATAGGTTATTTCTCCACTTGTGAAATGAGCCAATTCAAGCCAGATTAGAATATATTAAAGGCAGGTATTTTGGAAAACTGCTCTGGGCAGGTTCACTGGCCACAAGGATTGAGGCTAGAGGAGTTGCCATGGGAAGAGCTCGGGTGGGCTGAGGGGGGAGAGAGAGAGAGAGAGAGAGAGAGAGAGAGAGAGAGAGAGAGAGAGAGAGAGAGAGAGAGAGAGAGAGAAGAAGAAGAAGAAGAAGAAGAAGAAGGAGGAGGAGGAGGAGGAGGAGGAGGAGGAGGAGGAGGAAGAAGAGGAGGAGGAGGAAGAGGAGAAGGAGGAGGAGGTCAAGAGAGACCAACATATCTGGATTATATAGGGAAGAACCTCTGGAGTAAGGGAAGCCCAGCCCCTGGGCTAGAAAGTTGGGGGCAGGGTATGCCAGGAAGGGACCAAGGGACTCTGGAAAAACCTGGAAGCCAGATCTGCTCTGATATGTAAAATATGCACCTCAGTCACTGTCCCTGATCTCAGTATCTGAAACCAAACAGTATGGTGGACTATGATTAAAACA
This sequence comes from Apodemus sylvaticus, assembly GCF_947179515.1. Taxonomy (NCBI): domain Eukaryota; kingdom Metazoa; phylum Chordata; class Mammalia; order Rodentia; family Muridae; genus Apodemus; species Apodemus sylvaticus. The sequence goes on from NC_067472.1 coordinate 28,016,918, forward strand.
CTTAGTGCTGCTGTGTTGCAAAGAGAAGCAGGTTCTAGATCCTTCTATGTCATTTTCCTCAGTACTTTGCTTCAGCATTGGCAAGCTGAATGAAGCCTGTGACTGAATCACTGAGGACATTTTAGTTACTGCAGAAATAGAGAGCTTTTGTTTTTGGCAAATGATTTCTGAACTTGTAGAATCTCCCTTTGATGTTAGGGGCGAATTCTCCATTTGATACCAGGTCTGGGGATGTAAACTGATTTGATAGTCTTCAGCTAGTGAGAGTTTAAAAGTTGTAACACTCTGTTATTGCTTACTTCCATTACAATAGTTGTACTCACCTCACAGGATTCCTCTCCCCTTTTTTGCATCAATAGCTCCTAGAGAACATAGAGATTACTATAATGCCTGACCAGATTCCCAAGTATCCTGAACTAGTGCGTCAATAATGGGATCCAAGCAGGGGTTAAAAACTCCACTTAATCACGGTTCGTAATCACTGAGTTTAAAAACACTGACCTGATTCTCACACATTGTTTTCATTTCTAAATCTCAGCCCCTTCTCCTAACCCTCACTGTGTGTCAGTTGGCAAGGAGTTTTCACCCATGTTCTTGGTGCTTACCCCTATAGAAGTCTAGTGTTAGGGAAGCAGAGGTCTAGTTAAGGAGACTCAACCATCTCCCTTGGAAAAGGGCCTGGCATTGTGGATCTTGTTGTGAGACTACCAGTTCTGGGATTTTTGAAAACCCTATATGGAAATAGATAATTCCTTTTGTAATGCCTTTTCTAGTCATCCTCTTGGTGTTATTATTTGCTCCCTGCAACCATATTCCCAGAATCCACTTGGCTCACCTCTCACTATGTCATCATCCATATATTAAGGAATGCCCTTCTGATCTCTCTCCGCACTGCCCCCCCCCCCCTTCCACCACCACCTTGCCCTTTCCTCTCTCAAGAAACCTCATGTGGAACTGTTTGGCCTGGTGTGGTCTTGCTGGAGATGCCCGACGGTCATAACAGTTCTGGGCACTTGTGCTGTAGGAAACACTAAAGAGATTTCTGAGAAATAATCCTGAAGAATGAGATGCACCATCTGATAACAGGATAACGAGGACGTAACCTGAAAGTAGACGGAACAGGTGGTCTAATCAGAGATACCAGCTTATGAAGAAGGCCTGCACTTTACATGGGTGGCTTACCCAGAGAATCTGGGGAAAAAAAAATTTTGGATACCTCCTCTCCTGGAAACTGGAGGGATCACAGTGCTATCCTGATAAGTGTAATTCAGACAAAGAAAGCATGGCGGTCTGACAGACAGGAGGCAGGCTGAGAAATGGTCCTCTAGGTACAGTGGCCAGGAAGCCTTCTTGTGGCTGGCCCGTATCGTTGAAACTACCACATAGTCTTCTAGATTGTAAGACCTTTTCCAGCTGTACTTAGCATGAGTGTAGGTACTTAGCATGGGGGTAGGTACTTAGCATGGGTGTAGGTACTTAGCATAAGTGTAGGTACTTAGCATGGGTGTGGGTAGTGCCATCCACAGACCCATAGATCTGGCTACCTCACCTCCCCTGCACTGGGATCCTAAGTGAGCACTATAATTTCTAGGTTTTGTTTTTTATGTGAGTTCTGGAAATGACATTCAAGTCTTTGGGCTTGCAAGGCATCTGAGCTCATCTCTCCAGCCCCATCATCAGAAACCATTTTAATAGAAACAAAATGAAATAAAAAAAATCATGCCTATCAAATTGAAAAGTAATGCTATGATAAATAAAATACTATGAACATTTAAAGCAGCACGCACAGGACAGATTTCAGGTTTACACAATGCCAGTTAAGCACGCATGTTGAAGTCAGGAAGATCAACAACTGTTACAGGAAGGTTTTCAGTTCTTTGTAAACACATGACACTCAGGAAACTTTGCATGACTTTAAACTGAAGTGTCAGAAAACTGGGTGAGAAATAAGCTTGCATGGAGTCCCAGGGACACACCACTGTAATTCAACAAATCCTTCAGAGATTTGTTCATTCCTCAAATGAGAATATATAAAAATAAGTCCCAGAGCTTCCCCTAAGACCAGAATAGGCTAAGACCTATGGCTCTTTGAAACTTGCACAGAAAACTTTTCATTTCTCTTCCCTTAACTATTCTTTAAATTAAATATAAAATAATTTGTGCCTTAGGGAAACTTGAATGTGCACTTTAAACTTTCCAACGGAAAAACATTTTAAGAATGTCATTACCTTGGAATAGCCCAATAATTGTCAGAGGGGATTCATGTGCTTTGTAAATATTTTATCCCATTATTCAAATTGATCGAATTTAAGCAATCCTTGAAGCATTCAGTGAGAATTATTCTGTGTAGAATTTTGCAGTTTACTCCAAGAAAGGCAAGATGCGATACTCACAGTCTTGGATTCTCAATAGGGTTTTCTTTCTCTGACTGTTAACGAATTAAAAGACATGGAAAAATCTCTGGTGCAACAGGTAGCCCCCCCAACATCTTATCCATCACAAACAGCAGCAGCCAGAGTCAGAAGGTGAAGAAAGGCTTTTACTGCAGGGTGAGGATACAGCCATGTGCCTGAGACACACAGAGAAAAAGACTCTAGACAGGGAAGCCAAAAATCCAGCTTTTTCTCAATGTCTGTTTTTGTCGTCGTTGTTGTTTCTGAAGAGTTTTCCTCTTCTAACTAAGGATTGGTTAGTTTGAAATTAGCCCACAGCTGTTGTGTAATAAGTCTTGATCCTGGCCTTGAACTTGTTGATCCAGGCCACATCAGAGAGGTGGACAAAAGCTTACAAGACATTGCTTAAAGCTGTCAGGCTTTTGTCTCAGATCCGGAAGGCGAGAAAAAGTCGGCCATCTTGGATGTTTGCGTCGGCCATCTTGGATATTTGTGCACTTTGTTACCTAGGTGCAACCCGGTGTGCGTGGGGGTGGGGATTTCCTTATCTGCCCACAAGGGAATCTAGTCTGTTAGTACTTACTGCAATGTTAATTTTACTATGCCTCAAAGAGACTCACAGAGCAGATTTTTCCATAGTTTACATTTGGTTTTATGGTTTTTTAGCTTTGAGCACCTTGCTCAGGCCACTCTTCCTACTAGACCACATGTCTAACTTTGCTCTGGTCCACCCTTCTCCATCCTGCCAATTTATGTGGGAGCCACGGTAAACCATTGCTTTCCCAGCAGACAGGCAGGTTTCCCAACTTTACCTCTGGGCCCCTTCACACAACCCTTCTCCAACCATAGACTAGCTGAAGAAACTCCTGCACCAGCTCAGCCAGCTGTCCTTGATGACTGCCTGCCTGCACGCTTGGTGATTAAAGCCATTTGGTGTTTTCATTGAGCCCAGACACTAGTCATTAGGAATGCACCAACCCCTCCACCCATGTTGCCGGAGTCTCTTCTACCCTGCCCTCCACCCTACCTCCTGTGTCATTAACCTGTTCATCTAGGTAAACATCAATACTATTCTTCTACCAGCCCATGTCTACCAACCCATATACTTTGGGCCAAACATCTATTAAAATGAAGTGTGGTGACCAAAGTTTTTTTTTTTGTTTTGTTTTTTGTTTTTGGTTTTGTTTTGTTTGGTTTGGTTTGGTTTGGTTCCCCCCCCCCCCGGGTCAAAAAAATACTTCAGCCAATCTACAGTTCTCTCGACTGACTTTACCTGTCTTTTTTCCTTTTGGCTTTGGGGCCAAAATTTTCCTTCAGGGTCATCAGACTAACTCGTTTTTGCCCTGTCCTGTTATTTCTGCACCCTCTTTCAGCACCCATCTCCTATTTCATAGCCATTCCTGTGTATGCTAATTGGATCCTTATGCTTCAATAATTAGAAAAGTGCCTAGCACTAATTCAGGGTTTCAGATGACTCAGCCTCAAACTGCTTAGTCCACACAGCCGGGTTTAATTCTTTCTACACCATTATGAGAAAGAACAGTTAGTGGATGGAGGAGGAAACTCAGCAGAAGTGTTTAAAGCGTTTAGATAAATTGTCCAAACAACACTTCAGCAAGGAGGGAGAGTAAAGACTAGAACACAGGAAGTTCACATCTAAAGCTTGTATTCCTAATCATGTGAGAGCACCATTTCCCACCAAAACGTGCAGAGTCTGGCTAGACCCTATGTGTTACCCACTCCCTAGCTTTTACTGGTTGTTTGCCCTGCTAAGCTTCTTCTAGCTTCTCCCTGATAGTTGTTCAAAGACAGTATTCTGAGTGCTATGAAATATGATGCACTGTGGGGGTATCATTGGTGGTCCTAAGCCAAGGTGTACCCCTGAGAAATTACAGCATGTAACAGACCTGGTATAAAAGAGGTTTCTTGGGGGAAGGGGAGAGGAGGACCTGGGGAAAGGGTAGAGGAAGAATCTCAAAATGGGAAGCAGAGCTATGAGGGTGGAGAGAGTGGGGAGGGGGGGGGAGAAGAGAGGGAGAAGGGAGGAAGAGAGGGAAGGGGAAGAGGGGGAAGGAGAGAGGGAGGGGAGGGGAGAGGGAAAGGGAAAGGAAAGGGATAGGGAAGGGGAGAAGGGGAAGGGAAAGGTAGAGGGAGGGGAGGGGAGAGTGGAGGGGAAAGGAGGGGAAGAGGAGGGAAAGACAGAGAGAGAGAGACAGAGAGAGACAGAGAGAGACAGAGACAGAGAGAGAGATAGAAAGACAGAGAGAGACAGAGACAGAGAGAGACAGAGACAGAGAGCAGGAGCTGGGCAGCGCAGTGAGAGCAGGCCAGTGGGATTGCCTGTGCACTGACACTGAGGCCCCTCTGTGCTTGTGTGGCCTCTTGCCCTGTCCTGTGAAACTCTTAACTTCATGGCAATTACTACAGCTACATCTTCCTTTTTTTCTCAAAAACTTTCCTATTTTGCTGTTAGGTTATCTCTGGTTTCTACTACTGTTTTTTGTTTGTTTTTGTTTGTTTTTGTCAAGGTGGGTGTTGACTTTGTGTATTCTGGACTGACCTCAGACTTATTAAATTTATTTATTATACACTCTAGTCTGGCTGCAAACTCTCATTTCTCCTGCCTGTGCATCCTGAGTGCTGGGATTATAGGCAGCTGCATCCATATTCAGCATTTTTGTTGTTGTTGCTGCTGTTCTGTAGATACTGCTAATTCTAGGTCAGTTTTGGGAAAAACATTTGAATATATAGCCAAGAACTATCAGGTTGTTGGTGGGAGATTATTAATCAGAGTCCTGAGTAAACTATAGTATAAACCATAGCTTACTGTTGGCAGAAAGTCCTGCAGCCAGAGAAATACTTAGGATTGAAGTAATGAGAGAGGGGGTGGGGGTGGGAGGAGGCGCAGAGTGCGTGCCAGATGTGCTTCATAGCTCAACTCTTGTCTCTATCACTTATAAGCTGTGTGACTTTGGATAAGGAGACAATGTCTCCTCCTTTCCCCTGCGCTGAGTGAGTATAGAAACATTACTTACCTTATAGGGCTGTTTTTAGGGCCTCAGGAATAGCTGAGATAACCAACACATGTTTGTTCATTGTAGAATTCATTGTTTGATTCCTTCACTCAAGAACACGTTGACTTCCTACTGTGTCCCACACTGTGCTAGAGGCTGAGGAACAAGGAGAAAGCGTGGACGACAATAATTGATCTCCTGTTGTTAGGTGCCATGACAATCACAGATCAGTAACTTATAAAGTATTTGCTTACCATTTGTAAAGGAAGAGGTGTGAGATGGGGCCAGCATCCCCTGAGGGCTCCATTGCAGCTTTGGCATGGGAAGGATGAACTGGAGGATGGGGGTGGGGGGAACAGAGATAATACAGTGACGGGGTAGAGAGTAATAAACTGGAGTGTGAGTCCTGAGGGCTACAGAGAGTTGGTGCTGGGCATCCAGGGGAATTTTAGAGATTTAGAAGCCATTTTCCAGGTGGGGTTACTCTAAGCTAAAGTGCCTTGAGGTTGCAGGAACTTCAATAACACTGAACAGCTTTTCTTTCTGCCCAAATGGGTACGTCCATCTTCGTGTTACTTTCCACTTTACCAGCCCTTTTCGTTTTAATTTAATTTTATTATTTTTAATCTAACATAGATAACTGTGCACTTAAGAAGTACAGTGGAATAATGTGACTTGTGAGCATTGTTTAGTGACAAAAAAATCAGCTTCCTATTAAATACTTATCATTTCATTATGTTGGGAACCTCAGAATCCCTATTTTCTACTTATTTATAAAATATCTAACAAATGGCTTAAAACTGTAACCACCTTTCAGTGCTGGTAGAAGTCTTTTCTGCTTCTTGTGCACTCTTCTGATGCTGAGCTGCCCCCTACTGGAAACAGTGCAAAACAGCAGGGACTGTTTTGGGTTATCCTGTGCTATTTAAGCTCATTGAGGAGCTGACCCTGGAAGTGTAATTGCCCTTCCCATATTTCAGACACAAGCGGGTTTGTCTCTAAGTGTTCGTCCAAGACCCCTTGTCCAAGGACAGTTTGGCCCAGATGACTCTGTTAATGAGAGAAAGAAGAGGAGAAAAAAAAAAACAAAACTCCAGGTTAAAACGTTGTGACCAGCAGAGGCAACTGTTGTTTATCTCAAGGTGTAAAATGCCTTTGGTGGGAAACAAGCAGAAACCGGAAGTTCAGCCATGGAGACTCACTTATGGAGAGAGCTCAGTTGGGACGTCCCCCACCCCAACCCCTCCTGCGGGCTGCCCACCCCAGCTTCTTCCATCCCTTTCTGCTGGATATTTACAAGCTTTTATTTGATGATGTGACTTAGGTTTGTTCTTTCAATCAGTCCACTTCAGCCGTCTCAGTTGTGAGTTCCGGACTTGATCTTTTGCTATCTACCTGATGTTTCTACCTACAACTTGTGCGTTTGTTCTTTTGTTCAATATGGCTCATTTAGAACAAAACAAGGGCTACTGTAGATATTTCTCTGGAATATACAGAACGGTGAGTTCTTAGTCACTGTTTATTGACACCATGACTGTGATAACTCGTCTAAAAGAAGAGTTTGCTTACAGTTTCAGAGGATTAGTTCATTACCACCATGGTGGGAACATGGCAGTGTGCATGGCTCTAGGACAGTAGCTGAGAGCTAGTGGCATCGTGTCACTTAGGGAAGAAGCAGAGAGAAGATGCACAAAGCCCACTGCCAGTGATATGTCTCTTCCAACAAGGCCATACTGTTGGGGTGTTCAAATCCACTGGGAAAAACCAAAGACTTAGACTCTATTCAAATTTAGAGTAAATGAATTTATTCTTATTGCTAGCAGGGCAGCACCCTTAGAACCAAAAAGTATGCTGTGCCAAAAGAGGCTGACTGAAGGACTTATAAATGTTGTATAGTAATAGAAAGACTGCTTTATCCCAGTCTCACAGTGATAAGCAAGTGGTTAAATATCAAGGTTATATAAACCGAAAGCAAACTACTGAATACCTCATGGCAAGAACACTATTGTCTCATTATTTTATTCTTTTTCTCTTCTCCATCCTCCTCTTTGTTTTTCAAGACAGGGCTTCTCTGCCTATCCCTGGTTGTCTTGGAACTCACTATGTAGACCAGGTTAGCCTGGAATTCAGAGATCCATCTGCCTCTACCTCCCAAGAGCTGGGATTAGATAGGTGTGCCAGGTGTTTTATCTCACTTGAAGCCACTAGTGTCTCACAGGCACTTGTAGGCCATGCTCAACGGCCTTTAAGGGATACCTAGTACCATATTAAGTTTCTTTAAACTCTCACAGTGGAGCTATGTTGTGAGTAAATTATTGTATAAGTCTGGGTACTATGGAGGGAGTGTCACAAAAAGACGGAGATGGAGCAGGCATAAACCCGGTGTCATCAAGTTAGGGCTGGTTGTCAAATTCCCACAACACCTACTACAAAAGGACTATGTGTCCAAATCTTGTCAAACAGTTTACCAACTGGTGAATAAGCCTGCAAAAGTATGAGTCTATGGGGGCTATTCTCACTCAAAACGCTAAATCGAGGTACACTATTTATTTATTTCTTTATTTTTGTGCATATATATTCATGTCCATGCATGTGTATTGTTGTGGCTGGCTCTGTGCTGCTTGCTTTCCTGGGAGAGGCTGTCTGGAATGAGGAATGAGTCATATACTAAGGTAGCTTCTTGTGAACCAATCCCCGAATGACTAAAGGAGCCAATCACTGGGCGAGTAGGTGGGACTTCCAGGTTGGATGGAAGGAGAGAAGAAGTGGGAGGGAGTTAGTCTTCTTTGGAACTGGGGCAGCAGAGGGATAAGATGTAGCTGCTACAGTCTCCTAGTATCATGGCGGATCTGCAAGTATCTGCCACTGGAGGGATCAAATTTTAATAAGGCTTACTAGTTTAGGTTTTAGTTGTTGCACACAGAGATTGAGTTACCATTGTTGCTTAACTAAGTTTGTGTTGCATTTTCCTTCATGCAGTGGCTCCTTTGGGTTCAAGAGAAAAAGATATGGAAGTCAAATGCGGGTTTGCTTACGGTGCTTCACAAAGGCTGTGGGGGATTTAAAGCAGGGGCTTGGTGAGGTAGTGACCCAGCACTGGGAACCTAGCAAGTTGGGTGGATACATTTCAGGAGCTCCAGGCCGGTGAACCTCCGAATCTCCAGTGCATGGCTGGCCAGGCCCCTGGGGCAGAGAGTTAGAGGCACAAGTGTGGGAACATGTCAGTTTGACTTATTTAATATTTCCTACAACAGTGTATGAATTATATATTTGTGCTAGGAAATGAACCCAGTGCCTTGCATACTTTCTGAATCAGCTCTTACACCGAGCTGTCCTCAGCTTCTACCACTTTATTTTTCCAAAACAGAAATTCTGTGTTCTGAACAAAGGAAGCCTAGGAGAGACTAAAGGTTAAGAGCAGACTGGATTCAAGTTATATTCCCCGTGCCTACTGAAAAAGTTCCTAGTGACTCTCCATAACTGTCTCTTGGTCTTTCTATTTTAGTGTTACTCAGTAAAGTTTTTTTAAAGAATCCAAGAGGAGGAATTTTGATCTTGAAAGTAGGAGCCAGCCATGCATTATGGAAGGTTGTAATGGACTGGGTGAGGTTTAGTGGGAGTTGTAAGGACTGTGGAAAACTGGAACAACTCTAGAAACTGGCCCAGCATTATAAAATTTATAATAATTTAAAGAGAAGTAAGAAGGCGAATTGTTGTAAAATGATTTAAAAATTTAACAAGAGAATATATGAAAGGAAAAGTATCAACTCCAGACATGCCAAGACCAAGTTCTTAACACAGAGCAGATTTATTAGACCCAGAGAAAAAGAGGTCAGGAAATATGAGACAGATCCTGGTGATAGAGGATGAGGGAGAAGGGAACAAGGGAGAAGGAGAAGAGGTACTTGTCCCTGGGGGTCAAAGGACTGCCTGGCAATAGAGAGGAGGAAGATGTGGACCATTGGCAAATGACAGTTTATAAAGGTAAAGGGGGAAACCCCATGTTAGGTTGAGGTGTTTAGTTTTAATTGAGCATGTTAATTAGGTGAGCCAAAGGGGGCTTTTGATGCTGGAGTTCAATTCTTTGATGGCTGGACCACAGGAGGAGGAAGTTGCCAAATAAGGGAATAGACCTTGGTAGCTAGCTTTAGGAATGTAACCTAATGGGATTAGCAAGGGAATTGGGGAGAAGGACCAGGCCTGCCAGAGCCATGCTTGAGCATGCTCGCTTGAACTTTTGCCCCTTTAATACAGCTTTAAGATGACCTGCTCCCGGCTCTTCTTAGCAGATCCAGTCCTCTAAAAGCACAGAACAAATAGAATGCATCTATAACTTTAAAGGGGAATGTTTTCTTATTTGATTCATTTACACAATTAGAGTTTGACAAGTCCCATAAGGCAACTTGTAGGCTACATAGCCTGGAAGACCAATAGCAACTAAGTTCAAGAAATTTGATACCAGCAAACAAAAGCAAAATGGAGGAGTCAATGATATAGCCCCAGATGAAGCCAGGGCTTAGCAGGCCCTTGGAGGGACACTGTGGTAATCTGCATTTTTATATTTGTGGGTGCGTGCATGCATGTGTTTGTGTATGTGTTTGTGTGTGTGTGTGTGTGTGTGTGTGTGTGTGTGTTCCTGTGCTATAGTGCAGGCATGGAGGTTAGTAAATAACTTACAGAAGTTGGTTCTCTACTTCTTCCTTGTGGGTTCCTAGGTTAGAACTCAGGTTATCAAGTTTGGTGACAAGTGCTGAGAAAGTCACATGGGTTTTTTATTACCCACAGCTGCCCTAAAGTTTTTCCTTCCCTAATGCTACTCTATCCAGATTCGACTCTTTCTGATTGGTGTGTGTATTAGTTTGGGTTCTCTAGAGTCACAGAACGTATGGATAGTCTTTATATAGTTAGGGAATTTGTCAATGACTTACAGTCTATAGTCCAACTCTCCAACAATGATCAGCAGCAGCTGTGGATGGAAGTTCAAGGATCTAGCAGTTTCTCAGTCCCACAAAGCAAGCAGGCAAGGAAGAGTGAGAGAGAACCTTCCTTCTTCCAATGTCCTTATATATCTCCAGCAGAGGGTGTAGCCCAGATTAAAGCCTGTAGGTCTCCAACAGAGGGTGTGGCCCAGATTATTGGCGAGTGGGTCTTCAGCAGAGGGTGTAACCCAGATTAAAGGTGTGTGCCTCCATACCTTTAATCCCAAATGATCTTGAACTCAGATATCTCCTTGTCTTAGCCACTATGCTTCAAGGTCTCCATGCCAAGATCCAGGTCAGAAACTTATATCTCTGAGCCTCCAAATTAGGATCATAGGTGAGTCTTCCAATTCTAGGCTGTAGTTCATTCCAGATATAGTCAAGTTGACAACCAGGAATAGCCACTACAATCCACCCCTTGTCAACTTGACACAAATAATATCTCATGTCCACATGAAACAATAACAAGATTGTGACTATGCCTAACATGATATAACTATTCCTCGTACAATCGCAAAAACATTTGTAAATTTACAATGGGGAAATGTCCCTTGGGAACATTCTTTTAGTGTTTCAATACCAATTGATGTTAAAGGGATTGGAAGAAAGACAAATGTATCTTCAACAAAATAAGATAGAAGCATTCATATTACTTATAATCCTCGTTTCTGCAACTGGTTACATGGCTTTAGCTGGTATTTATAACTACCTTCCTCTGCTACCCATTCTGTATTTCCTTCACCTTCGGCAAGCACCTCAGCAGGTCTTGGCTCTTTTCCTGGAGGATTGACCCATACCTTCATTCCTGATGGGTCTGTGTCCTTTGTCATCCTGCTTGGATTAGGCTGTTGTAGTTTCCCATTGACTTTAATCACAGGACATGGTAGTACTAAGAGACGACCTAGGGAATCTCCTGCACTCCAGACATAATCTTGCTTACCTCCACTGTGGAGAGGCAATCCAATTTCCCCATGGTAATCTGGATCTATTACCCCTCCTAAAACTGTTATTCCTTTATTAGCCTGTTGGTTTAAGGGCATTAGAAGCCTAAAATGGCCAGGGGGAAATCTGAGCTTCCAGTTCAATGGAATGTTTGTTGTGGCTCCTGGTAGGAGCACTCCCCCCTCTGGAACCAAAACTTCTAGGCCACCAGAACCTAAAGTTGTGGGGACAGGAAGCAAAAATTTTCCTAGAGGGTCACTAGGAGTGATAGTGAGTGGAACTATTCCCCTTTCCACCCCTTGATTCCTGGACTCATGGATCCTGGCTATGGGAGAAACTGTACCATATATTGAACGCTGATTCAAAGCATATACTGCCTTCTGAAGAACTCTGCCTCAGCCCTCCATGCTGTTGCCACCTAATTGGCGCCGTAACTGTGTCTTCAAAAGGCCATTCCATCTTTCTATCAGACCAACTGCTTCAGGATGATGGGGAACATGGTAAGACCAGTGAATTCCATAATCGTGGGCCCACTGTCGCACTTCTCTGGCTGTGAAATAAGTTCCTTGGTCAGAAGCAATACTGTGTGGTATACCATGACGCTAGATAAGGCATTCTGTGAGTCATGGATGGTGGTTCTGGCAGAAACATTGCATGCAGGAAAGGCAAATCCATAGCCAGAATAAGTATCTACTCCAGTAAGAACAAAACGCTGTCCTTTCCACGGGGGAAGTGGTCCAATATAGTCAACCTGCCACCAGGTTGCTGGCTGGTCACCTCGAGGAATGGTGCCATATCTGGGGCTCAGTGTTGGTTTCTGCTGTTGGCAGATCTGGCATTCAGCAGCAGCTGTAGCCAGGTCAGCCTTGGTGAGTGGAAGTCCATGTTGCTGAGCCCAAGCATAACCTCTGTCTTGGCCACCATGGCCACTTTGCTCATGTGCCCACTGGGCAATAACTGGGATGGCTGGGGAAAGAGGCTGACTGTCCACAAAACGGGTCATCTTATCCACTTGATTATTGAACTCCTCCTCAGCTGAAGTCACCTTTTGGTGAGCATTTACATGGGACACAAATATCTTCACATCCTTTGCCCATTTGGAGAGATCTATCCACATACTTCTTCCCTAGATGTCTTTCTCACCAATATTCCAATTGTGATCTTTCGATGTCCCTGACCATCCAGCCAATCCATTGGCTACAGCCCATGAGTCAGTGAACAATCGTACATCTGGCCATTTCTTCTTCCAAACAAACTGTAATACCATGTGTACTGCCCGAAGTTCTGCCCACTGTGAAGATTTTCCTTCACCTGTATCTTTCAGGCTTGTCCCAGAAAGAGGTTGTAATGCTGCAGTTGTTCACTTCTGGGTGGTGCCTGCATAACGTGCAGAGCCATCAGTAAACCAGGTCCTAGTCTTCTCTTCTTCAGTCAACTGGTCATAGGGAACACCCCATGAGGCTATAGGTGCATGCTTGGCAGCAGATGGCATTGTAACAGGAGTAGAAACCATAGGCATCTGAGCAACTTCTTCATGTAACTTGCTTGTGCCTTGAGGACCTGCTCTGGCCTGATCACGTATATACCACTTCCATTTGATAATAGACTGCTGTTGTGCACGCCCTACTTTATGACTTGGAGGGTCTGATAACACCCAGCTCATGAGGGGCAGTTCAGGTCGCATAGTAAACTTGGTGTCCTATTGTCAAACGTTCAGTTTCCACTAAGGCCCAATAGCAGGCCAAGAGCTGTTTTTCAAAGGGAGAGTAGTTGTCTGCAGATGACGGTAGAGCTTTGCTTCAAAATCCCAAAGGTCTCTTGTGTGATTCACCTACCGGGGCCTGCCAGAGGCTCCAAACAGTATCTCTATCTGCCACTGACACCTCAAGTACCATTGGGTCTGCTGGATCATATGGTCCAAGTGGTAGTGTAGCCTGCACAGCAGCCTGGACCTGTTGAAGAGCCTTCTCCTGTTCTGGGCCCCACACAAAGCTAGCAGCTTTTCGAGTCACTCACTAAATAGGCCTGAATAACACACCTAAGTGAGGAATGTGCTGTCTCCAGAATCCAAATAGACCCATTAAACATTGTGCTTCTTTCTTGGTGGTGGGCCAGGTGCAATAACTTATCTTTCACCTTAGAAGGAATATCTCTGCATGCCCCACACCACTGTACTCCTAAGAATTTCACTGAAGTGGATGGTTCTTGAATCTTGGTTGGATTTATTTCCCATCAATTTATTTCCCATCCTCTGATACGCATATGTGTTACCAATGAATCCAAAGTGGTTGCTACTTCCTGCTCACTTGGTCCAATCAGCATAATATCATCAATATAGTGCACTAATGTAATATTTTGTGGAAGAGACAAACGATCAAGGTCCCTTCTAACTAAGTTATGACACAGGGCAGGAGAGTTAATATATCCTTGAGGTAAAACTGTAAAGGTATACTGCTGGCCTTGCCAACTGAAAGCAAATTGCTTCTGGTGGTCCTTATGTACAGGTACTGAGAAGAAGGCATTTGCCAGGTCAATAGCTGCATACCAGGTTCCAGGAGATGTGTTAATTTGCTCAAGTAATGAAACTACATCTAGTACAGCAGCTGCAATTGGAGTTACTACCTGATTTAATTTTCGATAGTCAACTGTCATGCTCCATGATCCATCTGTCTTCTGCACTGGCCAGATGGGAGAGTTAAAAAGAGATGTGGTAGGAACCACCACCCCTGCACCTTTCAAGTTCTTGATTATGGCAGTAATTTCTGCAATTCCTCCAGTAATACAATATTGTTTTTGATTCACTATTTTCTTTGGCAGAGGCAACTCTAAAGGCTTCCATTTTGCCTTTCCAACCATAATATCCCTCACTCCACAGGTCAGAGAACCAATATGAGAATTCTGCCAATTTCTGAGTATATCTATCCCAATTATACATTCTGGAACTGGGGAAATGACCACAGGATGTGTTTGGGGACCCACTGGACCTACTGTGAGTCGCACATCAGTAAAAACTCCTTTAATCACCTGTCCTCTATAAGCCCCTATTCTAACTGGAGGGCCACAATGTTTCTTGGGATCTCCTGGGATCAGTGTCAATTCAGAACCAGTATCCAATAGCCCCTGGAAATTCTGATTATTTCCTTTCCCCCAGTGTACAGTTACCCTTGTAAAAGGCTGTAGGTCCCTCTGGGGGAAGAATTGGAGAAAGACTAACAGCAAAACCTTTAGGTGTCTTATCAAGATCCTTCCACAGGGGAACCCGGCCACCCCTTCATTCAAGGGGTTCTGGATCTGTAAACTGGCTCAAGTCTGGAAATTGATTCACTGGCCGAGATTGCCTTTTGCCATGATCCAATGCAGCCTTTCTATCATTTGTTTGAGGATTTTTCTGCTTATACAGATCAAACAGATATGCAGTAGGTTTCCTATGTATTTCCTGGAAACACCATGATCAATCCAAACGAGTCATACCATTATAAATTCCACCTCTCTGCCCATTACGGGGTATGTCATTATAAACATTGTTTTGTCTATGCTGTCCATTATAATAACTATGATCACCTTGTCTCTGGCGATTCAATGCTGCCACCTGGCCCTTGTTAACTTGGGGCCCAATTAAACCCATTGAATTTAATTCATCTAATTGAGCAGCAGCATCTCCAACCCTAAGGTCTGGCACAAGGAAAAGGGCAAGAACAAAACTCTTTAAATGTGCTGGTGCCCCTCTCACCAGTTTGCATCTTATAGGACTGGTGAAAGGCATGTCTTCTGGGCCTTCCCACTGTGGAGGATTAGGTTTTATTCAACGTATCCACTCTAGCATTGCAATTTCCTTAAGCCGTAAAATCGCTTCATCAAGACTAAGCCAAGGGATATTAGGCATCTCCAACTCGTTTTCAGTAGGCCATCTTTTGATAAATACTTCAGTCAACCAATCAAACAAACTTTTGACACCTTTTTGAACTGTGTGAGCTTCCATATTAAACCTAGAATCTCTACTCAGAGGGCCCATGCCAATAAACTCAGCCTGCTATAGTTTTATGTTCCTTCCACCATTATCCCCCACCCTTAAAATCCATATTCCCACGCATATTCCCCAGACTTCTGCTTGAATGAATTAGCAAACTCATTAAGCTCCTTATTAGTATAGTGTATTTCCTCATGGACTACACTTTCTACCTCCCCTTTAGGGGCCTGCTTTGCCTTGAGTCTGGTTATAGGTCTAGAAGAAACTATTGGTGGGCCCTGAGAAACATCAGTATTGTCAGCAAAAGTCACTGATGGATTATCAGGCTTTGAGGGATTAATTTCCTCAGGTGGAGAAGGCATTATTTCAAGGGGTGGGGCTGAGGGTACTACTTCTTCAGATGGAGCAAATTCTTGAAAATCTGAAGATTCAAAATTCTCAATTTCAACAGGGTCTTCCCACACATCCCCATCCCAAGTTATAGGATCTCATTCTTTGCCAATTAATGCCCTTACTTTAATTGCTGACACCTTCTGAGGTTGAGACTTAAATTTTCGCTGTAATTCAGCCAACCTTATAATGAGGGCTCAGTTTGATTTTCTGCTACTTGAGCTCTGTGGCTGCTAGAGAGTAGATTCTCTTCAAGGGCACTTAGCAACTTTTCGATTGTTTACTTGAGTCTGGAGCTCTTCGATTTTATCACACAACTCCTTCCTTTCCTTCATTGTTTTTTCTCAAGATGCTAAGAGCAACCAGCCAGCAAAATCATTTTCTGATTTTTTCCCCCAACTTGGAGAAAGTATTGTATACCACCGAATCACCTAATTCATCAAGATAATCAAAGACATTAGCTTCTTTAAGCTTGAGATATAATTTCATCCACGGGTCTTCAATATTCTCCGAGCTTCCAGGAGGGAGAGAATCTGGAGCAGTTTCAGTAGTTGAAGGTGCTATTGGATCAACCAACCAACTCCAAAATTTTGAAACATTCATCCTTATACTTCTGCTCCTCTAGAACCACTCCCGATACCAACTTCTGTATTAGTTTGGGTTCTCTAGAGTCACAGAACATATGGATAGTCTTTATATCGTTAGGGAATTTGTCAGTGGCTTACAGTCTATAGTCCAACTCCCCAACAATGATCAGCAGCAGCTGTGGATGGAAGTCCAAGGATCTAGCAGTTTCTCAGTCCCACGAAGCAAGCAGGCAAGGAAGAGTGAGAGAGAATCTTCCTTCTTCCAATGTCCTTATGTATCTCCAGCAGAGGGTGTAGCCCAGATTAAAGGCCTGTGCCTCCATGCCTTTAATCCCAAATAATCTTGAACTCAGAGATCTCCTTGTCTTAGCCACTGTGCTTCAAGGTCTCCATGCCAATTTCCAGGTCAGAAACTTATATCTCTGAGCCTCCAAATTAGGATCATAGGTGAGCCTTCCAATTCTAGACTGTAGTTCATTCCAGATATAGTCAAGTTGACAACCAGGAATAGCCACTACAGTGTGTTTATAAAAAGATAAAGAGGTATAAGAATATGTTCTATGGGGGTGTGGTGAAGTATGGGGGAAGGTGGTACCTCAGTGGGCCTATGCGATGGCATCCCTTCCCTTGAGGGACCAGCCACACAATGGTATAGAATAGAATAGCGTTTGTTCAGGTAATGGAGAGGGGAGTTAAGACGGTAGTAGAGGCAGAGAGAGGGAGAGAGTAGAGAAGTAGAGACTGGTCATGACCATGTGGAAAGAGGGAGGGTGGAGGGAAAGATGAGAGAGTGGGATCAAGAGGGAGAGACAAGAGAGCAAGAGGAGAGAGAGAGAGAGAGAGAGAGAGAGAGAGAGAGAGAGAGAGAGAGAGAGAGAGAGAGAGGGAGGAGGGGGCAAGCACCCCCCTATAAAGTGGGCCAGGCCTACCTGGCTGTTGTCAGGTAATTGTGGGGAGGAACATACCTGCATACCTGGCTGTTGCCAGGTAACTGTGGGGTGGAGCTCAGATAATCTCTTAATTTGTCATCCTGATGTAAAATTTCCACAGTGGATGAGGTTCACAGTATTTCATTCATTTGTTTACCCATTCATCCACATGACATTTTGCCTATTTCATGTTGCAAGCAATTTTGGAAGATGTAAGCAGAACTTCATAGGTAGCTGGTAGACCTAGGGTAATGTCTTTTTGGTTTGTGCTTGTATTTTAAGAACTGTTCTGTTTCTCTTGACTCAGCCCATCTGCCAGGCGGCCTACCAGAATGACTTGGGGCAAGTGTGGCGGTGGGTGAAAGAAAGCAACCATTATGTGGATATTCAAGATGGCTTCAATGGTGATACTCCCCTCATCTGTGCCTGCAGGCGGGGGCACCTGAGAATTGTCTCCTTCCTTTTAAAGAGAAATGCTGATGTCAACCTCAAAAACTTGGTAAGTTTGCTGTGGGGTGATGGTCTAATGCAAATGGCATCCTTTCAATTGGGACATTTCTATAGGCCTAACTTGGAATATGTCTTTAGCCAAAAGTTTTATCCACATAGATATATTTACAACTTGTATAATGTTTAAAAAAAGACTGTGTAGCTATAATAAGTTACGTAGTTTCACTTAGAATCTGTTTGCCAAAAGAACACATAAGTTAAAGAAACAGACAAACGAATGAACAAATAAATAAAGCAAAGTAACCCAACAAACAGAACGAAGGGAGGCTGTGGAATGACTACGTGGAGATGAGAAGTGGGAGACTGTAAGGAGGTCTGGGGGATAGACCCCACACAAACCCCAAACAGAGGGAGTCAGCGTAACTGAGAAGCTTCTCCTTAAATTGCTGGAACTGATGCCATTTCCTCCTTGCAGCTCTTATAGAGACAATTCTTTTTTGCCTGCTTTGCCTTACATAACTCAAGGGCATTTTGCTAGACTAAAAGCATAAAAATAGCATTTCAACCAGCAGGGATGCTTGGTGGTGACATCATTGTGCCTCTGAGAAGAGGACAGTCTACTCTGTTGGCTGTAGGCAGCTTCTCCTTTCTCTGTTCTGCTCTCTCCAACCTGTCTTCTTTCTCTCTTCAGTATTACAGAAATGATGGGGGAAAAGAAAACATGGTGCTTGCCATTATTAAGATTTTTACCTGTCGTTTTGACATAGAGTTGCATTTTTTAATAATGTTTTTCTCTGATGTGTGTTCATGTACGTGGTGCTGGTTTACATGAGAGCATTTTCACCCCAGTCTGTTGTATACCTTGAACATATTCTCCCTTACTTCCTTACCTTCTCCTTATAAACCCCATATACTTCCTTACCAACTCCTTACATACCCATATACCTCCTTACCATCTTCTTATATATCTCCATGTACTTCCATACCTTCTCCTTATATACCTCCATATGCCTTCGTACCATCTCCTTATATACCTTCATATACCTCCTTAACTTCTTATATACTTCCATATGCCTTCATACCTTCTTATATACCTCCATACACCTTTTTTTTGGCTTTTGGATTTGTTTTTTTTTCGAGATAGGGTTTCTCTGTATAGCCCTGGCTGTCCTGGAACTGACTCTGTAGACCAGGCTGGCCTTGAACTCAGAGATCCGCCTGCCTCTGCCTCTCAGAGTGCTGGGATTACAGGCATGCGCCACCACCGCCCGGCCTCCATACACCTTCTTATATACCCCATATACCTCCTTACCTTCTCTTTATATACCCCATATACCTCCCTTACCTTCTCCTTATATATTGCATATGCCTCCTTATCTATTCCTTGTATACCCCATATTCCTCTTTACTTTCTCCTTATATACCTCATATACCTTCTTACCATCTTCTTATATACCTCCATTTATCTCTTTACTATCTCCTTGTATACTCCATATACCTCCTTACCTTCTCTTTGTATATCCCATATACCTCTTTACCATCTCCTTGTATATCCCATATACCTCCTTACCTTCTCTTTATATACCCCATATACCTCTTTACCATCTTCTTATATACCTCCATGTATCTCCTTATCTTCTCCTTATATACCCCATATACCTCCTTACCTTCCCCTTATATACCTCCATATGCCTTCATACCTTCTCCTTATATATCTCCATATACCTCCTTACCTTCTCTTTATATACCTTTATATGCCTTCTTATCTTATTATATATCTCCATACACCTCCTTACCTTCTCCTTATATATCCCATATACCTGCTTACATACTCCTTGTATACCCCATAAACCTCCTCACCTTCTTCGGCCTCATTTTCTCCTCTCTTATTAGTCTCCTTTGTTCCCCAAGACAGTTTTACTTCTAATTCCAACTCAAGTATTTATATATGATTGTATGTGTCTTAATAAAAAATTACCAATAAAGAAGAGAAAATAAGATATTTCTCTGTGACTGACAGTTCACTTCCACTGACTATCTCCAGTTGCACCCATTTTCCTATGAATGATGTGATTTCATTTTCCTTTGTGCCTAAAACAGTCTATTAGTACTATGTTGCTGAAATGAATGATTTTTATCATATATGAGAGTTTTATGTTGGAGTCTTACATAATGGAATCATATCATTAGCAAATAAGATACTTTGACTTGTTTCTTTTCTGTCTAGATTCCTTTTATTGCCTCTTTTGTTTTATTGCTCTACCCAAGATTTCAGTCATTGCAGAATAAGAGTGGACAGAGTGGACACACCCTTGTCCTACATCTGGTTTCAGTTTAGGATAATGTTGGGCATAATTTTGTGGCTTGAAAAACCACAAAACTTTGTGTTGAGATGTAGTCTTTCTGTTTATAGTTCTGTTCGAAGTTTTTGCTATGCAGATATCCTGGATTTTGCCAAAAGTCTTTCCTTGATCCATTGAGGTACTCATGTGATTCCTGATTTTAGTCTGATTTATTAATTTTGTATATTGATCCATCTCAGAAGTTACAAGTTGATCATGGTGGATGTCTTCTTGTGTTGTTGTGTTGGTGTTCCAAGTATTTCATTAAGGACTTCTGTATCTATGTTCATTGGCAAGATTGATCTACAATTATCTTTTTCTTGCATTATTATCTGGTCTAATTACCATTGTAATGATTGTTTCTTTAAAAATATCTTAGTGTTTCCTTTGTATTTTAGGGACTAATTTGAAAAGCATTTTGGCTTTTGTTCTTCTTAAAGTTTGATAGAATTCAGAAGTGTATCCATTTGATAAAGTCTTTGGTCTAGAGATTTGGTTTTTTTATTACTGCTTCAAGCTCATTGCTTATTATAAATCAATCATTTATTTCATCTTGGTTTAATTTTGGTATGCAAATAGAAATTCATATATTTCTTTTAGATTTTTCCAGTTAAGTAGAATACAATTGCTTATATCCTGATGATTTTCCACATTTCACTGGCATCTACTGTAGTATTTCCTATTTTAGTATGCTTTCTGTTGCTGTGATAAACACTGACAAAAAGAACTTGGGGAGGAAAGGATTTATTTGTTCTATGTTATAGTTTATCACTGAGAGCTTAGGGTTTTTCAAAATTGTTTATTTTTTCAAAATATTAATTCTTGTTTTATCAGTTCTTTCTATTGTCCTTTTTTATCCCATTCATTAAAATAATAATATAACTTGTGTGCATATGTGGAATGTGTATATAGGGACCTATGTGTCAGGATCAGGTGTGGAGACTGGAGGACACTGAGTCATTTCTCCCTTTGTCTAAGATTTCATCTACTTCATTCTCATAGAATTACTATGGGATTAGAAGCTTTTGAACAACATCTTGTTTTGGTTCTCCATGTTTCCTGTGTTTTTGAATTGAGACTTTCATATACTGAGTTAGGTTGCCAGGTGGATTTTTAAAAGATTCATCCTTACTCTTAATACTTGAAGTGCTTGCAGTGTTCAAGAGTCTATGTACATTGTCATAGACTGAGTTGCTGTTTTCCTAGACTAGACTATGCCTTATCTCAGTAGGTAGGCCCTATGTTTCAGGCAGGATATTGCCTACAAGCAAGAGCCACTTCAGTAGGCTCAGTATTATGCTTGGTCTTAGCCAAAAGGCTGAGAATCTCTAATAGCCCCATTATTGAAATACAGTAACAGTTAAAAAATGTTTACTTCTTGAGCTCTAATAATTTCAGGAAGTAAAGGAACATGAACAATATCGTGTGGACCAAGATGCTCTGTCTTAGTTGGGGTTTCTATTCCTGCACAAAACATCATGACCAAGAAGCAAGTTGGGGAGGAGAGGGTTTATTCAGCTTACACTTCCACATTGCTGTTCATCACCAAAGGTCAGGACTAGAACTCAAGCAGATCAGGAAGCAGGAGCTGATGCAGAGGCCATGGAGGATTTTCCTTACTGACTTGCTTCCCCTGCTTGCTCAGCTTGCTTTCTTATAGAACCCAGCCCAGGGAAGGCAGCACCCACAAGCCCCTCCCACCCATAGCTAATTGAGAAAATTCCTTACAACTGGGTCTCATGGAGGCATTTCCTCAACTGAAGCTCTTTTCTCTGTGATAACTCCAGCCTGTGTCAAGGGGACACACAAAATCAGCCAGTACATGCTCCTTAGTGTGCGTGTAGACAGGAAAGAAAATAACAATACAGTAGGCCTAGTGATTGGTATTGGGATGATGGGGAAAGGGAGAAGTTACAGTAAATGGAAGGGTGCAATAACAGAGACAAGGGTTGGATGGATGAGGATGCTCTGGGTAATGATAAGAGGAAAAGAGAGAGGACAAGGGGATCCTCTTAGGTAACTTAGAATAATATCAGCTCTCAGAAGACTGAGGCAGGGAGGCCCCATTGGGCCAGACTGTGCTCTTTGGTAAAACCAATCAGAAGGAAACTGAAAGAGAACTGATTTTCAAAATTAAAAGACAGGGAAAGGAACAGAAGGAAGAGAAGGGAGGAGGAAAGAAAAGTGGAGAAAGGGTGGAGGGGAGGAGGGGAGATGAAGAGGGAATGAAAATAGGAAAGAGCAGGTCTACTTATCCAGCTAAACTGACACTGGATGTCAAATGAAAAAGTAATAAAAGTGAAAGAGGGGGGGAGGGTGTGGGTTGAGGGTGTGGGTTCTGGGTGTGGTCATACGCCTGCTTATTGTTTCACCCTGGACTCTTTGTGCTTTTTATTGGGCTTTTAAGTCAAGTCACACCCCTAAGTGTGGTTTTGAAGGAGCTAGTACCATGAGTGGAAGGTCCTTCATGGGCGCCCTTGTGAGCGCTTTCTCCATGCCCCCCAGCCCCAGGTTCTTCCTAATGCCTGATGTGTTCTTGGAAGCCAGGTCTCTGTTCCCCTCAGACTTTGGTTCTAATCCTGCCTTGCTGAATGCTGTACCATTTTGATGCTCTTTCTTCCTAGCAAGCTAGAGGTTCAGGTTCGGCTGGCCAGGTATCAGTGAATAGTTCTGTGACACTTGCACTTCCCTAGAGTATAGTTTATGAAGAGTCTATGGCTACCAACTTGACACATCACAAGTCTTTCTAAAATGGCCTCTTGCTGTTGCTGGGTGCTTAGAGAGATGGTTCCTCTAGCACCTCGCCCTCTACATTTGCTGATGTATCCTTTTGTCTCTTTCTTCTCTCCCACCCACATCTTTAAACTGTCTACAACTGAAAGTACAGTATAGATTTTCTACACGTCTCTGTCTTACGCTATGGCTCTGGTCCAGCAATGATCTGTTTTATTGCTTCTTGTTGACATGAAAGCATTGTGCCAATCTCTCTTTGTGGGGTAGACTCTGGACTTCCATTCTGCTTATAGCACTTCTATTTTACTTTTTTGTTGAAACAAGAGAGTTTTTTTTTTTTCTTTCTTTTTTTTTTTTTCCCTACTCACCTATTTTGATAGCTGTTATCCAGAGTTCCCTGGTGCATTCTCCAGTGTTCAGATACTGAGTCTTCCTATTGTAATCTCTTGGTCTTCAGAAGAACCAGTAGTGTGATTGGTGATCCTAAGGATGTAATTAAAAAAAAAAAAAAAAAAAAAAAAAAAAAAACTCCTGGAGACAAAGAAGTTGGTGAGCCAGAGGTAGGTACACAGATACATAAAGGATGGGTTTAAGGAGGCACTAGCATTTGTCCTGGTGGCTTCAGAACCGAGAGAACAGCATGAATGTGTCTTTTTGAACATTTCTGTAGTGACCTTTCTGATCTTCTATTTGTATTGTAGTAGAAGCAATATTTAAACTGTACTAATACCCCAAATAACTTTTGAAGTTTTTACAAATGTTATGTATCTACTCACATGCTTTCAATGAGAAAAACTGAGTAGGGACTCTTGCCTTTTTAGTCAGTTAAATACCAGAAAACTATGAGCAACAGTGTATTATGGAAAGGTTAATCAGGGCTGGGGAGATCTGCCAGAGAGGTTCAAGGTTCAGTTCCACATGACTCAGACATCCTTAACTCCATGGGGATCTGGCACCCTCTTCTGGCCTCCATGGGCATCCAACATGCATCCAGACAAAACACATAAAATAAAAATAAAAATTTTATTTTTAAGAAAACCACTTTCAGATTTTCTTGCTTGTACTTAGTGTTTACTTGGGTGTCTTCCAAAGACCCCAGCACTTCAGTATGAAACCCAGGGTTTTGCACAAGCTAGCAAAATGTTCTGCCACTGAGCCAAACTCACAGCCTGGATGAGTTCACACACAAGTCATATTTGAGTTGAATTTAACAGAAACAGCTCAATAGAGTGGTAGGACCTTCCTGGGCCACATTTGAGGAGGTGGGTTTGGTAAGCATCTCTGTCAGAAATCAGAGGCCTGCAGGCTCTGGAAGCATGCTGTGGGTGGCCAAGGAAGGGAGATATTTGACTGCTCCTGGGTTTCACTTTGCAGAGATGAACCTCAACCATCCTAGAAGGATGCTCTAAATGGGATTAAAATCATGGAAAGGGCCTTATTTATGCACTGTACACTAGCAGTGGGCTTACTAGTGGCATTGTAGGGGTTGCATTTTGGCTTTCAGTATATTTTTAATGGTGTCTTGATGCTTAATTTTACTTTTTACAGATATTTGTTGCATATTATAATGGGAGACAGTTTTTTATATTTTAAAATATATTTAAGTATTGCTTGATAGGCATTGCCCTAGTTGAGGGATGGGGCTACCTACAGATCTCAACATTGATAACCCAGATATGTTCCTGTCCAAAGGAAAGACAGGGAAAAAAAATGGGACAGAGACTGAAGGAAATGTTATCTAGAGATGGCCCCACCTAGAGATCCATCTTATCTGTAGGTACCAACCCCCAACACTATTGTTGACACTAAGAAGTGCTTGATGACAGGAGTCTGGTATGGCTGTTCCCTGAGAGGTTCTACTAGCACCTGACCAACACAGATGCAGATACTCACAGCCAACCATTGAACTGAGCCTAGGGACCCCAATGGAAGAGCTAGTGGAAGGACTAAAGAAACTGAAGGGGATTACAACCCCGTAGGAAGAACAACATCAACCACCGGGACCCCCTCTCCCTCCCAGAGCTCCCAGGGACTAAACCACCAACCAAAGAATACTCATGGAGGGACTCATGGCTCCAGCTGCATATGTAGCAGAGGATGGCCTTATCTGATATCAATGGGAGGGGAGGCCCTTCGTCCTGTGGAGGTTTGATACCTCAGTGTAGGGGATGTTACAGCAGTGAGGTAGGAGTGGGTGAATGGGTGGTGGAGCACCTTCATAGGCAAAATAGAGGGTATAGAGGAGGGATGGGATGGAGGGACTGTGGAGGGTAACCAGGAAGGAGGAGATCATTTGAAATGTAAACAAATAAAATGAGCAATAAAGAAAGTTAAGACTGCTCACCAATCCACCCACTCCTGCTTCCCTCTCCTGACATTCTCCTACACTGGGGTATCTGGCCTTTTCAGGACCAATGGCCTCTCTCTTCCCTTTGATTTCCAATAAGGCCATCCTCTGCTGCATATGCATTTGGAGCCATGGGTCCCTCCATGTGTACTCTTTGGTTCGTGGTTCAGTCCCTGGGAGCTCTGGGAGTACTGGGTGGTTCAAATTGTTGTTTTTCCTATGGTTCTGAAAACCACTTCAGCTCCTTGGGCCCTTTCTCTAACTCCTCCACTGGGGACCCCGTGCTCAGTTCACTGGTTGGATGAGAGTGTCCTCCTCTGTATTTGTCATGCACTGGCAGTTAGGGGATTTTTTTCGGGGGGGGGGGACCAGAAAAGGGGATAACATTTGAAATCTAAATAAAGAATATATCTAATAAAAAATTAAAAAAATAAAATTAACAAAAGGAATTACTTGATAAGTATTAGATGACAAGCCCTACTATTAACTCAGAAATATATATCAAAACATTGGCTCAATGGGAAGCAAGTTGAAATAAAGTTAAAACACAGCATACTGTAATGTTTTTGTCTTATAACAGGCTAGAATTAACAAGAAAAGTCAAATGTTGACTGGGAAGGAAGTTTAAATTATCACCTCACTGTAGTATAATTTAGTAGCATCCTGTAAAACTGCATCTTTTAGGTCAGGTAGTCAATTTATAGAAATTTATGCAAAGTACAAATTTAGAATTGCTGACAAGGCTTTGTGAATAAGGGTACTTAAATAATATTTGTAGAAGTTAAGGTTTAACAGCTTGAAAAGTGTACTTGGTAGATGTGTCTAAGGAGTTAGAAGAGTTTCATTCAATGAAAAAAAACAGCCATTAAAAACCCATTCATAAACATTTTGATGCAATGGGAGATGTATATATTCTAAATATGAGTGTGTAAACTGATGACACCCACACCCACTTTTGAATATACATTATAATATTGAAAAGTCTAAATATTCAAGTCCTACATATGTTTATTTAATAAGACAAATCCAATAGAATATAATGTTATTAACGAAGTCTGTGCTGCTCAGCAATGTAATTTTAAAGTCTACCATTATACTCTTGACTGTTTTCCAACGTCTTTACAGAGAAGACAGGTTCCTTGAGAGCAGTGCTTTCACCCAGGGCTCCCTCTCAACTAACTTGGTTGGTATTCCAGTTAGCACAGTGGCCTGTAGGTCTCATACTTATTTGTGCATGCTTCTGGCTTCCTCCAAGTGTTAGGTCCTGAAGGTGCACACACCTCATGCCACACATTACCATCAATGACTACTGACATGGTTAAGGAATTGAGTTGTTTGTCTGTGTTCTAGGAAACATGGGAGAATCACCAAGTCATTAAAACTTCCCACAACAAAACATAGATGGATAAATTTCCATCATCGTTAATCAAGATAGTCTATGCCTATGTGCCTTCTCAAACTAACTTTATTCCTGTGTTTATATCTCATTATATTATATTTTTATCTAAAAAAACTAAAGCATATGCAGCCATCCTATGAAGGTTTGTATGTGTATCCATCTCTGTTGTTTATTTTTGGGCCTTTCTCAGTGTTTCCTTCACAGTCTGCAAATTCAATATTCTGGTAAACAAAATGCTGAATTAATTAAACAGATGTATATCATAAAGAAGGTATCTAGCCTGAATATGTGTATGGAGTATATGATTTTGAATATGTAGTATAGTCTTACATTTAAAAATTCTACATATGCTTATGGAAGAGGCCTAAGAGAATATGGCATAATGTCATAATCAACTCTGTACTGTGTGATAGTGAGTGCCTTAGAAATAAAAAAAAAAAAAAGAAACTACAGGATTTGAACTAACGAATACTTTCCTTAATTGCAGAAGGAGAGAACCTGCTTGCACTACGCTGTGAAGAAGAGATTTACCTTCTTTGATTATCTACTCATTATCCTTTTAATGCCTGTCTTGCTAATTGGATATTTTCTCATGGTGAGTAGTACTGTTGTTAGGGCAAAGGCCAGATGTGTGGCAGAATTTTAGAGTGACTCAAGGACCTCATAACTGTGTGATGTAAAGAAATGGCAAGAAAATAGGCCTTGTTTAGTGCAGCTGTTTCTTGACATATAGTAGAGTCCTATTTCAACAACTCATGATTAAATGAAATTGTTTTAGGTAGAAATGCATTTACTTTACCCAACCTAGCAGTTGCCATGGTAGATTAGGACCATGGTGCATTCTAGAGTAAATACACGGTGCTGGCAAGCTGCTGATCACACCGGGAACTGAAGTTCCCCTCCATTGCCCAGCCACATGTGAGTCTCAGAATCACTGGCTGAGAATTTTGTCTCTTACCATAACTCTTTAAGTTTCTGAATTTTAAACATTCACTCCACGGGTGATTTGGAGTGAAAAGCATAACCCCCCTGCCCCTGGATGCTGATGAACACAAAGCTGTTTTGGAGATTCTGGTCTAAGAAACTGAATCACAATTGTAGGATAATTTTCTTGAATAAATTAGTAAAGCAATGCAGGAATCTTATTAAGTTGAAGGTTGAACTTGGTTATTTTGTATGCTTTTTTGTTTTCTTAAAATAAGGTGACTGTTCTACATGATTTTTTTTTCACCTTTTCCCCATTCGGGTCCCATTGTGACCAGTTTTTCCTCTGAGAGATAACTGGAACAGTGGCTCCCTTCCCCATGTTAACTGGCTGGGCTACCTCTTTATGTAGCTACCAGATGAAGGACAATAGTAATTCCCATGAACACAAGTTCCAGTATGAATTCCACCAGCCGATTGGAGCAGTCCTAAACAAGATGTGCAAAATGTTTGCGAGATGATTTCTTGTATGTGTTGTTTGTAACAGGTATCAAAGACGAAGCAGAATGAGACTCTTGTCCGGATGCTCCTTAATGCTGGCGTTGAAGTTAACGCTACCGACTGCGTAAGTTCGCATTCTGAAGTAATATTCACATGATATACCTGGGAAGTATACTTGGTGACAAAGATGAATGCTTTGTTTTTCTAGATGTTTTGAGTATAGTTTTCCTCTCATTTTTCTTATTGCTATCTGGTAACTTTGGAGTTACAGAAATTCTTTTACTAAACTCATGAGAATTAAAGTATTTGTTGAATATATGAAAAATTCGGAAGAATTTGCATTTGTCTGTAGTGATAAATTAGGGATAATGATATCAAAATACTATCCTTAGTAGTTTGGCAGCTGGGATTAGTTAGAATGCCTGTGTGTACATTTAATCTTGTTTCTTTCTACTTAAGTGAACTTGAAACATTATAAACCTATATGACTCAATTTTCTCATCCATCAAATGGAAATTAAAACAAATTGTGCTAAAGACTGAACTCAAAGCATCATACATGCTAGGTAAATACTACTGAGCTATGCCTATACTCTTTTGTTTTTATTTTATTATTATTATTTTTTATTTCTTAAAGCAACCTTAAGTTACTCAGCCTGGCCCTGTCCTTGTGACCCCTCAGCTTCAGCCCTCTGAGTATCTGGGATTACAGACCTGCCCAAAGTGCCTGGTTGTAAATTGGAAATTAGTACTGACCTTATAGGACTTTTCTGCAAAGTCCTCAGAGGAGTGATTAGAATATAGTTAATGCTCACTGGATGTCAATAACTGCTGTAGTCATAACCCTAAGCACTAAAAGAGAGAGAGGGGGGGTCTCTTTTATAAATGGAAGGTAGATAAGGTCAAAGTTCAGAGAAATACCCCAGTGATGGTAGGAGCCTTGGTAACTGAATCACCACCACTGTCCTCTTCCCCATAAGAAAGCGGAAGGTTTTATTTTTTACTTTTTTACCCTACACTCCAGGTTTATTTCTTTGCTAATGCTTTCTGGGTAGGCTGATATTTTATTATTCTGTTTTTTATTTTCTCATATTTGTTGGTAAAATTTTAGGTTTCCAATATTTTAGCAAAAAGGGCAAGTTGAAATTTGATTTCAAAAGAATTGCATTTCTATTTTTAATGCCTGGTTTATTATGTGGGTATTCCCATTGTTCTGTAATAAATGACTACCTCCTTCTTGTTTCTACTGATTACATTATTTAATGTTGTATTTGGTTTGGGCTTAAATGATGAGAAGTCTAGTATCTTTTTATAAGTTGCACATTTTAGTTTAGAATGGAAAATGTGAAAGGGGAAGATACCAATGAGTTACCGGAATTTTCACAAATAGAGTGAGGAAAAGAAGAAAATATGCACAGTACAGGACATACAGCCACCCATACGTGGCTTGCAGATTGGCTTTGGTTAGTTATTACTATGAAGTGTGAACGGTTGCTAAGGTCTGTGCACAGCTGGCTGAGGAGCTACAAGGTTGGTCCTCTGTGTTTCAGTATGGCTACACTGCCCTGCACTATGCTTGCCAGATGAAAAACCAGACGCTCATCCCCCTGCTTCTGGAAGCCCGTGCAGACCCCATGATAAAGAACAAGGTAAGAGACTGGGATTGCTGGCCCTCCCACTAGCAGGATTTTCTTATCTGATCTTTTTTTTTTTTTGAAGTAAGTTCATTGCCTCTCATATGAATCATGATAAAATTAATTTTTCTTATTAAGGAAGGATCTCACTTCTTTTATTTTTGAATTTTAAAAATATTTATATTTTTCAGATTTGGGATTAAATACAGCATGTTCAATATGCTGGGCAAGTCCTCTAGAGTCAGGGCTGTAGCTCAACCCCCTTTTGCATTTTTTACATGGGTCTCTCTCCCTCACTTGCCCAGGTAGGCCTCACGATCGCTTTCCAGTCTTTCTTATTTTTAAGCATTGTTTTAAAGGTTATTTTATTTTATTTTATTTTATTTTATTTAGGACAGAAGGCTTTATAAAGCCTCCAGAAAAATCTGAGAGTCAGCAATCTGTCTAAAGTATTGCCTACTCCTCACTGACATTGGTCGTTCCTGGAATAAATGATTTTTTTTTCTTCTGCAGCAAGGTGAGAGCTCACTGGATATTGCACAGAGACTAAAATTTTCCCAGATTGCAATAATGCTAAAGAAAGCCTCATAGACTTGTGACTTCTCATGTGGTGACAGAGACAGAGCTGAAGGACTAGATGCTGACCATCTCATGGATTAGTGCCCTGTGGGCACTCAAGCTGGATGCATCCACTTTGTGACAAATGCTGGACTCTACATGGTTTTTACAGTGGAGGTCACCATGGCTTTGATCCCTTCAAAGGACCCATTATGTGCGCTGGAATCTCTGTTGTGAAAACTGATTTTTAAAGAATTTATAATCCAGCGTCTTCTAAAAACAAGTCAGAGTTACCCGAGGTCACATTCTCTCTTTCTACTGATGCCATCACTCTGAAGACTTTGCCCTACATCCTGTCTTGGGAGATAAATGGTTCATCTCAGGCCCCTTTATATACTAAGCCCAGGAATCAGTGCATGTGCACTCGTACAACACAACATGACTTGTATGTGTGAGGAGTTAGAGACCCCAGAGTAAATATTCCTTTGATGGAAAACCTTCAATAAAAACAAACGTTAGTTGTTAGTGGTAAGTTTTACTAAGCCATAGAAACTGGCACATACCCCACAGCAGAACTGTTTTTGTCATTGTTTCCTTGGGGGGTGGGCTGAGGGGAAGGAAATGTCAGAGGAGGGGGAGCTGCTAGATCTGTATACCAGCTGTTTTTCACCAGCAGTTTATTACTAAGTGTCTTTTCAGTTTGGAAGTCATGTAAACATTTAAGCATTTAAAACACCTGTTCAAAATCCTTATAAGACTGGAACTGTAGTTCAGTGGTAGAACACGTGCTTACTTTACAGAAATCCCTGGGGTCACCCCCAACACCAGAAATAAAGACTCCTCTTGTGAATACAAGCTAGCTGCTATTTATTTATTTATTTATTTATTTATTTATTTATTTATTATTTATTTTCCTTTTCTGTGACTCTGAGAATTCAACTTAGGGCCTCACTCACACTAAGCGTAGGGTCTACCGCTAAGCTATATTCCCAGCCTCAGGTTTGTTTAATTTAGTTTAGTTGTTTAGTTTTGTTTGTTTGGTTTTTTTTTGTAGGAATGATCTTTTTTGTGGGGAGAGTTCATCAATCCTTCTTGGCTGCCCCCTTCCTCATGGCTGCCTGCACCTTGCTCAGTTTCTCCCTTGTTCTCTTGGCCCAGATGCCCACCCTCTGTGCCCACCCTCAGTGCCCATCCTCTTCTTGATGAACTTGAGTGTGTGATTGTCCTTGGACTCTTTGAGCAACTTCATGGTGCCCATGAAAATTAAAGAGTTTTTCAAGGACATAAATATAGAGTTACGAAAGAGTTGGGAGTGAGTCTGCATTGATTAAAGGAAAAAATATACTGCAATTTATCTCATTTTACTCATGGCATTATATGTGTTATAAGCCTTCATTTGGAACAGCTGGTCTAGTAGCAGATGAAAATCTCAGTGCTGACACTTAGATGTGGCTTGTGAGATACATAATTAATTTATTGGAAAACTCATAAATATCCTACAAAATAACCTTTGAGATCCAGCTCTAAAACTTGATTCTTTTTTAAGATTGTTTAATGAGACTCCACCTACCCACAATGATTTCATTTTTCTGTTGATGTCCAAACAACCTGGTTTCCCAAAGCAGTATCTTGTCTTTATGGCAATAAGATGGTGAGGTCCACTTCTTTTTATGCAAGTCAATAATCCAAAGATTTACAACTTGATCTCTGCCCCAATTATTCTGCCCTGATTAAAATTATTCCTTTTAATGCTCTGAAAATTTGACTGTCAAAAACGGGAATTATTCTGGAGTGGTTGAATGATGTAATGATGACTGTCTAGATACTTCCTTATGGGTAAGTAAAAGCTGCATTGCACCATGACAAAGATACAAGGCATAGAAAACCTGTGTTTACCAACTTAGTTTAACCAACTGGACAAAATGTGTCAGCTTTAGTGTCAAATGAAGAAATGTGAAGCTTTCATTTGGACCAGGAGGTCTTCTGGCCTCTGTGTATCTCCTCTGTCCTTCTGACTAACTGATACAGCAGCTTTCCAAGTCTGGACATTCCTTTGAACATCCATCCTCCCATGGCCCTGCCCATTCCTCACGAAGTTGTTCAAAGACTTGCTAACAGCAGGTGCTTCACAGTTTGATCCTGCAGGTTCCCTGGGGAAGGTTGGGCTCTTGTCTCATCAGATGTATGATTTCGTTGTACACACGCTGAGGGGCATCCAGCCCCCAGATGAAATCCACATGAGCCCACTCAGGAATGTTCTTGTGGTAGATGAGGTTGGTTACTTCTGAAAGCAACGTTTTCACATCGTCTGGATTTGAAAGCCAGTCTTGACCTCCAGTCCACATTGCCGTGGGGACCATCATATCTCGAACTTTGTACCTTATAGGAGTTGGCTAGGTAAAAAGAATAGTTTGAGCTTCACTTAATATTTTTATATACAAATTTACAACTTCTATTTCAAGTAAACATAAGGTACATGCACTGAAGGGTATGTAGGCATTAGACATGTAGAACTCTGCTAAGAGTTTATATTCCAAGTCATGCATTAAGGAAAATTTAACATGGTTTCTTTACTGGGAAATAAAGATAATATCTCTAAAACCTTACTATATTGTTTGAGAAGGCATATAAATTAGGGTGTGTGTGTATGTGTGTGTGTATGAATGTGTGTGCTTGTGTGTTTGTACATGTGTTTGTATGTGTTGACAGGGATTTAACTCATGTATGCTGGACATAGATTCTATATGCTCTATTGAGTACCTACTTTGTATTTTAGACATTGAATAACTTGTAATTTTTCATATTAACCATTTTATACAAAAAACCCTTTAAAATAATGTTTTGATAGTTACAGTTTATGGGACGCTTCACAGAAAAGACAGGGAAGCTATTAGAAGGCCTGTGTATCCCCCATATTCACAATACACGTTCAATTTCACTACACTTCCCAAACTCCCACTACACTTGTGGGAGAAGCCACAAGTCAGTCTCAGGCACTGGTCTACTCTAAACTAAGTGGGGAATAAAGTTAGATACGTGTCTAGAACCTAGACTTAGCTGCCCCCAAATCATCCAAAGAAGTCTTCTTTATCCAGAAGACTTCTCTTGTCCAGGCAATGCTGTTAGGTTTTCCTGGCAGTCTGAGTCATTGATATCATTCCACACTCAGAAATTTCCATAGAACCAGGAAGACCAGTTTCTGAGCATACAATCAATGACAAGACACAGCTTCAACCCCAGATAGCTTCTTTGTCTTTCTGGCTCCCTAAGCATTGAAGTGGTTGCCTAGTTTCGATGCAGAGCCAGAACACTCTGTGGTGTGAGTAACACTTGCTCTTTCTCACCTTCTGGGTGAAAAGCCTGAGTTAACCCCCGCCCCCAGCTCCAGCTGACATGTTGAATGATGTCTGGCCACACATGATTTTGTCTTTCCTTCTTTGCCATTTGCTTCTCACGCCTAGTCTGCATCCCTCATTGTCTATGGAACTCAACCCACAAAATACAGTGAAACACATCTTAGATCCTGATATGTTTTCTCCTAAGGGCATGGTTTTGAAGACACTCAAGGGTGATCTCAAAAGAGTTAGAAAATGTGACTGAGTTTGAGATCTAAGGGGAGCCACACAGTTCCAACATTTTTCTTTGTTTTTTTGTTTGTTTGTTTGTTTTTGTTTTTTTCAAGACAGGGTTTCTCTGTGTAGCCCTGGCTGTCCTGGAACTCACTTTGTAGACTGGGCTGGCCTCGGACTCAGAAATCTACCTGCCTCTGCTCCCAAGTGCTGGGATTAATAGTGTGTGCCACCACTGCCTCGCTCCAGTTCCAACATTTTATATCTAGATAGATTGCTGTACTGACCATTAAGTATAACGTGAGGCCTCAAAGAAAGGTTAGGTGGTGTATGTTCTGCTCCCCTCCACTTTGCCTTTTGTGAGTAATCTCGATACCTACTGTCATGGTAACTGGAAATCTTCAGTGAGAGTTTTATACTCAAAAGAGCATACACACTCAGTTCTGTTTCTCCACATTTCTATTTAACACTGCCAATGATGTAATGATATCTGCATGGGATTCTTTATGGATTTTAGCTTGAAATTCATATTCATTAAAAGTATGATCAGAGAGAACTCCTGTGTGTGTGTGTGTGTGTGTGTTTTATGTGTGCATACATGTGTATGCACATATACTATGAGGCAGTCTGTGCATGGATGGAGGCCAGAGGAAGACATGGAACAACTTGTCTCTTGTTGTTTATCCTGATCCCGAGGCAGGGCTCTCATTGAATCTTGAGTTCATGGTTTTTCTGGCTAAACTGGCTGGTCAGTAAGCCCCAGCAATCTTTCTATCTTCCACACCCAATCCACAGCACTGAGGTTATAGGCATGCTTGGCCATGCCTGGCTTGTTACGTAAGTGCTGGGGGAGCTCATGTCCTTGTGCTTGCACAGCAAGTGCTCTTACCTGTAGAACAACATCTCCTCAGCCCCAAAGGCGTCTTAAGGATTACATGATACAATGATTCCTATTTTAGAGGGAGTTCATGCTGCATCGTGGCAGCATATCCACAATCCCACAGGCTTGAGTTGTAGAGCCATGACAAACAGGATTCCCCCCACTGTTCATTTCTGGCTCTTTTTCCCACCACTGCATCTCTGTTTGCATGTTTGCTTTGCTCCTCGCTTGCAAGATTCTCCGGTGCTTTGCTCCTAAGACAGGCTCTCCCATGCCTTGCAGAAATGAAGAGTCCGCTGGCTAAGCTGTGTACTTTCCCATTTTCAGATGAAGTTAGTGTTTGTTTTTCCTGCTTGGATTTCTGTAATTTATTCTTGTCTCTGGAATAAGTTGCCATCCATTCCCAAAGGCTGGTGGGTGTTTAGCAGGTGGAAAAGTAAGTTGACACTCTTACCTGATTACATTTCTCCCGATTTTTGGTCTCACTTCCCCAGTCAAAGGCACGAAGTTCCCCAGAATTCACTGCCTAGAAAGAGAGAAAACAGGTATTGAAAGAGAGAGAGAGAGAGAGAGAGAGAGAGAGAGAGAGAGAGAGATGGGTTATCCAACTGCTCAACTCATCTTCAGTTGTGAAAAGATCAGAGAGCAAAGCTCTTTGGGCTATTCTCCCGCTCCACACTGGGGTTCTTTTTAGAAATCTGCAAAGCATGAATCTGGCTCTTTTAGAAAACAAAACAAAACAAAAACAAAAAACAAAAAGCAAAAAACAATGTGGAGCACAGCAGGGCTCTACCATTCTCATGTATGGCAGGAAGTACATCTCCGGTGTATCATTAGACGTGGGCATTTGGTGCAGTTCCAGAGACAGTGCTGAGAACTGTTCTATTGGACCCCTCTGTACACACACACACACACACACACACACACACACACACACACACTTCTTTAGGAGACTGCAAAGCTTACACCAAGAACACCTGTGAAGATTCCTTTCTGTCCTTCGACCCGCCTTCACATTTTCAGTCCAGCTTGCCCATCATGCTCAACAGCAGAAAAGGACAACTTGAAGCACAATTTATTTCTTTCCTGTCTTTGGAACTTTGACTCCAGACAGAGAAGCATCTTATTTAAATCATCCCACTTTCAAGATGCAGCAAAGACAGACTTAAGGCCCTTCCTGCCCTTGCCTGCTCTCTCTGGAAAGTTTAACTAAGCTCACATTCACATATCAGTGGCCAGATTTTAACCCAGGATAAACAGAAACCATCAGGCCTCATGACGATTACAGTCACAATGTGCAAGGATCCTTATCTGGGGCTGCAAGCTGGGGCATTCCGACCTGGCTCCAATGGAGAATATTCTGCACAGATGTTCCAGCAGGTGTATGCGCGACATACACATTCGCTCGACTCTGTGACAAAGCATAATGATTTATGAGACCGGACGTTAGACTTGTCAAAACCAGACTTCAATGTTGTCAGACTAAGAAATTGGAATGTCATTAAAAATTAGCAGCCATAATCTTAAACAGAAAAGGATGTGTGCATGTCAATCAACTGTTCATTTGAGAATAGGTTCTCATTAAAAAGAAATTACTAGTTTCAACCCTAACATTGGAAAAAATAGATAAAACAATAATAAATAAGTAACTTTACCAGAGATATTTAGGACAAGAACTCCAGTACTGGTCCTAGCTCTATTATTTAATCTTGGGGTGGGTGTGGACAAGTTAATTAACCCTTAAATTCAGTATGCTAACTTGTACAGTAGAGATATTAATAATACTTGTTTAATGGGTTTGTCATCAGGAAAAATTTATCCTAGTACAATACAGATACCAGTTAAATGGTGGCTACAAGTTATTTTTTTTTCTTTTAAAAAGAAAAATTCTTAGGAATGCAAGTCATTTCTCTGGTCAGTGAGAATGGTCCAGGAAGGCAGCCCTCCATTGTCAGTTCTCATTGATCTCCTGACTGAAAATCCATGTCTTGGCCTAAGTCTCCCTCATTAATATTTCTGTAGGGTTAGTCTACCTTCACAAATCCTAGAGCACTGGTTCTCAACCTTCCTAATGCTGTGACCCTTTAATATAATTCCTTGTGTTGCAGTGACCTCAGTATCTGAGATACAGAATACCTGACATGTGACCCCTCTTGGGTCACGACCCACAGGTTGAGAGCCACCAGGCAGAGGGTCAACTTCAGCTTGCTTTGAAGTTGTTTCCCAGCTCCACTTTTTATCCACCAAGTCCAATTTTGTCCTTCTCTGGGAATTATCTCTAGCCACATCATTTTGTACACCAATCTTTAACCCATGCATACATAGGGCCTCACCCAGGGATGCCACCAGCAGCGACACCCCCACACAAGCTGACATACCCATTTCCATCAAGGAACATCAAGTTCGAATCAAAAGTTCCCTCATGGAACACAGAGATGGGTGATGGTTGAATGACTTTCATTTTTCTGGTTATTTTTCTCCATGTTTTCTTTTTCCCTATAGATTTCCAACTTTACCTATACTCTGTCACGTTAGGATCGGGCAATGCGTTCACATTAACCTTGCGTTTTCTCCATCTGCAGCTTGCCCAACATTTTCTTACACTTCAGAAACTGCCAATTACAGCAATTTGCACATCGTTTCCCTGACCCTTGGCGGGTGGCAGCTCATCATTTTCAAGTACTGAGACTAAAAGCTCCCAGGCTTGCTCGGGAAAAGATGTTCCCACTCACCATGTTCATATTGTTCGTGTTAAAGCCTCCCAGGAGTAAGATGATGTTGCTGCAGATTTGGTCAAGAATCATCTGGCCACAAAGGTAAATAAAAAGCTGTCTGAAAAATCTAGTCTGGTATAAAAACTCTTGTCTGCCAAATAATCCCTGTAAGGAGAAGAGATGAAATCATGTCCATGACAATTATACCCGGGGAGAACACTGTTTCCTCTTAAAACATGATTACAGGAAACTGGTCTGGAAGTCTTTCCTGCAGACAGAGGCATCTGGGGTATCACATACCTTGATCATCATATCGGGCAGCAGCAGAAATTTTGTACCAGGACTTTTTGCATATTTAACAGTGGCTATAGGGGCCAAGGCAAAATACATTTTGATTTTATGAGCTAGCTCTGGCATTGTGGAAAATGCAATAAAGCCTGTAAGAGAGAAAAATTTATCACCATGGGTACTGAGTAGTTTAGAACTTATAAAATGCATATTTTACTTCGGTCAAAATTCCTTAATTATTATGTGAGATTATATCTTAACCTTCTTCCAAGGCAGTTGTAGTCTTCAGGGATGTAGTGTGTGTGTGTGTGTGTGTGTGTGTGTGTGTGTGTGTGTGTGTTTGTGTGTATGGGTGTGTGTATGTGTGTATCTGTGTGTATGTTTGCTCAATGCAAAAATGTCTGTGTTTCATATGTTACCTCTTATACTTGTTTTCAAGTAGGAAGTTCTCATTGAGTTAATTGCTCAGCTCTTGCACCTGGATTAAAAAAAACATTTTTTCCCATCTACTCTTGTTTAGTGAAGGAGATCTCTGCTGAACCTATGGAAGAGAAAAGCTGTCCCATTGAAGCCAGGACAGATCTGACACTTGAAATCAGGCATCTTTGCTCATTCTCTGTTTAGGCTGATATCTCCAGTTTAAAGATGAGAAACCTCAGCTCATGACTTCTGTTCTCAGAAAGTGAATGGGTGCAAGAGAAGACAGAATCCTTCTGTACGGTTCTCTGCATCTACCTGGGTTTGCTAGCTTCGTGCAAAGGCAAATACACAAGAGACTTGATATCTCTTGCTCTCTCAGCTGTACTCTGAGTCCAGCTATGATGGAAATACATGTTCTCACCAGATTAATTCTGACCATATTAGAACTCTCCTCAAATGTTTTAGAAGCATAGATAACCTTTCCCAGGAAGACTGCTCTTCATGGGAAGCGAGTACAAGGTTTTCATTTTAACAGCCCCATGGTTTGCCATTAGACTAATCTTTCATTTCTTACGCATACATTCCTCTGGAAACAGCTCCCAGCCCTGCCATCAGCACCTTTACCTCGATGCTAAGCTGAACAAACTGAGTTGTGAAAAACCGTTTGAAAAGACCACTGGATTGCAGAGACACAAAACACTGTAGGCTTTCTATCAGTGGTTTGATGTGAGCCAGCAGCACTGCAGCCCATGGCTGTTATCCAAAATGGATACAAGGAAAAGTATAAAACCCAGACTTCTCTCCTCCTCTAGAGTACCACTTAAAAATGAGCACACGGAATTAGGGCTCTCAGTGCTTGCAGTCATTAGAATTTTTGATTCCCAAAATTCCCAATTTTTGATTCCTATTATTTTCTACAGGATGTCACATGATGTGAACAATGATACTCAGAGATTGTTGAGAAATTGTTTTTTTTTTAAAATTGGAAATTAGCTAGTTCCATGGATATGACCCAAGATGCCCTTGTAAGCCACATAATTCTCAATAGATACAGACTGTGTAGTGATTGGTACAAAGCAAGGCAGAAAGACAGACAAACCAAAGTAGCCAGTTTGCTGCACTCACTGGTCTTCAGCATCATGTTAATTTCGTGTATAAATTATGCTATCTGCTTGAGAAAAGTTGCTATCTAGAGCCTGGCTATATCTAGTTTAGTTTTTGCCACTCTGTGTGATGTGTCTCCTGGGAATGAGTCAATTTTAGGGGAAACACTGACAATTTGATACACATAAACTTTCCTATAAAAAGTTGCACTTGCACATGCAATAGATTTTTCTAGTCATTCTACCTTCTCCTTTGAATGTCTCAAAGTAAATATACTAAGTCCTTTATTTCTTTAAAGCCTAAGCCAGAGGGATTTGAGACAGAGGTAAATGACCATGGGAAACAACACAAGCTAGTAAAAGGTAAGCTTGGTGACATTGTTTAATGACCATTGAGAGCTTTGGTAGAAGCAAGCCCTCTGGGAGTGAGTCCCCCGTGACCAGAGAGATTACTTGGTCTGCTGGCGCCATGGTGTGCTATTGGATTAAGGTAACAGTTGCAAGCATCCTGTGAGTCAACCTGGTGCCTACTGAAGATTCTTGGCCTGAAGTCACAATGCTTCACTATGGTAGCAGGGTCAAAGATATCCATGTTTGTTCTTGGAAAAATTTGACTTCTGAATCCCCGGGATTGTGGAGATGGAAGTGGGACTCTTAGGAACTGAGGAATTATTCAGAGAATTTCTCTGCAATGCATTTCACCCCTGCTACACTGATTAATAGACATGTACAAGTGCAGTTACTGGCTTCCTAAGTCATGATGTCACACATTATTCATCTGTAAAATGGAGATAAAAATTTCTTCCAAATATTCTTCTTCAGTAATAAAGCAAAATGATGTAGTTAGTATGCCCATAAGATTCTGCTTAACTTCATCTTTCTTTTTTTTCTTTTTTTGTTTTTTTTTTTTTTTTGTTTTTTTGTTTTTTTGAGACAAGGGTTTCTCTGTGTAGTCCTGGCTCTCATGAACTTACTCTGTAGAACAAGCTGTCCTCAAACTCAGAATCCACCTGCCTCTGCTTCCCAAGTTCTGGGAAAAAAGACATGAACCACCACTGCCCAGCATAACTTCATCTTTCTAATGAGTGTAAACCTTGTTCCAGTAGTGAGACAAGTGACCCTTACTAAAAAGTGCAGATTTTTCCTAAGAAACCTGTACTCCTGCTCTCAACTCAGGGTTTTAGCTTGAGAACCTACAGAAAAAGAGCCCTGTTTTGTCTCAGAAATCCTCATTCTGTTACACAGATCTTTCTTTCTCCAAATGCAAGCTTAGCAAGTGCTTCCCTATTGTTTAGATCTGATATGAGTCCAGAATAGCCCCATTTCCATCTCCCCAAATAAGTGATATTATGTTGAGGGACTGTCATCTAAGTCTCTCACAGATTCCTTCAAAGCAGGCTATAAGCATCTAACCCCAGACACTGGTAAAGAGAGAAACTTGAGTTCATACCACCGTTTCTGCTCGCCACTTAGTAGCAATATTCTCTGTCTTTCTTACTGCTCGCTGTGAGGCCAACCTTGAACCCAAGGTTTCATTCCCTGAACACATTCATGGGGAGGGGGGCATGCCACAGACTAGAAACTTAACTACAACTGTGCTTTAGACACAATACCTGCCTTTACAGAGCTAACATGCATGATCACATTATGTAGTTCAACCAGTCAGAACACCTGTAAGAGAGAATTATTATCTCCATTTTGCAGATGAAGAAATTGAAATCAGTGTGATGAAGGATTTGCTTTAGGGTAATCATCTAAAGAATAGCAGAGATGGTGTGTGCTCCATCTCTTCTCATCTCTCTGCCACAGTCCAGGCCTCCTTCAGTCTCTCTTCCCTGAAGCTTTTAGAGCCACCGAAGGGGAGGAGGCCAGGTGAGAGGAGTCACTGACTGAGCCAAGTCATAGCTTGGGCCACAGGGGCTAATGCTTCTGTGAATACCAACCTTCTTTACTGTGAACTTACCCATGGTGGTGCCCTGTGAGTAGCCACATAATAGATCTTTTTCTGGCCTGTTTTCTGTAAGATAAAGTTTATCACAGCTGGAAGGTCAAACCTAGCCATTTCATCATAACTACAAAGGGAAAAGACAAAGTTATTCAACATTGATAATACAAACAGAACACAGTCAGAATCCCCCAGGATCGGCCAACAAGTCCCCCCCTCCCCCCCCCCCCCCCCCCGCCCATCTCCTGACCAGTGTCAGCTCTGGTAGCTGTTTCTATGTCCCTCGAAACCCTTGAGATGGATTTGCTTCAAACCTGTGGTGACTCTGTGAGGGCACAGACTGTTAAAAATGTCTATTCTCTCTGGATGCTCTAATATAGTAATGACTATTGAGAAGTTTTGAACATGCACGATTCACCGCCTACTGTGAGGCATGTTCTACCCTGTAACTAAAACAGCTCAGAGGAATACAGATTTCTTTGCAGGATGAATGCTGGCATGGTAACAAAACTCTTATCTGACCAAATGTATAAAGAACTGGTTGACCATCAGTGGTAGGTAAGGACATTAGGAACTTGAGTAAGGCTGTGAGAAATACTACTTAAGGTGATGACACACAAAGATTGTTAAATCCCTATTTAATGACACTTGGTCTCATGTCCTGGGGGTGGCAGTCATGTTGTCCTATATGAGGGAGTTAATCCTAGATACTCACTCACAGGGAAATGCCTGGACACCTTTCCCACTCCATTCTCCATCACCTGACACCAGAACTGTTTGTTCTTAACCTACTAGCTAGACCTTGGGAGTCCCAGTCTTCCCCATACACACCCATAGCAGCACAGTATAATAAGGAAAATTGGGGTAAACTGAGTTGGAACTGCACAAGCCATACAAATACCACAAGTCACAATTCCTTTTACCCAGTACTACTAGGCACATCTGCATCCGCCTCCACCTCAAAGTGTTCTTGTACCTGAAAGCCCAGAACTCGTCTTGGTCTACGGAGAGGGTCTTGTGCTTCCGAGACCAGGTGTTTCCTCTGCTGTTTCCCATCCACACATCAAAGCCAGCGTCCGCCAGAATAAAACCCAGGCTGTTGTTGGGAAGGTTGGAAATCCAGTTGCTAGCATCTCCAAGAAGGCCATGCTGCAGTAACACAACGGGCCTGGATCCTGCAAACAAGAGAAAATTTCAACTGGTGGTGTGTTCTATGCTCTTCTTGCTTTCCCTGCATACAAGGACTTGCGTACCAGAGAAATCTATGTGCAGTTTTGATTTTCTTAGTCAATTATTTAATGTTTTTGTGTTTTAATTTCCCCATAAACAGTAAATAAGATTTTTGTTGTGAACAAATAAGATACATCACAAGGAACAGATAGATGCACACTGCCTATTAAAGAAAAAAAAAGCACTAGAATTCAGCCCCCATCATTTTTTTTGAGGAACTTTTAGTATTAAACTGTTAATATTAAATCTTCAGAAAATATTAGAAATGTTTCAGAAGAAAGTATCATAATGATGAACACACATATATATGCATACATGTATCAAACAGTCTAATGGCAAAGACTCCACATGTAAAACTGTGTCTGTTGAAATAGATTTATAAGCTGAGTGTGGTGGCACATACCTATAACATCAGAACTGAGGAGGCTAATTCAGAGGATCATAAGTTTGAGGCCAGCTACACAGCAAGATGTGGTCAAAACTCAAATAAACAAGCAATGGTAGTAAATTACAGTCCACTAGGCAGTAAGGAGAACTGTAAGAATATCATCATGTGGGGGCTGTATTGCACACCAGTTGGACTCAAAGGCTTTTCAAAATGTCAACACTCATGCCGTGTGACCAGTCAGCAGCCTGTGAGTACAAACTTTTGACCCTGGTGTCCTCCACACTGAGAAATCAGTATAATCGCTTAGCAGGAAGAAGGACACCTTGCCCAAGCCTGTAGGATTTGTGGAACTCAATAAAAAGCCTCTGTTCCCAGGACACACAGCCCCAAGACTATTCCCAGCAAAGTGTTTGCTGTTTCGTACATATAAATGAAAAAGGAGAAGCCCTTGCTCTCATTGAGGTTATGCTCTGGTGGAAGAGAAAAAGACAATAAACCATCACGAATATGTCTTTAGGCATAGTAAGGGAAACTAGGAGATGTGCTCTCAGGCGTTAATAGATGACATGAGACTGTATTCTGTCTAGGGTGGTCAGGGAAGAAGAAAGGTCTTGGAAAACTGCAAATAAGAAAGTGTAAGTTCAAAGGCCCTGGCATGGAGCTGGAATAGACACACAACAGGTACAGCTATGCAGCCTGGGTCAAACACACTTTGAAAGTGAGAGCCAGGCTGTAGGTGCACATATTTAAATTTTCAATGCATTTTTCTGGCACTTATGTATTTTCACTTTTATATGAGGTTCTAGTATGACACTTTATTTAAATATTCATCCTCGTCAAAAAGGTATACACATATCTGTTTCTACTGGGCTCTGGCACTTTTGACTGAATGCAGTCCTTTGGGATAAATAGAATTCTGTAACTTTTACACCACAGACCAGTAACATTTGTCCAGTGTTAGGGAAGAACGTGGGCTACATTCTGATGAATATCTTGATTTGAATGCCACATGCTAACAGGTACTGGTATGGACTTTCTGGCCTAGTCACACAGCTGTGTGGGGCAGAGTGATGAAAATTACACGAAACTAAGGAAATGAAGCACTCGGCATTATAGCTGGCATACAGAAAGGACCCAGGAAGTTATATTTTGGCACCCATGACAATTTAGTTGCTGTTATACATGCAGAGCCAAAATATAAAAAACACAGAGCCCAGTAATATGTGCATACCTTTTTGACAAGGAAGAACATTTAAAAAGCAGTGTCATTCTAGAACCTCATGTAAAAGTGAAATTAAGCAAGTGCCATAAAAACACATTGACAATTTAAATGTGTGCACCTACAGCCTGGCTCTTAGTCTTTAATGGAAAATGAGGCAACATCATGAATATTTAAGGTGCTCTTTAGATGGGAGACACATTGTACAGTGTCAATGTCCAAGTACTTCATAGAAGCTCATTAAGAACAAAAGTTCCAGTGTGGACTTTTCAAGGGATCATCAGGGAATGTTCTGGAATATTCATGTAGGAGGGGTTTGGAAAAGGATTAAGTGCCAGAATGCATGAAAATGGATGTTTTCCTTGAAGGTTTTGTTTTGTTTTATTTGTAGTGATGGAGATTGAACCCAGGTTCCCAAAAATGCTTGTTATGTGTTCTTCCCCTGTGTTCCTTCAGCAGATCAAAGGGATTTTTGAAGCATATCTCTGAGATAGTTGATGACTATGGGTATGGATGAAATAGATTATGGTAACAGAGATGGGTATTATTTGGGAATTGACACTATCTTTCTCCATAACCAAGGGATCTCGGTCTGTCTTAAGATCTAAGACTTAATTCTAAATATCAAGAAAGACTGGGCTGTAAGAAGACTGTCATGCTGGGGTGACACTGAGTGAACCATACCTTCCTTCTTTATTTTTGTCTGTCCCTGAGGAATTCTGTTCACAGAAAGGATGTACCCATCTTCCGTTACAACTTCATACTCCTCACTGGGATAACCCTTGTGTTTGATGATTTCACTCTATGGAAAAAACAAACAAAATCCTCAGTATTTATTTAGATTTCAGGTCTACGTGACCATAATCCCAACAATTTAAGAATATGAATTGCTACGTTTTTATTGCAAAATGTTCCTGATCTTTCCCTAACTGATACTACTTAGGTCAAACCAGCCAATCCTCCTTGGATTTAAATGTGATTAGTTTTTGTACATTGCAGTATTGACAAGCAAACCTGGACTATCACAAGTCAGACAAATGCTCTGCCACTAAACTATATCCAATTTCTTTCACATTTTTATTAT
Source organism: Apodemus sylvaticus (assembly GCF_947179515.1). Classification (NCBI taxonomy): domain Eukaryota; kingdom Metazoa; phylum Chordata; class Mammalia; order Rodentia; family Muridae; genus Apodemus; species Apodemus sylvaticus. Next base: position 28,061,846 of record NC_067472.1, read on the forward strand.
TCTTTTAGAGACTGAACTGGATGCTGGTTTTCAGAAGTTGTGAGGCAATTCTGTCAGCCTTACCTAGGCACTTGCTAGGAAGGCAGAGCATGACAATGGCCAACTATTAGGGACTCTGAAGATAAATTGCAGCAATGTGTGCTTCAGAATTCTGATACTTGGAAAACACTGAGCCAGAACACAGACTCCAAAGCCTGGATGTGCTTCAGGGACATCCAAGACCAATGGATGTTTAGATTCTTAGGCTCAGGTCAAGAAGCCAGGCACCTGTTCTGGGGTCACATGGGGCCTCTTCAGCCCCACAGTCCTTTAGATATTTTTAGTTTTAAATTCAAGGACTGAAGAACAGTAATTGTTAAGCTTTTAGACTAAAAAAAAAAAAAACTCTGTGGATTTGGATATAACTATCAAAATGCTATGCATAAACTTTTTTTCTATGCAATTTCAAGGGTCTCAAACTCCCTTCCTGCCTACACTGGATCACTGGCTAAACATTTCTACTTCAGACACTAGTGCATGCTGAAACTCTAAGCTGCCTCACAGTGCTGGCCATCTGTTACTGTGTAATAAGTCAGAGAAGAGGAAATATCTCAATCGGAGGCTGCTGAGAAACAAGCAAGAGAGAAATCATGTGCTGAAGGTCCGACACTGAGCACAGAGCAACAGGCACAGTCACTAAGAAGAAAGGCCAAGGCCGCACTCAGAGCTCTAACCCAACACACAAATTCTCTCTACGATATTGAAAGCCTTAGCTACTGTTCTTTCCTCTGTTCCTCTGCTAGATCGTTCTGGATAGGATTAGGCAAGGAATGTGCACAGAACATTAATTACAGTGCCTAACACCAACAGTGGCTACTTTGTAGGCGTTATATATAATTAAAACCCAATAAGTACACAATTAAAACTCAACTATCCAAATATTATGGAATTTAGTGTGTGTGTGTGTGTGTGTGTGTGTGTGTGTGTGCATGCATGTACATGTGTGCATCTAGCACCATTGCATAGTTAATTTACATAGTATACGCATCCAATGTACTTAGCGGATGGATTTATGAAGACATAGATTGTTGGACTCCATTCTCAAAGTTTTGGTAGATCTGGGGTGGACCCAAAACACTGATGTTTCTAATAAGCATCCAGAGGTTGTTGAAGCTGCTTGTTCTAGAGAGACTACCCTTTCAAGAATCATGGTTAGGGACAGTTTGGAGAGCTAAGATACATACACAAAATGTTTGAGGGCTTTTGAGAAGATTTATGTAATTTGTCATCAAGGGGTTATGTGTAAGTATTGGTTTAAGGGTGTGAGGGAAGGAAGGGGAGGAACTCTGAGGACGGAGAGACCCATGAACAAGATTAGTTAGGAACATTTTATGGAAGGGGCAAAATTTGAGCCTATTTAAGACTGAACAGGAACTACCTGAGAGGACACAGAAGGTAGAGGTTAGGGGCATATTAAGACACACATTTGTCTACATAAAGAATACAGATCGATCATATTCTAATGTGTAAGATGTTTCTATAGCCATTTCTTTTTCTTTGTGTTTTGAGATAGGTCTGTTTTTCTATGTAGCCCTGGATGTCCCAGAACTTGCTATGTAGACTGGGCTAGCCTTAAATTCACAGAGAGGTGTCTGCTTCTGTGTTTTGAATGCTGGGATTAAAAGCATGTATCACCATGTTCAGCCAAATAATCAAATATATCACTGTATATATGCATACATGCACGCATATATGTGTATATTCACACAAACATACACATATACTTTTTTGAGGTAGACCCTCACTGTAGCAACCAAACTTGACTTGACCTTGAAATGTTTTTGCCATCCTAAGAGTAAATTAAAAATTCTCACCATATCTATTATTACTTTTCAACCTAATTATCTATTTTAAATGTTTCATACTTGTAGGGAAAACACCAGTTATGTACATTAAAGCAATACTTTAAGAAAGGTTGGCCCAGCAGTGATGTCATACACCTTTAATTCCAGCTCTTCAGAGGCAGAGGGAGGTGATCTCTATGAGTTTGAGGCCAGCCTGATCTATAGAAGGAGTTTCAGGACAGCCAAAGGACCCTGCCTTGAAACAAAAGGTTTACCCTTTGTTATTTGTTCATTTTCAGAAACATTGGTGTGTATGTGACATATATGACATATAGTGACTATATGTCATATATGTCACCATACCTAGATACAGGGTTCTTAATTTACATCTTGCATGTGAAAGTATACCTGCTTCTTAGATGATCTAACCTGGGACAAATATGCTCACCAAGAAGTAGAGTGAGATACAGAATGTTAAATGAAGCTCGTTGGAGATGTTGGGACATTCTTTGTGACATGCATTATTAGTAGAAAGTACTAGAAAACAGGAAGTTGTGTATGATGCGTCTTAGTCTTCTCCTGGAAAACAGAAACCTTTATAGACTTAGAAAAAAAATGACAGACCATGAAAAAGCTCTTGGTGGTAAGCTTAGTGTGTTGATGTATTAATAAGAATTATTGGCATCTGAAGTTCTTAGGCTTCCTACAAGGGCAACATATTGCTCTTGTAATAAAAGTACAGACCTTTAAAGGTCAACTGAACTATAACCTGTTTTCATATTGAACACGGCATGCTCTCAGCTACCCGCACTTCCTCAACATGCTGACCTCTCTGCCAGCCACCCCCTTCCTACCTCCTGTTTATTCTTCTGACTTTCAGGCTATGAAATATTTTTCTAAATTCTGCATTAGTTTCCCCCATTTTAATGTTTTTTCTCTCCTATAGTCTTAGTCTTGTGGTCAGCCACTGAGAGTTTGTCTTTTATGCTAGATTACCAGCTTTTGATTTTCTGAGATTTTTCTGAGGCCATGGTGAATAGCACGACTTCAGGCACCTGCAGTGCTAGAGGTTCAGCTCCTTCCAGAAAGACAGCCAGGAGGTACTGGGCAGGTGCCATGGCTGGTCTAGGAAAGCAGTCTTTGCCAAAGGAACTCCATGTCCCCTAAAACTTGAGAGATTTGTGTGGACTATTCAGGATGCCTGAAGATCTGCCACAGTATACCGGGAGGACAAGCACCAGCTAAACATTGAACGGGTCAGAGAAGCCTCCATAGACTGTAGATACTTGCACTGTGTAGACTCAGAACGTTCTCACAGTCTGTCAGTCTTAGAAGCCGTACCAAGCGCCAGCCATCAGAATGCTGGAGGAAGACTGATAGTACTGTGGAGATTCAGTAAAAAAAAAAAAAAAAAAAAAAAAAAAAACAACAACAACAACAACAACAACAACAACTTTCTCACAGGCTGTTGGTTTTAGAAACCATGCCAAAAAAAAAAAATCCTAAAGGAAAGAGTTAATATAAAAGGGTCTTCAGTGGCCACAACCTGTTTCCTCTTTTGATGGAGATATTTGGTGAGACTGTGGAATGTCCAACACAATCATGTCACTCATTTGGAAGTCGATTCTCCACCCTGTCATCCGGTAGGGTTTATTGCACAGCGGCTGTAATTACAGGCATGTGTTTAGGCGGGCCTGAATTTAAATTGTAGGTCTACCAAGCAGAGCAGTGGGACTTGCTCAACCGGTTTAAATGCTTCTTTAATCTAGCCTGAATTTGAAGGGCATAGATTGTCATATCTCCAGGACGGAGAAATGAAAAGGAAATTATATCTCTATTACTTTTTATCACGATACCTTCTATGGAATAAATGGTACTGTATAGTGGTCGTGAACTAAAACTTAACTTGGGGTTTGAGAGTAAACACAAAAGTTCTCCTGAAGACTTTCTAAGAGGTGTGTCATCCTTCGTGCATCTTTCGCACACGCCTTCTCTAGCACAAACAGACCTCTCATTGCTGTTTGACAGCCTCCCGAGCAGGATCAGAGCAGGAGCTACTAGAAGTATATGCTCTCACGGCAAGAGCGCAGGGGTGATACAAGACAAAGTAAAAACCATCAGGGTCAAAGACAGGTCCCAAAGGTTTCAATTATTTCTTTGTTTAAGGGGTGACTCTGAAGGTTCAACAAAGAGTTAAGTTGTTCTTGAAGCCTAAAGAGATGAAGTCATTCACCCCAAATCACTGAATTTGATGGGGAAGGCCCCCTCCTCCCCACATCTACTGACAACCAGTTTAGCACTCCTCCAGTGTATTGCTTGCACCATACTGTTCTAGCATGCTCTAGCATGAAGCATCTCATCATATGAACACAGCATATGAAATACAGCATTCAGCTCCATCACAAATGCAAAGGTTAGCACATCTCTCATCACTTCCCCCAAACATGGAAAACCCCAACTTACAACATTCATGAATGCCTCAGGGTCTGCGGCTTTCGTTGGCATGTGTACCGAGTTCACGTTTCTTTGGAGTAAATACGCTGCCAGAATCAGAAGCCATATCTCCACTCTGTGTGAAATAGTCCATGCCCTTGACAAGATTTCTGACATGGTCCAGCATCGGCATTTGCTTTGCTGTTGAGGATGTAACAACTACATCTAGAGTCAGAAGAAGGACCCGTAGGTTTAGAACACCTTTTGTGCTTGTTTTCAGCGGCAAACAAGAAAAAAATTCTGAAGCAGATTAAGCAGGTTTACGTACAGGGATGGAAAGAACACGGTGTAGGCTGCAAACATTGCTTAGGATGTCACAATGCTGTCTGGCTCCTCCCGCTCCTCCCTCATTCATCCTGTGAACACCAATCCTTCCGCTTCTAGGTGTGTCCAACTTTCTTTGTTGCAATGGGAGTTTCATGCATACTCAGTATAGCCCACAAACTCCTGTTCCCATCACCATGTAGGGGTCCATAAGAAGCACAGCCCCTTACACTTAGGTCTTATCTTTCTTTGATTAAGTAGCCAGAGGTGGAACTTGCAGAGTACACTCAAAGTTTCCATAGTTTCATGTGATGGCTTCCATCGCCACTGTCTGGATGGGTTTGGCTGGGTTTGGCTGGAGATCAAATTGAGTGTTGATCACTTTTATGTGAAATGTCAACAATTTTAAGAAAATTTCCCATGTTTAGTGCTGTATTAGAAAAAAAATACTTGTAAGAAAGCAATCTAGGCTTAGCTTGTTTCTGTAGTTCGATCCACACACACCAAATGTTAAATTGAGTTTGTAGTTAATAGTTAATCGTTAACTGTGATACCTAGTAATTACCTCAACAGAAGTAACCCAAATAATGAGTGGTAACCTAGTAGTTTTTATGAACTAAATGTCCCAGTTCAGCAGAGAGCAAGGCAATGTGAGTGACTCTTTGACCTGCGGTTAACCAGTAAGAAGAAAGATATGTTATTTTAAGTAAAAACTGTGCTTCCTAGATAATAATAATAATAATAATAATAATAATGAAAACCAAGATAATTTTTCTACTGCTACATCAGTTTTTTTCAGTGTTAACAGCAGCTACACCCACTTGCAGACTTCGAGAATGTGGTGGGTGAAGAAGTCAGATCAGCCTGGGAATGTGTCTCCCCAGCTGACTCAGCTGTCCCCAAGCCTGCTGGCTGGGTAGGTGTGAAGAGGCAAGCCCGTGTCTTTATCTGGGTTTGGCTGAGCACCCATTCACAATCTTGTTGATTGTTATGAGTTTCAGAGGAGTGATTTGACCCAATTAGCAGAAGGAAGGAAGAAGGACTACCTCCACAAAGCCCTGGGGACCCCAGAGAGGCTGAGCTTACTCTAAAGTTGTGCAAAATGATGTCTCAGAAGACAACTTCACCTCCCACTGCTAACAGTTTAGGATTGTAAAATACTGTATTACCCAAATGGGGGGGGAGAGGGGTGCTGGGAGTAGCTTTCATTTTCATGTTAGAATTACGTGATCCTGTCAACATTACTGAGTTCGGTTGTAGCAAGGCAAGAAACAAAACGTAGATATTGGGACTGGGAGGGGGATGCCTCAGTGCTTAAGAGCACATATTGACCTGATAGACAGCCTAAGCTAAGTTATTAGTACCCGGGTCCAGTGACTTACAATCACCTACTCCAGGGGATCTCGCATCTTTTGGACCCCATGAGCACCTCCACTCATGTGTATACCCAGTGATCACATTGCACGCATGTGCATGCACACACACACACACACACACACAACACACTTAAACATAAAAAATTTTACAAAGCAGATTTTTTTAATTTTTAAAATTTTTTTAAATTTTTAAAATTTTTTTTTTAGCTTCATATGCATTGGTGTTTTGTCTGCCGTGTGAGGGTGTCAGAGTCTCTGGAACTGGAGTTACAGACAGTTGTAAGCTGCCATCTGGCTGCTGGGAATTGATCCTGGGTTCTCTGGAAAATCAGCCAGTGCTCTTAACCACTGAGCCATCTCTCCAGCCCCAAAGCAGATATCTTAATCTGTTTTTTAATATCACAGTCACATGGAAAGCCCTCTTAAGGCTTCCTTCCTCACTCAAGCTCTGTGAGCTGTTTCTCACTGCTATGAAGAAGTTGAACCCCGGGGTCCATGCACGTTAGGCAGTGTAAGTCATTTCTTCAGCCTCTGGATTTAAAATCTAGGATAATTCTCAATGAATGTAGTATTTATTTTGTTTAACACACACACACACGCTACACATATTTACTTCAATATGTTCAGCTAGGCCAATTCCTACTTTTGATGACTGTGTTTCTAGAATTCTGTAGAGACAACTGGTGGTAATAACCTGATTGAAACACAAAACAAAACAAAACTTCAACGCTCTGGTTTCCTTAGTGAGTCTACAAAATGTTCTCAAACCACCATCACACCTATTTAAGTTCGGGCTAGAGAGCTTTTGTGTGTGTTAGTGTTCTGTTCAATCAACTTTTAGTAATGTGATAAAGCTGTTAACACATCTCCTTGAAACTAATTGGGGCTTTGACATGGAAAGAATTTGAATGACACATGGTCAGCGTTCTTCTATCACCTGAATCAGAATGACTTTAGGATCAAATGACTAAGATGTTTGTGTTGATTCAAACTCAGAACCTTTTAACACGGGACACTTCATAGGAGACTCTGAGGCATTCAGGCAAATGGGCACAGCTTACCTGCCTCCTGTTTGTCAGACATGCCTGAGACTCCATTTTCCTCTCAGCTGTATCAACCAGCATGTTGTGATTCTTCATAGACTTTGTTCTAGTGATGACGTATTAGAAACCATTTCACACACCAGGAAGCAGGCAGCTTAATCTCTGCCTCCTAGCCTCGTCTTGGAGTCACTTCAATACCTTGCGCCTTAGTTTAGTTCTTCCTTCTCATAGGCCAGCTTTTTAAAAACACTATTATTTAAACACAGTTGAGCATACAGTAATTAAGACAGGTTATGAAGTCATATAACAAATGTCATTGCTTACTGCTTACGTGGCTTTGGGACATGTTCCCACGATCCCTGAGCCCCAGTGTCCTCATTTGCAAGATGTGACAGGAATAGGACGTTACCTAGGGCTGCAGTGGTGGTTAACATCAGACGCTGCGCAGAGCCTAGACAGAACAATGGCTTTTGCTTCATGCAGGTTTTAAGGGCTGTGTTGCCAAGTGGTTGTTTTCTCACTGTCTGTCCAGTGCTTCTAAGATAAACCAGTGTTTCTCCGCCTGTGTGGGATACTAGCACATCTCTGATGAAGAGAACAGCTATCGCATTTCCCCATACGTTGATTAAATTGTGATTTCTGCCCCCCTCCCAACCCCGACTGTTTCTTAGGCTGGTGATCTTGGTCAGATCACTTGGTCAACCTTTCACAGCCAAACAAAGAGCATCTGAGGGTAAGAGATGCCACGAGGGTCAGTGTGACCAGCTAAGGCGGGAGTCCACATCCAGAGGGAGTCACAGACTGCCTTTCTCCGGCTCCTCTCTTTGCTTTAGCTTTTCTGCCTTTGTTTATTATTATTATTATTAATTATTATTATTTTTGAGACATGTGGACCCGGTTGACCTTGAACTACTGATTTTCTTTTCTCAGCTTTGGCAGCACTGGAACTATGGCCTACTCTCGCTACTTTTCCCTTAAAAGAACCTACTACAGTATGGAGATAGAGATGGTGAGCCACATTTTCAAATTTATTTGTAGACAAAACTTAAGCCACAGTACTTTAGAACTACAGTCACAGGTTTCAGAAGCCATTTCCTTCAGCATCCTGCTTTTATGTCTCTACTTATATATATCTTATGAAATTATGTAATTTAGTAAAAGTTGCACAATACACGTTACTGTAAAACTTTGACTATTACGATGCATATTGATTGAAATTCACACATTTCTCTCCTGAAGTTAGTTTCCATTAACAGCTTGATGTGTATTTTCAAGGCAATATGTATATGTATATGTGTATGTGTATGTGTATGATGTATATGTATATGATATATAGGTATTTATATGTATATATATAATATATATATAGTCTTTGTGTGTGTGTGTGTGTGTGTGTGTGTGTGTGTGAATATTGTCAGAGGGTGGCTTTATAGATGCAGAACACTGGACAAAAAGTATGTACAATCTATATCCTGAACAAGCCTATTAAATCCTAAAAGACTGGTTAGAACCATGACCATGACCCACCCTTCCTTCCGTAGCTTAATATTTTGAAAATTCTTTTAATTTTGCCAGTCTTGTGGGATCAAGGTGATATCTCATGGTGATTTTGCTTTTGTTTTCATGAAACTACCTCAGACTATGATGTTTTAATTTATTTTAACGTTTGCCTTTGTGGATTGCCCTTTGAGCGACTAGCCTGTTTCATCTTAATGTTTCAAAGAATGATCAGCTTGAACCTTTCCTTTACTGTGGCTAATGATCGCCACATTGCTACAAGTTACTTAATACGTTTGCTTTTCCAAACTTTGGCTTATTCTGCGTACTTATTTCATCAGAGTTTGGTTTTTTTGTTTGTTTGTTTGTTTGTTTTTCCAGACAGGGTTTCTCTGTGTAGCCCTGGCTGTCCTGGAACTCACTCTGTTGGCCAGACTGGCCTTGAACTCAGAAATCCACCTGCCGCTGCCTCCCAGAGTCCTTCATCAGAGTTTTATTATCGATGTGTCATTAAGTTCTCCCTTCTGGGGCTCTCAGTTTCAGCCACACTTACCCTTTTCATTTGAAGGTTGAGTTATATTCTTAATAATTTTTAATGTTTTGATAGATTTATTTTCATTTGATTCTAGACCAATTAAAATTTATTTTTCTATTTAGGCATTAATTTTAAAGACATCACATTCTAAGCCTTTCCTGACTTCTTTTGGATGGAAGTTACTTGGGTGTCCTCATCTTCTATAACAGAAATCTGCAGCTCTTGCAAGATCTCTCAATTCCTTTAGCTGTTTGCCATTCAGAGGGAGGACATTTGGCGAGGTCTGTAAAATTTTAGCTGTCATTGCCAAGGGAGTGTTACTGGCATCTAGTGGTAGAGGTCAGAGATGCCACTAAACACCTTAAAATACACAGAAAGTTTGTCCACCCTCATTCCTACATATAAATTTTGTCAAACAAGTTAAGAAATCACTGAGACATGGCATTCTGTGTATACAGATCTACCAAAAAAAACCCCATATAATCTACTTAAAAATTATAATTAAAGTTTTGTCACTTAACATTTTGTCAGTCTGTTGATAAATATTCCTGAAATTATTTGTCATTGGGATCTACTGTTCATTTTCCAGGTAAGAAAAATATGGATTTTTTTTTTTTGCTGTGGTTTGTGCCCATGGAGGTCAGAAAAGTTTATACTTGACAGATTCTCCTAAGAGAGCCTAAGAAATCAGATCACATAAACTAGGTTTATAGGTCATCAAATGGAAGGCATTATTTGTTATCCAATGGCATTTACCTACAGGAGCATGCCTCACACATGATCTGAACTCGCGCGCGCACACACACACACACACACACACACACAATCAAACTGTAAACAAAAATTCAATCAAGGATTTGTTAACTTCAAGAACCTTAGAGTAACACGTGTTCTGTTACCGTATAAAATTGAAGTTGTTTAAAGATTTTGATTGTTTAAACATTACCGTATCAGGCTGGAGCAGTGGCTCGGTGGTTACGAGGGCTTGCTGTTCTTGCAAAGGACCTGAGTATCATTCCCAGAACCCATGTTGGGCAGCTCACAAATGCCTCTCACTCTGGCTTGTGGGGACCTGAAGCTGGCTGTTCTTCACATCCAAACTCCCATGCTCAGTCCATGCCACAAATTGAAAATAAAATAAATATTGAAAAAAATAACTGTGACTACAACTACTTATGTGCAGATGGTATCCTATCACACAAAGGGGAACATCGATGTCTATGCCTGGTGGTTTACAGCAGGATGCTTTGATTTGTAACCCCACCTCTAATTCTGGAGGTCACTAAACTAGGTTCATCTCAATTACTACCTTTCCTAATGTGCAGCTGTTACACATTTGAATATCATTTGGCACATTTATTTATACTAGCTGCTTTCAACTCATTTGTCCAATGCACGCTGGAAAATGTGAAATATTTTTATCTGAAAGAGTTGCTTTATAAAATGTTCGACATGGGAAATATGGTTTCTATAATCCTCTTCTCTGATATATCTAAGTGCTTTAATAAATTAGAAAATGTTGGTCTCTTTGAAGCACTTTGCTCTTTTGGGCATTTTGAGGCAGGGAATCAAATGTTTGGCAATTATTTTACTCCTGGAGTCATTGGAGGAGGGCCAGCTTCAGGTGACTTCCAAAGTTAGTATGTAGGAACACTTTGAGAGTGGACCAGTGCACCATAAACTCTTATGAAGAGGGCCAAGTGCTGGGGGCGTTGCTGAAGCGCCAGGCACTGTAATCTTCCTAGCTGGCAGAAGAAGTGCATGCTCTTCAGCTCTGACTTTACCATGCCCTGATTTTTCCAGACATTAAGTTATAGGACTGAGTAATTCCGGGGGCTGGCAGAGACCTGGTAGACAGCTCATTTATTTTACAGGTGAGGAGCCTTGGGCAAAGAAAAGGGAAATCATCTGCCCAAGTATTTATGATGAGTTTGAGCTTCAAAAAAAAAAACTGAGGTGAGAGAAGGAATTCTAGGAAGTAAGCAGAGGCTCTTTCATCTCAGTAGGGTCCAGGGACTCCATTTTCTCACACCCGAGAGCTCTAAGCAATGTGTATTCTCTTCAGAGAGCGCCCCTTTCTTCCTGCGCGCTCTGACCTTTGCGCTGATGCCCTGGTATGCCCACTTCTAGAACATGTCAGCAGGTTGTCTACCTCACCTTGCCACTAACACCACCAACAGCATTCTCAGAATCTCTTTCCAAAAGGTTCTTTCTGTCTTGGGTGTTTTACTGTCTGGGATATGCCTGCTATGTTTTTACACCAAGAATAATACAGCAGATTCTTAATCGCATTAACACACACCAGGAAAAATAAAGCAAATCACATGCCCCCCCCCACAAACTTTAATAACAATAAATCAGTGATCTTAAAGATAGAAAGAGGAAACTAGCTTCTCCTTTGTCTCTGCTTTTTCAAGCTTCTGGTTATGCCTAATGAGGGATGGTGCAATGGGGACCAGAAAGGAGAACAGATGATGTATGTTATTAGATCTCTCTCTCTCTCTCTCTCTCTCTCTCTCTCTCTCTCTCTCTCTCTCTCTCTCTCTCTCTCTCTCTCTCTCTCTCTCATGTACATATGCAGACCAGACCAGGTCACATTGGTATTGTACCTCAGGAGTCATTTACCACCATGTGTTCTTCCTCCTTTTCATCCTCCCTCTTTCTCTTTCTTCTTCCTCCTCCTCCTACTCCTCTTCTTCCTCCCCCTCCTCCTTTATCTTCTTGGACACAGGATCTCTATTTGGCCTGGAACTTACTGATTTGGATGACCATCAAGTCCCATAGATTTAACTTGTTCCAATATCCCCCAGGCTTATGATCGCTGGTATTTTATATGGATCCCAGGTCTTAAATGCAAGGCTTTGTAGTTATACAGCAAGTATTTTACCAACTGAGTTATTGCTCTGACCTCATCATTGGGTTTCTTTAAAAAGAAATCAAATGGCTATTATGAGGATAAGTACAGGGCCATGGATATGTTTGGTATGGAATGTTAATACTGAGGCCTAAAGCCACAGGATTCTCCAAAGAAATCTTCCCAGAAGAGACAGCAGAAGACCATGGGATTTAATAAACCTGGGTTCCAATGCCTTCCCCCAGGTCTGGCTCCTTGGACAATGTATTGGATTTTTCAATGTGCTTACCCATAAGCTGGTAATAACAACAGCTCTACAGCATGGTTGTAAATATGTGCATAAGATATATAGCATAGCTATTGGCTCATAGAAGCTGGTTAATATGTTTTTACCTTTCATTGTTATTATTATCATTAGAAGAAATGTCAGCTTGTGGGCTTGGGGGTAAGAGAGACTAAAGGCAAAGCTGCTTCCTTGAAAGTCTATCTTATATTTCAGATCAGCTGTGATAAGGAGCCTGGTCAGGTAATCTCAAGGGCAAAACATAGTTCAAATTAGTTGTATTTGTTAAGCTAGGTGTAACTAAAGATGCCTGGTCTAGCAAGCATCTAGTTTCTCCACTTCGAAAATCTGTGCGGATGGCTAAGGTGGGCTTCTTAGATTACTTGTATGTGTTGATGGAATCAGCCGGTTCAGTGTGGGCTGTGTTCCAACACAGCTTTCTGAAAGGGCAAAGATTTTCGAAGAGACTTGCTGTATTTTGCTGTACTGAGGACTGTCTACCCACTGCAACTTTCTCAAACCAGAGCATTGTGATGGTAGGATGCCTTAAATGGATGTAATTGTCCCTAGAGGAACAGTTTGCCATTCTTGCATCCCCTTAAGGAATTTTTGCCAGCTCAGGAACCCTAATCCTTCCCTCTTCTCCCCCAATGCAGTCAGTTTAAAGTGAAGATCGGCAGAATTTCTTACCTATCTCACATAGTAAAAATTAAACATAGTTTTTCTCATTCTCTAAAACAGGCCACTGCTTCTTCATCCTCCACTTATATATGCAATTCATTCATATTAAAAATATCCACTGTAATATAATTTTTTAACTGTGATGGATAATTCAGGAATTTGCTCACAAAATTTCCATATATATAGTTGAGAAACATATTTTAGAAGCCATTATGGTTAGCAGAAAACTGTCAAAGGAAAATGACAAGACACTTAAAACCTCACAAATAGCCAAACTGAAGAAAATGGTTCCACAGAGACGGTATGGTCTAGGAGCAGGAGAAAGCACAGGCACAAGCTACCTTGATACAGAGTCCCTCTGTTCCTTCAGCATGGCGTCTTCTACAATACAGAGGAAGGAGAGGTTCAGAAGAAGCCAGACATTGGGTGTGCAGAGCTTCCTTTTAATCATCCATACCATAGCAACTGGCTTCACTTCCTCAAGCTAAAATTCTTATCCACATGCCTTGATCTATGGGCACTAGTATTTGTGGCTGCCATAAGGATTCACTCAGCAATGTGTAATTTTCATGTGTAGGGTGTTCGCCATTGAGGCTACACAGAATTTTAGCTGATATGTGCTTTCCATTACTGTGACAAAATGCGTGAGATAATCAACTTTCAAAAAAGAAAAAGCTCAGTTTTTGGAAGTTTCAGCCATTGGTTGCTTCTGGAACTGCTGTGAAGCATATTATGGTAGGAATGTGTAAAGGATTCTCTTACCTCATGCATCTGGGAAACAGAGAGAGAGAAAGGTGCTAGCTATCCAGTGTCTCCTTCAGAGGCACAGCTCCCGTGACTTAACTTCCTCCTGTCAGGTCCACTCTTAAAGGTTCTTCCCTAGGCTGGTAGCCAAGCCTTTAACACAGAGAACTTCAAGGAACATTCAAGATCTAAATTGTAACAATGGGGACGGTATTATACAGCGCCAAATCGCATGTTATGACAATTCTTCTCTGCACTTTTAGTTTCTTCATGCTGTTATAATAAATTACCACAAATGTGGTTTCAATTCACATGCATCTACACGGTGGAGGCGGTGCCTCCAAGTTCAACATGTCCGAGGGATGTGGTGACTTTAAGGCAGAACCTACTTGTTGTAGATGGGCCAGGTGCTGTTCTTGTGAACCAGTCCCCTAATGAATAAAGGAGTCAATCACTGGGCAAGTAGGCAGGACTTCCAGGTTGGATGGAGGGAGAGAGGAAACAGGAGAACGCTTAGTACTCTTTGGAGCTGGGACAGCAGAGGGGTAAGATGTAGCCACTAGAGTTTCCTAGTATCACGGTGGATCCACAAGGATCCACCACCCGAAGGATCAGATTTTAATAAGGCTTTACAAGATTAGGTTTTAGTTGTTGTTTCCAGAGATTGCATTTTCTTTCTTTCTTTCTTTCTTTCTTTCTTTCTTTCTTTCTTTCTTTCTTTCTTTCTTTCTTTCTTTCTTTCTTTCTTTCTTTCTTTCTTTCTTTCTTTCTTCCTTCCTTCCTTCCTTCCTTCCCTCCCTCCTTTCTCTCTCTCTCTCTCTCTCTCTCTCTCTCTCTCTCTCTCTCTCTTTCTCCCCCTCCCTCCCTCCCTCCCTCCTTCTCTCCCTCCCTCCCTTCCTTCCTTCCTTCTCTCTTTCTTTCTTTTTTTGGTTTATCAAAACAGGGTTTCTCTGTATAGCCCTGGATGTCCTGGAACTCATTCTGTATGCCAGGCTGGCCTCAAACTCAGAAATCTACCTGCTTCTGCCTTCCAAGTGCTGGGATTAAAGGTGTGCTCTACCATTGTTTCTGAACTAAGTTTGTGTTGCGTTTTTCCTTCACACCGCAGCTCGTCTGGGTTCAAGAGAGAAAGGTATGGCAGCCAAGCATGGGTTTGTCTGAGGTGCTCCACAAAGGCCGTGGGGAATTTGAAGCTTGGTGTGGTAGTGACTGGGAACCAATGGGAAGTCAAGGGGAACCTAATGAGCCGGGTCCAGAGACTGTGGAGTTTAGAGTCAGAATCTTCAGGCCACTGGGGCAAAGGCACAAGCACAGGAACGTGATGGTTCAAATATTTTAATATTTTCCCTCAACACCTACTTTCTTCCCTTTTGCAGTTTCCTCTCCTAGGAGCCAGCTTTCTTTGCCTGCCTCCTAGCCCACAAATGCAATCCCTCATTCCACTGTAACTTTCAATTTCTGACTTTGATGTTCTTGTCTCTCTCTTTTTTTTTTTTTGGTAGTAAAATTATGTGAAATTTTAGTTTTAATTTTCATCATTATTTTTTTTTAATTTTTTTATTCGATATAATTTATTTACATTTCAAATGATTTCCCCTTTTCTAGCCCCCCCCACTCCCCGAAAGTCCCGTAAGCCCCCTTCTCTTTCCCTGTCCTCCCTCCCACCCCTTCCCAGTTCCCCGTTCTGGTTTTGCCGAATACTGTTTCACTGAGTCTTTCCAGAACCAGGGACCGCTCCTCCTTTCTTCTTGTATCTCATTTGATGTGTGGATTATGTTTTGGGTATTCCAGTTTTCTAGGTTAATAACCACTTATTAGTGAGTGCATACCATGATTCACCTTTTGAGTCTGGGTTACCTCACTTAGTATGATGTTCTCTAGCTCCATTCATTTGCCTAAGAATTTCATGAATTCGTTGTTTCTAATGGCTGAATAGTACTCCATTGTGTAGATATACCACATTTTTTGCATCCACTTTTCTGTTGAGGGATACCTGGGTTCTTTCCAGCATCTGGCAATTATAAATAGGGCTGCTATGAACATAGTAGAGCATGTATCCTTATTACATGGTGGGAAATCCTCTGGGTATATGCCCAGGAGTGGTATAGCAGGATCTTCTGGAAGTGAGGTGCCCAGTTTTCAGAGGAACCGCCAGACTGATTTCCAGAGTGGTTGTAACAATTTGCAACCCCACCAGCAGTGGAGGAGTGTTCCTCTTTCTCCACACCCTCTCCAACACCTGCTGTCTCCTGAATTTTTAATCTTAGCCATTCTGACTGGTGTAAGATGAAATCTTAGTGTTGTTTTGATTTGCATTTCCCTAATGACTAATGAAGTTGAGCATTTTTTAAGATGCTTCTCCGCCATCCGAAGTTCTTCAGGTGAGAATTCTTTGTTTAACTCTGTACCCCATTTTTTAATAGGGTTGTTTGGTTTTCTGGAGTCTAACTTCTTGAGTTCTTTATATATATTGGATATTAGCCCTCTATCTGATGTAGGATTGGTGAAGATCTTTTCCCAATTTGTTGGTTGCCGATCTGTCCTCTTGATGGTGTCCTTTGCCTTACAGAAACTCTGTAACCTTATGAGGTCCCATTTGTCAATTCTTGCTCTTAGAGCATATGCTATTGGTGTTCTGTTCAGAAACTTTCTCCCTGTACCGATGTCCTCAAGGGTCTTCCCCAGTTTCTTTTCTATTAGCTTCAGAGTGTCTGGCTTTATGTGGAGGTCCTTGATCCATTTGGATTTGAGCTTAGTACAAGGAGACAAGGATGGATCAATTCGCATTCTTCTGCATGCTGACCTCCAGTTGAACCAGCACTATTTGTTGAAAAGGCTATCTTTTTTCCATTGGATGTTTTCAGCCTCTTTGTCAAGGATCAAGTGGCCATAGGTGTGTGGGTTCATTTCTGGATCTTCAATCCTGTTCCATTGATCCTCCTGCCTGTCACTGTACCAATACCATGCAGTTTTTAACACTATTGCTCTGTAGTATTGCTTGAGGTCAGGGATACTGATTCCCCCAGAATTTCTGTATAGTGCTTTAGGCAAAATGGCCATTTTAACTATATTGATTCTACCGATCCATGAGCATGGGAGGTTTTCCCATTTTTTGAGGTCTTCTTCCATTTCCTTCTTCAGAGTCTTGAAGTTCTTGTCATACAGATCTTTCACATGTTTGGTAAGAGTCACCCCAAGATACTTTATACTGTTTGTGGCTATTGTGAAGGGGGTCATTTCCCTAATTTCTTTCTCAGCCTGCTTATCCTTTGAGTATAGGAAGGCCACTGATTTGCTTGAGTTGATTTTATAACCTGCCACTTGTTTATCAGCTGTAGGAGCTGAAGTTGTTTATCAGCTGTAGGAGCTCTCTAGTGGAGTTTTTTGGGTCACTTAGGAAGACTATCATGTCGTCTGCAAATAATGATAGTTTGACTTCCTCCTTTCCAATTTGTATCCCTTTGACCTCCTTATGTTGGGTAGTGTTCCTTCTGTTTCTATTTTGTGCAATAGTTTGAAGAGTATTGGTGTTAACTCTTCTTTGAAGGTCTGGTAGAATTCTGCACTGAAACCATCTGGTCCTGTGCTTTTTTTGGTTGGAAGACTTTCTATGACTCCTTCTATTTCTTTAGGCTTTATGGGACTGTTTAGATGGTCTAGTTGGTCCTGATTTAATTTTGGTATTTGGTATCTGTCAAGGAAATTGTCCATTTCCTCCAGATTCTCCAGTTGTGTTGAGTACAGGCTCTTGTAGTAGGATCTGATGATTTTTTGGATTTCCTCAGTTTCCGTTGTTATATCTCCCTTTTCATTTCTAAGTTTGTTAATTTGGATACTTTCTCTGTGCCCTTTGGTCAGTCTGGCTAAGGGTTTATCTATCTTGTTGATTTTCTCAAAGAACCAGCTCCTGGTTTTGTTGATTTTTTGTATGGTTCTCTTTGTTTCTACTTGATTGATTTCAGCCCTGAGTTTGATGATTTCCTGCCTTCTACTCCTCCTGGGTGAAATAGCTTCTTTTTGTTCTAGGGCTTTCAGGTGTGTCATTAAGCTGGTAATGTATGCTCTTTCCTTTTTTTTTTTGGAGGCACTCAGGGCTATGAGTTTTCCTCTTAGCACTGCTTTCATTGTGTCCCATAGATTTGGGTATGTTGTGTTTTCATTTTCATTGTGTTCTAAAAAGTCTTTAATTTCTTTCTTTATTTCTTCCTTGACCAAGGTATCATTGAGTAGAGTATTGTTCAATTTCCACGTGTATGTGGGTTTTCTATTGTTTCTGTTGCTATTGAAGACCACTTTTACTCCATAGTGATCAGATAGGAGGCATGGGATTAGTTCGATCTTCTTATATTTGTTGAGGTCTGTCTTGTGACCAATTATATGGTCGATTTTGGAGAAGGTACCATGAGGTGCTGAAAAAAAGGTATATTCTTTTGTTTTAGGATAGAATGTTCTATATATATCTGTGAAATCTAATTGGTCCAAAGCTTCAATTAGTTTCATTGTGCCCTTGTTTAGTTTCTGTTTTCCTGATCGGTCCATTGAGGAAAGTGCAGTGTTGAAGTCACCCACAATTATTGTGTTAGGTGCAATGTGTGCTTTGAGTTTTAATAAAGTTTCTTTTATGAAAGAGGGTGCCCTTGCATTTGGAGCATAGATGTTCAGGATTGAGAGTTCTTCTTGTTGTATTTTTCCTTTGACCAGCAAGAAGTGTCCCTCAGAGTCTCTTTTGATGACTTTGGGTTGAAAGTCAATTTTATCTGATATTAAAATGGCTACTCCAGCTTGTTTCCTGAGACCATTTGCTTGTAAAATTGTCTTCCAGCCTTTTACTCTAAGGTAGTGTTTGTCTTTGACCCTGAGGTGTGTTTCCTGTAAGCAGCAAAATGTAGGGTCCTGTTTACGGTTAGTCTGTGTCTTTTTATTGGGGCATTAAGTCCATTGATGTTAAAAGATATTAAGGAATAGTGATTGTTACTTCCTATCATTTTTGACGTTATTTTTTAGATTTGATTGCTTAATTTCTTTTGGGTTTGATGAAAGGTTACTATCTTGCTTTTTCCAGGGTGAAGTTTCCCTCCTTGTATTGGTGTTGTCCTCCTATTATCCTTTTTAGGGCTGGGTTTGTGGATAGATATTGGGTAAACTTGGTTTTGTCGTGAAATATCTTAGTTTCTCCATCTATGGTGATTGAGAGTTTTGCTGGATATAGTAGTTTTGGTTGGCATTTGTGTTCTCTTAGAGTCTGCATGAGATCTGCCCAGGACCTTCTAGCCTTCATAGTCTCAGGTGAAAAGTCTGCTGTGATTCTGATAGGTCTTCCTTTATATGTTACTTGGCCTTTTTCTCTTACTGCCTTTAATATTCTTTCTTTGTTTAGAACATTTGGTGTTTTGATTATTATGTGACGGGAAGTATTTCTGTTCTGGTCCAGTCTGTTTGGAGTTCTTTAGGCTTCTTGTATATTCATGGGCATCTCTCTCTTTAGGTTAGGGAAGTTTTCTTCCATAATTTTATTGAAGATATTTGCTGGCCCTTTAAGTTGTAAATCTTTACTCTTGTCTATGCCTATAATCCTTAGGTTTGGTCTTCTCATTGTGTCCTGGATTTCCTGGATATTTTGGGTTATAAGCTTTTTGCATTTTGCATTTTCTTTAACTGTTGAGTCCATGGTTTCTATGGAATCTTCAGCATCTGAGATTCTTTCTTCTATTTCTTGTATTCTGTTGTTGATATTTGCATCTCTGTCCCCTGATTTCTTCCCAAGGCTTTCTATCTCCAAAGTTGTCTCCCTTTGAGTTTTCTTAGTTGTTTCTACTTCTGATTTTAGATCCTGGATGGTTTTGCTTAGCTCCTTCACTTGCTTGTTTGTGCTTTTCTGTAATTCTTTAAGAGATTTTTGTGTTTCCTCTTTCATGACCTCAGCCTGTTGACCAAAGTTCTCCTGTATTTCCTTAAGAGATTTTTGTGTTTCGTCTTTCATGACCTCAGCCTGTTGACCAAAGTTCTCCTGTATTTCTTTAAGTGTTTTTTGCATTTCCTCCTTGTTGGCTTTTGTATTCTCCTGGATTTCTTTCAATGATTTTTGTGTTTCCCTTGCATGGGCTTCTAACTTTTGATCCATTTTCTCCTGAATTTCTTTAAGTATGTCCTTCATGTGTTCCTGTAGCAGCATCATGACCAGTGATTTTAAATCCAAATCTTGTTTTACTGGTGTGATGGGGTATCCAGGACATGCTGGTAGAGGAGAATTGGGTTCAGATGTTGCCATATTGCCTTGATTTCTGTTAGTGACATTCCTGCGTTTGCCTTTTGCCATCTAGCTCTCACTGGTCTTACTTGGTCTTGTCAGTGCTGGACTCACTAGTGCAAGCTGCCCCTTCCCCGTTGGCCCTTGGTGCACAGCTTACACCCTGCACTGCCTGTAGACATGGTGCTGCTGTCCAGGCTGTTCAGATCCCGAAGCAGGCACCTGAAGGCTCCCGCTGGGGCCCGCAGGATTTACCGGAGCACACCGACTTCTCCCAGCTGGCCGCCCGGAAGCCCCCGCTAGCCTCTTGAGGGACCTGGAGATATGGTGCGGCCGCCCAGGCTGATCTGAAGCGGAGAGAGTTCAGCTGAGGGCTTCCACCTGAGGCCTTGCCCCAGATTGTGTCTGTGGACCAGATGGAGCCCGTGTGCCCCCCCCCCCCCAGGGAGCGCCGAAGGTGTATGCTGCTGTGACCTCGCTCACTCCGCTGGGCAGCGGATTCCCCAACCAGGCTGGTGCACACAAGGTTAGCCTGGCCGCCCAGTCCCTGAGTCCAGGCAAAAGCCTGGGAGGCCAAGGTCCGAGCAAAGCTCCCCTAGGGCTATGACTGTTAATTGGGTCCGCCAGGTGGCCCGGATGGCCGGTATGCGCGTCCGCGCTCCCCGAAAGCACCAGGAGTGTCTGCTGTGCTAACAATCTCCTGGGCGGGTTGACACACAGATGGCCTACCAAGCCGCCCAGTTCTTGAGGTCAGTGCTGTGCCTTTTGGGGCCTAGACCCCCGTTTTGTTAGTCTCTGCCCTCCCGAGCACTCTGGGTCCTGTAGGCAAAATGGCGGTGCGTGCGCCGGCCAGGGCAAAAAAACCTCCTGGCTGGGTTGGCACCCTGATGGCTACCCGAACAGCCCAGGGCCTGGGTGCAGGACAACGCCCGTCGGGCTCAGACCCCTGAGGTGTTGGCCTCGGATTATGTTTGTGTACCTCAGTCTGTCCGATCTCTGCAGTCCGAAATCAAGATGGAGGTGAGTCTCTCCTGACTGGTGGGAAGCCGAGTTCTGAAGTGGCTTCCGTGCAGCGAAAGGCTCCGCAGAACCGCAGCTGCTTCCTTGTCTCTATCTCTTAATGTTTCTGTTATTACCCTGGGCCAATGTAATCACAAACCCAACCCAGTCTAACCAAATCCAACCGAAATATGGTGAGTTCACCCCTCAGGACCCTTAACTATCAAAAAGGTACTTTTTGCATGTACCATTTTACATGTAAACACAATATGCATCTTCATATATGATACGCATGTACATTGGTGATTGAACATTCACAAAAGAAAGATTCAGAGATTCAAAGGAAATGATGTAGAAAAATATTTTAAAAGTGATGAAGGTAGAAATCCCATTTGTAACACTCTATTTTCATCTACCAGGATAATTAGTGAAGGCATTTGTTACAGTGTTCTCTATAGAGTTTTGTAGGTTTGAATTATTTTATGATAATAAAAAGGCCACTGCATGGAAGAGCAAGAAAATGAACACGCTAAAATGCACGGAAAAGTGGAAAGCACACAATAGAAGCTAATGTTCTAAAATGCACGCACATGACTGCACAGTAGCACGCCAGCAATCATCAGAAGTAATGTGATCGCCAAACCAAAGAGAGCACACAAAGGCAGAGGAAATGACAGGCTCAGAAAACTAAGTAGGGAACCTATTTTCCTTGATCGCATTAGATCCAAGGACAGAAACGAAAAGCAGACACAGATATTTCAGTGCCAGACACAATGCCTGACACTTTCTATAGATTATGTCTAGGAGAGCATGGGAGCAAAGCTGAAGGTGACATCCAGATTCAGGGAAATTAAATGAATTGATCTTTAATCATAAGACATTTTTCTTACTACCAAGTTATGAAATAATCTTCAAGTGCTGATTTAATATTCAAACTTAGACTTAAAATTCAAATTGTTGTCTATGGCATGAGGTAAAGAGCACACACACAACCTTTAAAAATGGAGACTCTAATGTATGCAGTAACATTTCATGGAGAGAACACTCACCTCTCCTTGAACCATAGTACACACTTAGCTTTAGTCAGAACGGTCGGAAGGATGGCATGTGGTGGCCGATGCCTTGGGGAACTGTGAGAGAGGCTCCAGGAGAAAAGGTAGAGGACTTTTACCTCAGGTGCACTTTGCTCCCTGGATTGTTCTCTGACATGATTTTGTGCCTCCTGTGACAAACATTTACATCCAATTTATATGACATGTTTGCTCTTGTTGGATGTCAAAACAGTAGCTATAAAACCCAATCTGCTGTCCTCAGTGTACCCTGAGCGTCCTCCTGACTCACTTTCCTGCTTTTCCACATAGAATCTGTAGCACCTTCCAGGCAACCATTTAAATTGGTCTGCCCTGAGAAAGATCTGGGACAGGGTTGCTCTGTTAATATTTAGAATGTTCTTACTGATGTTTATTCATGTTTTTCTGATCATGTTTTTCTAAACTCAAACAACCTTCTTTGGATTATTGTTTTCTTTGTTTTAACTGTGTATAAAAGTATACTGTAACTGAAGTAACTTTGTATACAGCATGAGACTGTAGTCTGCCCCTTTCTTTAAGGTTCTCGGATCGCAGATCCAACAGACAAGATCTGCATGTGCTGGCAAAATTGGCAACTTTTAATCACCAGTTGCTATTACCCTGTAGTTATTTTTTTTAAAATCAGACTACAGGATAGTTTTTTAATTGTAAAACTATCCTTTTAGGCAGCCAGATACCAGTATGTCTCTGCTTCAATAACATATATAAAAACTTGGGTTTTGTTTTTTGTTTGTTTGTTTTTAATTTTTTGTTCTTGTTCCTTTGCCAGCCAGAGGGCTTGGAAGGTGAACACACTTGCTACCGAGCAGGCTGATGGCACTTTAATATCGAAGAGTATTTTAGTTATAGTCAAGTGATCTGTATGTACAGTTTACTTAAGGAAACACGTGTGTCACATTTGGTTTCACGTATGCTTAAAAATGAGCATTTGATTCACCTTCTGTTGGAATAACTGTATCTTGTCTATAAAAATATAAAATAAATTAGATACCATTTATTATCCCAGGACACTGAATTCTATTTTAAAAAGGTTTCAGTTTCTGTTGTATATATTATATCAAATCATATTTTAATATTTACAGGTTAAAATAGTACATTCTCATTGTGTCCATTATGTAAGAGGCATTGTTCCATGTCATCATGAGATTTCAATCATTGTCACCCTTCAGTACTCATAAAAATGTGACTGGAACGCTGGCGTGCAGGAAAGAGCACCCAGCAGCCCGGCCAGCAGCTGTGGACTTGCTGGCAGGGCATGGAACCGATTCTGGTTTCTCCAGACATCCTTCTTTTGGAGATTGTGGCGGGAAGAGATGGCACATGGTATATTACTTTATTCGCTTTCTGTGCAGCACAGAGTGATCTTTTGAAAGCAGTATAATGAACAGGGCCCCTTTGGAGAGCGCCAGGAAGAGTCAGGTAGTAGTGGCACTGCCAGTGCTCAGAGGCAGGCAGTCTCTAATTTCAAGGTAAGCTCGGTCTACTGAGTGAGTTTCAGGATAGCCAGCGATGGCAGAAAACCCTTTACACACACACACACACACACACACACACACACACATACACACACACCACACCACACACACACACACACCACACACACCAAACACACACACCACACACCACACACACACACACACACACACACACACTCACACACTCACACACTCACACACATACTATATTCTCATTTGTCAGTTTTTTTCAGATTTATTTATTTATGTATGAGCACACTGTCACTGTCTTCAGACACACCTGAAGATGGCATCAGATCCCATTACAGATGGTTGTGAGCCACCATGTGGTTGCTGGGAATTGAACTCGGGAACTCTGGAAGAGCAGTCAGTGCTTTAAACCGCTGAGCCATCTCTCCAGCCCCTCATTTGTCAGTTTTTACAAAATATCAAACATATATAAAATTCTATAAAAAAGGGCATGCCATACTGAATCATAAGATCTCCTTATGATGGAGTTGACCTATAAATCTCACACATTCTTTGACTCAACATTTCTATATCATTGTACTTACTGTATTGATATAAACAATATTTGCACAGTTTATTTATATTGTAGATACAAATGACATTTTCATGGACACATACACAATAATCTTTAAAGGACTGGTTATAATTGCAAAAGATTGTAACCCATTTAAATCTCTGCTAGTGATGAATCTGAGGAAGTCACAACGGTGCCTCTGATGATGAGCTGGTCGTGATAAATTCAGTGATCAAAGAATGAGGGAGAAAAGCCTTTACAAAATTCTACAACTGGGTGATAAGATTAAGTGATTAATTTAGGATTTAAGGGTGTTTATAGCATAATCATGGTAATGTATGCAAAACGCATTGCTAAAAGTTGCTGTCATAGAAGGAAACTGTATAAACAGGGGACAGTGTAGTTCAATTATGTAATTTTATCTTTTGTACCTGTGCGTGGCAGAATAAATTATTTTTCTTAACTGTGTGTTTCTGGCTTCTTAATTTACTTTTGTGCCTTGTGATTTGCAGCCTCTCATGTTAGACGAAGTCGACTCTGACTCCCCGCTCTATGGGATTAGGCTCATATGATCCTTTGGCATTAGCCAAAGGAATGTAAGTTCATGTGAGGGAGACAGAAGTTTAAATACGCTGGCACAGATTTTCTGGGATCTGTTACAAGAAGAGGAATCCTTCCAAAAGGGAGGGGAGGGGGAGGGAATATGTGGAACAGGCTTGAACCTATCCAATGGCTTTGAGCCAAAACCTGAGTGATTTCATCCAGAAGCAGACAAGCTACAGACTGGTAAACATGAAAAAGAACTCTGTTGCTGCAAGCCACAGAGTTATTATTTGTGGTTGCCTGTTACACTGTACTGCTTTAATAGGAATCCAACTAACTCACCTTTCTTTAATCAGATTTCTTTCTTAACTTTGTCCCCCTCTATTCCTATAAAATGTGTTAACTGATGTTCAGTGCCTATGTTAGAGTCAGCAGGTAGAAGGACTACCTGGTCAAGAGAACAAGGTTTCTGGCCTGGTGACCTACCTAACATTCCAGTAGTCTTGGGTCAGCCATGGTGGCAAGGGAGGTGTGCTCCCTTTATGCCATATAAAGAGATGGGCATAATCATTAGTTCTTCAGCAAGACTGAGCTTTCCCTTCCCCAGATAATCTAGCCTTAGAGGAGAAACTTAAGGGCCGAAGCCATATAGGCTCATATAGTTCTGCCTGTTTGCTTAGCTGAATAGTTCACAGAAGCATAACTTAATCTTTTCTTCTCTCTCTTTTAAAAGCATGTTTTCCTTAGCAATCTGGGTTTCCTCTACTCCTTGCATAACAGTTTGAGCTTCCTTACTTTTTCTCTAGAACATCCCCTTTTGCCCAAAGTGTTGCCTGTTGGATCTGTGTCTGATCTCAATCCTTTTCTATTTCTCCTCCATTTTCTTCTTGAAGGAGTTAAGTTTTATAGTTGGCCTGCACCACAGCTTTTCTCCTAACTCTATAATTCAGTCCTGGTACTTCCATCTGAGTCAACTCTTAAGCTCTTTTATTAATGAGACTAAGAATTACAAAGAAGACTTTGGTCTTGCCTTGTACAGGGTGGTCACTGTCAATGGCCTTTAGCATTCTCCTTTATCCAAACACACTCCATCACTCCTGCTAGGTAAGTCACGTGCTTTGAAAGCCTTCTCAAGTACATCGTGTGCCATTATACTTACTAGAGCAGTTGAATTATATAATTTATTTGGGAGTAACTTGATGAATTGGGCACACATTCCATGTGTGAAACCTGCCTTGTATTTGAAAAGTTCAGCAAATTCCCTAAAATTGTCATCTAGTTAATTATTTTCAAAATAGAAATTATCAAACTCTTGAAGGATATGTATTTAAAATGAATTCTCAAATGTTTTAAAATTGTCATCACATTTTAAAAACACTACAATTAACAATAATAACAATACATTATGGATATTTATTGGAGTGGTTAGGTGATAGCTAAATAGCCTCTGAGAGATGTGGTATTACATGCAGATACTAATGCTCTGACTTAGCTATTTTACATTAAAACAAACTGTGCATCATCTTTTTATGATTCCATGAGGACCACTAATAGTTTTTCTTTAATTATGCCATCATAGAAGTTGAAGTGATCTTCCAAATTTGCACCATCCAGGAATAGAAGAGCTGATGATAAAACTTCATGTTACTCTTTTATCTCTACTAATTATAGAATCAAGGTCTGTCTGCCTTCTGTCTGACTGTCTACTTTCATTTATATGTATGTGTGAGAGAATGTGCAAGGTACATACATATGTCCCACACTTGTATGTGTGTGTGTATGTATTTTTGTGTGTGTTTGTAAATGGTGTGTGTGTGTGTGTGTGTGTGTGAGAGAGAGAGAGAGAGAGAGAGAGAGAGAGAGAGAGAGAGAGAGAGCAGAGACAAAGGTCAGAGGATGACATCAGGTGTCCTATTTTGGCACTCTGTAACTTAACTCCCTTGAAACAGGGTCTCTCATTGAACCCCGAGCTTGGTTGGAGGCCAGCACGGCCAGTCACTCTCCTGTCTGTTTCCCACACAATTCTGGGGTTACAGATAGATGCAGGCACACTCAGACTTTTATTTGAATTTAAGTCAACACACTTGCACAAGTGTCTTATCCATGGCACCTTCATTGTCTCAGCCCAAATAGCTAGCTAGTTAGCTGCTGTCCTTTCCTTCCTTCCTTCCTTCCTTCCTTCCTTCCTTCCTTCCTTCCTTCCTTCCTTCCTTCCTTCCTTCCTTCCTTCCTTCCTTCTTTACGCTTTCTTTTTTCTCCACACTTCATTTTCTAGTTCTAAATTAGGCTTTCCTGAAGTGGCTTTAAATATCACATGAATACACACATTACAACTTAAGACTTGTTTTCTCACAGCTGGTTCATACACTGCTATCAGTTGGCATCTTAACTTACCTTTGTTATAGTCGTTGACCTATAGTAGACAATTTTAGTAATAGACAATTTATTTTTAGTTCATTTTTCTAATTTTTTTGTTCTACCCCCTTGCCAGTTTGTAGTAGTATATTAAGCTTCTGGAAAACTTTTCTTTTTTTTTATTCGATATATTTTTTATTAACATTTCTAATGATTTCCTCTTTCCTGGTTCCCCACTCCCTGAAAGTCCCATAAGCCTTCTTCCCTCTCCCTATTCCCCCATCCACCCCTTCCCACTTCCCTGTTCTGGTATTGCCCTAGACTGCTGCACTGAGCCTTTCCAGAACCAGGGGCCACTCCTCCATTCTTCTTGGACATCATTTGATATGTGGATTATGTCTTGGGTATTCCAAGTTTCTAGGCTAATATCCACTTATCAGTGAGTGCATACCATGATTGATCTTTTGAGACTGGGTTACCTCACTTAGGATGATGTTCTCCAGCTCCATCCATTTGTCTAAGAATTTCATGAATTTATTGTTTCTAATGGCTGAATAGTACTCCAGTGTGTATATATACCACATTTCTTTTTATCCATTCCTCTCCGTTGAGGGACATCTGGGTTCATTCCATCTTCATGCTCCACTATGTTCATAGCAGCCCTATTTATAATAGCCAAAAACTTATCTTTTGATTGTACTCCATACTACAAATTTCTTTTATGCTTGTTGATGGGAGCTAAGATTTCTTTTGTGCCTTATTTCTAATGCCGTCTTGTCAAATTGTGAGTTCAGGTAGTCATAGCCAGACAACATGTGTCTAAACGAGTGCCTTGCCAGAGCCTTTCTCTTTAGGCCACCTTTCCATGCTTATAGTCAAATCTTTGAAAAAACAAGAGAGTGTATATACTAGGTGCAAATCCATGGCTTTGTGCAAGCTACCTACCAGAGCTACATCCTCAGCTTTTGAGAAAGTCTTTTCTTAACAATTTTCTCAATTATGTAGTTACTACAGAAATGTTCACTAGATCATCTTGGGTTGGAAAGAAGACCTGCTCCTGATCCTCATCAGAAGGATAACGACACCCGGATCTTTCCGATTTAGACTGCCCTTTGAGAAAAGAGCAGTACAAGTCAAGTCTCTCCTGGGTGGAGCACTGAGTCCCAGTACCACCTTAGCAATAGCAAGTGAATGCTGGATGAAAGCTCACCATTCTCCAGGAGTTTTCCTAAAGCCTCTCATGGGCCTGGAAGCAAATTTTCATTGAAAAATTGATGGACCGAAGTTAGAGATATTCTTTCATCAAACTTATGATTTTACTGTAGAGTCTTTGAGGGGCGTCAAGGCCCCAGACAAAATCGAAATGGTTCCAATCTGGGAATTGCTTGAAGTAGCGTAGATTCGTAATTTGGGGGAGTATCCTGGCTACATCTTGAGGCGTTACGAGCACATCATGCCCACCAGCCCAAATGGCAGTCGGCACCTTCATGGCGGTCAGGTCATACAAGGGAGGGCGACTCTGTGAGAGAGACGAAAGGTAATCACGGAAAGACATCTTCATTAGCAGTATGCAAATTCAAATGAACGGAAAGGCTGCAAATGAGTATCTGCTGTGAGCATAGCTCTGTCAGACAAAGGTGGGGAGTGTGTGGAGTTCCCATGCAATGCATGATCTCTGTCTCCAGGGAGTTTGTAAAAGATGCACGCAAAGATAGATAGCTAATTAGGTGTTGAATCCAGACTTTTAAGGGTGGGGTGGGTTTTGACAGGTGCGGCAGTTTGAATGAGAATGGCCCCCATAAACTCATATATTTGAAAACATGCTCTCCAGCTGATGGAGCTGTTAGGGAAGAGTTGCAAAAGTGTGACCTTGTTGGAGGAGGTATGTCACTGTCTCTTTCTGCTTCATGTTTTTTTGTCTCAAGATTTGGCCTCTCAGCTACTGCCCCAGTGCCCTGCCTGCCTGTCTGCTGCCATGCTCCCCACCATGATGGTCATAGACTCCAACTATCTGAAACCATGAGCCCCAAATTAAACTCTTTCTTTTACAAGTTACTGTGGTCGTGGTGTTGTGTCATATCAACAGAAAAGTAATGAAGAAAACAGGTAAAGCTGTGTGTTGGAGGGCCTCCTGGGGAATGACCAGTGTGTGGGCCACAACCAGGGGCAATGAACTTACCAATGTGCCAAGCGAAGGAATCTGCAACTTTTAGAAACTTTGAAACAAAGCAGAGCCATTTTTGGAACTCTGTGTTAATATAGATAACATATGAGCTGTGAGATGACTAGAGAGGGGTAAGCTGAAGGCTGTTCTACCAAACTCAGGACAAACAGTATGGATTCTCTGAATTAACGCTTCAGGGATGACTACATTCCCCCAAATAATAAGAGGAATCAAGAAAGAATCTTAGGAGAATGCCAATAGTATAGGAGGGTTGGGAAGATAAGTAGCTAATATAAAGGGGAGGGGAGTCCAGAGCATTAGATTATAGAAATTCAGGACAAGGGAAAATGTTTCCAATAGATACAAAGGTCTTCAAACGGTGAGAATAGAAAAGCAAGTTTTCTAATTAAAAGCCACGGGTAGCTTTAAGTAGAGTGCTGCATAACAGTTAAAGACCCCAAATAGATTTTTCCAAAGGTTAGGAAAGAACAGAGGGGGAAGTGTGCCTTTTCTACTTCTATCTTTAAAAGCATTGGAAGAAATAGTGACAGAATGAGGATTTCAAAACGTCGATGGATCAAAGGGAAGTTTGTTTGCTTATATTTTGTAAAAGATGAGGGTTCTTGTAAGGTCATAACAGTAGCTGGTACCAAAAGCACTTTACAGATTTAAAGCAACTTTATCAAAATTCTAATGATTTTCTTTATAGAAAGATGAAAATGCTATAAAATTTGTATGGAAATTAAAAAGGAAATTAAAATCAGAAATTGTACTATAGTTATAGTGGGACCTTTTCCCTCCCACTGGCTTGCCTTATCCAGCCTTGATTTGATGCAATATGCCTAGTCTTACTGTAACTTGTCATGAGTTCAGTTGCTATCTCTGGGAGGCCTGCTCTTTTCTGAAAGGAAATGTAGGAGCAGTGGATCTGGGGCAGAGGGAGAGGGAATAGAAAGAGAGAAGAGAGAGGAGGCTGTATTTGAAATGTACTGAATGATAAAATAATATAATAATTTTTTTATATAAAAAGCTCTTGCTACAAAGGACCTGGGTTCACAGCACCCTGCTGGCAATATCCAGCTGTTTGTATTTCAGTTCCAAGGAACAAAATATACTACTCAGACCTCCACTGTTAGAAGTTACATACGTGATATACATATCATGCAGGGAAAATATTTATATATGTAAAACAAAGATAAATAAATCTTTAAAACCATGTAAGATAATAATTTTGTCAACATTATCATATATTTATCAAGGACTAAATGCATGACTCTGTATGTATGTTCGATTGCATCTTCTTTGTCACAATAAATTATTTTAGAACATTAAAAAAATTACAGACATGTAGAACAGAATCTCAAAACAACATAAGGCCCAGAAATTAATGACACAGTCACAAAGGTAAAAAGGAGAAAAGACAAGCTTTGCAATGAATGGTGCTGGGAAAACTGGAGGTTCTCATATTTAAAAATGAAATAAAAACTTGTTGGCTCACACTGTAGGAAAAGCCAATTTAAAATTTAACTGCAGTGTGATTATATAACATTTAGAAATCCAGTCCCAACCTGAAGAAGAAGGAGGAGGAATGAGGAAGAGGAGAATCAGGAGGAGGAAGAGAAGGAAGAGGAGGTGGGAGGAGAAGAAGAAGGAGGAGGAGGAAGAGGAAGAAGAGAGGGGGAGGGGGAGGAGAAGAAGAAGGAGGAGGAGGAAGAGAAAGAGGAGAAAGAGAGGAGGAGGAGGAAGAGGAGAATCAGGAGGAGGAAGAAGAGAGGAGGAGGAGAAGAAGGAGGAGGAGGAAGAGGAAAAGGAGAAAGAGAGGAGGAGGAGGAAGAGGAGAAAGAGGAGGAGGAAGAAGAGGAGAAAGAGGAGGAGGAGGAAGAGGAGAAGGAGAAGGAGGAGGAAGAGGAGGAGGAGGAAGAGAAGAAGAAGAAGAAGAAGAAGAAGAAGAAGAAGAAGAAGAAGAAGAAGAAGAAGAAGAAGAAGAAGAAGAAGAAGGCGGCGGCATAGTAAAAGCTAGTGCTAAATGGGTGTACAGTTCTGTTTCCATCAGAACCATATATTTATTTAACTAGGATGTGACTAAAGATTGTTGTGAAACAATTTCCAGCATTATTCAACCTTTTAAAAAAAGTTTATCATTGGTTATTTCTTACTGTAATTTGAAATAAAGAAGCAAGAGTATGTAAAAGTAGCAGTTATGTAAAGTTAATATACATGCTGAAAATTGAGACAAAACAAAATATTTATATATATAATATCTATCACCTCTAGATAGAGTGAGTGAAAGTGATTTACACTCCTTTTTGTCTGCTCCTTCATTTCTAAAAGTCTGCATATTACAAAGGTCTGCAGATAGATAATAATAAAAAACTCTATCATTACAAATGTCAGAAGTTATCAGATAGGAGTGTTCTCACTCAATTTCTCATCAAAATTTCTCAAAACCTCATGCCGAGTTCAATCTCTGAGTGGCTCACCTGGTTGTAGTGATTCATATTTTCAGCCTCACTTCCCCAGTCGTAAGCTCTGAATTCATCAGATTTGTAAAGCTGAAATTAATGTTTTAGAGAGAGAATATTCAGTGTAGAAATCATGAGAATGACAGAGAGTCTTAGAGAAATACCAGGTGTGGAGGGAAAATGGCGCTGGGTTCCCAGAAGGAAATAAATGTCTCATCAATTTGGAGAATGCTGACCAACAGAAAGAGATGAAGATGGCTTTTCTTGGTTTGAAGGACAAACCTCATGGACAAGTAAGCCCCGTTAAAAAGTCAAATCCCAGACACCTCTTTCTTGGGGGAAGTGTCAGCTTGCCTCAGTGTACCCTTTACTTGAGCTGAGAGCATATTTTATCAGGCCTAGCTTAAAATGGGATTGATTTGTGTCACACACTTTTTATCTACCACAAAACTCTTTCTCTTGAAGTCCAGGAACATCAAACCCTGAAGAGGCAGCAAAGGCATCATCTCCCCGAAGTGGAGATGATGTTCTCATCTTTTAGAGACAATCTGGATGAGAGGGTGGAATATGACATTTTGCATTCATTGAAACAATTACAGGGCTGGTGCTCCGATGTTACCTGTTTTATATGCAGAATGTTCTGGACTGATGATCCAGTGGGAGCGTGCGACATGTACACATCCAGTCGACTCTAGGAAAGTAAAAGCAGTCATCTAAGGAGAGGAACTACGTCTCTCAGAAGCAGAGAACAATCGAGAATGAATAACAAATATTGGTGCTTTGGAAAAGCCAGCAAAAACCTTCTCTGTGAATGTGTGTGTGTGTGAAGCAGTTGACTCTGAGTAAGCCTAGGTTAATTTGGGGATATGTTTCCTGAGGAAAAAAACAGACATGAAGTCTGTGTCTTGGTGCAGAGAAAAATAACCAGAGGGAGGGCTATGTGCAAATACGGGAATTGTATATACAGGTACAAGGTTGGTGTGTGCAAAGCAGGCATGTAGGTTGCCAAAGAGAGATGACACATTCTAGATTTCAGGTCTGCATGTTGTTAGTTATTATCTTTAGTACTTTACTCAATTTTTAAAATTGTATTTGGGTTTTATATACAAAATAAATATATTAGTCTAGTAGATGTGGCAGGACACACCTTTAATCTTAGCACTGGGGAGTAGGGGCGGGATCAAAAGCCAGAGAGCCATGAGTTCAAGGCCAATCTAACCTACTGTGTGAGACCACATTTCGGAAAACCATAAAAGTAAGTGAGAAAGTAAGCAAGCAAATAAGTAAGTGAATCCATTATACATGCTCTCAACCTGTTAGCTTATTGTGGCAAGATAACATACTGTAAGAGTATAAGAATAAAATAGGAAATCAGTTTCTTTGCAAGATTATTTTAATTTTCATGGAGATCATAGGGGTAAAAATAATGTGGGTCAAATTATACCCATGCATATGCTTTAGATCTTGAGGGCCCACATGAAGGGAACCCATTAAACATCTTAACTTATGAACAAGTTAACTTCTTGATCAGTGGTTCCTCATGAGTATAGCCTCTGAACCCAGGGAGAAAGAGATGGGGTGGGGAACAACTCCTTTGGAAATGGGTTCCTTTTAACTGCTGTGTATTCTTTCTAATTTGTAATTGCTAAATTCTTATGAGACTCCAGCAGGGAGAGCTATCTAACCATCCCCAAATGCCAGTCCCTTCTCCTTCTTGTCTTCTCAAGAGGAAACCAGTTCTTAATAAAACAGAAGTCTAACTTCTTCCTAAGTAAGGATTCCATTCTCTTCCATTCTGTATTAGTCTTTCCACACTAAGCCATGGATTTTATTCAAATTCAAATTTACACATGTAGTAAATACACTGCTTACTCAAACATCTCCTTTCCTAGAATTTTATTTTTAAATTAGTATCCCAAAATGAGGTAAAATGAAATTGCTGTAAGTTGTAGCTGCTTGCAAACATGTGAGAATTAACTTAACACTCATTCGGAAGCGTTCAGTTTCCTAACTTTGACAGAGGATGGAGCATTTCCTTCTCTAGTTCTGATGTTCATGACCTGTTGAGATACCCAATCCTTCATGCATATCAAATATCTGCCTTTAAAGACTTGCAACACTATGTTTGTATAGTATATATTTACATAGTATATATACTATGTATTAAATATTTATGTAGTATAAGAGATAGACATAAATCAAATGAAAGTTGCAAATTCTTTAAGCATCAAATATACTTAAAGTTATTATACATACCATATTCATATTTTTTTTGTTGAATCCAGCCCACAAGGACATAAATTCACTACACATTGGTCGGAGTAGCTTTTTGTTGCAGACTGTAATATAAGACATTTTTGAATTCTTATCTTCTAAAAAGAAACCTTTGGTACCAAACAAAAACTGTGAAAATAAAGAGGAAAAAAAAACACCTTTTAAAGATGTCTCCTTAAGTACCTTTTATTTCCTTCATTATAAGAATAAGCCAATTTGGCAACCTATTTGCATCTATTTTCCTTAGTTGAGGAGAGGTAGGCATCTGTTTCCAAACACAGAAGGCCATACTTTGTAGTAAGAAGTCTGTGACTCCACATACCCTTCTCCAGATTACAGGGGGCTCCGCTATGGAGAAGTAATCTGTCTAAACAGAGATTGCCATGTTCTCATTGTGGTAAGAAAGATGAAGGGTGTTTTCACTTTATGATGAAAGATTATACTGAACAAATAACGGAAATATAGGTTTTATCTGTATTTCTCATATACACAGTGGCTGTGTATTTCTGTCCTAAACTAATCAGTCTTTATGACCAAAAGTAGAGAGGTTAACCCTAGACATGAAATCCACAAGATGCCACCAGGACAGCATTTTAAAATATCTAGGGCTTGTGAGTGTGAGCCTGAGCAGAGAACTGGGAGTCCTGGAACTGCACAGAAAACCAGTGTTGAATGAATTGGCGAGTTACGTCTTAAAGAGGCAGGACACTTCTGACAGAAGGGGATGCACACGGTGATAAGACAGAAGCATCATGGGACTCACATCTGATGTCTGAAAGAAGAGCAATCCATTTTACAAAACTGACACCTTTATAGATGGGTGTGTCTATTCCAAATTTTGTTTAGCAAACTAGTTTGCTCAGCTGAGTATGGTGGCAGAGGAGATAGAAAATGGATGATTGCTATAAGTTCAATGATTGTAGTGATAATTTAGTGGGGATCTCAAAATACCACAAGGGAAAGCAAATGAAAGACAGAATGAAGGAACGAAAGAACAAAAGAAAGAAAGAAGGAAGGAAGGCATGCAGATGAATGGACAAGAAACAAATTCATTTAGCTAACCCTGCCCAGATATAGATAGAAGTCAAAGTTTACCAATGACAACATGTTTTAAAATAGATAGTTGTTACATTACCTCTGATCAATGAAAACAAAGCAAGGAGACTGGTGTGTAACCTGTCATTTGGCTATAGGGAAATATCTTTCTTGTGTGCTCACTAATATTTTCTTTCATTCCCACAGCTCTATCAGAAAGTAGGGTATTATATTCTTTTTATAAGAAGTACTGTGACTAGTTGGCTTTCTGGTTTCATTTTCACACACATTCATTTTAGCATCATTCCAAACCCATAGGACAATATTAACAAACTATTAATGTTATGCTTCAAGATATGCTGTTTGTGGCCATGAGAATCCAAAATCAATAGAATATAAAACCAAAACAACTCTTGGGTGAATAGAATTCCAAATCCACAATTGTTTATTGAACAATTATTTTACTGCTTAAAAGAGATCACTATGTATTTAGATGAATGCTTAAACTATAAAATATTGAGGTGCTGGAATAAATCTAGGTACTTTAATAGAGTAAGCTCTCATATGGGCAAAATGGAAATTAATGAGGGTTTTTATGATGTCAAACCAAGGCATTAATAATCATATGTAATTTGAAGAACTGTCTTGTGAACTCATTGACTTGCCCAACAAAACAGACCATTAAAATTCACGAGTAAATAATGAACTGGTGTAGATCTCACCTCAGTTCAAGTCTACACACGCCTCTCTTAACTGACTGAATTTAGTAAGCTTCATATGGTACCTACAAATGCTATGGCACAGACACACACATGCACACATTCAAATACATTCTTGTGAACTCTGATTTCTATGAATTTTTGTCTAAAGTTCCTATTTCTATTTTAAACAGATTAAAAAAATAATGAGGATCGATAATACAAGATGAGATCCTGAGATAAAATTTGGCAAAAGAAGGAGCCTACCTTGATTATGGATTTTGGAAGTAGAAAAAAACTGGTAAAAATGCTTGTAGGATATTTGAATGAGATCACAGGACCCAAGGCAAAATTCATTTTGATTCTTTGTGCCAGTTCAGGTATGGTGGAAAAGGCTACAAACCCTGGGAGAATAGGAGACAAGACAATCTCATAAAAATTCCATATTTCTAGGCAAAATTTTAATCAATGGGAGCGAGTAGGTTTCTGCATCATTTAACTTTGGCTTCCTACTGCAGTGATCGAGTGGATGAATCTGAAAGGTTCTCTGAGTTGTTCTGCCAAGACAATCTGACTTAAGCTCTAGCGAGTCACCAGTCTGAAATTTTCTCTAATACTATTGCTAGACAACTTAACTCAGCTAGAGGAAATGGTAGTAGCTGTTGAATGAGGACTGATCTGGTAAAGCAGCTACAGTTTGGTGAACTATAGAAACCTTATTTTCTGAGCACACAATGATGCTGGTCACCCACAATTCTAAAAAGCTTGCCGGGTCACAGAGCTTCTAGAAATACAGTTCACAAGACACAAACAAAGCAGTCCTTTCTACAGTTGTTTGCAAGTAGTCCATGGTTTTTTTTTTTTGTTTGTTTGTTTGTTTTTTTTGTCTGTTGTTGAGTAATATTTCATTGTTATTGTCCTGGATGCTTTCCTGCATATTCAGACCCTACCCACACCATTTCTGGCTTCCCAAAGATGTTTTCCTTGGATCCACAGTGATACCAGAAAGGCTTAGGTGTCTCCATTTGCTCTCCATTTTTTGTTGTTGTTGTTGTTGTTTGTTTGTTTGCATTGTTTTGTTTTCTTCCCCAGCAGTGGAATGTCACCTTGAGGATAAGGTCGGATCAGTTGCACCTGAGGAATCTATGGTGGGTATTTACTTTCCCAAGATGCATTGTTCTGTCTCTGTTGGAGACACGCACAAACACACATGGAAATACGTACTGAACTGCTAACACTGTTTGGACCATGGGAATTAGCTGAGCAATGGACTCCACCAGGTAGACAACTCGCCTTCAGAGGATGTTTGGAAATGTGTGGGAATGATTTCTTTGGTTGTCACGACGACAGTGCACTTTATGGACACATACGTAAACGACCTCCAAACAATGGATACTTCCCCCATTTCAAAAAGTTTCTGCACCAAAGGCAAGAAGTCTTTAACTAAGCATGTTTGTGTCCAAATGTAACAGGTTGTAACAGGCTTTAATGGTCTCATTTACTGTATTTTCTTTGAAAATCAGTAAGAATGTAAGCCCTGCCCACATTGCCAGATGCAAGTCTCATCTTTCTCCCTTCCTATTGTTTTCCCAGTGTCTCTGCGTCCCATTGGTGAGGTCTAAGGAACCTGCTCTGAATCTATGTGCTGCATCAGTGGGTTCGTCTGGGAGATCAAGGGAGGAAAAGTACTGAACACAAATCCCTACACATAGCAAATATTCAGGAAGTTCTGGATATGATATAATCATGACGTAATTGTCAGGCTTCCTTTGGTTCTCTTATTGATCTTTTATAATAGTTTTATCTGTGTTTTCTCCTGCTCATTTCCTCTCCCAGGCTTTTAAAATGCCTTTAAGCATAAAGAACAGGTAAGCATCTCTTTTTGGTGATTAATAGGAATGGCAATAAATGGATATACTTATTCCATATGGAAATATTATAAGACCCATTTTTTTCTTGCTGTTTTACCCAACCTAAAATGTCACAACATCACTTGACTAAGTCTCCTAAAGACACTTCAGTGGAAGTAACAAATTCAAAACTCTCTCTTTATTTCATCTATGTCTTATTTAAACTTTTATTTGGAAAAAGAGCTTTGATTTCTTACAAAATGTCTGCGGAAAGGGTGAATGTGCCACTCAGTTACCACTGAGCCCTTGACTGGAATGTCTGAGTCCCTGGGCCCAGTGTTACAGATAAAAAACAACCAAATATCTAGGAAATCATGATATCTACTCTTGAAAACAGAGAACAAATTAAACCATTTTAATTTTTATTTATCTAAAAGCTACTTTGTAAATGTTAAATCAGGTCATAAGGCTCGCTGATTTATTAGAGCAAGCTTTGGTGTTTCAAATCACACACAAATGTGACCAATTAGTTTACATTTACTCAGTTTACACTTGAGCCTCTCCTTTTTAATTTATTTAAATCCTGCCTGGGTTGAGAGGCAGGTGTGACTGATAGGGATTCTAATCTAACTGCTCCTCCTGCCTTAGGCTTTGCCCTTTCAGCTTTAAAGGGCACCTGGAAACCTTATCATTAGAATTATCTCACTGAGCTTTGGACATAAACTATTTCTGGAAACTTATGTCACCATGACTTGTGTGTGACTATGACCCAAAAGTAGGGAGGATTGGGTCGGCCCTTCACACTCAAAGCCCGTGGACTACAGGTCCCCAGAGACACAGAATAGGAAGGTTTTTCTCAGCATAGGACAGAGACGAAAGGGCATTCATTAAAAATAGCAAGCAATTACTTCAATCCAATTTAAAGATCTGACAACACTAACCCTGGTAAACATACCTATTGTTGTGCCGAGTGAATGTCCAATGAAGTACAACTTCTCCTGACCTGTTTTATTCACAATGAAATCTATTATCCCCGGGAGGTCATATTTGGCCATTTCATCAAAGCTGCAAAAGGAAACAATCTATAAATACATACAGCTATACTTTTAAAACTCAGGCACTTGCTTGATTCTTTTTCAGTAGAAACTCTGAGCCATCTGCTTATTTGGTATGTATTTCATTATGCACCCAGTTAAATGCAGACGGTTGCAGCTTTGTATGCATTTCTGCTGTTTCCTTTCTGACAGAAGGAAAGGCTGCAGGACGAAGCATATTCTCTCAGGTGGGCCTTCTCCCGCCTCACACTCCCCTCTGTATCCTTTGCCTGTTATCATTCTTTTTTTCCCCACTTCTGAATCCCCTGTGCTATTGATGACTGTTATTCAATACCCATCCCTCTTTGTTAAGGATTATTCTGTCATCTACTAGCTGAGTAGAAGTTGTTTAAATGTCCACTTGAGAAATAAACTGTAGCGGGGCTTAGATTTTGTGGAAGAAATGACTGTTAGTAAGTACTTAACCTGACGTTCTCAGTGTGTATGTGTGTGTATTCAATATCCTATAATACCAATACCAAAATCCTACATTCATCTAGAATCTATAGAGAACAAAGTGAGCCATATTACGTTCCGTAGGATCAAGTACCCCATGAGCTTATAAAAGTCACACAGGAGGAGATCAATAAATTGATGCAACAAAGTGTGAGAGAATTGCTGTAGTACCTCACAGGGAAATAGCCCCAAGCTTCTTGCCAAAGATTAGAGACACAGAATGTTTCCTTAGTTGTGCCTCTTCTCCATAGATGGAACAACACTATGTGTTCCTTTCCTTTTCTCTGACAGCCCTGTTCAGGGAGTGATGATGTTAATTGGTACAAAAATGATGTGATCTCAGTCATAAGAGCAGGATGCAAGTCAACTTGGTACTTAGGTCTTTTGGAAGGGAAGCCTATGAGGGACCATCCTGCCCTTTTAGTGACAGAAGTAAACAATTTTACTAAAATAAATTGTTAAAATACCAAAAAATCTTATTTACTGTTAATTAATATTTTAAAAACATCCTATCAGAGTTTTTCTTAGAACGGTGTGCTATATAATCTTTCTCTCTTCCCTTCTCTGGGTCTCTTTCATTCTATTTGCTGTCTATTTATTTGTTATTTGATGTACAATCATGCCATTTTAACAATGACCTAACTATGGCTGGCCTGGAATTCACAATATAACCCAGGCTAGCCTCTAACTCATGGAAATCCTCCTCCCTCCCCAGTTCTGACATTAAAACTGTGAGCTACTCTATCTGCCAATATGGAATATAATTTCAGTTACAATTTTAAAATAAATATAACATCTACACCATTTTTTTCCAAAATGGATTGTCAAAGAGAAAAGATTTGAAAAAGGTACCAGTAGTATTGATTTTTCTTTCTGCTTTGTACTTCAGGAAATATTAGAAACCATACTGATTTTATGACCTGAAACATACATTAGCCACAAATTTATATTTAAAGAAAACCCCTTCGACTTTCCAGAAATTTTACTTAGATGCAATTTACCTAAAAGCCCAGAATTTCTCTTCATTTGCGGAGAGAGTTTTGTGTCTTCTTGACCAAGTGTTCCCCCGACTGTTTCCCATCCACACGTCATAACCTGCATCTGCTAGGAGGAACCCGAGGCTTCCATTGGCGAAATTCTCAAGCCAGTAGGCATTGTCTGCGAACAAGGCATGCTGCAGGTATACAACCGGCCGGGGGCCTGGGCGTGAAGAGAGACAGCGAGACAGCAAGAGAAATTTACATCCAGGGGCATTATAGACACACACAGACACACAGACACACAGACACACAAATACACACACACAGACACACACATAGACACATAGACACACACACAGACACACACAGACATACACATACAGACACACACACAGACACACAGACACACACAGACACACACAGACACAGACATACACATACAGACACAGACATACACATACAGACACACACACAGACACACAGACACACACACAGACACAGACACACACAGAGACACAGACACACACACAGACACACAGACACACAGACATACATAGACACACAGACACACAGACATGCACACAGACACACAGACACATACACATACGCAGACACACACAGACACAGACATACACAGACATATACATACAGATACACACCCAGACACACACCCAGACACCCAGACACACAGACACACACAGCACTTCTTCTCTTGTCACTGGTATATTAGTGTAGAGTATTGTATTTATATCACCCCTGCCAGAGGAAGCACTATATATCATGGTGTTAAGATGACTATCTGTGTGTGCATCAGCTTCTAGACTTCTGAGGGGAATTTAAAAATAGCTTCTATTTTGAGGAACATTTTATAGATTTTGTGCAAACCAACCTTTAAATAATTAAGTAACTTTTCTAAATGGTCTCCTTGGTAACAAGTTTCAATGCAGAAACTTAAGCCTCATTGTGTCACAAGTCGAAGCACACACCACACCCATACAGTGACTGTTCTCCTCTATGTATGCATTTATAGGCACCACTTTGTGATGGCTTGACTTGCAGTTTTCCAGCCGTGGTTACAAATCAATCTGTATTCACTATAACTGATTGCAGGTCTTCTCAGGCTAGCAGGAGTGATATGGCTCTGTTTCTAGAAGCCATACAGGGCAGACGTGAGCTTGCCCTCCTAGACAGCCATGAAATTACAAGTGCACAGCACTACAATGCACTGTGGCTTTGAACTATATTTAATTAGGTGCATTAAACAATCTTTTTTTTCTCCTGATATTTTCACTTTATATTGGATTTATTAGTGCATAATCTCATTCTTTGTTGATTAGCATCTGCATGCATGTCTTAGAAGAAGCTTACGATGATGCAAACTTTTTGATGGTTAATACAGTTCCTTACTAGTTTTAGGGACAAAGAGGAGGCACTTGTAAGTAGGCCCAGATTAGGTCCTTGCTGGATTTTCACCCTGCTCCTCAGTTTTTGCTCACAGGGTGGGGGGCATTTGCAAACTGTGAAAACAGAATAAACTCTGGCCATCCTTCTGCCCAGTTCCAAGTTCCTGAGGGACATAATACTCAGGGGAATGAGAGGAAGCAAGGCTGTTGATCAAAACAACAGCAGAAAATCTAGGACCTCAATTTAATGGCTAAAAGTACAGCCCAAGCTCATCAGGCTGCCCACATTTAAATTCTGTGTTTGTCACCTGTTATTTAAGTACTTGACTCTGTGCCTGTTTCAGAAGCTGCCTGGTCTCATCTTTAAATGGAGACGGTTAGTGCCACTGGGAACTTTAAGTGATTAAAAATGTGCAAAGCAACACAGCCAACAAGTGGTTTTGAACTTCTTATCTTTCCAAGTTTTTCTCTCCTTAAAATCACTTCTATAAAATTCTTCTCTCCATAGCTTTTTCTCCCTCAAGTTTGTTGCCTGATTTAATAAAGACCAAACTAAAACCAATCAATCTCAATCAGTCAATCAATCAATCAATCAAACAAAACAACAAGATCTAAGATGCTCTTCTAATTTGAAATGTAGGTAACTGCATTATTTTTAGTATAACCATCTCCTAGAGTAGATATTCCATTATTCTATTATAATATGCCTGTTGGTTACTTGGCATTTAAATCTAATTTGCAAAGCTATATTTTGTCCATACACCACTCTGAGTTTCTATTTGGGAGCCCTTGAGTCATGTTTTTTTTTTTTTTTTTTTTTTTTAGAGGGGCAGAATGTAGCACACTGTGATTCTGGTGGTCCGGGCTACCCTTGACTATGCATGATAGGGAAAGGCTGCAGAGCCAACCTGGTAAACATGGACAAGTGAACAGGCTAACCCCATCCTTTGACACTCTTTTATTCACAGTTATTTCACCCTCAGCATAGGCAGGGTGCAGTTAGCTTTCCCTTTTAGAGTATAGGCTTCATGCTTTGGCATGTTTGATTCCTCCTCCTAGAATCTGGACCTTTTCAACACCCCGCTCTTTCATTTCACAAACTGTCCCTTTGATGATGGCTGCTGGAAATATCCTGTCATCCAACTCTGTGGTAAGAGAAGAGACCCAGTGCTTCTAGAGGAATTAGAGGAGTCACCTTTGAGTATTCCATGGGAATCAACTTCCCTCCACCTAGCAAACCTCCTTCTAATAGAGAGGAGACTGACTTTTCCCAGCAACCAATAATGGGTTAAAACAAGTAGACTCCACTTTTGCATTGACACCTATGAGTCAAGCATGATTTTCCCCAGAAAGATCTGTCTTGTCCTTTGAGCCTTTAGAGAAGTAGAGGGAAAAGAATAAGCT
This sequence comes from Apodemus sylvaticus, assembly GCF_947179515.1. NCBI lineage: Eukaryota > Metazoa > Chordata > Mammalia > Rodentia > Muridae > Apodemus > Apodemus sylvaticus. The sequence continues at coordinate 28,104,492 of NC_067472.1, forward strand.
TCCTCACTAGTCATTAAAAGACTACTGCAGTAACTTAAACATATTTGGACAGCCCTGTCTCCCTTCCAGTGAACAGCTAACATTAAATTCCTGTCATGTATCATTTTTCCCCAAAAGACACATCTCCTGTACCTGTCTGCCCAGTTTGTGCTCTCCCGTGGGGAATCCTGTTGATGGCGAGGATGTACCCATCTGCAGTGGTGATGTCATACTCTTCACTGGGGTAGCCATTGTACATGATTATTTCACTCTGTAGAGGACATAGTTATTTGTAACTCCTTCTTCTCAGGAGACACCAGAAGAAAAACCAGACAGAGCGATGAACAATGTAATGAGGCTAGATTATATAAAATATATAGCTGTAGGTAGTTGTAAAATTAAATTTATTGCATAAGTCGTTATAAAAATAAATGAATGCTGGAAGGTATCTACTAAAATATTGGGGTGTGTATTTAGTGTTGATTTTCCTGAGGAAGCTATATTTTCTTGCTACTTGTCTTTTGACTCTCCTCTAGGCTTTAGAGATAATAAAATTTCATGCCAATAGGATTGTGTCATGATATCCAAGTGGGTTTAAAAGCATGGATTTAAAAGGGACACACACACACACACACACACACACACACACACACAGACACGACATAACATGTTCTGCCTTTTATGGCTATAATCAGTCATTCAGTCAAAGGAGCTGATTTATCAGCTTGACACAAAAATGTTACAAACTGTTTCTCTTATCTAAGAGTTTTGCCACAGCAGGTCTGGACCTTTTACAATCTTACCACCCACTAATCTTTTTTTCTTCAGAGTAGTTTGTAGGAGACTTACAGCATTCATCCACACTTCCGGATTTATCTTATTTTCAAAATCCAAGAGTTCACCAGCGCTTAAGGTTCCAGGTATCAAACAAGCCGCTGTTAAAAGCAGCCACATCACAGGCATGCCTGGCATGAAACATTTAATGTTCAGGGGTTAATCTTATCCAGCTGTGTACACTTCCACCTCTCCACAAACACGTGCTTGTGCTTCCTGACTGTGGGAAAGGATGCTAATCGCTTTGTGTCTTAGTTCTTTGTTAGTAGCAGTAAGACAACAATTTCATGACTTTTCTCACAGTGTCACTTTGAGGATGAAGGGAGCCAACAGACATAACACACTACAGTGTAAATTAAAATAGAGAGGGGAGTGTTGGCAGGAAGGCTGATGCGTCACAGAAGATCCAAATACAGGGGAAGTTACTTGAAGTCTTAGTCATCTAGCACAGCAAACGTGGCCCTTTCAAACTGTGTCTTAAAGTTTTTTTTGATGACCTTGTCTTTGTTCCACTGTTAGTTTAGAAGACAAGTTTTGACATTGCGGCACATTAAGCAGTGCAGTCATCTGTATCCCTGCCTGACAGCCCAGAGAGCAAGCAGAGATGGAGTTTCCACCAAGTCATCACACTTGCCGTCAGTTTCTAGGGATGTGACACTTCTCAAAGTCCCGCCTTGCACGTTTCCACATGCAGTCCCACTTCACTGCTGTGGTTTCAAAGATCACATCTTCAAAGACGGGCCACCACCATCTGAGCAATCAAACTCATCTCCTGGCTGCTGCTAACATCAGCCAGCCTGTACATTTCCACCTCTCCACAAACACGCTGCTTCCTGACTGGGTAAGAATGCTAATCGCTTTGTGTCTCAGTTCTTTGTTAAAAGCAGTAAGATAACAACATTATGACTTTTCTTACAGTGCGACCTTGAGGATAAAGCAACACAACAGACATAACACACTATAAGTGTAAGTTCCTTACAAAGGTTTCTATTATTTTTAGAATAAGATGCTGATCCCAGAAATCTATTATTATATATCCAATTAATGTCTAAATTTTAAAAGCACACTCTTTATGCATATAGGTTTACATAATGCTACATCTACTTTAAAATCCTATCCATGGATACTATATATAATTTAAAAACTCAAACTAATAATAGTATTTATTGAAAACATTAAGACACGGCCTTCAATGTCTAAGTTACATTACTTAAATACAGAAAAGCTTCATAAATTTGTTAATAATAGTATCCTCACTGAAAAGTAGCAAAGCAAAGGCTTCAAGACACTTACGATCTGCCCAAGGTCACAGAGCTAACAGGCGACAGGTCTAGGATGGGCACGCAGACAGCCCCACTGCAGGACCCTTGCACCTGAGAGCCACTCTCATCTGTCTCCTGATTGGGACGAATCTCCATTCTTACCTAGTTAGGTGAGCGTCACCTGTCCTGAGGACTTCAGAACTTTTGCTTTTGACATCAGGCCGAAGAGTGAGCTATGGCAGCAGTGACAGTTAGAAACTAGAGAAGTGACAAACAGGAAGCTGGTGGAAATGAGGAAACCTTGGAAAATGACACGCCCAAGGCGGCTCCCTAGCGCACCAAATGCATGATGATGCACTTGTAGGTTGGGAAATAGTGGTCGACATGATGCCAAGTAATCATTCTGGCTGACTCACTGATGTTTGTAGCTCCTGTCTGTCTCTGTGGGGAGGAATATCAGCAGTATTTTCATACGAGTGCTTCAACTGGGGAAGCAGAATGTGTTCAGAACCCTATTGGACAAAAATCAGAGTTAACAGCATCTCCCTTCCTAAATCTACAGCATCACAATACGAACCCACAGAAACAATGTATGAAAGTGCTGGTGTTGGGGGAGTGGCGTGCAGAGAAGCACCTTACTATGAGTCAGTTGAGCTGCAATCCAATTCTTGACATTGGAGCAGGGGGAGTGAGGTAAATTCACCCACATGTCAAAGGACTTTGACCTAGAGTAAACTCTGGCACCAATCAATTTGATTGTGGATCTAGAAACCATTTAACTTCTTCCTTAAAGAATGTAGAGATGGGTATCTACAAGGCTGAAGACACTTTGGCTCTAAATTCCAATGGACGATACTCAAGGGAGGTATATGTGCTGTATCCTTCGGTTCTTTTGGTAAATCTACAGAAGCAAAGTTGTCAGCACAGGATAGGTGTGTCTGATCTTTTATCCCGAAATCCTTTCAGAAATGAAACTATTATCTGTATTTGTCTAAATCCTAGGATCCATTTCAGTTGAATAGGAAATTTCATGTTGATTACACAAATGTGAAATAAAAGGTGAGTCTCGGCGTGTTGGAACAAGAAGAACTTACTCACTACTCCACATTCATTTAGGCTTTGTTGAAAGATTCAAATATATTTTGTTCTGGCTGATGGCATGATGGCAGAGATAGATGCACTTGCTTGAAATGTCTCATAACTTTGGACTATCGACCAATACTTTTGACACTTTTTTATGGGCTCTTTGGAAAGTTCTAGAATGCACAATGTTGTTGTTTTACTATTGATTTATTATCATGACTTCAAACAACAAAGCAACACTAATAATATTAACCTTCTTAGAACGTGCCAAAAAATCCATAAAAGTTTGAACTAGTCTCCAAGATGTTTTTCATCTTCACTTGTATTTTAGTAATCTGAGGAATTCTTTTTGTCGTTTTGCTTGTAGAGAAACAATATTATGCCAAATGAATACGGGTGATCTTGGTAAAAGCTTATCATCCTTCCTATATAAGCTTGCTATTTTAATAAGTATTCAATATACAATCAATTGTATATTATATATGCTTTAAAGTAGTATTTATGATATTTTCTATAAGTATTAATAGAATAATAACCATTGTATAATACTAAGTATAGTTAGATAATTCAATCATATTTATTTTGATTAAAATGAACTGAATTTAAACATCTTTATGAAATATAAAATAATCCCTGAGTGCTGGGATTATAGGCATGTACCACTACCGCCTGGCTTCTAGAAAATTGTTTAAGGAGCACTGACCATTCATTGAATAAATTGGTGAAAAAAGCCAGGCGGTGGTGGTGCACACCTTTAATCCCATCACTTGGGAGGCAGAGGCAGGCAGATTTCTGAGTTCAAGACCACACAAAGAAACCCTGTCTCAAACAAAACAAAACAAAACAAAAAAAAAATTGGTGAAAAAGCATATATATATATGCCTCTTTTTTGTTTGATTGCTTTTTCTACAACAAAGCCTTGGTCTCTTTTCTCCTTTTTGAGTAGGGAATCTTGTTACTTGTTTGCCTCAAATTCATGTTGTCTTACCTCTGGCTCAAGGCTTTTTTTTTTTTTAAACATATTACTTTGTGTCAAAGGGTCATAATGCTATCTTTATAATTATAATTTAAAGTTAAAACCTTATGTCTCATTCACATGACATAATAGAAAGTAATGGGAATTTTGAAAATTAAGCATAAAATGTAATGCCTTTGAGATAAATTTTCTCTAGAGTTAGAACTCACAAGACCCTACTCTATTTTGTGGAGTTGGATTTGGTTAATATACCTAATTTATTTGTATCCTAAAAATCAGATAGAGCTCAACAGTATAGTAGAAATGCACAAATGTGAGTATTTATGCACATTGATGCTTAATTAGCATACTTAGGTTAGTGAAAAAATATTTTAAATTGCATGTTAGAATTTTGTTTCCCCACCCTTCATAAAAAGCAAAATTGGTAATACTCATGATTTATAAAACAAAGGATTATCCTAAGATATCCTAACAAAAATGACATTTTCAAAAATGTTAGTGACAATGAATCTGTTTTTTCCACCACTAAATCACATGTATCTTCAAAAATAGTACAGCTATAATGAAGAGAGAAGAAATTAATTCAAAAGGACAGATTTTATTCATAACTAATAAAAATGTTAAAGCTGTTTGAAGAGGCTTTAGCATAATGTAGCTGAACACATACATATCCACCTCCACATAAATGCTCCCAGGGAAAAACTCACACTTAAAGAGGAGCTAGGACCCGAAGTGCTAGTGGCAGACCTTGGTAACACTCAGACTTGGAAGAGGCTCAGGATGTGCTTATGCAAAGGTCAAGACTTTGTGAAAAGAAGGACCATCCTCCTCCACCTCCAAGCAGGTTCACCTACTTACCTCGCTTAGTGCATACAATTTATGTAAGGCATTCTCTACAGCTCATTTGCATTTGAATTCTTGTGGGCCCTGTGTTCAAATGGAGGTCCCCCAATTGGAATCCAAGCACACAGAATACTTAGCCAGGAATTTTGTTCATAGTCTCACTCCTTTTCGGTGCTGAATACAATTGTAATGACACATGCAGAGAGATGACACTAGTTTCTTTGTTACACGTTTCTATCATTTAGAAGTTCATATTTTATTCTGTAAAATTGCTGAGAGGCCACCTCGAAGAGTCCTTAGTCAACCCAAATAAGCATTTTTAGTGTCAGATTTCCTGTTTTATCCCTCCCCACACACCAGCACTTCCAAAACTCTGCTGAATAAGGAAGGGAATGAAGAAATGAGCCAGAAAAAGGAGGCTTAATGATGATCACTAAAAATAGATGAGGCTTTATTGAGAACTTACTGTGAGTCAGGCATCTTACTTTGATATTCTACCAACTTGGCCACGAATGTTCTGGAATCTTCCTGCTTTTAAACATTTCCATGAAAAATTTTCTTAACATTATCTAGTATTTAACCAGAGAGGTGAAATTTTAGTCAAAACAAACCAATCATATGCTATGCTTTAACAAAATAAAATCTTATTTTAATAAACAGCATTGATTAGTACTACAGTGAAAGATTACAACTTGATAGCATTCTTTTCTGCCTTTCACCACCAAGTTATCCTTGTAACTAGTGACTACCAAGACTCAGTCCATGTACTTTTTATGTTCATATGGGAAAATGATGAGTATTTCATGGTTTATTTGTCATGGTTTTAGTTTTCCAAATAATTAAGGTGTCTTTTAACCTATGCTCCGTAGCTCTAATGAATGAAGCTGTATGACTCAGCATGTACACACATATGTCATTTCTGGGATGGTAACACAACTGGTATCAGGATGTGTTCCTTTGATAAGGAGGTATACCGTAAGAGGAACCTCCCTGTGATGATTTTGGTGCCTGACCAGCCAGCCTTCTCCTGCCAAGATCATATCTTATGTATGAGGACACATTTGCAGCTCCCTTATTTATGCCAAGAAATTCTTGATCAATGAGTATTTGCCAAAGACATATTAATTACATATCATAAAATTACCCAGCTCCCATGGAATGCAACCAGTCACTTCATAACAGTAGGACACACTCTACCTAAATTATTGACCATTATGACTTATTGAGTCTGAACCTAGGTGATGGAGCGTGTAATTGAGTTATAAGATAGACCTAGTATTGCCAGTCAAGAAGTAGAGCTTCCATTCATGTTCATTAGGAAGTAGAAAACCTTACCATCTCTGCTCCCTTTTTCTTAAATTTATTTTTATTTTATTTTTGTTCGTGGACCCTCCAATGTATCCTATACAGCCCAGGTCATCCTTTGCTTTCTTTAGAATATCTTCTTGGATCCTTCAGCCTTCTATGCTCTTTTCTCACTTTGATTGAACCCAACACTCACATATAGTCTGTTTATTGTTAGTGTATATTATACTTGCATAGACACTCACATATAATCTGTTTATTGTTAGTGTATATTATAATCCTGTTACCTTCATGTAAATATGGTTATTTCCAGACCTAGATGCTAACTGTAGGAATATATACAAAGGCTTTAGGTAACTAGAACAATGAACTTGTTATTTGTACTTTGATTTTGAATACCTTATATAAATATTTTGGAATTTAGTTTCCTCCTATGCGAGTTATAAACACCTAACTCATAACCTTTGGCAAGGACCAAATGTCACAATGTGTGTCTTGTATGGAATTTGTTACATAGTAGCAACTTTATAAATACTAATGTCTTATTTCTATTCATATTCAACATGCACTTTCTCTCCCTCTTCCTCCAACAGATAAAACAGCCCATGGATAAAATACTGGAGACCTTTGACTAGACAGGGAATAATTCATTGACTTATACGTTCATGAATATTCAACCTCTTCATATGCAAAGTATGGGAATTACTATGTATGTCTTCAGGAGTACAAGAATCAAATAAGCTAATACATAGAGGTCCATGCCATGGTATGTATTAAGGGTTTTGTTGTTGCTTCTATTTTTAAAATTTATTTTGAGCTGCTGTGGATTGAATTTAGGGTCTCATTTATGCTAGTCAAACTATTTTCTGCTGATGACACATTTTTAGTGCTTAGTCATAATAGAGAGTTTCTATTATTATGAAGAGAAAACATGTCCCATAAACTTAAGAGAACACATTTTATGATAATGGGTTTATATTTTCCAGTTTATACTATGGTCTATTTTGTGCCAATATAAAATAAGAATTCTTTTTTATATAGGCTTGTGATTACAGTGGAAAATGAATACTAAGCTATTATTTTTTGTTTTTATGATTTTATTATTATTATTAATCATTCCATTCGTTTACATCTCAAATGATATCCCACTTCTTGGTTGCCGCTCTGCCAACCCCCATCCCACATCTGCCCTCCCCCTCCCTTTTGCCTGTCTGAGAGTGCTCCTCTGATACTACTCTCCCCCATGCCCCAGCATCCTCCTACTCTGGGGCATCAGACCTTTCTGGGATCAAGGGCCTCCCCTCCTGTTGCTGTCAGGCAGGGCCATCCTCTGCTACATATGTATCTGGAGCCATGGATCCCTTTAAGTACACTTCTTGGTTGGTGGCCTAGTCTCTGGGAGAACTGGGTGGTCAGGCCAGCCTATGCTGTTCTTCCAGTGGGGTTGCAATCCTCCTCTGCTCCTCAAGTACTTCTGCCAGCTCCCCCACCAGGTTTCCTGAGTTCAGTCTGATTGTTAGCTCCAAGAATCCTTATCTGCATTGGTCACTTGCTGGCTGGACCTCCCCAGAAACTGGGGTTCCTGTCTGCAAGTACCTTTTGACCATGGTAACAGTATTGGGTTTGGAGTCTAGAGACATGATGTATCCCCAGGTGGGGCCATTTCCTGGTTGGCCCTTCCTTCAGTCTCTGTTCCATTTTTTTTGTCCCTGTTCTTCCTTTGGACAGGAACATTTCTGGGTTAAAAAAGAAACTTTGAGATGGGTGGATAGCCCCATCCCTCAACCAGGGGCCGCGCCTATCTACTGGAGGTGGTCTCACAGGTTCTATCTTTCCCTTCTCTATGCAGTAAGGCTAAAGCCAATCCCATTGGGTAGGAGGTGGAAAAAGAGGGGGACAAGCTAGGGAGAAAGGAGGAGGAGGAGGAGGAGGTAATAAGGGTGGCAGATTCAGAATCTAGAGGAGACATAAGAGAGATACAGAGGGTTAGGAAATCGAATAAAAATAGGTAGCAGAGTGGAGGAGGAACTGGGGATAGCGACTGGAGGGTCCCAGACACTAGAAAAATGTGAGGCTCCGAGGACCCAATGGGATTGACTTTATTTTTACATAGCATTTTAAAGAAATAGCATGTGTAGATCTCTTTCCATGTAATTAGTATTGTACTAAATTCCTTTACTGTATTATCTTATAGTAGTCCATTAATAGTTGTGCTGATATTATATTTATCTTAGCAGAATGAAAAATGTCAATTAGAATGTTTAAATATTTTTTATGGGTATAAATGTCACGGTGCCAGAACTCAACCTTATTTTACTATAGAGCTCATGTTATGCTATCTACATATACTTCATATTCATTTTGATCCTTACAACAGCTCATGGGTGTCAGAAGTGGGTGTCTTTATTGTGCAAAAATAACGTTGATTGTCTAGTGTCACAGTAATAAAAAAAAGGAACTGATTCTGGGGATCCCATTGTTTAGATACAAACATATACATCTAATGATTTCCTTATTTTGTAGCTAATATAATTAAAAAGTAATAATGCCTATGAAATAACTTTGAAAGGGTAAGAAGACAGACCAACCAATCCCCTGGAGCTTCTGGGGACTGGACCACCAACCAAAGAGTACACATTGAAGGACCCATGCCTCTGGCCGCATATGTGGCAGAGGATGGCCTTGTTGGACATCAATGGGAAGAGAGACCCTTGAGACTGAGGGTGTTCGATGCCCCTGTGTATGGGAATGCCAGGGAGGAAAGAAGGGAGTGGGCGGGGGGGGGGCACCCTCATAGAGGCAGGAGGAGGGGGAATGAGATAGGGGGTTTGTAAAGGGGAGAGCTGGAGAGGAGAAAGCATTTGAAATGTAAATAAAGAAATTATCCAATAATAATAATAATAAAAGAAATAGAAACTTCCCCCACTGGATAATCCTTGCCATAATTTGACTCTATCATCAAGAGGAAGGCACCGTAATGATCTAGCTCTGTGTGTTGATCTACGTTGTCTGATTGATATCATATTTGTGGTGGCTGTTAAGGCTGCAAGCAAACATGAAAGGGCTTGGCTAGGAGAAGAATTTCCTTCTTTCTGTTTTTTCCCTCTTTATAGTGATGAAAAAAGCATTCATCTTGTCTGGAAAGGTTACTACATAAATGTATAAAAATTTTAAATCACATCAAAATGTATACTCACAGTGTGTAACTTTCATGTTTTTCCTTTTATTGAAAATAGATTTTTCTTCTCGTATATTATGATTTCCCTTCTCCCTGCTCCTCCCAGTCCCCCTCTCCTGCCTTCCCATACAGAATATTCCTTTTCCATCTCTCATTGGAAAACAAGCATGTTTCTAAGAGATTATGTAATTATAATTATTTAATATAAGGCAATATAATATGATAAGAACAGAAACTAAAACATTGGGATTGTACAAATAAGGATTTCAAAAGGTTTGAAATATTTAGGCACAGATGATATGGAGCATTAGGTGTGAGGGCAAGGCAACAACTTTATCATACAGGATCCAATCTCTGAAAACTGCAGATTCTTTATCATACAGGATCCAATCTCTGATAACTGCAGATTCTTTATCATACAGGATCCGATCTCTGAAAACTGCAGATTCTTTATCATACAGGATTCTATCTCTGAAAACTGCAGATTTTTTATCATACAGGGTCCGATCTCTGAAAATTGCAGATTCTACTCTGCATACAAGTGAGGCCTGGTTCGTTGATGTTTAGACTCTTTTCCGTGATGCAGAGCACAATCTCATCGAGGGGACACACACAGGGTAGAGGCAGGCAGTTGACTGCTTTTATCTTAGGTGCTGTGGCTACAGAAGAATTGTCATGCTTTTCCTGCTGCCAGATCTACCAGATGAATACAGACCAAGCTGGAAGACCTGGACCTGCTCTCAGCCAACCTGGCTTGACTCAGAATTTGGATATCTTGCTTTACATAAATATGTGCGTGTTTTTGTGTGTGTCTGTCTTGGCAGTACCTGTTCTGTTCCCAGCTTGCTTTCAGTTTGGCCACTCCCTTTCTTTCTACTTTTTGTGACGTTCGTTTGGAGTATCTCTATTCGTTTTGTGTCTAATCATAAAGGCACATCAGAAATCATTCACTTTCTATTTTGCTCATTGCATTGTTTCTCAGAGGTTTTCTAACAACCCAAGTGTTCTGAGCTTCCCGACTTAGGACAGAATTTTCTGGTTTCTTCATGTGGAAAGATAATTCAAAGAAGGATTAAGAGCCTGGGTTTTTTATTTAAGTAAGTCTCAGCTCCAGAACTAGATTTGATGCCAGTTCTTACACATTCATCTTAAGTGTTATAATCATGTATTTGAACTATAAGTGCTAAGCAGTATTAGTTTTATTATGATCTCTTGAACTCTTAGCCAGTTTTGGGAAGTACTATGCAAATCATAAAGGCAAATCTCATTTACCTATTTCATTCTGTATCTCCAGCCAGTGACACACTAAAGGTGTCATGTTGATTTAAAAAGTTAATGAATAACTTTCAGTAATTACATCAGTTCCTTGGCTGAGATTCTAAAGATACAGCATCACCAAGGAGGTTTCTCACTCCTTGAGACATTCACAAAGTAAGGTCACAGTAGAATTAAAAACTAGTCAGATGGTAAAATCTTTCTCTTTCACAAGCTGCTAGATAGCATATACCTGAACATGCAAGTCAAAGTAATTGGTGACAGTGATGATAATCAACTATGGAACTCCAACTGATACTATTTTTGGTGGTTTTTTTTTCAAGATACAATTTTACTATGTAACTCCAGCTGGCTTTGACTCACCACATACCCAGGGCTGGGCTCAGTCTCCCAAATGTTGAGACTGCTGGCATGCACCACCAACACAAGTGTGACAATAAATTATTAACCAAAGAAAAAATTTCCAAAAATATGGCAATAGAAATAAAACCATACATGAGGGACTGGAGAGATGGTTCTGTGGTTAAAAGTGTTTGCTTATGTTCAGTTCCCAGTACCTACATAAGTTAGGTAATAATGGCCTAAAATTCCAGCTCCAGGAAATCAGACACCTTCTTCTGGTGCCTTTGCTGACTTATGTACACACATATACACAGAAATAAAAACAAAAACTCCTATGTGGTTGATAAATGTATAATGGTTTATTTAGCTAGAGTTCATTTGGTTAAAGTATATTGTGGGCAAATCCCTGTATAAGATGAGAAACTTAGGATGAATGATTTAAGAATACAAACCTGCTTGAGAAAGAGGTCACGATGCCAGAGTAACGAACCCAGCTCCCTTCCTCCATGGTATAAAACTAAAGGCACAGGGATGTGACTACAAACTCACATGGATGCCTATGGAAAGATTTCTATGATACAAGGGTAGATGAGGGGGAAATTTACAAAATGGAAAAGTAACCCCAGAGAAGAGGAAGAGGGATGGTTGTAGAGTCCAGTGGGACTGAGGATACCAGGAGAACATGGACCACAGAATCAACTAAGCATGACTCAAAGGGCTCACAGCTCCTGAAGCAGTAATCACAGAGCCTCCATAGGTCTGCACTAAATCTTCTTGCATACATGTTGTGGTTGTTTAGCTTGAGGGCTTTGTAGGACTCCTAACAGTGGGTGTGTAGGTGTCTCTGACTCCTGCTTGCTCTTGGGACCCTCTCCTTCCTACTGGCTTGCTTCATCCAGCCTCGATATGAGCTTCTTTGCCAAAGTCTTATTGCATCTTGTTCTGTTCTGTTCCATTGACACACCTGGGAGACCTGCTTTTTTTCTGAATGGCCAGAGGAGAAGTAGATCTCAGGGGAGAGGGGAGGTAGGAGAGAGAGCTGGGAGGAATGGAGGTTGGGTAGGTTCTGGTCAGGTTGTGTTGTGTGAGAGAAGAATAAATAAAAAGAAAAAAGAAAATAGGACAAATGGAAAAAATTAAAATGGGGTTTTAGAGTTGAATCAGCAGTAAACAGTGCTTCATGCTCTGGTGCAAACCCAGGTTAAATTCTCAGTACCCTCCCTCATGTTATTTCATAGCTATCTGTAACTCCACTCTCAGGGAAACTGGTGCTTTCTTCTGACCTTTGAGGGTATCAAGCACAAAAATGCACAGACATATATATATAGAGTAAATAGTCATACAATAAGCACAAAGAATGAAGGACTCCTAAACGGCTGCTACCACCCCATCTATCATCCCTCAAAATGCTGTGTCCGGTTTCCCCTCTTCTGGAAAGGGACATATTGTTTAAATTTTGTATGGAATCATAAAATACTCAGGATAGGAAAACACCTTGACCAATAAAAACAGAGCAGGAGGCAACACCATCCCAGGTTCAAGTTATATAACAAATCTCCAATGTTAAAAGCAACATGGTACCAACATAACAAAAGACACACTGTCTTAATTAAATAGAATTGAGAGCCTAGATGTAAGTTCATTCTCCAACCACACTCAAAATTTGAGAAAAAGATCAAAAGCACACATCGGAGAACCAATTGTGCTGGTCAAACTGAATATCTACATGTAGAAGGAGGAAACTAAAGCCATATCTTTGACTCTGCTCAAAACTCAACTCCAAAAGAATCAATGATTTCAACATAAGACTTATTAACACTCTGAATCTGATGGAGAAAAAGGTATTTGCTTTAACTTATTAGCACAGGAAAAGACTGAACAGAATCTTTTTAACTAGGCATTAAACATACAAACAAATGGCAAATGGGCCCTTATATAAAAAGAAAAACCATTGTATAGAAGGATACTGCTATTTAAATGAAGTGGCAACCTAGGAACACGGGAAAAGTATGTAACAGAGGGGTGGTATCTAGAAAATAGAAAGAGCTAAAAAACAAAATTTTAAAAAAGTGATTGATTTTGGAACTAAACAGAGAGTTCTTTAAAAAGAAGCACAAATGGCTATATTTAGCATACTTAACCATTAGGAAAATGCAAATTAAATTACTTTGAAATTTCATTTTATTCTAGTCAGAATAACTAAGATTAAAGAGACAATGCCCCTAACCAAACCAAACCAAACCAAACCAAACCAAACCAAACCAACCAAAACTAACCAACCAACCAACCGACCAACCAACCAAACAACCAACCAAACAAACAAAAATAAATTAGTGGTGTGGATGTTGGGAAAGAGAAACACCTATTCATTGTTGGTCAGAGTGAAAACTGGTTTAGCGACTATGAAAATAAGTTCAGAGATGCTTCATACATCCAGAAACAGATCTACCTTATCCAGCTATACCATTCTTGGATATATTACCAAAATTCTCTGTCTTACTTCAGAAACGCTTGTTGATCTACATTCATTTTTGCTCAATATACAGAAATAGAAACTGCCTAGATGCCTACCAAACTGACGAATGGATAATGCAAATGTGGTACTCATACACAAGGGAATATATTCAGCTGCTCAGAAAAAAAATTATGAAAATTTCAGATAATGGATGGATCTGGAAACCATCAGTCCTAAGTGAGACATGCCAGACACAGAAAGGAAATGGTGTCTACTTTCTCTTATATGTTGATGCTGGCTCTGAATCATTGGATCTGTGGATTTAAATTTGAGCACCCATGGAGATTGGTAAGCTGGCAGGAAACAGTGATTGTGGGAATTTCAAAGGAGGGAGATGATATACAAGTAATATGAAGGAGGAAGAGGGAATTGAGAAACAGGGATGACTGGGGGAGGATGAGAGGAAGAATGGCAGGGTACAAGAAAGAACATGGAAAGGGGTAATTACCATAAAGGCCTTTGAGAAAGTCACATGGAAAACTAGTACTATAGATTCTCCTTAAAATATATATATATGCATTATATATTTATGTGTACATAAATATATGTGTGCATAAATAATACACAAAAAAATAATTTAAGTGAACTTAGTCAATAATAGGGAAATAATGCTCTTCCCAGACAATTGAGCATAAAATAAGAAGCCCAGTTCTAGGAGTGGGTTACTTATTTTGGAGTGGTTGGTCAGTGGGGTCCTGAAAATTTCCAAACATTACAGATTATTGCTATTGCTATTAGTTACTATCCATAACTTGATGATGGTACTAACTTATTGATACTACTAAATACAGAACACACTTGAATATGGAACATGGACAAATCAAGTTGGTGTCGATCTGGACACTTTGTCTCTACGGTGTAGCTTTCATGGGGCCAGAAGATGCTATATATATTAATAGAGAATGGAAAACAACCATGAGTCTTACCCAGGTATAAAGCCATAACAACTAAACTGGCAGAAAAGACCAATTTGTACAATAGTGGCACAAGCATCATAGGGACAACCAACAAGTATCTGATTTGATTTAAATCCTGTTTCCCAAGAAGAAACCCATACCAGATACCACATTATTAGGCCAAAAATATGAGACTAGATAAATCATAGGCCCTGTTATTGTTACTCTGCTAAATGCACATGGTATTAAGCTGACTCCTAATGATTTATGATTGTACCCATTGATCAGTGCATCTCTCAATCTTTAACTGAGAAGCTTCTTTTTGTAGAAGGTGGCAATATTTATAAAATAAACAGAATTTGAACAAATAACAAAGTAAATATTCATTGTGATTAAACTGGCTTCATGCCTGAGATCTAGGAAGGGGAGATGGTTCCGTGAATCAATATCTGATATAAATAGGCTTATTATTATTCATTAGATAATGGAAGTGACATTGACAAAGTCTTACAACCTTTCTTTATAACAACTTCAAATAAACTAAATGTAGAAGGAGCATACCTTAACATAATAAAGACTGAATACAACAAACCTATAATCAACTCAAGTGAGAGAAATTGAAATTATTTTCACTAAAATCAACAATGAGGCAAATGTGTTCAATATTTGTACTCTTATTCACAGTAGTGCTTGAAGTTACAGTTAGGGAAATAAAGCAGAGAAGAAATTTTAGGGAGTTAAATAGAAAGGACAGAAATCAGAACACCCTTATATTCAATCAAAATGATCCTATTCATTAGCAATTCTAAGGATGCTCCTAGAAAATTTAGAATTGATGAACATTTTAAGCAATAAAGAGAATATAAATTGACCATACAATGCCTTTCTAAAATAACAGTAATGACAATTTTGATAAAGACACTGGAGGTGAGGAGCCTCCAGTGTTTATGATAGCCCCAAAACAAATAAAACTAGGCTCAACCAAAAAAGAGAAAGACTTTGGCAATGAAGCTGTTACACTGAAAAATGAAATAGAAGAAGACAATGACAGATGGAAAGTCCTGCCAAGCACATGGTGAAGCAAAAATTGCATTCTAAAAGGGTCTATATTACCCAAGCGATCTACAGATTCAATGCAATCTTCACCAAAAGTCCAATAATATTGTTTATAGAAATGGAAAAAAGTTCATGTGGGAAATTCAAAATGTGCAGAATAACCAATGTAATCCTGAGAGGAAACAAGAAATGGTAGAGTTTTCCCCACACTTGATTTCAAGTTATTCTCTGGAGCCATACTAACAAAAGCAGCATGGACTGGTACCAAAGCAGATGCAAAGTTAAAAGGAATATTGGATCCAGTTGTAGCCAGTTGGTTTTGACAAAGATGATAAATTATCCATTGGAGTAAAAAGGCCACTTGAAGAAATGTTAAGAAAGCTGGGTATACATATATAAAAGATTAAAATCAGATCAGTTCTAAGTGGAAGTTCTTCATGTAAGATATAAAGCCTAAACATTCAAAGGAAAACACAGGGAAAAGATGTCAAATGTGAGCATACACAAATACTCTTTGAAAAGGACTTAGAATTGTATGAAATTTAATAAGCTTCTGCACAACAGAAGAGACCATTAATGAATAAATAGACAGACTAAAGAACTGGGAAAAATCTTTTCTAGATAAGCATGGGGTAAAGGATTAACTTCTAGATATGAGGAGAGCTCAAAATACTGAATGCCAAGAAACTAAACAGTCCAACCAATAAAGGCACCAAGGAAATGAACAGAGAGTTTTCAAAAGATGAGTTGAGTTGACTCAAAACCACATAAAGCAAATTTTATTCAAGAATACAATCAAGGGAACACAAATTAAAACTAAACTGTGATTCTATGTCACCCGAGTCAGAACAGCTATCATTAAAACAAAACAAACAAAAGAAAACAAAAAAAACAAAAACAAATAACAGCAAGTTCTGGTGTAATGTGGAGAAAAATGTAATCCTTACACTTTGTTGGTATTAATAAAAATATGTCTAGGAAATGTAGTATATAGTATGGAAATGTAGTATGGAAAGAAGTATGGAGGCTCCTCAGTAAACTAAAACGTACAAGATTCTGATATACCATTCCTGGGTAAATATAAAGGACTTTAATATGACCCACAGATGCTTACACATCTGCATTGATTACAACGCAAATTACACTAGCCAGATTATAGACTCAGCCTAAATGTCCTTAAAGAGATGATGGCCAAAAAGACAAATATGTACATAATAGAGCTTTATTCCTCCATAAAAATAAATAAATTGTTGTCTGAAAGAAAATGGATGCAAATGGATTCCATAACATTAAGTGAAATAAGCTAGAACCAGAAAGACAAATGTTACAAAAATTCTCTCACTTGTGGATTCTAGATTTAATATAGGTACCTAACATGTGTATTTTTTTCATTAACTATAAACAAAACTGACTGGAACAACAATGGAAATTAGCAGAGGGGGAAGAGAAAAATAAGGACTCTATGATGAGTACATAAAAGCAATTTATATACTTGTATCTTTCTATGTGAACTACCCGAGTCTAGACAATGAACACATGCTGATAAAAGAGTTTCATTCCAAATAAAACTAATATAGAAGGGTGATAAGACTCAGACCAGAGAAAAGAGAGTCATGGAAAAAACCTAGCAATAACAACTCATCTCCACAGCTTCCCCTGTGTGGAAATAAAGTTGAGAATCACAACAAACTCTGTTGGTACAGAATCTGGCAATGGTCCAGGTTATATCTAAATAGGCAACATGTCTTGAGATAACACTTTGGAGAAGTCATTTGCACCTCCAAGCTCTTTTCCAGGATGCAGTGGCTGAGAGCTTTATTGTGAAGGGACCTGTTGTATGGATTAAGATGTCACAGAGACTAGGGGAATGGCCAACCAGTGACTGGCCCAACTTGAGTTCTATCCCATGAGCAAGAGCCAATCCCTGACACTATTAATGATATACTGCTATGCGTACAGACAAGAGCCAGCATAAATGTCCTATGAGAGGCTCCACCTAGTAGCTGACCCAAATAGATGTAGAGACCCACAGCCAAACATTAGTTGGAGTTGAGGAAGTTTTTTTTAGGAGAGTTGGGGAAGGATTGAGGGACCCGAATAGCATAGGGTCCACAAGGAGACCAACAGAGTCAATTAACTTGGAACCTTCTAGGGCCCCCAGAGACTGAACTGCTGGCCAAAGAGCATACAAGAACTGGACCCAGGCCCTCTGCACATTTGTACTAGATGTGCAGCTTGTCCTTAATGCAGGTACCCCAAAAACTGGAGCAGGGGCTGTCCCTGACTCTGGTGCCTGCCTGTGGATCCTGTCCAACTACCTAGGCTATTTTGGCTGGCCTCAGTGGAGAGGATGTAACTACTTCTGCAGTGACTTGAGATTTCAGGGTGGGTTGGTACCCAAGGGGATACTTCACTCTTCTCAGAGATGAGGGAGGGGCCTTGTGAGATTAGGGCTAGAAGGAAGGGTATGGGATTTGGATGTAAAGTGAATAAATAAATTAATTTATTGGAAAAAAGACTATTCTGGAGGGCCAGAAGCCCCTGAATAGTGCTATCTTTTGGAATGCTATACTGAACTGCTTCAGCGAGACACTTCTCCATAAGACTGTGCTTGCCTGTCTTGGTGAAGTTACTTTGACACAAACTTGGTGATAGTGTTACATGGTATATAGTAGCAGTTGCATACTGAAGGGAGAAGATAGCATCTCTATGGACTTAGGGAGCTTTTTTACTGTATTTTTTTTTACCATATTTGATCTTGCTTGATCGATAGGGCTTAGGGCACCGTGACTGAGGTCCCTGCATCACGGAGTTCCTGTTGTCCTTTTCCAAGTGTAGAATTTTGTGGCTATAGTAATTTTTCTGGGGTTTTCTGTGAAGATTTTGAACAAACCTCTTGAAAAAGTTTTGCCCCACATGTGGGTTTCTCAGACTAAGATTATCTAGACAGTAAACCCATTGGTGCTGTCTGTATTCCTTCAACCTGTTTGTTTTTTTGTTTTTTGTTTTTAGTAAGTAGACCAGTTGGGAACAATTGAATAACATTCTTATGTGACTTATTTTTCTCAAAACCCAGTGACACCACAATTGGAAGAGAGATAAGCAATGCTCAGACATCCTTCTGCCTCTGTAGTGTATAACAGCATAATATACAAAGAGTAACTGTACTTGACTTAGACAACATAGGCACCTCAGTTGAAAGCAATTACCTTAGATTTTATGTTTTCCTGTTATTTTTTGCTGCTTTGATTTTTTTTCTGTTGTTAGTGATTTTTATTATTGGTGTGTGTGATGCTAGGGATAGAGTGCATGCTAGGGATAGAGTGTGGGGCCTCACACACTTGACTGGGTATACTTCAGTGAGCTAACCCCCTACCCCTGCTATAGCAAAACTAACTCAAATCCTACACAGATCTTTAAGCTTAAATATTCAAGAAAGGAAAAGCTCCAGCTGTTGATCTAACATGAATGTTGATAGCAGGGCTCAGGACAGATAGATTGGTAAGCAGACATACGTACAGACAAGACAACACACACATACACACACACACACATATACACATACACACATGTATGCACACAGACATACACACATACACATATACACATGTATGCACACGGACATACACACATACATATATACACACAGAGACATATGCACATACATATGTATACTCACATGCATGTACACACATATACAGCACACACACACACACACACACACACACACACACACCACAGTAGCAGCAGAGGGAAAGAACATGTTTTCTTTTCTGTCAACACCCTGTGTTAACATATAGCACTGACAAGCCTGAGAGTGAAGTCAGGGCATAGGTTAGGGTAGGTCTCTCGTTCTGGCTGCCACCTATCTCTGTAAAGCATCTGAGAATACCAGATAGCAAATATTTCAGGCCAGGACCATACTGGAACAGTCAGTAACAGAAACCTTCTTAAGCAGCAGAGCCAATCTCAGTCATGCTTGTGGAAGCCCTCATTACTGGGTAGCTGGCAATACTCTCATCTTATGAGTCAGCACAGAAGGTGTTGCTGAGCTCTTCTGTCTCTACCACACTGACTGATACTGCTAGTGTTCCTCCACTTCTGTAAGAACGGCAGTCACTGGGTCTCTCTAACAATGGAACCGTACTCATGATGTCCAAAGTCATTCATCACAGCTAATAAGGTTCAAGGAGTAATAACACTGTGCTAATGGAAATACTTAACATTGTACAACAAATTGACTATCCAAGGCAGAGCACTAGGAGAAAGCCATTTTCAACAAAACAATAGAGATATTCACCATAACAGACATGTAAAGATCAACATAGAAGAGTAAGAATATAGAAAAATAAACTTTGACATGTCTTAAAATCCATGCATTTGTAATAATAGATCCTATAGATGTCACACTACACAAACTTTTAAAAAAAGAATTAAAAGTGATGAGTTGTTAAAAGCCTCAATGTATTATGGGTAAACCACAAGGGATTATGGGTAAACAATGAGCTGAAAGAAGGAAGGCAACATGAGAACTTCAGTAAGAGGATAGGAATTTGAGGAAAGAGATGATGAGAAATATGGGAAATCAAAACCAAGTTAAAAAAAAAAAGAATCAGTTGATCTGGGTATAGTGGATAATGCCTGTATTCCCAGTACTTGAGTTGCTAAAGCAGAAAGATTGCAAGTTTGAAGTTGGCTGATCTATATAAACAGTGAGACCCTATCCTAATACAAAACAACAACAACAGCAAAAATCAGTTGAAAGTATGGAAATAAACCTTATCAGTAGAATGAATGTTAGACTGTGAAAACATATCATCCAGACAGAAATACAGAAAACAAACAGGAATGGATGCAGAAATCACTCCTCATCTTTGAGACATCATTCAGAGTTCAAACTGTTGGACTTTCAGCAGACATAAAAGCTGAGAGCACATGATGGCTACTGAATGAAAAAAAGCAGAAAATTCCTTAGATCTTGGTGGAGAGAAATGGTTACTTACATGTAGAAGGAATTTAGAGCCCCAAATAGACATAGCCAGAATGAATTCCAGAATGAAATATAGTCAACTACTGAGGGTACATAATATAGAAAGCATTTTAAATCTATGAAAGACAAGTGCCAACTCAAACTGAATAGGAAATCCATCAGAGTACCATCAGAAACCGCAAAGCCATGAAGGTATGAGATGATGCACGTTAAAGTCCTTGAGAAAATAACTATCAGCCGACATTATTATGCCCAATGAACTGAAGAGTAAGTAAAGATACTCCAAGAAAAGCAAGCACTAAGGTAATCCTACTTGATCCTACTTGACTGGCCATTAATGAGCCATAAATCAAGAAACAGAAGCAAGGTGACAGCTGTCATAAAAACAAGGGAAAGAAAAAATGATAGAAGAATGGATGTTCAAATGAAATACAGAAAATGAATACTACTAATATAGTTAACCATAAAACTACAAAGATGGATGTGAGGGGGATGAACAGAAAAAGAAAAAAATATTAAAAACAATTAGAAAAAACTTAGCAAAATGACAGAGAAGAATCCATATTGTTCCATGTTGACTCCCAATGATGCTTTCCAATTAAAAGACACAGACTATCTGAATGTATTAAAAAGAGGTAAGAATGTGTGTGGCTCGAGATGTAGCTCAGTTAGTTGGGCAATTGACTAGCATGAACAAAGCTCTGGGTTTGATCCCCACCATTACATGATCCAAATACATCAGTGTGGTACACCTATAATCCTAGCACTCAGAAGAAAGGGGTAGGCAGGATCATATCCTAACATAATAAATGTTAAAGTCAACATCATAGTAATGGTGGGAAACTGAAAGGATTTTCTCTAAGGAATAAGGCAAGGACAGTTGTCCTTGTTCTAGCACAAAAGTCGGAAATAGCCTTGAATTCATTGGCACCTGAGACAAATTCCTAAACTGATCTAAAACACTTCTTAAGAGAGGAATTCCAAACAGCTGAGAAACACTTAAGGAAATGTTCAACATCCTTAGCCAATCAGGGAAATGCAAATCAAAACGACTATGAGGTTCCACCTTACACCTGTCAGAGTGGCTAAGATCAACAACAGAAGTGACAGCTCATGCTTGTGAAGATGTAGTGCAAGTGGAGCACTCCTCCACTGTTGGTGGAAGTGCAAACTTGTACAGCCACTATGGAAATCAATATGGCAGTTACGTGGAAAATTGTGAACTGGTCTATCTCAAGACCCAGTTATACTACTCTTGTGCATATCTTTAGGTACAAAGGATGATCCATCCTACCAAAGGAACAGTTGTTCAGCTATGTTCATAGCAGCTTTAGTCATAATTGACAGAAACTGGAAGCAACCTAGATGTTCCTCAACTGAAGAATAGATAAAGAAAACATGGCACATCGACACAACAGAGTATTAACCAACTGTTAAATATTTCATGACATTATGAAATTTTCAGGTAATAGATGGAACTAGAAAAGATGAACTTGAGTGAGGTAATCCAGACCCAGAAAGACAAGCATGGTGTGTAGTCACTTATAAATGGATATTAGCTGTTAATTAAAGAATAATCAGGCTATAATCCACAGACCAAGAGAGGCTAAGTAACAAGGAAGGCTGAAGGGGACACATATGAATCTCCCTGGGAAGGGAAAATAAAATAGATCTTGCAAGCAAGTAGAGGTAAGTCAGGATGAGAACAGAAAGGAACAGTCAGGGAACTGGGAGAGATGGAAAGAATACTGGGAAAGGAAATGGAATTGGGGGTCATTTCAGGCATGATGTAGAAACCTAGTGCAGTGGGAACTCCCTGGACTCTACAAGAGTGGTCATAGCAAAGTCTTCTAGGAATGGGTGATATGGAGCCTGAACTGGCTATGCTTTATAACCAGGCAAGGCTCCTAGCAGTGGGATTGGAACATCAACCCAGCCACCAAACCTGTAATCTGGGATCTGTCCTGCCAGCAAGACTTGCTGGGACAGTGGTGGCACAGAACTTGGCAGAGTGACCAACCCATGACTGGTACAACTTGAGGCCACACCACAAGAGGGAGCTCATGTCTGACACTGCCTGAAAGGCTAGGAACCAGAGGCAGGACAGCCCAGAGACCTAGGCCTGAACCAAACCCAACAGGCAAAAAAACAAAACAAAACAAAACAAAACAAAACAAAAAAACCAAAGACAATGAAATGATTGTTAGTGATAGTCTGCTATACTCACAGATTGATGCCTAGCTCAATTGTCTTCAGAGGGGCGTCATTCAAGAACTGATGGGAGCAGATGCAGAGAATAGGAGATCAGATGCATGGGAAACCCACAGAAATGGATGGAAGAAGGGGTGCAGGGGCCAGAGGAGTTGAGGACACTCTAAGAACAGGACCTACCACAAAGCAGGGCTCATAGGGGCTCACAAAACCTGAAGGTACGAACATGACTTAGGTCCTCTGCATAGACTTTATGCTTGTGTAGCTAGGTGTTCTTGTAGAACTCCCAATAATGGGTGTTGGGGGTGTCTCTGACTTTTGCTTGCTCTTGGGATCCTTTTCCTACTTCTGGGTTGCCATATCTAGTCATGTTATGAGGGTTTATGCCCAGTCTTATTTTATTTTATTAGGCCATGCACAATGGATATCTGGGGAGGCCTTCTCTCTCTCTGTCTCTCTCTCTGTCTCTGTCTTTCTCTCTCTCTCTCTCTCTCTCTCTCTCTCTCTCTCTCTCACACACACACACACACACACACACACACACACACACACCAGAGGAGTAATTGATCTGGGGAAGAGGAGAGGTAGCAGGAGGGTGTAGGAGGAATGGAGGGAGAGGGGAAACTGGTGGGGTGTAATGTATAAAAGAAGAATAAAAATTAAAAAATGACTGAAAAATAACAACATAATTCAAACATGGGGATGTAAATTCTGTCCTCAGGAAAAAATTCTTCTAGAAAAAAAAAGCAGAAAGACTTTTTCAACTAAATACATGCTGAATAATTCAGTCATTAATAACCTACAAGTGAATGGTCAAGGAAGAGAATTACACCAAAGGTTATCAGGTGAAATCAAGATGAGATTATATCAAGTTTTCAAGAAATTACACAACAACATACAATATACTGAAATAGGTGTGTTGTTACATATAATATAGTATTACATAATTATAAGATTATAATGCTTAAATTGTGGTATCAGTATTACTATATAATTAATAGATTCAAGCATTGCATTTATTATATACTTGCCATATTTTAATGGTTGGTAGCTTAGTACTGCTGACAACAGATTAGGATAAAGTTGACAATTTAAAACTGAGTATATTTATTATGCCACTGTTTTGGAGTTCAGGAATGTAGGCACATTATAGCTGGAGGCCCTGCCCTGGGTTTCACAGGTTGCAATCCAGGTTGCTTTCACAAAAGAATGGGCTTCCGCTCTCAAGCACACTTGTGGAAGAATTTATTTTCTTGTAGCTGTAGATCAGTTGAAGGTCCTGAGTTTTCCTGGTTATTGGTCAGAGACCATCCTCTGCTCTGAGAAGCCATTCATTGTTCCTTGCTATGTGAACTTCCTCATCACATCCGTTTGTCTCAAACCAATAGAAGTAGCTCTTGCTTTAGAATGTGTCTTGTAATGTAAGAAAGTAATCATATTCCATCACCTTTGCCAAATAGAATAACTTAGCCAGGTGTATGGCCTCTGTCAAGTTTGCAAATGCTGTAGACTTCAAAGATCACTAGGTTCTCTTCCTCACAAAAAGAAGGGACAATACAAGTTGAGAATTACTGAGGTGTCTCTGTAGGGTCAGTCTCATTATTATCGCAAGAAACCCACCTGCTTACAAAAATAGAGTGTCTTTAATTTTGCAAAGATTCTTCCATCATTCTAATTAGGTCTCCGTAAACTTCCTGGGGTGCATCTTGTCCGAGGTAAAAATCCATATGATTGTAGTGTGGGATTTCCTTGTAGTAGATAAGGTTGGCAACTTTAGGGAGCAGATTTTTAGTGTCCTTAGCATCTGCCACAACATCCTGTCCTCCACTCCACATCGCTGTTGGTACACGCATCTTAGTGATGTTGTATACAGGAGGTGTAAGCTAAAGGAAGTTGGGGGGGCAAGGAAAAGTGAGAACAGTATTAGATATTGAGCTATTTTTTCAGATTCTAATCTGTTGAACTGAGATTCAGCTAATGACATATAAACACAAAAACATTGTATAGCCAGTTTTCCACTGGAAAAGTATTTTAGAATAACTCCTATAAATAAAAGAGACATGTTCTTACTCTTTCAGAGATTGCAATATTTGTTTGTATATCTTGTTTGCTTTTAGGCCTGTTATGAGGCAATGTATCATGACAGAACCATCCAGCAGAGGAAAGCCTCCCCCATCATGACATAGTCAGGAATCAAAGAAAGTATGTCATGCAACAATGCATTATGAAAATAAAGAATAACCTTTATACTCTTGTCTTCGACTTAAGGCAGATACTTGAGGAAGAGTGTTTCTCTAAAAATCAGAGGTTTCTCTTTCTCATAGAACTTGACCTGAGAGTGTGCACATTTCAAGATAAACATCTCTGTCATATGCAGAAATATGGGCTCAGGGGCTCTTTTGACACTAGTGCATCAGCAGGCTTTTTGGAGAGCACTTACACCAACGGACATTAAAGCAAACACTTGAAGTGTATTTAAAGGGATCAATCTGTACATAGAAATAGTGTGGTATAGGAGTAAACACACGGCAAGCTTTCCCTTACACATTCCTTATTTTGATGATCTAGTACCCACCTTGGCCTAAAAGACCAAGTACCCCAGTTGGTCCTTCTGGGGCCTGAAGACCCACCATACTGACTCAGTAGCATCTGAGCACAGCTATAAAACTGACTTGGACAGTTTCTGCCATATCATTCTCTCTTTAGCTATGCAGAAAATACGGCCTTTCCTTTGGTTTTGAAATGGCAAGAGCTGTGTTGAGATAAAGTCATCTGTGAGCGCTCTTTTGGAAAGAGCCGACAATTGGAAATGGTCTCTGAGCCAAACTGAGAGTAAGCTGCAAAGACAGAGGATGGAGAAAATCTGATGATATTGCAGAAAATCAGGTGTTTTTTTTTTTTTTTCCTAAAAGGGACTTAGTTTCTGCTACTTGCAAGTAAATAATTGACTACTGTTAATCCTCTCTGATTATCCACACTGTAGAGTGAAGTTTGTTCTCCTTCAGTTCAAGAGTTGAATAACTAATCTGCAATGCTAATTAATTAATTAACATAATTAAGCATAATTAAGGTTAAATCGTATTTCAAGCATTTCTTTCCTTCTAACTTTATAGAATAGTTGGTTATAATAATTTACCTCCATCTTTCCCTCCTTCGCTCCTACTCTCCCTTTTTCCTTCTCTCTATCCCTCTACCTTCCTTCATTTCCAAGAACATATACTGAGAAAAGACCACAGGAGCACACATTAAGAAGACAGCTGACTTCAAGCCAGAAAAAGAACCCTCAGTTCAGTCCAGCTTTCAGCTTCCACGGGCCCTTTACCACAAGCATATCACTTCTAGTACTGAGGTAACACAGACAAAGGCAAAGACCCCAAGGGCCCACAGAAACTCTTTTAGCACAGTAGAATTCTGCTTGTGGATGATCATAACAAGGAGAACCTGTGTCTCAAACTCTCTTCCAAAGTGGTACTTAGGCAGAGCTCACTGATACGGCCTTGTGGAATGTTACTTTTGTTGATGGGAGGGAGCATGGGAGTCTGTGCTCTCAGGTATTAAAAGTGTATTATCCCTCTCATCTATTAGTGGGAGCTCGTGGAAAGTGGTAAAGGGAAATTAGCAGTTCTGAGTGAGCAACACAGAATGTAGAGAAGGAAGGGAATGTAGATTTGCATGTCTAGTGTGCAACAGGAAGCAGGGAGGGTGTGTGTGTGTGTGTGTGTGTGTGTGTGGGTGTGGGTGTGGGTGTGTGGGAGAGGGACAGGGAGAGGGAGAGGGAGAGGGAGAGGGAGAGGGAGAGGGAGAGGGAGAGGGAGAGGGAGAGGGAGAGGGAGAGGGAGAGGGAGAGGGAGAGGGAGAGGGAGAGGGAGAGGGAGAGGGAGAGGGAGAGGGAGAGAGATATCCAGAAAGCCTAGCCTAGTGTCCCACATGTAAAGTGTAACTAGGGAAAGAATGAAGCTGGTTTTTCTGATTGTGATTTTCTTGGTAGCAACATACAAAGGACAAATACTCAGCTGCTAAAATAGAGCTCAACAAAGACTGAAGAAAACCAAAGCAACAGGAAGGCATCACGAGACAAAGGCATGCTTTCAGGATCAAGGTCTGCCTGACATCCCTGAAGCTGGAATTCCATTATTCTGGTGACACTGTTACTCTGCTAAGAAGTTAGGCATGGAGAAGATGGCAAATAAAAAAATAAATACTAAGATTCAGCTTTAAATGGTATTTGGTAACTTTTGTCAGGAATTCTTAGTTTATATTTATGTTGACAGTGAGAAATGATAAATTATTTAGACATCATACTTCCTTAGCAATGTAGAATCTCTAGTGATTTATGTCAGTAATTAAAAACCAATACAATTTATGGTGTCATTAAGTGTAGTTGTATATGCAGAGTTCATCTTCTGTTTGAGTTTCCACCAAAAGTTGCAAGCAAGGGACCATATCTGAACCTCACTCACCACACACACATGATTCTCCTTCCATTTGTGAATGCAAAGATGAACTTGATAGCTCTGACCCTGCTTTCATCTGAGACTCCTAGCTTATAAGATGAGATCAGCGTCTATAGTGCTCGTCCTAAAGAAACCATAAACTTGGTAGAGCAAGGAAGGCAGTCAATACCAGAGAGAAACATTGCAGCCTGCTGAAATGTGTGTTTGGTATCTGTTCCTGCACCAAACCTGTGCAGATTCCACTATTGCACTTTGGGAGGATAGCCAGATTTTTCAAAACATTAAAAATATTAATTTCTCTTTTTGTACTATTTATTCTTTGCAGTTTTGAACAGATGATGACAATGTTTTATGTTTTAGCTCAGTTGGACATTAGGCAGTCAGAACAATGATTATGTTGTCTAGCATAGTTGGAAAAAAGTAACAGTAACCAAGAGCATGCACACGTTTTAGTGTAAGATACTCACAAAATTCATCATTTTAATAGACGATGTCAAGAAATATTTTAATATTATATTACCCATTTGATAGAGCCAGTTCTCCTTAAAGATGGTATTTTCTGACTGATTCATCTTAAAATCCATATCTTGGGGTTTTAAAAATAATGAAGGACATCATGAGGAACTGTTACACCACTGCTAATTTTATTAGATAAAGACCTATTTTAGAAATGGGGGTCATGTTTTTAAATTCTGTCTTTAAAACAGTATTAATGAAGTATGAAGAGTACTTGTTTTGTTTTGCTTTCCTGTAAAGGAATGAGTAGTGAAAGAAAAATAGAGAAAAACATTTGAGATCCAGAATTTTGTGGGCCATTGTCTTGTTATTTGGCAATGTCCTTCCTTAAGTCTCTAGTGAAATGAGGGCAATAAGTTCACCTCAAGTGACCATTGTGAGGATGAGAAACAATGGCCCAGCTCAGGGTAAAACCCAGGAAGCACCATGTGCTAGGAGCAATGAGCAGTGGTCGTCAAAGCAAACGGGAAACAGCACATAAATATCGGAGTGGAAGCTGTTCTCACGGGTCCAATGCCACATGCCAAACTGGCTGTGACCAGGATCAGTAGTGTTTACCTGGTTGAAGTGCATCATGTTCTGGTCAGGATTGCCCCAGTCAAAAGCTTGGAGTTGACCAGAATTGACAGCCTAAGATAAACAAACACATAAAATGACATAAGAAAACAATGTCCATTTAAAATTAGTGAGCAAGAAACACAGAGAGAAAGTTGATGTTAGAACATTAGAACATCTAATGTTCATTAGAGCATTAATCAAATAATAAAAGTACTGCTTCATGGAAACTGTAAACCTTTTATGCTCTGTCCCACATATATCTTTTGAATGAAAATCTGCAGATAACAATACTATCAAAAGCTACATTACACATTGGATTTCAGGAATTTCTATCTGCTTATGTTTATAGAAAATTTGGGCATAATTTCCATCACTACAAATGTGTATGGCTGTTATTAAAAAATTTGTCACTTTACTATCTATCAGCAAGTGCCCTTAAGCTATTATGAATGTATTTACTATTATTAAATGTGTTTGTCATTATTAGGAGAATATTCAGCAAATGTTGATTGCTTGCCACTTCTGAGCAGGATGCAGCCATGTGCCCTGCTGTAAGATCTGTGAGCTAAGCTTTGGAAACAGTGGGAATATACCTTGGCATTCAGACTTCAAATGTATGAGTAGAAGTATTCAGACACCTACAGTTTCCTTGATTCTGTTATTTGCCACCTGTCATCTCTGTTGAATTAAGGAGGCAGATAAATTCAGATTTATATGTCGCACTTAATTTAATTATCTTCAGAAGAATTTCTCTTCCTTATAGTTTTAATTCTTTTAATTTATAATATTTTTACTTCCATAACATATATGTATGTATACATATTTATATGTATAATAATATGAATGCATACATTGCTATAAATGTAACATATATAGTTATGGGAGATATATACATGTATATATGCATGTATAAATTTTTATTTTATATGAGTGTGTTATAAAACTCTGTCTTGAAAAACAAAAAACAAAATTTTCACACATTTTTTTAAAAGATTTATTTATTTATTATGTATACAGCGTTTTACCTGCATGTATCCTGCATGACAGAAGAGGGCACCAGCTCTCATTATAGATGGTTGTGAGCCACCATGTGGTTGCTGGGAATTGAACACAGAACCTCCAGAAGAGTGGACAGTGTTTTTCAACTCTGAGCCATTTTTCCAGCCCAATTTCCACACATTTTAAGCAGTATGAAGCAACAGAGTGTTTTTTTATTTATTTATCTAGACTCTGGAGTCTAGGGTCTAATACGACAGCTTTATTCCCAGGCTTGAATGATGACCCAGTCTCCTATGCAGGGCAAGATATCCATGCACTGTGAATGAAGGCAGCATCTGCCTGTTCTGAAAGATGAACTAGGAAGCCGTGTATAAGCCTCAGTCCCTGGCAATGCACAACAGAGCACCTTATACTGAGTCACTACCAATCAAGTATGTTTTGTGTAAAATGCTTGAGACCAGCTATGCTCTTGATTTCAGAAGTTTTAAAAATACGTAGTTTTTAAATTCTGGAATATCTGTATGATTTTTTTAAATCATTGGAACATGCCTAATCTGAAAACTCCCAATCCAACTTGCCCCAAAATCTAAGATTTTTCAGTGTAAGTGATGGATTAGACATATTCAACTAGAGCTATAGAGAGAGGAGCAACATCACCCTTGCTTTTGCTGTCCAGATGCATTGGAAACAAATGTTTTATCCCTGTCATTCCTTATTTTTGTAAAAGGCAAGAGTCTCCGCAGATGCATAAGGCGTCAGCTGCAATATCTGTAGAATGGGCCTTAATGGAAATATTTTCCTAAGAGTCCAGCAAGATGAAGGAAATCATATACGAAGAGGAAGAAGAGTAAGCCGTAGGAGAACGGTGAACTTGTATTTGCATTTCTGAGGAAGACAGGGCCACTATAGATTGGGCCCATGTCCTCACCAGAAGCAGGCTCTGTGCTTAGAGCAGCCTTCACTCATAGGAACACAAAGTCTATCTCCACGTACTTTGCAGAAATCTCCAGAATTTTTCATACTCTCTGCAACTAATTCCCATTTTCACCTTTAAAGTGGGTCATAGATATTAGTATATATATTGAAATGCAAATTACTCTCTCATTTACTCTCATACACAGATAAATGGGATTATGCTAATTTTAACTCATTAAAAGGATAGGACTGAAATTATTGATAAAGAATAAAATTACTGACAAAGACAGCATTACACAAAGAATTAATATACACTCATACACGTCTTAGCTCAGAAAGTTTTGCAATGTAATTGAACTCAGCTTATCTTGAACTTACCTGATATGGAGTAATCTTATCAAACGAAATTGTCATCATGAGCAAACCCACAAACTATTCATATATTTTAATCCCTCCCTAGAATTTCCTTTGTTCAGAACAAATCATTCTTTCTGTACTCTGAAATGCCCCATGGGCTAACTGGAGGATGAACAGGTCTTTCTGGAATAGTTTGCATTGATTTACATACAGTTGTATCAAACCTAATGATTTCCCAGAAGAAGAAATAAAAGCCTTCCCCAAACAGGCTAAATGAGGAACTCAAGGACAGGAACTCAGTCATACTATGTGGAAATCAGGCGCTAAACCCAGGCACTAAAGACTAGGAGGATAGATTGGGAACACAGGTAATCAAAAGGAAGAAGTTGGTGCTGATTCTAGAAGCATCACCATGCTAGGTAGGTACATGAAGGACCTACGTGGAGCTCTCTCATATAGTTCTGCATGGAACTACACCTCAAGGATTTTGTAGATATTTGGGTATGGAGAGAGAGTGGGGAGAGAGGAAGGGGTAGAGAAGGAGAGAGAAGGGGGAGGGAGAGGAGGAGAGGAGGGAGAGAGAGAGACAGAGTCAGAGAGAGACAGAGAGAGGAGAGAGAGAGAGAGAGAGAGAGAGAGAGAGAGAGAGAGAGAGAGAGAGAACATGTACCTGTGCCCAGTGCAGCATGTTCTGAACAGATGTTCCTGCAGTACTCTGCGCCATATAAACATCCAAGCGACTCTGTAAAGAGATCATCGTTCATCTTGAGGACACTCATAACACACGCAAAGATAACAATTATTATCCTTAGGGAAAACACACACTGTATCTCTGTGGAAATACTAACCAAAGATGCCCATCATTAAGAATACTCCCCTCTGTGGCTTGTTTCTGTCCTGGATAATGGTTCCCTTCAGTCCGCAGAGGGTATCTAACTGCTTGAATGCAGAAGGCCATGTAGCCTTTCTTTTTGGACTCATCTCACACAGACAAGGCATTAAAAACTTCAATGGACCTCTTCTTTACTTTGTATATATGAAAGGACACTGAAATAAAGCTTTGAGGAGCTGGAGAGATGATGGTTCAGTGGTTAAGAGCATTGACTGCTCTTGCAGAGGATGTAGGTTCAATTCCCAGCACCCAAATGTCAGCTCACAACTGTGTGTAATGCCAGTCCCAGGGCATTTGGGATTTGATGACCTCTTCTACCCTTTGCAAATAAAACATGCACAGGGTACCAAACATACACCTAAAATGAAAACAAATACATATGAAAAATAAAAAGAAAGTGAAAGCTTTGCTCACAGCTTTCACAAAATGTTTGCCAAACATTTTGGCAACAGATCTACATGTTCCAAGTCATTACTAGGTTTTAAAAATGTATCAAATATTCTGTGAAGCCTTTGAATGTAGGATGAAAGTCCTATAAATGTAGTTAGATTTATTCTGGATAAGATTCTTTCACACTTTGAATTCATTTTTAAATACAATAATTATTTTTCTACCAACTTTGACAGTTTTCAAAAATACATCTATTTATGATTAACCCAAGACTACTGAAAAAAGCCAAAATCATAAATTAAGTTCAGAACATTGGTATTATTAGTAATAGTTAATATTTAAAAGTTCCACAAAAGCTTCTGTGCACTTCTGGTTATGTGTTGCTCTGTTCTTCCTGATGTTATAATATCCTATAATCTAATCCTTAGCTGACAGTCAAAAAGGGATATGGCCAATGAGGTCTTCTATAGTCAAGGGTATTGACTTACTAAGTCTTTATCAGATACTTGGGCTAACTTGCTTAGTTCAGCATCTTACATGACATTCCTAGATCCCCATGATAGCAAACACAGTTTCACTGGAGAATATGGAAAGGCAGTGGTTCAGGTACGCTAAAGCCTTGAGCCTGGCCATCAGCACTGTAATCCCAAATACCCAGTAGGCTGAGACAGGCCTATAATGAATTCAAGGCTCATTTGGGCTACATAGTGAGTTCAAAGCCAGTCTGGGCAACTTAGAGAGAACCTCAGATCTACAAAATAGAAGAGAGCAGGTTCTTGGCAAAAGTTTCTGAAACAATTGGAGACCATCTTCTGCTGTGTGCTACCTCTGGTTTCAAACATAGCCCATGTCTAGCTGGGATGTGTGGAGTCACTTCTGAAATTTCACTTCTTTGTCCATCAAGTTAGCTACTTATATTTTAAAAGGAGAGAAGACCAGTTGTGCTAGAAGAAAGGAAGAGAACCCCAGTATCCACCCATCTCAGGACCCTTGTGTGCTAGGTTTATAGCTGTTACAATTAGTTGGGTGGTGATTCACAGGATAAGAATTTCCAAATTGCTCATGGATGTCGAATATTTATTAAAAAAATACAAAAGGCAGATTCTAGAATCACTCCCTAAGATTCCACTTTAGTAGGTCAGAAATAATCATTATTCTAATGAAAATAATCAGATATTTTTATTGGTGTAATTTTAGCCATAACAAGAATTTGAAGCTATGTCAGTAAGGCTTTTTTTCCAGCTGTTTTTTTATACGACAGTCAATTCTCAACCCTAATTGGAGCCAAGATGATAGTAATTACATTTCAAAAGACAAAACAGAAGTCATATAATGTGGTTTGGATAAAATCCAAAGTGAACTCTCAACCCCTTTGCAACAAAATCTTTGGTTTTCAGGAAGTTATTATACTTACCATGTTTAAGTTTTGGGGATCAAATCCGCTTAGAGAAAACAGGAAGTTGCTGCATATCTGACGGAATAACTTCCGGTTGCACACTTTGGTAGCAATGAATTGTTCAAGCCACGTGTGAGTGGAGAACATTTTGTCACCAAACAATACCTGAAAGATGGGCGTAGAACATCACTAACTGTCATAGCTAATGGATGTCAGGAGCAGAGAACATTTTTCAGTCCAAGCAAGGACTACACGGGAAGAAACAGTACTGGTCCTGTGTGAAACCACAAGGGTTGTGAAAATTTATCTTTGTAGTATTCCTAACTTCTCTGAAACTTTTCATAAGACTCATTCATTTGGATGTTTTGGGAATGTTTCCATAGAGGATAGCCTGCATGGAGATTGTTAAAACATTTCTACATGGTTCTAGATTCTCCTTCTTATAACTTGAGAAGAATTTAGTTCCCATTTGTCTAAATTTTTGTGGCTGTAAATTAGGAAATTCACATCTCCTAAGCAGAATCATTGTGAAGGTGATAGCTTATATTTGACTATCTAATGAAGTTCTTAGAACCTAGTAAATAGTTTCAGAACAGTAAGTTTGTCCTAAGCGGCAACTGAAACACGTAATCATATTTTCCTTTCTTGATCTTTTAATGCTTTCCCAGAAACAAAAGCTTCACCCTAAGCACAGCATCCCTACTGATAAAATTTCAGGCAAGGACACAAGTATGTTGAATACACCTTGGGAATTCCAAAATTCTATCACAACACAACACAAGAAAACATTGAATCCACACGTATATTAATCAAATCTTACTTTAATTTCATCAGAGCGAATTTCATATTATTAGGGAAATAAGTTATAGGGGAGGTGAAAGAACAATTTTATTTCCTAAAAGATTTAGAAACAACCAGTTACTATAAGAACTGTCACAGATTTCCTCTGGAATCCTTTGTTAGCTGATTGTTATGACAACAATTGAACAAAAAGAATGCATGGTTATTTTTATTGCAGTAATACACTATAAAGTTTTATCATTTCTTTGGTAAACTAGAGCCAGTAAATTCCTATGTGGCATAACTACTTCAGTTCTGTGTTCACAGGTCCTGGTTTTGTATTATAGAAATTTCTGTTTAGTAAAACATTTACTAGTTTATGAAACTGTGACAGAATATATATATATGTATATATATGAATATATATATGAATGACATATATATATATTTGTGAATATATATATATATGAATATATATTCATATATATATATATGAATGACACCATAATCTAATTAATAAAGTTTTCTACCAAAGATGAAAAAATAGAGAAAAGGAAAAAGAGAAGTAGAGGGGAGAGAGGGAGAGAGAAAGTGTAACAAGATGTGGGGTAAGTAGGAAGAAAAGGAAGAAGGTAAGGCAGGAGAAGACTGGCATTCAATTAAGTTCAAGCTTCTCACTTCTGCAGGTCAGAAGGCAATAATAGGCCATTGCAAAAGTCATCTAATTCATTCTGGCCCGTTCTTCATTTTGCCCTAATTACTACACAATCCTAACAACCACTACTCTCCAAACTGTAGCTCTGTGTAACTGTCTCCTTCATAATTTAATAATCGTGGCAATATGCATTTACACTGTGAACTTAGGCTTAAAAAGAACACTGATACCTATTCAGTGTTCTGTGTGTGAAAACCTGGATTCCCACAGGAATAAGTGAATCAACTGCAAAGCATATCTAATCTGATTAACTGCATGCTTTTATTCTCTGTTTATCAATATTATTTGCTTCCATACATGGAAAAATGCACATGACATGAAACAGCCAGCATGTTAATGCAGTCAACTACAAAATTACATGATAAAAGAGGCCATCTTTAGCTCATGGGCCCTGGCTCTTTGTTCTGATAGTCTGTTTTCCCAAATGCAGGGAGAAACAGCATGGGGTTCCCATCTTCACTCCACTCCTGTGGCCATCACTGTGCATTACCCAAGGGCAAAGAATCACTCCTTCAACCTGGCCTGAAGGAGAGTGTAGTGTAGTATTTCTCAAGTCCAGGGATCATTTAAAGAGGGACACATTACTGTGCACAAGCAATCAGCTCGATCCTGGAGAGGGCGTATTTGTCACATGGTAATAATGACAATTAGTGACGATGGTTCCTACAAGAATCTTTGCACCTTTGTGAGAACTGAGTCATTTTTGTTTTGTTGAAAAAAAATGACAACACTCCATATTGTGGCTGTGGGCAAAACAGATCTGATGCTTCTATGTGTCATGTCAACGACTATACCAGCTTGACAAATGCTACCCACTCTATTAATGTGAACATATGTCTTGCCTAACAGAACATTGGTTGCATTACTTCTCCAACTGTCTACTCGGCTGGGCAACTATTTAAGCCTTTTTTTTTTCTGATCAACATTGAAAAGTTATGAAGGTACATTTGATAAAGTATGCCTATGATCCCTGCACCTGTGAAGCAGAGCCTGGAGGATTGCTATAAATCAGATGCCTGATTTATATAGCAAGTTTCAAGCTAGACAGGTTCAAACAAAACACCTACCATCTAAACAGCAGAGAAACCATTGCATATAATCAAAATCATTACTTTATTTTAGTTGCATAATAATAATAATAGCAATAATAACAATAATAATATTGAAGCTTAGTTCTAGCACCCATTCACAGAATTTGAGAAAGGTTGCTCTGCTTATCTGAGTCCTAAGCTTTTATTTTTAAGAAAGAAAAATAACAATTGAGTAAATCAGAGAAAGTTAAAAGAGAAAAGGTTCAGAGTAAATTGCGGATTAAAAGGAAAGTAGAGAGACAACAATACAAAGAAATCGATGCCCAGAGGCTGGGTGGAGAGTGAAGGGAACAAGAGTAAACCAACACCTAGTGCTCTGCACTGAACTCTAAGCTTGATTAACATATTAACAATCTTATGCAATGTGTGTTGCACATGGAGCAACAGTAAACAAATGTCAAGTGCTCTGTATTGAGCATTTTAATTGATTAATATATTAACAATCTTATGCAATGTGTGTTGCACGTGTTATTGACCAGGAATGATGCTTACCCATATTATCTCAATGAATGTTGCAGTGTGGCAAATTCTATATAAATTTGAAAAGCACAGTTTAGGAATATTGAATTGCTTACCCACAGTCATAAATGCATGAGGCAGATACACAACAAGAGCCTAATTCTATGTGACTCTAGTCCTTAGACCTGTCCTCAAGTGGATTGACTCAATTTAGTAAGAACAATGGACCGATTCCAAGAACAAGACTGACAATGAGAAATCAGTGTGTAGAACATTTTTCAGAACAGATCATTATGGTAAAACCTCTATGAATCTTTAAAAATTAAAAATCATGGGCTAGAGAGGTGGCTTGGTGCTTATGAGCAGACTGCTCCTTTAAAGCATCTACGTTTGTTTCCCAGCACAAATGACTCTGAATAACTAGATGCCTGACACTTGTACCCTAGAAGAAATGAGTGAGTTCATTGATGCACATGCCTAGTCAATATAGAATAATAAATAGACATCTGAATGGATTAGTAAAAGCTAATAATAGTGAACTGATAAAAAACAGTCTTTCTTCAAAGAAAAGTTCATGGCCAGTGTATC
This sequence comes from Apodemus sylvaticus, assembly GCF_947179515.1. Lineage (NCBI taxonomy): Eukaryota > Metazoa > Chordata > Mammalia > Rodentia > Muridae > Apodemus > Apodemus sylvaticus. The sequence goes on from NC_067472.1 coordinate 28,141,347, forward strand.
ATTGTTGAATACTTCCAAAAATCTATAGAAGAGTTAATACCAAAATTTCTAGAAGCATTCAAATTGAAAAGGAGGTATTCCAAATTCATTCTATGAAGGCAAAATGATCATGATATTCAGGCAAGGAAACAACAAAATCATAAAATTACAGAAAAATATCCCTGATGAAAAGATGGAAATATGCTTTATGCTTTAATGCAGAAGTTAGGAAACCAAATACAACACATGGAAAAGTTAAATTATTCCAATCAACTGGAATTAATCAAATATTAGCATGAGACAAATTTGCAAATGAAAAAACATGATATGACAGACCATCAGGATGAAAGACAGCAGCAGCAGCAACAGCAACAGGGGAAAAAAAAACACCAAATAACATATTATTGGTCTGGTGAGGTGTCTCAGCAGGCAAAGGCATGCTGATCTGAATTTGATCCCTAGAATACATGTCATTTTTGTGGAAGAGAACCAGTACCACAAAATTGTGTACAAGCCAACTCACACGCAGTTCATGTCATGCAGCCCCTTCCAATAATAAATTACAAAAGCAGGTTATCACCTCAATAGATCCAGAAAGTTTTGGAAACACTTGCACATTAGTTCATGATAGAAACCATTCATAAATTAGCATGAAAGGACTGTATATCCAGCATAATCAGATCCTTACATAATAATCCCACAGCTAGCATCATCACAAACGAGGAAACCTGCATGCTCTCTAGGATCAGGAACAAGATGATTGATTGTCCATTGTCATCGTGATATAAACCAGGAGTAAAAGTCCTCAATAGAGCAATAAGGCGGGGCAAAAATCAAAGGGCATCATCTATCTACTTATTATCCACCTCTATTTGTTGAGAAAGGACTTTGATACATAGATCAACCTGAACACAAATTCATTCTGTAGTCAAGGTTGGACTTACATTTACCAACCCCGCTCCCTCAGACTCCTGACTCCTGGGATTATAAACATGTGCTATCCCATCTGATCTAATTTTCAAAGAGGAAATTCAAGTTGTCATCATTGGCATATGGTATGGTCATATGCATAGAAATCCCTGCAGATTACCACAAAACTATTAGAATAAATGAATTTGACAAAGTTGTAGGACATAAAATCTGTATGTGGACATTAGTAGCTTCTCTTTATTTCAATGGAAAATTATTCTGAAAAGGAAATAAAGAAAGCATTCTCATTTAGGATAACTATAAAAATTAAAAAAAGCAGAATAAACTAACTAGCAAAGAAAACTTTCTACAATGAGAAATCTAAAGTGTATAAAAACTATACATGCCATTTGTACATATTAAAAGACCTCCAAAAGTAAATCGAAATGCAATTGCAATCAAAATAACCACCCAATTTTTGTAGGATAAGAGAAATATCCTAAAATTCATAAGGAAACCTAAACAGTTAAACATCTAGAACAATAGTGAGAGGAAAACAAAGGTGGAGCATACTTTTGTGTGATATAATACAAAGCTACATGGACAGAGATGTCATGGCACTGACATAACAAACACACAGGCCAACGGAAGAGAATCTGGAGAACCTAGAAATAATGCCACATGTGACAGCCATATGGCCTAGAAACTCTCACTGGGGAAGAGCAGTTTCTTCTGTATGTCATTCTGCAAAGACTGAATGTGCACATTCAGGAACTTGAAGCTAGTCCTCTTACTGTGCAGAAAAATAAACTGAACACAGATAAAGTTTGCATGTGAAACCTGAAACTTAGAAGAAAGTGTAGGAAAAGTGTTTTGGGAAGTTGGAATTATCAAGGGATTTAAAAATAATATCCCCCACATCTTTGGCAACTGTGGTGGTTTGAATACACTTGGACCAGAGAGTGACCCTATTTGGAGGTGTGGCCTTGTTGAAGTAGGTGTGGCCTATGTGAAGATAGTTTGTTGCTGTGGGCATAGTCTTTAAGACCCTGGTCCTGGAATCTAGTCTTCTTCTGTCTGCCTTTGGATGGAGGTATAGAATTCTCAGCCCCTCCAGCCCCACATTTGCCTGGATGCTGCCATGTTGCAGTCTTGAAGATAATGGATTGAACCTCTGAACCTATAGGCCAGAATTGCCTTGGTCATGGTGTCTGTTCACAGCAGTAAAACCCTGACTAATACACAAACAAAACCAAAAGTAGTCAAATAGGATTTTATAAAACTAGGAGGCTTCTGAATAGCAAAGGAAACAACAAATGGCCACATGGAAAGGGAGAAAATATTTGTAAATTACACATCCGATGTTATTGGCATTCAAAATATTCCAGAGATTCAACTAAGTGACATAAAAATGTGATTAAATGGGGGAGAGAATTAAAGACATGTTTCTCAAAAGAAGATGTGTAGGCAGTCTTCAAGTATGTGTGAAATACTCGGCCATGAGCATCAAAACACATCTTAAAACACAGGAAGTTACTTCATTGTAGTTAGAATATCTTTTATCAAAAATACTGCAGATGACAGGTACTGAAGATGTGGGGAAAGGGAAATGAAGTTGGAACCGGAATAAGATTCCTCAGATATATCAAGTCGGGTCTAACTTTAGCTGTGATTGGGAGGTGAAGCTGGAGAGATGTTCTAGAGACAGAGATAAAGATCCTAGAACAGGAGGCATCAGGACAAGTTCCCTGAGCTCACTGATAAAACAGGTCATCAGCAAACCTCCATGGAACCTTGACCACCGTTTACATCACTAACTGATTTAAAGATGCCACATGTCTTCTCTTGGTGTCTTTGGAAATGGAGATTTAGAGTTCCTCCCGCTTTAGAGGAATTCACATACCTTGACAGCTTTCCTGGAAAGGGTGGTTAATTTTTTCATTGGGCTCCGAGTGTATTTTACTGTGGCCACTGGAGCTAGTGCGAAGAACAGCCTAATCTTTTTAGCCAGCTCTGGATTTGTAGAGAATGCAATGAATGCTGCAGGGAAAGAAGACATTAACTCACACAAACTTCCAGTTATCTCATCACTGCAAATCCTTATGAAGGTAGCTATATCGAAAACAAAACAAACTGTGAGGACTATTTGTGGGGAGGAATTTCTAAATTTCTCAAGGGTACAACTGGCTCTCTCTTGTGTTCTTGTAGGGAGGTTCAGCGACATTCTGTGGAGCATGTATATTAAATGCAAGGGACCACAGTGGCTTTAACCTTGGTGTAATATAAAACCAACCTATCATTTTGACTTCTAACTCAATAGATGAGAACGTTACCTCCTTTTATGAATCAGAGTTTCTTAAATATGTAAGGAAGCAATCTATAGAGAATGACTATTCTATGTGTATATGAGATTACTTATGCATGATATATGTATATTGTTTCATATATGTTAAAATATTATGCAGAAAATATATAAAAAGAAACTTAAAGTGCTACTTAGAATTTTTACCCTTAGGGAAAAAAAATTCTGATTATGATAATTGAAGAACTATGGATATTGTAGTCTCAGATATTTGCATTTTTCAACTGGATGAAAGCACTGAGAGGCCCAAGATGCTTTGTGGCTCTGTCATCATGCTCTCTAGCTTGACTCAGGGCCCTGCTAGCAAGGAGAGATGGCTCAGTGGTTAATGAAAAGAAATGAAAAGGGAGACATAACAATGGAAACCAAGGAAATTAAAAAAAAACCAACAGATCCTACTTACAAAAGCCTATATGCAACAAAACTGGAAAATTTGGATGAAATGGACATTTTTATAGACAGATGCCAGGTGCCAAAGTTAAATCAGGATCAGATAAACCATCTAAACAGTCATTAAAAGTCTCCCATAAAAAAAAAAAAAATCCCAGGACCAGATGGTTTTAGTGCAGAATTCTATCAGACCTTCAAAGACCTAATACCAATACTCTACAAACTATTCCACAAAATAGAAACAGAAAGAACACTATCCAATTCATTCTATAAAACCACCATTATACTTGTACCTAAACCACACAAAGGCCCAACAAAGAAAGAGAACTTCAGACTAATTTCCTTTGATAATATCGATATAAAAATACTCAATAATATTCTTGCAAACCAAATCCAAGAACACATGAAAACGATACAGAGGCAGATGCTTTCAGCCAACCATTGGACTGAGCATAGGGTCCCCAATGGAGGAGTTAGAGAAAGAACTGAAGTAGCTGAAGGGGTTTGCAACCCCATAGGAAGAACAACAATATCAACCAACAGACACCCTAGAGCTTCCAGGGACTAAAACACCAACCAAGGAGTACATATGGAGGGACCCATGGCTCTAGCTGCATATCTAACAGAGGATGGCCTTGTCGGGCATCAGTGGGAGGAGAGGCCCTTGGTCCTCACTTGAAGACCCAATGTAGGGGAATGCGAGAGTGGTGAGGTGAGACTGGGTGGGTGGATGAGGAACACCCTCATGGAAGGAGGAGGAAGGAAGATGGAAGAGGGGGTGTTGGGGGGAACTGGGCAAGGGGATATCATTTGAAATGTAAAAAAAGAAAATATACAATAAAAAAATTTCTTAAAAAAGAAAAGCCTCATTGATTGTAGCATATAATCAGTTTCATAATTCCATGGTTTTTCTTCAGTGTCCTTTTTTAAAAAAAAGATTTATCTAGTATATATTTATTAGTATATATTATTTATTAGTATATATTATTCTACATGCATGTATGCCTGCATACCAGAAGAGGGCACCAGATCTCATTATAGATGTTTATGAGCCACCAGGTGGTTTCTGGGAATTGAACTCAGGACCTCTGGAAGAGCAGCCAATGCTCTCAACCTCTGAATCGTCCATCTCTCTAGCCCCAATGCCCTTCTCTTGACTGCGAGAAATTCAAGGGAAAATTGTTTATCTTTGTTTCCTGAGAAAATAGCCTGGTGTCTCAACATTTGATGAGAGCAAAAACTAAGTTCTATGCACCTCTGAATTCAGTGTTGGGGACGAAGTTCTCATAGTCATTCTTGCTTCTTTTACCCTTTAGAACCTACCTAGAGGAAATAGTTTTTCAAAGTGAAAAGAAACTAAAGACTATACAGAAAACCAACCAACCAACCACCTGACCCTTTCCACAAACACTGAAGAAAATACTTGACATTGTCTAATTTCATCCAGCCCAAACACACCTATGGTGGTACCCTGGGAGTGGCCCACATAGAAAAGTTGCTTCTGTCCACTTTTCTCTAAGATCAGATTGATTGTAGCTGGAAGATCATATTTAGCCATCTCATCCAAGCTGCCGAGAAAAAGGAATGATGAAATTAGGAACGAGGATCTGTGATTGTTAAACCCGTAGTGTTTGCAAACAGCCCTTGCAGAGTTGATACTCAGATTTGGCTCCATCTAAGGGAGAGTGACTACGTTGTGTATCTGAACAGCTTCCGTGTTGCCATCTTCCTTGTCCGGGAACTGGAATTTAAAAGAATCTGATGGAAAGCCTACTGATAATTTTTCTGAGGCTAAGTCATGTTTCATGTATCCCAGAGATTTAGGAAATATTAGCTTGAGTTCCAGAAAGAACACAGAAAGGAGGCTGTGGAGCCAGTGGCCCTAGCGATCTCAGTGGTTCTTAGTTCCGAGGAAGAGCAAGCCTCACCCCTGTGAAAAAGCGTGTCAGGCTTCTCTCTGCTACTTAGACACATTTCGATCAGGACAGACAGATACAACCTCTGACCCCACCTCACCTCACCCCAGTCAGCCACACCAGGAAGGAAAGAAGACTTTAAAAACAAGCAGTAACTAGAGTTTCTTCTGAGATGGAGGAAAGTCTGGATGGGGAGGAAATTCTAGTTTGCTTCTTGCATATTCTATCGGGTGCATTTGGAGAGAGAAAGGAAACCAGGAAGTGTTTGCTCTTGTGAGTCACAAAGAGGCTTCTCTTACCTGAAGGCCCAATATTGCCGTGACTTGGGTGACAGTCTCAAGTGTTTCCTAGACCAGGTGTTTCCTCTGCTGTTCCCCAACCACACGTCATAGCCACTATCGGCCAGAAGAAAAGCCAAGCTGTTGTTGGGCAGGTTGCAAATCCAGTTATTGGCAGATGCAACTAAGCCATGCTGCAGATACACAACTGCTTTCGGAACTGGAAAACACAGACAACAAAGGTTTCCTCCCCGATCCCTCACAGCCTTCCTGCAAACTCTGCTTTCTGACATTCCCACATAAGCAAAGTTAAAAGATGAGATTTTGCACCGGGTAAACCTAATCTTTAGGGATCCAGTCTTTGAGAGACGCTTTACCTGGGACGCATAATTATGCCCTACTTTCTTCATTTATAAGATGAAGAGTCTGTATAGTGTATTATGTCACATAGGGGTTTGTCAGAGCTAGCTTTTTCTGGTTCAAAATCTATCTTGCTATGTATGTATATATGAGCTTCCTATAATTTATATAGTGGTAAATAATAGCAAATGCTCACTCATAGGGAAGGTTTAAGAATTCAATTAAAAATAAAACATATAAAAAACTTTACAGCAAAGTAAATGTTAACTCTACTACTGTTTTCATTCATATTATTTTATTTCTCAAGAAGCATCTTATTGGAGGCTGCAGAGGTGTTTTGGATTTAGAGCACAGGTGGCTTTTGCAGAGGAGCCAGGGCTGGATTCCCAGCATGTACAAAGGCAGATCCCAAACACGTGTAACACTGTGACCAGGGGATCTGACACCATCTTCTGGCCTCTAGAAGCAACAGACATACACATGGTTTATGGACATATATGCAGGCGAAATATTAATATATAAAAATTAAATTAAAATAAACAACTTTAATTTATGTGGATTTGAATACGATTAAAGGTAAGAAATTTTTCAGGACTGACAGATTTGGAAGGCAAACTGAAAGATTTTGAGGACTGGCAGCATTTAGTATACCAGTAAAAGGACCATGTCAAGGATGACTTTTGGGTTTCTAAACTATGGAGGTACTATTGCAATGAGATCGTATTTTCTTTTATTTTGCTATTTTGTTGGGTTTTTTGTTGTTGTTGTTGTTCTTGGAGGGACAAAGACATAGAAGAAAAGAAAGTCCAAATAGGCAGAACATATAAAACTGGAAAAAGCCTTTTTTAAAAAAGAAAATTATATACTTTTTAAGAGTATATAAATTAAATAGAGGTGAGGCTGCATCTCTGACAAAAGGACCATGAGCTATCTTGGGCAAAGGCATCCTGCTGCTGCCAGGATGGCTAGACATTTCAGTCATTTTGATTTCAAAGCAAAATAAATCATACTTGTTTTTCTTGAACATCCTTTCCCATGAGGAATCCGGTAAATTCCAAGGATATAACCATCCTCTGTTATGACATCATATTTTTCATAAGGATAGCCCCAGTAAGAAATGATTTCACTCTGAAAAACACATACCTACAATTCAGTTTCCTGTTTGTGTATATGCTGCACTATAATCCTTTCAGTAATGTATGCATTAGGCAACAGCATATAACAGGAGAAATTAATGAGGGAAACCACAAGAGATTGCAAAGGTTATTGTGTCTAATAATAAGTGAGTTCCTACAAAGTCGACTCCAAAGGGATATAAAAGGAAGTGGTTATTAGAATCTGGGAAGGGAAAGGAGAGGATCACATCAAGGGAGATAGATGACTAAGTTAACTTTACAAGAATAGAGCAAGGGCAATTGCAAAATAAAAGCGAACAAGAACTCTTGCATATCTTGTTCTTCTCATATATATATATATACATACATACACATATATATGTATACGTGTATGTATATATATGTATATGTGTGTATGTATATATGCATATGTGTATATGTACATATGTATATATGTGCATGTATATATGTGCATATGTGTGTATGTATATATATGTGCATATGTGTATATGTACATATGTGCATATGTGTGTATATATATGTGCGTATGTGTGTATGTATATATATATATGTGCATATGTGTGTATGTATATATATGTGCATATGTGTGTATGTATATATGTGCATATGTGTGTATATATATGTGCATATGTGTGTATGTATATATATGTACATATGTGTATATATATATGTGCATATGTGTGTATGTATATATGTGCATATGTGTGTACATATATGTGCATATGTGTGTATATATATGTGCATATGTGTGTATGTATATATATATGTGCATATGTGTGTATGTATATATATATGTGCACATGTGTGTATGTATATATATGTGCATATGTGTGTATGTATATATATGTGCACATGTGTGTATGCATATATATGTGCATATGTGTGTATGTATATATATATGTGCACATGTGTGTATGTATATATATGTGCATATGTGTGTATGTATATATATGTGCATATGTGTATGTATATAATTATATATGCATATGTGTATATGTACATATGTACACACACATACACACACACACACATATATATATAATGTGTGATGGAGCTTTAGATATAGTCCTTATAGGCCAGCCCTTTGGATGGAAAGAAAATCATAAAGGAATACAACATGAGTTAGAAGGCCATCAGAAACTTCCCTATCTACAGACATTCATGGAAGTAGAAACAAATGTTACAGGATATAAGCTTGCTCTACTTCACCAATCCTGTGAAGAAATCTTTGTGATAGAATTGTAAATATTTTAGAATTGAGAATACTGAAGATCAGCAGAATTAATAATTCATCAAAGATAATACATTAGGATGAGGTAAATAATTTATTAATGAGACAGTAAGGTTACCTGCACAGTCTATACCATTATCACAAGGTTACACATTTGCCCATGTGAGGCACACATTATATGCTTGAGTTACACTGTTACACAGAATAGTGTTAAGAGCCTAGACTCTAAAGACAGACTGTATGGCATGATGCATCTGGTGTTCTATTTATTAATCCACTATCACAAAGCACAGAGTGGACTTGTATCATTTACCTTTCCTAGATAGCAAAAAGTCCACTGATGGTTTAAAATTATGTGGACATAAGCCAAATCTGGCTTATTAAACCTTCAAAGTACACTGACGTAGCTCACAAGACCATGAAGATGCATTACACAGAGATCCGGAAAGAAGGTGAGGATATGTGGCAGGGAATTATCAAAATAAATCTTGAACCTCCTCTTCAGAAAGCCACAGCTAGAGTGGAGCGCAGACCACCAGGACTGCTGCTCCAATGTGGGTCTGAGCTTTCAATTCTAAGATTAGGTAATGTTGGGAAGGAGCAAAAGATGATGCCCAGATTTCATCATTAGAGACATTCTTCACACACAAATTATACCTAAAATGTGACAAATTCATAATTTCTTATCTTATTTTTTCCAGTGAATTACTTACAATGTTCATATTGGCTTCGGGATTTGTGACTATTCCTTGCTTATGGCCATCTATGTGTCCAGGGAGAAGCAGACAACATGTTGTTGCTAAAAGCCACCACATTTGGAGTCTGCCTAGGAAAGAAAATATTAATGCAACATCATCAAAGAGAAATCTTGCAAAAGGGAAATTGGTGTGATTATTTTTAATAGTACTGCTGAGAAAGTGAGTAGAACATAAACTTCTAGGCTATAGTTTTACAAGCAATTCACTGAGTTATTAAGAATTCATTGCATAAAAATCCTTAAATGGTGACCTTAGATAAAAAAGGACAAAGTAGGGACCAAGGGTGGGAAGGAAGGAAAAGGGTATAAGAAAAACAAATTGAGTCTTCAGTAGGTAATTAGATAAAAGAAATGATGGACAATTGAAGAAAAATATATTGACTAATATGTTTTTATATAACATTATAAAACGGTTTCTGTTTTATCATTTTATGGAGCCATGTGATGTGCATCTCTACCCCTGAACTATAACTCTGGCCCTATTAGATTGTGTTATATTTCTCCACTTTCCTGAATGTAGTAGTAAGCTTTAAAATATTTTAAAAAATTATGTTGTCAGCACATTTTCTACTTTTAAAAGCATTTTACTCTTTCACTCAGTAATTTTATTTACAAAAATAGAACTAAAAAAAGATAAGGCATATGTGTTCCATGCATTAAGTATTCTTTATGATGTATCTGTCTAATATGGTATAATTTTACAAAATACAAGATTAACGAAATCAATTATTAATGAAGAAGAATCAAATTATTTAGCCATAAAAACATGTTTAAAAGTCAATTTCAAGTTGATTGAAGACCTTAATATAAGTTGTGAATTTTGAAACTCTTAGAGGCAAACAAGATTTTGGAATTGGCAAGAACCTTCTGAAAAAAAAAAAAGCTTCAATTTCCAGCAAATATGGAGACATAAGATTACATGACCCTAAAATACTTCCAAACAGTCAAGGCATAGAGAAGAAGGGTAGCCCACAGAATGGGAGGAAATCTCTGTCTGCTGTACATTCAACAAGCAACCAGAATTCAAAATATTCAAAGATCTCAAAAACTAAACACCAACCTCTCGAAATAATTCAATAAATGAAACAAGTGAGTTTTCCAGACAATTCTAGAAAAGAAATCAATAGAGATGTATAGAAAAATGCTCAATATCCTTAGCTATTAGGGAAATAAAAATCAAAATGACATATGGGGCCCCTGCTAGCTAAGCCAAAATGACTGTCAGTGAGGAAACAAATGAAGGTAAATGCTGACAAGGAGGTGGGGGAGAGGGGAACTCAGTGGGACTGTCTATTATGCAGCCACTGTGAGATCCATCCAGAGATTCCTTAAAAAGCTAAAACTGGGACCACCACAGGGTCCAGTGAGATAGTTTAGTACCAAGCTTGACAACCTAAGTTCATTCCTGTGGTCCTCACAGGAGTGTAGATGGAGGTTGCCTACAGTAGTAACACAGCCTGTTTATAAGTAGCTATACCACCAAACGTGTCTCCTCAGCAATCATTCACCACCTGGTCTTAGGTCCCCACCGATGCAGAGAGGTGCCAACCTCTCTGCATCTTGTGCGCTGGCTCCTGAGCTACCCGTGACCCTCTTATCCACACCTTTACATGCCTCCTCATGAGTTCCTTGTATGTGGTCTCTTGAGCCTTCTATGACTTAAGCAGAGCCTCCTGGGCTTTCTTTAACCCCTTGTGTGCTACCTTCTAAGCCCTTTATAAACTCCACGCCCTGACCCTTGAACTTGTCATTTTTTTCCCCTTCACAAGGGGACATTAGGAGGCTCAGTCTTATGAGGGTCTCTTGTGGAAACCAAAGTTGGTATAATTTGAAAAGAATAATGGCTATGCCATGCTGGATAACTCTGTTCTATAAAATATGCATATATGATATACATACATATATTATATGTAGTTATACTATGTAACTATATAATTTGATCAGATATATATATATATATACATATATATATATATAGTTTTATATACACAGTTATATTGTATACAACTATATAACTTGATGACATGTGCATACCACAAGCCTGATTTGCTTGATAATCATAACTTACAGTGTTAAAGCTAGGTAACATCCACAATCAATATACTATCTAATTGTTTAATTTATTATTCCACGATTTTATTTTTTGTGTTATACTACTTAATCATACTATAACAAATTTTATAAAGAATACAAATTGAGAAAAGCTAGTTTAGTATTTCTTTATAATTTTCTTGAAAAATGCCTGTGTAGCAAAGGAAAAAGATACAATGAAGTGGGGATTCACAAATCTGAACTCCATCTTTCACAGGTTGCTTTAAGTAGAGACTCCCAACATCATGGAGGCAGCTGCAGTTGTCCTACTTGCATCTGACTGGACCAAACAAATCAAGCCTGTGACATTCTGTAACAGTGTAAGACTATCCCACAGCCCAAAGATACCCTTCCGCCAATAAAGGCCATTTGTTTTCTTTTCTATTTGGTATTCTATTTGCTATAGCCAGAGAATGGAGAAATTTGCAAAATTCACTGTTTCCTGAAATTTTGATTTTACACTGTTAGCTATTTTATATAAATGCTAGTAGATTATATACAGGCAACTCTCATAACAAAACATTTAATACTGACAGAGATACACAGAGATAATGGGATTGAGGACATTCACTTAAGAAAAAGAGATCAGAAGCAATATTCAGATTTCTGTGTTTTATTGATCCATGGTCAGAACTGTTGGACTTACTAACCAGATGTTAAGCAGGGCTTATGAGAAAACTTGGATAATATTGATTAGTTCACACCCTAATTCCCGGGAAGGGAACCCTCAATGTGTTTAGAAATAGAGATGAAACTGGCAGAAAATATGCAGGGACCGAATCCTGTAGAACAAATGGCCTTAGTTTGGAAAGCACATAAAGATGGGTATCTATTTACACGTGGTGCTCTGATCAATCTGCTTTCTCAATGGCAAAGCAATATGATGATGAATTTTACACAAGTTTTGGCATAAATGTCTGGCTCATTTTTTTCAATGGCCATGGCAGCCCACAAGTTTTAGATCAGAGATTTCAAACTTCGGAGAGCAACAATGGCCTTAAACCTGGCTCTGTGCTCTCAGCCCAGCCCTGTGCTCACATCGGTTACATGCCTAAGATAGGATGTGTTGGTTTTTCCTATTAGTAGCTATGTTACTCTCACAGTCAATTAAACTTCCTTGTCTGTGTCACCAGGATCATAACTAACACCTACATGTAGATTTAACTTAAGATAACACATCCTGTTGTAATACACAGATGAAAGACAGTATCTAGAAAACACTGAACAATGCTTGGCTCTCAGCAGGTGGTCACTGTTGTTCTATTACTCAGTGACTCTTTCAGACCTGTGTAGCTTGGCCCTTCAGCTACTTCATTGGCTTCCTGAGGAAGTGTCGCCTTTCATACCAGAATAGTTTTCTTTTCTGTTGCTGTGACAAACAACAGGATTTAAAGCAACTTAAGGGAAGAAAATATTTACTTGCTTTTACTTCCAGGTCACATTCCATCACCAATGGGATACAGGACAGGAACTCAAGCAGGAGATTTAGAAAGAAATCAGAGGAGAATGCTTCTTGCTGGTTTATTCAATCCTACACTTAGCTGGCTGCCTAGCTTCCATCCTTCCTTCCTTCCTTCCTTCCTCTTTTCTTTTTTCTTTTCTTTTCTTTTCTCTTTTCTTTTCTCTCTTTCTTTCTTTTTTCTTTCTTTCTCTCTCTTTCTTTCTTTCTTTTTTCTTTCTTCTTTCTTTCTTTCTTTCTTTCTCTCTTTCTTTCTTTCTTTCTTTCTTTCTTCCTTCCTTCCTTTCTTTCTTTTCTTTTCTTTCTTACTTTCTTTCTTCCCTTTTCAGTCCAGAACTACCTGTCCAGGGCATAGTGCCATCCACAGAGGGCAGGGTTTTCTTACATCAATTAACAATGAAATCAATTCCTTATACACATGCTGTCTTGCTCAGTCTTTTTGTCAAAGCATAAAGTTCTTGTATAAAGAACAAACTTGGAAATCACCTTGGAGGAGGAACCTCAATTGAGAAAAATATCTTCATCTGATTTTGTTTGTAGGCAATTTTATATGTTTTGATTAATAATTGATATAGGAAGGACCAGCTCACTGGGGTGGGGGAAGTACTACCCCTTGCCAGGTGGTTCTGGGAGGTATAAAAATGTGCGCTATACAGAGAGAAAGAAAGAGAGAGGTATAAGGATTAGCAGAGGTGTGACACTGGGGGTGGACTTCAAAGTTTCAGAAAGCCAGTGCTATTCCTAGTCTGTCTCTCTCTCTCTCTCTCTCTCTCTCTCTCACTCTCTCTCTCTCTCTCTCTCTTTCTCTCTCTCTCTCCATCCCCTCTAACTTCTCCCTTCCTCGTGGTTGTATCTCAAAATGCAAGCTCTCAGCTACTGGCCCAATGCCATGTTCGCCATCCTGCTTCCATGATCACAGCATTGGTGATCATGCTCTGACACCAAGCTCTCCAGCAAACTCTTCTTCATTAACAACCAAAAACAAGGGGCTGGAGAGCTGGCTCAGCAGTTAAGAGCACTGACTGCTCTTCCAGAGGTCCTGTATTCAATGGCCAGCAACCACATGGTGGCTCACAGCCACCTGTAATGGGGTTTGATGCCTTCTTCTGGTATGTCTGAAGACAGTTGCAGTTCATTCAGATAAATAATAAATAAATAAATCTTCAAAACAAAAACAAACCCAGCTCCCCCCCCCCAACTGGGTATTGTACAATTTTTTCAACTGAATTATAAACTGTGACTGAACTGCTCATTCTGTATCATGGTCACGTCTCAACAGGATCACGAAGAGAATTAGGAATCTCTATGTTGATAGTCCTTCTAACAATAACTTTCATTTTGATTATATAGAGAATCTTGTCTATTTAACCCATAATTTTTGTAGGACTTACTCATCACAATTATTATTTTTTCAGAGCTAATAAATATCAGCTTAGCATTTAGATAAGATTACTCAATTTTGTTTTCACTGAGACTTACTCATAAAATTCTCAAGATGTTAACTGATGTTAGATTGAATACGGTGCAACACATTAGATAATGAAAATAGAGGAACGAGATTGTCATAACAGGTCTGAGCATAAAATTATCAGTGATGAAACTGAAAGAGACGGAGCTTGAAGATACAAAAACATTCTTTGTGTGTTGGTCATTATAAAAAGTCATTGTGAAGATGCACAAATTCAAGTCAAATGTATGTCTGACATCTTCATAGCCCAACAAAGTTGAAAAAACTGTTATGTATGTAAAAGGAAAAGCATCAATAATTAGATCTTCCGAGTCAATGACAAATTACATCCCCCTTCCTTTCTCCTGCTCTCCCTCCATTCCTTTTCCCCCTCTTCTCTTCCTTTCTCCCCCTTTTGAGTAACAGCCATGGTCACCCTGAAACTCACTATCTAGAGCATCCTGACCTCAAACTTGAGATTTTACTGACTATGTCTGCTATATGCTTGTATTGCAGCAGGTATGATTATACCTGATCGGTATTTTCTTGATTGGTGAGTTAGAACAGAGATGAGAAATCCCTCTCCCTAGAATGAGAGAGTAATTAGAGAGAGAGAGAGAGAGAGAGACAGAGACAGAGATAGAGACAGAGACAGAGAGAAGGAACGGAAGAACAAAGGAATGAAATAGAAATGAGGGAAATAGAAGTCAGGAAATAGGAAGGAGGAAGAGGAAAGAGGAGGAGGAAGGAAGGAAGGAAGGAAGGAAGGAAGGAAGGAAGGAAGGAAGTACTGGCTCCATTAAAACAACAGAAGTATAGGCAGCCTAGATGCTGGTTGGTTTTTAATTATTGGCTTGTCTATGTCTGAGTGATTCCCAAGTTTAGCTTTTGGTAAATGGTATCCCCAATTAGACACAAATGACAATTGAATTATTTATATTTATACATTTCCCAGGAGATGTTAGCTGAAAGCACATGGGCACAATGTATTAAGTTAATTTTCAGCAGATTAAATTGCATCATTTTCATAAATTGATATAACAGAGGGCATAAACTAACCAAGAATTTAGCATGATATTATAGGAACCAAAATAAGATACTGGTCTAGAGAAAGAAAAATAATAACCAAAGATTATAAAAAAATACTTTAAGCTATGTTAAAAGTGAATCCCACTGACCTGTTTTAAATAAGCAACACAGTTTAAACACAAGGTATAATAGGTTGAAAGTAAAAGGAATTAAATACACCATATAAACAGTAAAGCTAAGAAAGTGAGTGCATTTACATAAGACAATGTAGAGTGTTGTTAGAGATATGTCATAATGTTAGCATATAAATGGAAGACAATAGTGATTTCATCAACAGGACAAAGAAAACCTATACACAGGCATCTAATGATAGACCTACTGAAGACATAAAGTCTGACAAACTTAAGGCTTCTGCTTCTCAGTGTCTTATCTCTGTTCTACCATGAACCAAAGCATAGAAACCAAAATTCTTGCCCACAGCAGGTCATAAAAATTAGAAGACCTCTGTGTAACAAGGCATAAAGGAAAGAAAGGCTGCTTTGTCCAGTTGTCCTTTGTTGATGATTATTCCAGAACAGCCATACCATATAGGAAAGAATGACTTTAAGAAGCCAAGAGGAATGTCCTCTAGGCTTTGCTGGGGTTCCCCCCACCCCCTCAGTCTTTCACCATTATATCATGCTCTGTGTCAAAACACCTTTCTACACAGATGTCCATTTACCACGAAATTCAGGCTTAGAAATAGAGTTTTTCCTGGGTACTGAGCCCTTCATATTTCGCTTGTAAATCAAATTTTCATGCTCATTTGTGCACGACAAGGTATATGCCTGGACGTCAGAGGATGGCCTATGAGAATCATTCTTTCATAGCACCATGTAGGGTGCAGGAGTTGAGCTGGGGTGACCTGACTTGGAAGTCCCTCTACCTGCTGAACCATCTCACTGGCCTAATGGTATTCATTTTTGTCATATAAAAATTTGATGAAATAAATCCATATGCCTTTCTCTTGCCAATTTGTCTTTTATTAAAGGATCCAACACCCTTATGAAGGGTGAGGACCAGTGTTATACCTTTCCAGTCCCTAAAATTTTGGGGTTCAACTCAGAGTGGTAGAGGCACATGACTGCTTCAGAGTTTGCAGACAAGAATGTGAGGCAAATGGCAAAGCCTGGTAGGAACATAGAGTTTTACTTTGCTTGTTTTGTTTTTCTAAATCAAGGTCTTGCCTCTGCCTGTAATGCTTCATCAAGAAGTGCAGGTAACTTTCCTCCATCTCTTTCTCCCCAGATAATCATGATCAGAAGAGTATTGTTGCATGAACTAGTTTCTGGCTTGTGACCATATTGATGACATTTTTTGTATAGATATTTTGGTATTCTGATTAGTTTGTTACCAGAGACAGTTGTTATTTTCCTTTCCTATGTTTTCTGATATTTGTCTGAAAGAGGAGAAATGTGGGGCAAAATTATAGGCATAGGGTCTTATATGCCTGATAAAATTTAACTGAAGTTAAGCCAGGAGTAAGTTCACAGCTCTTTCCAGATTGGAGTCTATTTGTCTATGCAATTCTTTTTCTTTATCACACTGTTATCAATTACTCTGAGCTTCAAAAATAGCTGAGATACTCTAAGAAATGAAAAATCCTCAAAGTTGACCATGGGAAAAGAGAAGGCTTCAGTATACTACTTACTATTTTCTAATGGTAATTGATCTGTAAAAGAGCTTCCACTTCTTTACTTTAACAAAAAAACCAAAAGGATATGAACTTGTCTAGTTGGCAGACACATTATGAGTATGTCTTCTTCCCGACCTCCTGGTGCCCCTTTCTGTCTTTCTGTATAGCCCAGGCTTGCCTCAAACTCACCACTAAACCCAGCATAAAAGTACTTTTATTGATGCATTGCTATGCAATTAATAACAGAGCTGCAGATAAGAGTTCCAGAAAGCAATTGGCTCCATTTGAGCATAGGTTTGCACCACTAATGTGTATTCTGAAAATAGAAAAGATTAACGAAGAGATTTTATTAAGAAAGATGGAAGGTCTTAAGCTTCTATTAAAATTTCATCCTATTAAATGAAGAGATTTTTCCAGTAGAAGATATGAGGTATGAAATTACAATCTACTGTGATGATTTAATTTTAAATTACTAAGATATACAATGTACTATAACATCTATCTTTAGCTGCTATTTAAAATTGTGATAAAATTGTTGTTATCATAAAGCTAGACAAGCACTTGTAGTTTTGAAAATTTTTACTTCAGATTAAATAATAATAACAAATTTTAAGAAACTCTTGCAAATATTAATAAAATTTATTATTTTAAATGTCAAATGACAATAAAAAAGTTAAGATTGTCAAAAAGACTGGAATAATAACTCTAAAATGATGATAATTATATTTGACTATTGAATATAATCTTTCTTCTTTCATCAATTTAATCATAGGTTGTTTATTTTTTAATGACTTTATTAGTCTGAGTTACTTTAAAAATAAAATGCAAAAAAATGCAATATAAGATAATTGGATGTCAATGTAAAAACATAAATTTATTTTAAATCAATGATCTCTGAAATTCTGTTTGTGTGCATGCTCATGTGTGGGTACATAGTGTGCTAGCATGTATGTATGTATGTGTGTATGTGTGTGTATGTATGTGTACTTGATCATGTGTGTGTGTGAGTGCATGTGTATATATGTGTGTGTGTTTGTATGGGAGTATGTACACTTGAGACTGTACGTTTGCAAGTGTGTGTGTGTGTGTGTGTGTTGTTCTGGCCTTAACCCAGGATCCCATGGATAAGGCACAAACCCTCTATCATAAGAGTTATATCCTCATCCCAACCCTCCATTTCTTATTATAAATCGGAATCTGTGAAGTCCAGCACTTTGACCCTGTAATAGTCACTTCAGAATTTTCTGATAGTATTTATATGTTAATTTTTAAATTTTGGCATCAGTATAGATGTTTGAATTTTCCAGAAGATGTTTATTTGCCACTTATTAGAATGTTGAGGGGTATTAGTCTATTTTATAGGCCATTCTTACCCCCGAAAGGTCTATAAATTGCAGGTCTCATGAACTCTTTTTAGACTTCTCAGCCAGTAAGACTATTGCAAAGAAACTGAAAAAATCTGCCGTACCCTTCATAAGTGGCAGGAGAACATTCCCAGTTTTTATAAACATGAGACAGCAGACCCTCACCCATCAGTGGGACCTACAGTCCCCTGTAGATGATTCCAGCAATATTCATGTTCAAGGCCAATGGAATAGGCAATGCAGAAATTTTACAAACAAAGCATGTTATATTATTTAAACACCATTTTCTAATCTCTACATGTACAATTCTGAAGAAAACTCCACTAAAATACCTACTGTTACCTTTCACTGAGTAGCTAGTTCCTGGGTTTCCTCTCTCCCTCTGAAGTAGTTCTCTCTCTCCTCTCTCTTCACATCTAGTTTTTCCTTTCACAAATTAATGATTTCTCTTAGCACACACGGAAATGGGTTACACTGCTATGTTTTCACAGTAATCTTCTATATCTTGCTTAACCTGACAGACTCACACACACCATTCCTCACACACTTTAACTTATGTCCCTCTAAGACCTCCCATGTCTCACTGACATACCATCACCCCAGCCCCTTCAAACATTACCAGATTTCAGTTCTTCTGAGGGCCAGTGTTCAAGTCATGAGAGAGCATCAGATTGATTCCAGCTTCTTCCCGAGTTTCCTATCAGTGAAATGTGCTCTGCTCTGAACAATTCAGAAGATGTTGCAATCAGAAAGTTTCCAAGCAGAGGCAGGTTAATTATGGCTTCAGCTATGGCAGATGCCACCGCTGCTGGGGCAGTCTTGCTGGGCGAGTTCTAAGTGATGCATAGGAACTAAGATGTGGCTCCTGCCAAGCCGGACCTGAAGTGCTGGGCCTCAAGAAAGAGGTGGGAAGGCGGTTTCTCAGCAGGATGCACCCTCCTCACTCTGAAAACAAGTTTTCGTTCAAGAAAGGCTATCATGGGAGGCAACCCAATCACAAAAGAACACACATGGAATGCAGTCACTGATAAGAGGATAGCTCTGAATACCCAAGACACAATTAACATATCAAATGATTCCCAAGAAGGAAGGAAGGAGAGGGCCCTGGTCCTAGAAAGGCTTGATGCAGCAATGTAGGGGATTACCAGAACAGAGAAGTGAGAGGGGATTGATTGGAAAACCAGCAGAAGGAAGAGGGCTTATGGGACTTATGGGCAGGGGGGAACCAGGAAAGGGGAAATCATTTGGAATGTAAACAAAGAATATAGAAAAAAAAAAGGCTATCATGCATTTAGTCATCCTCCTGTACCTCTGTTTGCAATACTTTTAATATAATAATAACGGGGAACCAAATAATCACAGGAGGTAGAGGGAGGGAGGAATATAGGAGGGAGAAAGGAGGGAAAGGAAAAAAGGGGGGACAGGAACAGGTATTGGAAGGGACAGTTGAGAAGTACAAAGGGTCAGGAAATTGAATAGAAACATGTAGCAGTGGGGGATGGGGAGCTGGGCGTAGCCACTAGAAAGTCCCAGACTCCAGGGAAGCAGGAGGCTCCCAGGAGCCAGTGGTGACGACTTTAGCCAAAATACCCAACAAAAGGGGATATATAAGCTCTCGTAGATAGGCATGACCCCCAGTTGAGGGATGGGGCCACTCACACATCTTAAAATTTTTAACCCAGAAATGTTTCGTCCAAAAGAAAGACAAAAAAAATGGAACAGAAACTGAAGGAAAGGCCATCCAGAAACCACTCCACCTACGGGATCCATTCCATCTGCAGATACCACCCCCCCACACACACTCTTGTTGATGCCAAGAAGCACTTGCTGACAGGAGGCTGATACAGCTGTTCCCTGAGAGGTTCTACCAGCACCTGACCAATACAGATGCAGATAATTACAGCTAACCATTGGACGAAGTCCGGGGACCCCAATGGAAGCGCTAGGACTACCATGACTGAAGGAGCTGTAGGGGATTGCAACCCCAAAAGAAGGACAGTACCAACTAACTGCACCATCCAGGGCTCCCAGGGACTAAACCACGAACCAAAGAGTACACAGGGAGGGAGCCAGGACTCCAGATACATATGTATCAGAGGATTGCCTTATCTGACATCAATGAGAGGAGAGGGAGGCTTGATGACTCAGTGTCGGGGGATGCTAGAGATGTGAGGTGGGAGTGGGTGAATGAGTAGAGGAGCACCCTCATAGAGGCTAAGAGAGGGGGAGGGCGGAGAGGGGGATGGGATGAGGGTTTTGGTAGGGGTAACCATGAAGGGGGACATCATTTGAAAAGTAAACAAATAAAATGATTAATAAAAAAGAAAGAAACCACAACTATTAAGAAGAGAATACTGAGATAGGCAACCTGTTATCTCTACTTGTCACCTAATCTAAGTTTGAAGATAATTGCATACATAGAAGCCAATGTACTGGGAATTTAATTTTTTGTAAAGATACAGTTTTAAGATAAAATTTAGTGGCTATTTTAAGACCTAGCAGCAGCAGTAATACAGTGTGTCTGGTAGAACGACAGGCATAGAAAAGGGGGTTTCATAAACTGCAATTTGAAACTCTATTTGA
Source organism: Apodemus sylvaticus (assembly GCF_947179515.1). Classification (NCBI taxonomy): domain Eukaryota; kingdom Metazoa; phylum Chordata; class Mammalia; order Rodentia; family Muridae; genus Apodemus; species Apodemus sylvaticus. The sequence continues at coordinate 28,162,313 of NC_067472.1, forward strand.
CAAGAAATTTTTGACTTGACCCACATATGTAAGCAATGCCAAATCAATAGTTTATTGTAAAATATTTGGTATATAGAATCCTACCATTTACTAATAGTGAAAAATGTTTACAAATTGATTATATGGATTCCTTATTTCTTCTTACATAACCAACCCTTAATTGTATCTTTTATTTTCAGAATGTAGTGTCTTCAACATTTTTCATAGTTGATCAATACTTTCTTTTATAATTGTCAGTGCTGACAACACTGCTTCATATAAATACAATGTATATATTGGCAGAAGTATATTTAGTGTAGCTTCAGAAGTTACTGAAAATTTTGTCTTTATTCTAACCCACAATTTATTAAATGAGTTTAAATTAGATCTCATGTCAGTTACTAAAGATCAATTTTTTAAAAAGTCAAGCATTCTAATACAACACAACCCAAAGATACATTTTATAGATACTTATATGCTAAAACTGAGAATAGCAAAGTGATTTTTTTTCTCTGATTAAACCAATTTGGGGCTGTAAGAGAGGAAAGCTTTGTATGTATATTAAAACCATGGTAGTTCACAGCATACAATGGTTTTGGGATTGGGATCAGAGCCAAGGTGGTTCAAAGTGCATTCCTTGATGATGTGTGGTTAATGGCATGCACAGTATGGGATACACATGTGCAATCAGAATCAAGGCTATATAGTGTGTCTCTGTAGTGCAGCATGGGTCAGCACCACCAGAAATACCTTTGTGATATTACATATTAGATTTGGAATTTATTTTAACTCATGGCATGCTTAGTAACATTTTTCCTCAAAAGGTTTCATGAACCTCAGAGTCTGTGACTTCCACTGCCATATAAAGACTGGTTTGGATCCACAGGAAAAACACACTCATGAACAAAACTGTTTCAAATATTTTTGGCCTCGTTTTCAGAGATCCTTCGTGAATATGATTTGTTCGGATGCTTTTTGAAAACTTTATTGTGAAATATAATCATCAACGAACTTCAGAAGCAAAAAATCACATGAATATATTTGAGAAAACTGTAAAAGGCAATTCAAGAATATAAAAAAGATTTGAGTAGGTAGGATTTTATTACACTTAAATGATATGCAAATTGTAGTTATATCAACTCACATGGCTATTAAAGAGTATAAAAATAATTATTTTTAAAATTCATATATGTATGTATATATGTACGTTTGTATGTATTTGGCATGCATGTTCAAAGATAAGCATATGGAGGTCAGAAAACAATGGGAACTGATTCCCTCTCCCACCATGTTATTCCTTCGATATAGGTGGGGTAGTCAGGTTCAATATTTGGTTGTTAGGCTTGGTAGCAAATGCCTTTACCTTGGTGACCCATCTTGCTGATCCCATGAATATTGTAATGCACTTACAAACTAGAATAAACACAGGACAAAAAAATTAAAAGATACTCACCTTTTTTTGTGAAATTAATGCAAAATAAAACATCTCCAAAAATATTCCACAAAGTGGGGAACACAATAGATTGAAAAATTCATCACACAAATGCATTTCACATCAGAATATTAGAACACAAAAGGGCTAAACATTGACAGGTTAAGGTAGATCATTTTCCAGATGGCGTTAGTGCAGCTATCTAAATATTCGTAACAATAGAAAGCGAAACACCATGCCAGACAGGAATAGAAATTACACCTGAATTAGGATTTAAATATCAAGCAAAATAACATAAACTCAAAAGAAATGCACGCGAGTATTTTTAGGATATTTAAATGAGGGAGGAATTTTCTTTTTCTTTTTTTTTATAGTGTTTTCTTTTTCAGTTTTTTTTGTTTAAAATTTTTTTATTCGATATATTTTTTATTTACATTTCAAATGATTTCCCCTTTTCTAGCCCCCCACTCCCCGAAAGTACCGCAAGCCCCCTTCTCTCCCCCTGTCCTCCCACCCACCCCTTCCAACTTCCCCGTTCTGGTTTTGCTGAATACTGCTTCACTGAGTCTTTCCAGAACAAGGGGCCATTCTTCCTTTCTTCCTGTACCTCATTTGATGTGTGGATTATGTTTTGAGTATTCCAGTTTTCTAGGTTAATATCCACTTATTAGTGAATGCATACCATGATTCACCTTTTGAGTCTGGGTTACCTCACTTAGTATGATGTTCTCTAGCTCCATTTGCCTAAAAATTTCATGAATTCATTGTTTCTAATGGCTGAATAGTACTCCATTGTGTAGATATACCACATTTTTTGCATCCACTCTTCTGTTGAGGGATACCTGGGTTCTTTCCAGCATCTGGCAATTATAAATAGGACTGCTATGAACATAGTAGAGCATGTATCCTTATTACATGATGGGGAATCCTCTGGGTATATGCCGAGGAGTGGAATAGCAGGATCTTTTGGAAGTAAGGTGCCCAGTTTTCGGAGGAACCGCCAGACTGATTTCCAGAGTGGTTGTACCAATTTGCAACCCCACCAGCAGTGGAGGAGTGTTCCTCTTTCTCCACACCCTCTCCAACACCTGCTGTCTCCTGAATTTTTAATCTTAGCCATTCTGACTGGTGTAAGGTGAAATCTCAGGGTTGTTTTGATTTGCATTTCCCTAATGACTAATGAAGTTGAGCATTTTTTAAGATGCTTCTCTGCCATCCGAAGTTCTTCAGGTGAGAATTCTTTGCTTAACTCTGTACCCCATTTTTTAATAGGGTTGTTTGGTTTTCTGGAGTCTAACTTCTTGAGTTCTTTATATATATTGGATATTAGCCCTCTATCTGATGTAGGATTGGTGAAGATCTTTTCCCAATTTGTTGGTTGCCGATTTGTCTTCTTGATGGTGTCCTTTGCCTTACAGAAACTCTGTAATTTTATGAGGTCCCATTTGTCAATTCTTGATCTTAGAGCATACGCTATTGGTGTTCTGTTCAGAAACTTTCTCCCTGTACCGATGTCCTCAAGGGTCTTCCCCAGTTTCTTTTCTATTAGCTTCAGAGTGTTTGGCTTTATGTGGAGGTCCTTGATCCATTTGGATTTGAGCTTAGTACAAGGAGACAAGGATGGATCAATTCACATTCTTCTGCATGCTGACCTCCAGTTGAACCAGCACCATTTGTTGAAAAGGCTATCTTTTTTCCAATGGATGTTTTCAGCCTCTTTGTCTAGGATCAAGTGGCCATAGGTGTGTGGGTTCATTTCTGGATCTTCAATCCTGTTCCATTGATCCTCCTGCCTGTCACTGTACCAATACCATGCAGTTTTTAACACTATTGCTCTGTAGTATTGCTTGAGGTCAGGGATACTGATTCCCCCAGAATTTCTTTTGTTGCTGAGAATAGTTTTAGCTATCCTGGGTTTTTTGTTATTCCAGATGAATTTGATAATTGCTCTTTCTAACTCTGTGAAGAATTGAGTTGGGATTTTGATGGGTATTGCATTGAATCTGTAGATTGCTTTTGGCAAAATGGCCATTTTAACTATATTGATTCTACCGATCCATGAGCATGGGAGGTTTTCCCATTTTTTGAGGTCTTCTTCCATTTCCTTCTTCAGAGTCCTGAAGTTCTTGTCATACAGATCTTTCACATGTTTGGTAAGAGTCACCCCAAGATACTTTATACTGCTTGTGGCTATTGTGAAGGGGGTCATTTGAGGGAGGAATTTTCAAATATGACATCAAAGGCAAAAGTAACAAAACAAATCATTAAGCCACATGACATTTCTGTATTTCTCGTTCTTCCAGTACCACAAGAAATATTCTCAGCTCTGACTTCAGCTGACAGTTACTGTCAAGCTTTATTCCACACTCACCCTCTGCGGCCTCACTGCTACAGCTGTACAGACTGTCTGAACAGAGTTATGGTGTTGTAAAGCTAAGTACACTTGGTGGTCCTGTGTTCATACCTCTAAACGTAAAAATGAAATTTGCCTTTTAACTTAACCTAATTAACTGAAGAGCGGTGAGAGAATTATGAAATCTCACTTTCTGGGATTTTTCATTTTTTCTTTAATAAAACGTCATAATGAACAGTGCATGAACATACACATGTGTATATACACAGACATGCACATCCAATTGTATGTATATACACATATAGGTTATTATAGATCCCTAAGATTACTAATTATATATATATATATGTAAGGAGCATTTTCCCCAGTCAGTCACAAACAGTTGAGTAGATTTAAAAAGTTCATAATCTCTTCTCTCCATTTAGGCATTTGATTTACTGTTTTTCATAAAGCTAGCATGTATTTCATGTATTCCTTTGAATATAAGCATTATTTGACCAAATTTATTAAAAATATTTTGTGAAATACATACTTTAGTAATGTGTCTAAAATAACTCTAATAAAGTACAAAGGCAAAACATTTAGATTGTTTTGATTTAAAGAAAAAATCTATGCAGAACATTTAAGCCCAATTATTAAAGGACAACCAAATTTTGAGGTAGGTAGAAAATTTCTTTTGTGATCATTGGAGGCAAAGTACACCAATCTTAGCCAAAAACGTGAGAAAGAATGTTGAAGACAAATTAGTCATGACATTTAAATTATACAGTTTCAAGATCAGATTTTTAATTAAGAAAATGATTAGGATATGTATTTATATATGTTGATTAAGATGTATATTTATAAATGTTATGTGTGTTACACATGCACACACATATATACATATATGGATATGCATATTCATATATATAGACATACATATCATGTATATATATATATACAGTATTCATATTAATATATATGTCAAACTCCTCTATCAATGGAAGAACTGGATATTGGTAGCAGACCATATCTTGAAAAGGACATCTTGCTCGCAGTAGTAATGATAGCAAAAGCATCTCAGATTTTAATATCCAAACAAAGTAACTGCGTCAATCATTAAAATCATGCCAGAATCAGTAAACTTTACTTATGGTATTGATTCAGACTCTATTGACCTATGTGGAGTCTGTAATTCTCTATTTCTATCACTCTTTTTATTAACACAAAACTATTACTAGTGTGTGGAGCACACTCTCACTATTGGCAGACTAAGGGAATGCCAAGGACATTGAAAAAACAGTACCCAGATTTGAATTCTGCCTATTTCTTGCCAAATGGTTAAGTTTTGCAAATTCTTGTGTAAATTTTCCCCAATAAAGACAATTATGTCATTACAATGAATTTAGGATGTCAGCTACAGGCCAGGCACTATGTTATGTCTTTGACCTACGTATATTGTTCCTCACAACAATCTGACAAAGATGGAATGACTGTCCTCTCGTACAAGTGACCATGCTGTGAGTGGAAAAGTCAAGCCACCCATTCATGGAATGGTAAGAACTGTGTTTTGCTTTTTCCACAACAGGCTCTCTTTTCTAAAATGACATCAGAAACTGAAAATAATGGTGCATGCAATGGTCCTAGAACAGCACTCGATGGCTAATAGATAAATATTAATTAATACTTCTTTCTTTCTAGATGGGGCCAATATTACATATTTAACTATGTATGGCCAGAAAAGATAACTTTAGAAATTTATAAGAATTGGGAAAGAGGGCACTTTGGGGAGCCTGTGTCCTTAAGCTCTTCTGGGTCTGCTCCATTTGCTGGTGTGTGTGTGTGTGTGTGTGTGTGTGTGTGTGTGTGTTTGTATGTGTCTCTGTGAGTCTGTGTGTGTCTGTGTCAGAGGGGTATTGTGATAGATAGCCACAATCTCTTACTATTCTTCTCCCCTCAAACTTGGTGAGACTTTCCAAAGAAAGCCTCAGTCCTGCAGCTTTCCTCCCGACTGATACCATCTCTACCTACCATCCTTCTCTTAATCCTCCTCCATCGCCTAAGTCCTTTGTTCATGAATTAATTTTTAGGTCTTCATTTTATTTTCTCTCTATATGAGCTGCCTTGCCTGCTTGTCTGTATGCTCATCAGAAGGTGTTAGCACCCTTGGAATAAGGGTTGCTAGCCACCATGTCAACATGTGGAGCAGAACCTGGGTTCTTGGGAAGCTCTTAACTGCTGAGCCATATCTCCAGTTCTACCTTTTTAAACCTCAATGGCTGGGTCTTCCCTCCCTCCCTCTCTTTTTCTCTCCCTCCTTCCCTCCCTTTTTCCCCTCCCTCCCTTCTTTCCTTCCTTCCTTCCTCCCTCCCTCCTTCCCTCCTTCTTTCTCTCCCTCCCTCCCTCCCTTCCTCTCTCCCTCCCTCCCTCCCTCCCTCCCTCCCTCCTTCCCTTCCCTTCCTTCCTTCCTTCCTTCCTTCTTTCCTTCCTCCTGGAATCTATACAGTGTTATGATTTATAAGGAAATTTAAACTGGTTTTGGTTTTGTTGGAGTTATCCAAACTGGGACTACAGCTGAATCTGTTTCCTATATTTTTCTGGAACAGTCCAAGTTAGACTCCATAAACATCACAAGTCAGTGTCTGATGACCTAAATAGATACAGCATAGCTGAAGTAGCCATGAGATCACCAAAGAGGCCAGGGCATCTCAGATCAGTTTGTGGATAAGCAGGGATCTTGTGCAGTTTTATGGCCTTTATTCCAGACATACTGAGTCAGAGGCTATGAACTTGGGTTTGTTTGATCAAGATCTCTAGGTTATAGAAAAAGCTGAAGTTGGTTCTAATCTAGAGCAGTATTTTCATATGAAATATGTTGTAAGTTATAAATACACAACTTAGATGTTAACACTTGAGACAACCCGTTATTAACCACATGCCCCACTGGCTTTATGAAAATGAGAAAGAGCACTTCTTTCTCTTCAGCAAAGGCTACTTCTACTGTCTCCAAGCAGCAGACCGCATCAGATCCTTACCCTTTGCCTCCTACAGTCTTGTGTAATAAGTTATCTGCATATCTACATCCAGTGCCACCTTTCCATACACACTTAGTTGTGATGACAGAAAAAGCTATAGATGTGAAGAAAAGATAAAATTTGGAATTTTCTTACAATCAGATTGTAAGATTAGCCCTAATTCAACATTCTTCTGCAGCAACTGCGTTTTCATTACAGAAGGGGTGAGGCATACTTAACATTTAGTTAGTCCATTATGCATCTGCTCTTATCCAAATCCGAGTGACCAAAGGCACGTTCAGAGGATTGCATCCCTGTTCCTCAGACTTTCACTCTGTTTTTTTTTTTCCATATGTTAGGTTCTCTGTTGGTTAGTAAGTAGAGGCAAGTTTTCCTTTTCCATGTTCAAAGAAATACTTGGGTTTAATTTTAGGGAACAAATAGCTCCATGCTAAAGGATAGCTCTTAGAAGAGAAAAAAGTAAGTAATATTGTGAAATCATTAAATCTAATAATAATAATAATAATAATTTTATTATTTAATAATATTTATTATTAAGTAAGTAATATAATTAATATTAATAATGAATAAAATATTATTATTATTATTATTATTATTATTATTATTATTATTAATTTTGGTGCTATTCCACATTGTTTCATCTCATCTTGATGAATGATAGGAATTCATCCACAAGAAGTGGGAAGGATTCTCTTCTGGAGTCTGTGTCTCAGCTCCTTTTGAGAAGAGTTTGAAAACTCACAGGCGATTTTGAAACTTGTTTTTGAATAGCCACAGTTACACCAAGAATAATAAAAAGGGAATGTATGTATGGAGGACTGCACAACATTACCTACAGTTAACAGAGGACAATATGAATAAGTCAACCTGAATGAATGTCTAGTTTTTGGAGATTATTGAAAAGGTTTAATGAGACTTCAATCAAAATTCTGTTGATTTTTTTTAAACAGCAAAATAAAATGTAATTTTTTTTTAAGAATAAAAGACTAACCTATAGAAAGCCAACCTCTAACACTATTGATGATATTTTGCTATGCTTGCAAGCAGGAACCTAGCCTAACTGTCCCCTGAGAGGCTTTATCCAGTAGCTGAGGGAAACAGATGCACAGACCCACAGCCAAACATTAGGCAGGCGTTGAGGAGTCTTGTCAAAGAGTGGGAAAGAGGAGTAAGGGATCTGGAAGGCTCAAAGACATCATAAAACCTACAGTGTCAACTACCCTGGACCCACTGGGGCTCACAGAGACTGAACTACCAACCGAAGAGCAGGCATGGTACAGGCCTAGGCCCCCTACACACATGTAATAGTTGTGTAGCTTGGTCTTCATTGGGCCCCCTAACAGGTGGAGGGGAGCAGTGATTCTGGCTCCCTTTGAACCCCTTCCCCTTAGCTGGGCTGCCTTATCTGGCTTCAGTATGAGAGGATACACAATTGCCTAGTCCTGCTGGAACTTGATGTGCCAGGATGGGCTGGTACCCATGGGATGCCTTCCCTTCCCAGAGTAACAGGGGAGTGGAGGATGGTGTGTGTGAGGATGGGACTGGGAGGAGAAGGAGGTAGGGAGGCTGTGATTGGATGTAAGAATAAATTAATAAATGGATGATTAAAAGAAAAGAAAATATCTTCATAATGTTGGGCTGTGGGCAGACCTGTAAGGCATTTTCTTAATTAGTGATTGATGGACGAGGGCCTAGCCCATTTTGGGTGGGGCCATCCCTGAACTGGTGGTCCTGGATTCCCTTAGAAAACAGGTTGAGCAAGCCACGAGGAGCAAGCTAGGAAGTAGCACCCTGCATGGCCTCTGCATCAGCTCATGCCTCCAGGTTTCTGTCCTGCTTGAGCTCTTGTCTTGATTTCTTTGGATGATAAACTGTGATGTGGAAGCATACGCCAAATGAACTTCTTCCTTCCCAACTTGCTTTTTGATCATAGTGTCTCACTGAAGCAATAAAAACCCTAAGACAGATAAAAATAAGAATAACTATATAAACATATTTAAGAATATAGATTTGAAGCAGAGTAACAAGACTAAACCATATCATAAAATAGATTCTAAAAGCTAAAGTGTTTAATTCTGTGGCATCTAAGTAATTGACCACAGTCTATAAAAGAGGACAGACAGGCCAAAATTTAATTATAAAACAGCAAACCATAATGGGAAATGTACTGCACAACATATGATAGAGACTATATTCTACAGAGGCAGAGAAAAGGTTAAGTACTAAGTGCTAACATGAAGAAACTCATTGGAGAGGCTTGAGATTTAGAAGAAAGGGTTGTAATTAATGCCAAATGTTCTCAAATTATTTTTTTAATTATTTAATCTTTTTTACATTCCAGATTTTATCCCCCTCCTAGTCCACCCTCTGACTATTTGGAATAGTCCTCCCATACCACACCTCCCCCTTCCAGACTTCCCCACTCCCTGGGTCCCCAAATCTCTTGAGGGTTAGGTGCATCTTCTCTGACTGAGTCCAGGCCCAGAAGTCCTTGGTGTGTATGTGTTGGGGGCCTCATATATGCTGGTGTATGCTGCCTGGTTGGTGGTTCAGTATCAGAGATCTCAGGAGTCCAGTTGAGACTGCTGGTCCTCCTAGATGGTCACCATCCTCCTCAGCCTCTTTCAGCTTTTCCCTAATTCAACCACAGGGGTCAGCAGCTTCTTTCTGTTCATTGATTGGATGTAAATATCTGCATCTGACTCTGTCAGCTGCTTGCTGGGTCTTTCAGAGGGCAGTCATGATAGGCACATTTTGTGAGCACACCACAGCATCAGCAAAAGCATCAGGCCCGGGCCCCTCTTCCCCCTCCCCGAGCTGGATCCCAACTTGGGCCTGCCAATTGACCTTCTCCACCAGCTCTTCTCCATTTTCATACCTGCAGTTCTTTCAGATAGGAACAATTATGGGTCAGAGTTTTTGATTGTGGGATTGCAGCCCCATCCCTCATTTGATGCCCTGTCTTTCTGTTGGAGGTGTGCTCTGTAAGTTCCCTCTCTCCACTGTAGGGAATTTCATCTAGGGTCCGTCCCTTTGAGTCCTGAGAGTCTCTTACCTCCCAGGTCTCTGGTACATTCTGGATGGTCCTGCCACCTCCTACCTCCTCAAGTTGTCTGTTTCCATTCTTTTTGCTAGCCCTCAGCTTGTCCCAAATATCATTAGAAGGTTAACACTGGATTAACATCTGTGTTCCCCTGGAGTCCTAAGAATAATGAATGAAAGAAAGAAAGAAAGAAAGAAAGAAAGAAAGAAAGAAAGAAAGAAAGAAAGAAAAAAGAAAGAAAGAAAGAGGAAGAGAGAGAAAGAAGAGAAAGAGAAAGAAAGGATGAAAAGAAAGAATGAAAAAAGAAAGGAAGGAAGAAAAGAAGGGAAAAATAAAAGTGGATGAATAAATCTCATAATAACTCATGTTTATGAATCTATATCAGTGGTCTCAATATGAGGGTTGCATATCAGATATCCTATCCTATATATCAGATATTTACATTACGATTCATTACAGTAGAAAATTATAGTTATGAAGCATCGTAAAACAATTTTATGGTTGGGGGGTCACAACAACATGAGGAACTATATTAAAGGGTAGCAGCATTAGGAAGGTTGAGAACCACTACACTGTATAAACTCAGCACGACTTTAAGATCAATAAGTACATTTAAATATTTTATTAGTCAAATTGTTTATATTAATTTTATTTGAAATTGTGTGGTTATTTGTGAGCATCTGTGTGAGGATATAAGCATGCAAGTGTAGGTACCTGAGAAATTCAGGAGAGGGAGTCAGATCCCTTGGAGCTGGAGTCACAGGTAGCTGTGTACCCCTGACGTAGGTGTTGGGAACAAACTGGGTCTTCTGGATGAATAGTGCAAGGCTCTTCTCCACTGAGCCCTCAAAGTTTTAGCTCTACTAATAGGGTTTCTAAAAAGTTTTGAATAGTCAGTTTCTCTTCCGTGTAGCAGTGTAGTTATCTAGACTAGCAGTTCCCCCTAAATGGATTTGCTAATTCCGTTAAGTTTGGTTTTTATGGGTTATGTATTGAGCTACTGAGAACTAAAGTACAAGAGCATTTTTTGAGTAAGGAGATTTGCTTTAACAACGTGGAAGCAAATAAGAGACACCATGCAGTGGATTGCTGGCAGAACCTACAGTGAGAGCTATGCTTCTGTATGAGTGACCTCCCTGTTCTTGAGGACCACAGCCACTAAGGATGGAAATGCCTTTCAGACTCAATCATGCTGTCTGTCCATGGAATACAATAAAGATTCCACATAGAGCTGTTAATTGTTAGGAGTGGTGTCGGTGAGAACAAATCCTGACAAAGGCAGCAGAGTGATCAAACAAGTCTAGGAAGAAGAGTCACTCCACTGTACACTAATTATTCTTGAAGGCATACCTTGAAACTTTGATAGGAGGGTAGGGATTGAGGAAATGGTAATGCCTCTCTTGAAGCACAAAGTTATTAGTGGTAAAATCCTATCATGGCACTATATACGAAGATTTTTCAAAAGAAACTCAGAAGTAAACTCAGTTCTACTTTAGTAATTAAGTGCCCCATAATCCATGTAAGAGCCTCATTGAGTTGATGTTGACCAGGAGAGATGCTGTGACAAACCAGTGCAGACATTCCAGGTCTCATCTATAAAGCTGAGTCAAGTCTTATGGGGTTGATGGGAGGAGGAAATGGGGTGTGGCATGTTATTGGGGATTTAGCACTTGTACAGATACATTGAATGCATTCTTCATGATTACATATAAACCATCTTCCTGACAGGCTTGAGTATTAGTATTTGATCTCCGGTTGTTGGTGTGATTTTAGAAGGTCATGGAGATTTTGTGGGGTGGGAACTGTCTGGCTGAAGAAGGTGGGTGGGAAAAGGTACTCATCAAATCTCGTCTCTGGCCTCTTCCAGTTCCTGTCCTCTTCTGGTTCCTGTCCTCATGGAGGTGACAAAGCTTCTCTGCCACAGGCTTCCACTACAGGGATGCTGTTCTTTTCAGGTGCAGGGGCCAAGTGGCTATGGACTGAAACATTTGAAATATACGCAGAATTAATAGTTCCTTTAAAACCTATTTTAGATATAATAATGTAAAAGTAATTGATACAAAGCCATTTTGAGAAAAATCACTTAGGAGTTGAAAATATAGGTATGAACTTGATAGAAGAGATGCTCTTAAAGTAGAAAAATTGCGAATGGAGAAAATAAGATCCCTCTGAAGCATTCTCAATGACACATTACACTCTCCAAATTGAAGGAGGGGATCAGTCAGTAAGAGCAAGGAAAAGAAAACAAACAAGAAAATAGTCTTAAGATACTTATAAACCAACGTGGTATAATGTGATGTTATATCCCGATTCCAAGAAACAAGACAAAAACAAACAACAAAACAAGAACAAAACATAAAACTAATGTAAAAAGCACACTTAGGAGACAATTGCAGAGATTTGAGGTTGACTGGTCAAATTAAAAAAAAATTTATACCTTCATTTAAAATTAATATCAGTACTCTGCTTTAGAAATACCTATGTTTTAACCATATAATAAATTATCTCTGGATTAGATGATAAGATCTGTGTCTGGATTTTTTTTTTTAAATATCTTGTTGCTGGTTTAGGTAAGATGTACACAGAGTGAAAGTGATCACATGTTAATTATTTGTGGCACAAGGCAAATATTTAGGGCTCATCCTATTTTCTAAATCTCATATGTTTGAAAATCACAGTAGAAACTCCCAACACAAATGATTATTAAGTAAATCAAACCCAGGGAAGTGAAGTGAATGTTGTATTAAGCTTAGGACATACCTTGTGATGTCTATATCAATTTAAAAATATTTGCTTCTTAACTATAGTCTTTAAAAGAATCTACTAATTGACAAAGGCAATTTGTCCACAGGCCAGAAAATTGTAACTTACTGAGTTATTAAAAAATTGAATTTGAAGACACATGATGATAGATGTCAATATTTGAAAAAAAACTCTTCATGTGTGTTTGTATGCAGCAAAGAGGAAATCTACAGAGAATCAAAATAGGATCCATAAATTCATAGATTTTTACACACCTGGAAGCAGCAAGAGCAATGTAAACCTTCCATATGGGTGACTGGTAACAAAGAAAGCAAAGGTACTGAGGTATAAGATAATGTGAGATATGTATTTACATTAAAGCTTTGATTTAGTTTTTAAGTGCAGAAAACTAAATAAACTGAGTTCTGGGATTCAGATAAAATTAAATTCAAATGTACTGATTCTACTGTTAATTCACTTTCAAAATCTAAGTAAAATGTCTGTAAAATTATCAAGTTTTTGGGTATTATTAACCCATATACAAAACCCTTTGCAGAGACGTACATTTTACTAGAGCCCATCTATAGTCTTCTCAGAGTTGTTTTTGCGTATGATTTTTGACTTATTAGATATTTTCAGAATAACAATATTTTTGAAACTGTGACTTTATTAGTATATATTAGTTTTAGGAAATAATATGATTGTGATACATCTATTTTATTGTATATGTATGTGTGTTTTGCCTGCCTACATGTCTTGCAGAGTATGTGTAATAGCCATGAAAGTCAGAAGATAGCATCAGATCTGCCAGAAATGGAGTTACAGAGTTTGGTGGCAGCTATGGTGGTGCTGGGGATTGAGCCTGGGTCCTCTATAAGAGCAACAAGTGCCCATAACTGATGAACAATTTTTTTCAGGCCATCATTACAATATTTTCACACCTGTATATATGTACCTTAATCATATTCACTCCTAATTACCTTCTTATTTTTTGATGACCAACAGATCATTCCAAACTGTATTACTGAATCTTCACGTTTATATAACATCTGTAGTTTCCCTTGTTATTGTTGCCTACTCTTTTTCCATTATAACCTTTTATTTTATTTGCTTGTTTGGAGACAGGGTTTCTCTGTATAGCCCTGGCTGTCCTGGACCTCACTCTGTAGACCAGGCTGGCCTCAAACTCAGAAATCTGCCTGCGTCTTCCTCGCAGAGTGCTGGAATTACAGGCATGTGCCACCACTGCCTGGCTCCATTATAACCTAATAATATACATGAAATTATATTCACTGTTTTTGTTCTTATTAATATTTATTTTATACCCCTGAAATGTGATTGGTTCATGTGAAATTTGCTTGAATACTTGAAGATAGTTTGTATTCTACAGTTGTTACAAGGAGTATTTTATAGGTGTCTTTAAAATGCATTTGATTTATAGTAACAATGTTTAAATCAGAAATTTGTTGAATTTTACATCATCTATTGATGACAATGTGACATCAAAATCACCTACTATTATTATATGTGAATTGAAATGTCTTTTTTTTTTTAATCTTCAGTAGGGTTTATTTTATAAAATTTGTCAGTTCAATATTCATTTAACACATATTTTAAATTATTAAATTAACTGATTACACGTGCCAGATAAAACTATTACTTAAATGTACACATTTAAATCAATCTTTGTTTTGTGTGCTGGTTTGCTAAATGTAATTATCATGCTCCATTATCGTCTGGGCTGGATTTTAGAGTTTCCAAGGAGACTCAGGTCTGAATTTGTCTATGAAGGTGTTTCTATATAGGATCGACTGAAAGGAAAGACACAACTTCAATGTGAGCTTCATGCACAGACTGTGTGAAAGTCTGATGAGCACTTACGTCCACCTCTCTCTGCTCTGCATGTTTCTGCATCTATAGGTCTGTCACATCCATGTCTTCTATTCTATGATGGGCTCTAACATCAAACTTTACTAAGTAAGTCCTTCCTGCCTAAAGCTGTCTATGTTAGTTAGTTTGTTTCAACAAGGAAAGTACCTGATACAGAAAATTATATTGGGATGGGGGTGTCATTGTTGTAATAAACCTGAGAATGTGATTTCTAAGCTTTTGGAATTTCTATTCAGGGGGATTGTGGAGAATCTTGGAGCTATAGGCTAGAGAAGTCCTATAATGCTATATACAAAGCTTTCCAGAACATTCTGGTGGAATCTTCAGTTTGGAAGACCACAAATCTGAGGGAAATCTGGAGAGTAGAAGAGTTGTTCATAATGTTTTAGAGAGAAAGAAGAACTCTATTGCGAACTGGACTAAAAATCACCTATGTGGTAGTCTGGCAAAGACTCCTGCTGCATTTGTCCCTTCATTGAAAAGTCAGGCAGGGAAACAAATGTGTTTAAAGATGCAGACAAGGAAAAGCAATACACAGATTCAACGCAATCCCCATCAAAATTCCAACTCAATTCTTCATAGAGTTAGAAAGAGCAATTCTCAAATTCATCTGGAATAACAAAAAACCCAGGATAGCTAAAACTATTCTCAACAACAAAAGAAATTCTGGGGGAATCAGTATCCCTGACCTCAAGCAATACTACAGAGCAATAGTGTTAAAAACTGCATGGTACTGGTACAGTGACAGGCAGGCGGATCAATGGAACAGGATTGAAGATCCAGAAATGAACCCACACACCTATGGCAACTTGATCCTCGACAAAGGGGATGAAAACATCCGATGGAAAAAAGATAGCCTTTTCAACAAATGGTGCTGGTTCAACTGGAGGTCAGCATGCAGAAGAATGCGAATTGATCCATCCTTGTCTCTTTGTACTAAGCTCGACTCCAAATGGATCAAGGACCTCCACATAAAGCCAGACACTCTGAAGCTAATAGAAAAGAAACTGGGGAAGACCCTTGAGGACATCGGTACTGGGGGAAAGTTCCTAAACAGATCACCAATAGCGTATGCTCTAAGATCAAGAATTGACAAATGGGACCTCATAAAATTACAAAATTTCTGTAAAGCAAAGGACACCATCAAAAGGACAAATCGGCAATCAACAAATTGGGAAAAGATCTTCACCAACCCTAAATCTGACAGAGGGCTAATATCCAATATATACAAAGAACTCAAGAAGGTAGACCCCAGAGAACCAAATAACCCCATTAAAAAGTGGGGTACATATCTAAACAAAGAATTCTCACCTGAAGAACTTCGGATGGCGGAGAAGCATCTTAAAAAATGCTCAACTTCATTAGTCATCAGGGAAATGCAAATCAAAACAACCCTGAGATTTCACCTTACACCAGTCAGAATGGCTAAGATTAAAAACTCAGGAGACAGCAGGTGTTGGCGAGGATGTGGAGAAAGAGAAATACTCCTCCACTGCTGGTGGGGTTGCAAATTGGTACAACCACTCTGGAAATCAGTCTGGCGGTTCCTCAGAAAACTGGGCACGTCATTTCCGAAAGATCCTGCTATACCACTCCTGGGCATATACCCAGAGGATTCCCCAACATGTAATAAGGATATATGCTCCACTATGTTCATAGAAGCCCTATTTATAATAGCCAGAAGCTGGAAAGAACCCAGGTGTCCCTCAACAGAAGAATGGATGCAAAAAATGTTGTATATATACACAATGGAGTACTATTTAGCCATTAGAAACAATGAATTCATGAAATTCTTAGGCAAATGGATGGAGCTGGAGAACATCATACTAAGTGAGGTAACCCAGTCTCAAAAGATCAATCATGGTATTCACTCACTAATAAGTGGATATTAGCCTGGAAAACTGGAATACCCAAAACATAATCCACACATCAAATGATGTACAAGAAGAACGGAGGAGTGGCCCCTGGTTCTGGAAAGACTCAGTGTATAGGGCAAAACCAGAACAGGGAAGTGGGAAAGGGTGGGTGGGAGGACAGGGGGAGAGAAGGGGGCTTATGTGACTTTCAGGGAGTGGGGGGGCAGAAAAGGGGAAATCATTTGAAATGTAAATAAAAAATATATCGAATAAAAAAAAAGAAATTCAAAAAAAAGAAAAAAGAAAAAAAAAAGATGCAGACAAGGGAGTTACCAAGAACACATCTGTAACTGATGAAGGAAAGAGAACCATTAAAGTGGGATTTTTTTTCACTCTTACAATATAAAAGGTGCCCCAGAACAAGATCTTACCCATATGTGAATTGTCTCAACTTATCAAAATGTAGATTAATCGTAAAGGAAAGAGTCTGATTGAGAATGCTACTCAAAAAATCCCTGCAGTCAATATACTGTCAGTAAAATGAACGATTTTTTAAAATGGTGAACAGCAACATCAAGAGCTGCCAAACTTGGCGATTTCCTGTTGCCCAGAGCTTCAGGTTTGAATTTCCTAGCAGGGCATTCACAAGCTCTCAAGCGGGAGTCTCCAGGCACATTTCTGACTTTAGTCCGTGCACTTCTCCATGAAAACCAGGGTCATTCGAGGCTACACTTGGCTCCTCTCACACACACCCATTTGCTCTTTATGACCGTTCCTTTTCTGCCTGAAAGCCCACTTTATCTCTCACATCTAGATCATGGCCACCTTTTTCTTGAAGTTCAAGTGGCATTATATTTTCTCTCTGGTTTTTGTTTTTTTTTTCAGCTCTATCCTTAGCTCTAATTTCATTCCCATTGGGATGAGTATGAGCTTTTATTAATAAATTTTGTTCTTTGACAGTTTTCTTTTTTGCTTTTTTTTTAATGCGATATATGTTTTATTTACATTTCAAATGATTTCCCCTTTTCTGGCTCCCCACTTCCCAAAAGTCCCATAAACCTTCTTCCCTCCCCCTATTCCCCCATCCAACCCTTCCCAATGTGTCTAGTGTTCAAAGAGAGACTCTGAACTATGGTAATGAGGAGAGTACACATGTGCTATAGTTCAATTTAAGGTTTTCCTGTTTTTGTTATTTTCTATAAGTTGCACATACCTCCAGAGCAGTGGTTCTCAACGTGGGGTCAAATTTCCCAGTGGTCTCCTAAGACCATCAGAATATCCTATATCAACACTGTGATTCATAACAGCAGCAATATTATAGTTATGAACTAGCAATAGAAATAACTTTATGGTCAGAGGTCACCACAACATGAGGCACTGTATTTTTTTTTTTTTTTTGCTTTTTAATTTGTTTATATATTTATTCAGATGGTCAACTTCTGGTCAAACACATTCTTTTTTTTTATTCGATATAATTTATTTACATTTCAAATGATTTCCCCTTTTCTAGCCCCCCCCCACTCCCCGAAAGTCCCGTAAGCCCCCTTCTCTTCCCCTGTCCTCCCTCCCACCCCTTCCCAGTTCCCCGTTCTGGTTTTGCCAAAATACTGTTTCACTGAGTCTTTCCAGAACCAGGGACCACTCCTGCTTTCTTCTTGTATCTCATTTGATGTGTGGATTATGTTTTGGGTATTCCACTTTTCTAGGTTAATAACCACTTATTAGTGAGTGCATACCATGATTCACCTTTTGAGTCTGGGTTACCTCACTTAGTATGATGTTCTCTAGCTCCATCCATTTGCCTAAGAATTTCATGAATTCATTGTTTCTAATGGCTGAATAGTACTCCATTGTGTAGATATACCACATTTTTTGCATCCACTCTTCTGTTGAGGGATACCTGGGTTCTTTCCAGCATCTGGCAATTATAAATAGGGCTGCTATGAACATAGTAGAGCATGTATCCTTATTACATGGTGGGGAATCCTCTGGGTATATGCCCAGGAGTGGTATAGCAGGATCTTCTGGAAGTGAGGTGCCCAGTTTTCGGAGGAACCGCCAGACTGCTTTCCAGAGTGGTTGTACCAATTTGCAACCCCACCAGCAGTGGAGGAGTGTTCCTCTTTCTCCGCACCCTCTCCAACACCTGCTGTCTCCTGAATTTTTAATCTTAGCCATTCTGACTGGTGTAAGATGAAATCTTAGGGTTGTTTTTTTTTTTTTTTTTTTTTTTTTTTGGTTTTTTGGATTTTCTTTTTCTTTTTTTTCCCTTTTTTTATATTGATATATTTTTTATTTACATTTCAAATGATTTCCCCTTTTCTGGGTCCCCACTCCCCGCAAGTCCCATAAGCCCTCTTCCGTCCCCCTGTTCTTCCATCCACCCCCTTCCCACTTCCCTGTTCTGGAATTCCCCTATACTCTTGCACCGAGTCTTTCCAGAACCAGGGGCCACTCCTCCATTCTTTTTGGACATCATTTAATTTGTGGATTATGTCCTGGGTATTCAAAGTTTCTAGGCTAATATCCACTTATTAGTGAGTACATACCATGACCAGGATAGCTAAAACTATTCTCAACAGTAAAAGAACTTCAGGGGGATTCAGTATCCCAGACTTTAAACTCTACTACAGAGCAATAGTGATAAAAACTGCATGGTATTGGTACAATATCAGGCAAGCGGATCAATGGAATAGGATTGAAGACCCAGAAATGAACCAACACACCTATGGTCACTTGGTCTTCGACAAAGGAGCTGAAAGCATCCAGTGGAAAAATGATAGTCTTTTCAACAAATGGTGCTGGTTCAATTGGAGGTCAGCATGCAGAAGAATGCACATCGATCCATTCTTATCTCCTTGTACCAAGCTCAACTCCAAATGGATCAAGGACCTCCACATAAAACTTGACACACTGAAACTAATCAAAAAGAAACTGGGGAAGACCCTGGAGGACATGGGCACAGGGGAAAAGTTCCTGAATAGAGTACCAATAGCTTATGCTCTAAGGTCAAGAATTGACAAATGTGACCTCATAAAACTACAAAGTTTCTGTAAGGCAAAGGACACCATCTTTGACAGTTTTCTACATGCATATGATAATGCTAGTTACTGCCCTCCAAACATCTCTGACTTCTCCCCATCCCTCCCAGCCCCTTCCTTCCTTCCTTACAAATTTGTTTTTCTTGTTCACTACTTTTTGCTTCTCCTTGTGTCTCACAGAGTTTAACTAGGGCCATCTAGGTGACCAAGGGCTTGTAAGTATCTATTACAGTCTGGTGGGTTCACATTGATTACTATGCTTCCCCAGAAGGTCAGCAATAAGTTGCTAGGGACCCATGAGCCTCTTCCCAGTCTGTAACTGACTGTTAGGATTTGTGTGAGCCCAGTGACACTGGAGCAGCTGCACTGAGTTTATGAGTACCATAGCTGTGTTGGTCATTCTCCAAGACTTCTCCCAGTTGATCTTTATGAGTCTTATGAGGGTCATTAAATGTCCTCAGTCATCCCTTATTCTTAGAATCTTCTGTATCCAGGGGTCTCTACTTTCACTCTGTTCACTGCAATGAGCGGCCTCTCTGAATGGCTTAGAGTAGACTTCATCTGTAGAAAGTAGTTTGATGCTATGTAAATTCAGCAGTATTAGGTTCCCCCCTCTCAGGGGCTTTTTTAGTCATGGATTTTCATCCAGGTTTACAATATTAGATAAAGATGTCCTTTTGTGAAGCAGGCACCAAAAGTGAATCGAGGAACACTGGGTTACCTCCATAACGGGTGTGCTACTATTGCACTAATGGGTACATTTGACTAGCAGGTTGGAACTGTAGTTCATAGAATTAACAACTGGATAAGATAGTTGATACCTTAAACCTTCAACAGCCTGCATATTACCACTGGACATTAGCCATTAGGGAGGAAGCTTCCAACTCAATTTCAACTTGGTTTTTCTATACCTTGAATCTAACCTGTTTGGGGGCTTCTGAGTTATTCTTGACACACAGTTCCTACAGACCTACTTGATATCAGGCACTGGGACTTTGTTTAGCAACCCATTACTTCTAGGATGAGTAGTGTCTAGCCTTGTGGGTATCTACGGGTTACCATACAGTAGGTTTCTGAGGGATTTATTATATACTCACTTTATTTTGATCACCACCACCACACCATCTTCCTGTCCTGACATCCCTCACCCTGTTTGAACTTTTACACCAGGATGATTTGAAAAAAAAATCCCTGAAGTATAGCAGCTGTCTAAGGAATGTTTTCTAATGCTCATTGAACAAAATGCACAGAGCCCACTGATATTGTGCTAGAAGCAGAGCAGACTATATCTTGAGTTAGAAAAACGTGTCAATCCAGTCTACATGATAGTCATATCGTTTGTTTGTTGGCAACTTTACAAAAGCTAGAGTCATCTAGGAGGTGGAATACTACTTGAGGAATTGCCTCCATAATATTTGTCTATAGCTAGGTCAATGGGTCGTTTTTCTTCAATAACAGTTGATGTGGGCACTGTGGGAAGTGCCATCTATAGACAGGTTTTCGTGGTTTGTATTAAGATGATATCTGAGCAAGCCATGGGGAGAAAGAGAGTAAGCAGTATTCCTCTTTGTCTCTGATTCACTTTCTGTTTCCAGGTTCCTTCTTCTCCAGGTGCCTTGACTTCTCTTCATCATGCTTGGTGATTGAAATTTATAAGGTATAATAACCCTTTCCTTTCCAATTTGTTTTTGGCCATGGTCTTGATCAAAGCAACAGAATTCTGAATAAGACTGTAGGGGAGAAAATATTTAAGAGTTACAGGGTCATGGAAGCTTATACCAAGGTTCCTGAAAACTGCTGAATCTAGACAGTATATGGTTGGTATAGCTCATTCAAGGAAATCCCATGAGGCCATAGTGTTATGATGGAGCTTTAGTTAAATATAAGCTCCAGGAGGGTAGAGATGCATGCACCTTCTGTCTACTGTCAGAAGCCATCTAGGAGAGGCTAAAGGCTAGCATGTTATTTTTCTGAGATGGTTTATGGAAAACTATAATGATGAGTTCTTGGATAGAAGATTCAAGGGACTTTGTCTCAGGATTGATTCTTGCTATTGATATGCCTTTCCTGTCATTATTAAGTTGATATAACAAGCCCTGCATTAGCCTACCTTATTGGGCAAATTTTCTGCAGATCAAAAAGTATACACTCCTTTGGTGATGCTATATAGACAAATAGACATTTTTTTAATTCCTAATGACAATTCTATAAAAATCCCTAAATACATACTAGTAATTATTGAGGCCTTTGTAAAAGGGCTACAAACAGAGCTCTCTGTAATATGAAAACTGCAATTAGGAAGTCTGACACTTTTCATGTGTCATGAGTTAATTGAGTTAAGATAGCAAGCAAGCATGATACAGATTTACGACTTAGGAAATTGGGTCATAAATCCATTAACTAAAGGCTGTAAATGGAAGCATAATTTATTGCAGGTGCAAGGATGGAAGATAAAATATTGACTAGGTTTATTTACACAAAATTTCAATACTAATGAGAGACTAGGCAGATGATTCACCTTTTGACATACTATGCTCACTTAGACCTAATAATTATAGTTTTAAACTCTTTATGAACCTGTGGAGCTAGTGGCAGATAATGAATGTTTAGTTAGATAACTATTCTTAATGGAAACACATGCAAACATCTTAGTTGTCACTTCTTGTCCAATTTATGATTTGAAGTTTTGTTTGAACTCATGACTAAAGAGGATGCTTAGAGTACCATGTGATCATGTATCTATTTTTAGTACAAGAACTAAAAGTGATGACAATAAGTGGTAGATGCATAAAGGGAATAGTGGAGGTGTAGAAGGAAAATAAGAGAGAAAGAGAATAGAAGCAAAGTAGAAGCTGATGAGACAGATAGCAGAACATAACAGAATATAACAGAACATTAGAGAGAGGTGAGAAGACATGAAGAGCTGCAGAGAGAGAGAGAGAGAGAGAGAGAGAGAGAGAGAGAGAGCAGAAAGAGTAGGGTAGGCAGAGTTCCTCTCAACATGAGATGGGTTCTTTCTTACAGGAAGTTTATTACTGACAAGGACAGGGTTATTTTACTAACAGAAATAGAGAGTTAGAAGCTTTTTCTTTCTCTATGCAAAAAAGATTAAAGGTTATTTTCCATCCAGAATGATTGAGTTCTTTCTCTGCTGGTGTTTAGGCTTTTGCTCCATATCCATATGTAACTCTCTCTCTCTCTCTCTCTCTCTCTCTCTCTCTCTCTCTCTCTCTCTCTCTCTCTCTCTCTCTCTCTCTCCCCTCCCCCGTGTGTGTGTGTGTGTGTGTGTGTGTGTGTAAGTATATACATTGATGAGACAAATGGCCAGGCCCAACAAGAGTGTATTATTGTATATGTGTGTGACTATGCATAATTATAATTGCTTGTATAAAATGAATTTTCCAAAATGGACCAGGTGCCTCCTTAAGTATGTCAAAGCACACGTAATGTCATCATAATTCTCAGATGCTAGTCATGGAGCTCCAGGGGGTCATTCTTGTTCTGGTGCCTTTCCATCTTGCTTTTATCTGGCCTTTCCTAGTCACCCTCTCACTTGCCCATTTTGGAATGTAGTTTCTTACTTTGTGGTATTTTATGCTAGAAGTATGTAGTTTAATAAATATTTTTCAAGTGTTTATAGTTAAAAGCCTAAATCTCAGTAGAGATTCAGTACTTAGACTTTTGAGGCACATTGGGAATCTAGGTCTTTGAATACTTCTGATGATAGATTAAGTGTGCTGCACATTAACTACAGTGATCTTAAGATTTTGTAGGTCAGGGGTAAAATATTATTCTTTAAATAATGTTTGTTAATAATTAAGATATGGACCAAATCTTTTATGCCCACCAACAGATGAATGGATAGGTATAATTTGGTGCATGCATATGATAATATTGTATTCAGTCATAGAGAAAAAATAAGACATGGCATTTTCAAGAGCATAGGTAGAACTGAAAAGTAGAGTGACATAAACCAGGCTCAGAAAGACAAATGCTGCAGAGACAAAATCACCAGGCAAATGATTTTTTCATCACAGGTGGATCTGCAACTTTAAGTTTTATATGTTTGCATATGTGTTTCTGTGGAGGTGTGCAAGCCACAGTACAAGGAAGAAGACCATTCTTCTCACTTTATTTTGTGACTGATGGTGGATCATGGCCAGCTGTATCACTCTTCTGCAACCATCTCTGTTCTACTGTGATGGCCTGAACCCACAAACCATGAGCCAAAATAAACACTTCATTGCCAATATTGCTTGTGTCAACAAATATTTTGCCATACCACCATCAACAATAATAAAACCCTCCATAACCTGTGCAGGAAGCTAGCAATCCTATAGTCTTCCCAAATCTTCATTTCTTTACTTTCTTTTTCTGCATCTGCCACTTATTGTCATGGTTCCCAGTTCTTGTACTTTCACAGGATACATGATCACATGGTATTCTAAGCATCCTTTTTTTTCAAGAGTTCAGAAGTTCAAACATAAATTGAAATAATAAATTGAATAAGAAGTGACAACTAAGATGTTTGCATGTGTTTCCATTAGGACATTAGTTATCTAACTAAACATGAAACAAGGTTCATTATCTGCCACTAGCTCCACAGGGTCATTGAGAGTCTAAAATTGTAATTCTTAGGACTCAGTTAGCATGGTATGTCAAAAGGCAAATCATCTGCCTTGTGTCTCATTAGTATAGAAGTTTTGTACAGATAAACCTAGTCAATATTTTATCTTCTGTCCTTGAACTTACAACAAATCATTTATTTCCTATTACAACCTTTAGTTAGTGATTTTATGGCCTAAAGGTATGTATTCCTAAATTGTAAATCTGTATCATGCCTGCCTGCTATCTTAGCTCAATTAACTTGTGATACATAAAGACTGGCAAATTCCTAATTGCAGGTTTCATACTACAGAGGGCCCTAATTAATTGTAGTCCTTTTTATGAAGTAAAGATGATAATAACTCATGCATAAAAGTATGGGGGATGGTGGAAAGGAGGGAAGAGAGTGAAACAAGGTCAAAGAACTGCAATGATAACAGAAAATAATACAAATAGAGAAATACAGAGTCTAAAATTTGGTTATGTAATAAAAATAGGTAAGAAAGTAGCTTTTAAAAGAAATGAAAATTTAAAAAAATGAGAAATAAGCTGGCCCTGTGCTTATATCTTATACCTATGGTATAGGTATAAGGTATAGGTATAGGTAGTATAGGTATAGGTATAGGTATAGGTATATGTATATGTGTGTATATGTATATGTATATGTATATGTATATGTATATGTATATGTATATGTGTGTGTGTGTGTGTGTGTGTGTGTGTGTATGTGTGTATAAGGTATAGGTATACAGTATAGGCTTGTAGTCCAATTACTTTGGGGAAAGAGGCAAGAATAATCATAAATACTTCTTAGCCTGGGCAAATTTGTGATACCCTGTCTTTAAACAAAAATACAAAGTTGAGAAAAAAGTTCAGTGGTAGAGGGCTTACCTAGTCTATGCCAAGTCCTTGGTTCAATTCTCACAACTAAAAAATGGAGACACATAATAAATTACTGACACACACACACACACACACACACACACACACACACACACACACACACAGTTTGTTAAGCTTCTTTTCAGTTTCTCTGATACTGGAATTAATTAGTTCTGCTGGTATCATGCCATATATGCACTCTATTGTAGTCTGTTACAGTTTCTTTCTCGACCCACTTTGTGTAGGTTGCTGTTGTCCAGGACTGTGTTGTTGACACCAGTCCTGCACTTACTCAGTTGTTCCTTTGTGTCCTGAAATCCATTGCTGACCCAATGACCTCTGTGGCCTGTGGGTCCAGGCAGATTCCTACTCACTCCAAAGGCATCTGATCCTACAGCCTCACACCCACATCCAGGTATTCTCCATGCTTAGGGGTACGGCCTGAGGACACAGGGTGCGGGAAGCAGAGAACTCAGTTCTGCACTAGAGGCACAGAGCTGAAGGAACAGACCTCTCTCCCTACCAGGCTCACATCTTTCCACACAACACTAATCTACCGAGTAGATTCCATAAGTTTTAATAAGAAGGCTAAGGCCTTCTTATTAAATTGTAACCACAATCAGAGTAAGGTCAATCAGAGTAACAGCACTCCTGCAGAGAAAAATAGCAACTAATAAGTCCACCTCGCCCTCTAGTGGTAAAATGCATACAGGGTTGTTCCTGAGACTTTTCCTGCCTTAAATAGTCTTGAAATCATAGACATTCTAGTAATGGACCTAGCAGGTGTTCATATATATATACTATGTTCTAATATATATTAGATTTGTGTGTATAAAACAACAATTGAAAATAGAGGCCATCAATTTGAGAGAGAGCAAGGGAGAGTTACAAGGAGAGACTGATTGAAGGGAGGAAAAGGAAGGCAAAACAAAAAATATAGTTATATTTAAATAAAAAAAACCTACAAATGTAAGTCCCATTGTAGAAGAAAAGGTTGGAAAAGGGAGAATGCTATTTTAAGTAACTGTTTTTGTCACAGTATTATTATTATTATTTTAATATTAGGGTTATTATAATTATAAATCATTATAATTATTTCTTATATTTCCATGTCTACCCACTTTTGGGTTAACTTTACTGTATAAAATTAAATTTTGACTCTTAGAATCAAAATTCTGTTAGACTTGCAGTAATTCTGATATAACCACAAAGAATTTATTAAATATTTAGCAATGTCTTGATACATACTCATCATTATCATGACTTGGGGGTGTGTGAGTGCTATTGGTATCTAGTAGGTAGATAAAGTGTTAATAATACCCAGGGGATTCATACAATTAAATAAAGATCATTATGTGTAGGTCAATATTTATAAGAGGATTGAACATTTGACCTCTGGGTGGATTTTTAGGGAACATAATAATGGTCTCATTTTGTGAAAAAGAGACATTATCATTTGAGAAATCTATCCAGAGGATGGAGGAGTGTGGATGGAGTCACAGGTGGGATGGGATTGACTGAGAGATTACAAATAATATAGAATATAAAGAAGATCATCAAACTGTATAAAATCTGAATAGATTTAAACTTTTAGACTCTTAGGATGGGAAAAGAGGTCCAAAGTTGACTCTAAAGTTGTATTCCTAGAAACACTTTGTTTGACTTTTGTTGACTCAGAGAATGAGGTATCCTGGCTTGGCACTGATGAACTTTACATGACAGGATGTTATCCATGGCCTGGGTAAAGGGATCCTAAGTGAATACTGCTTCCAACACTAGCAAATGTGTCCACAATTCAGAGTAGGGAATGAGAGACTGAAGCTGGGCTGTTGAGAAAGCAACTTCAGTGACATTCCCTGTGTTCAGAGAACAAGAACAAATGCCCATATCTGCAGACATAGACTAAAAGGCAGTTAGAGGGGAAATACCACAGGCTCTAAGGATGTGATGATGGCTGTGTTTTCCTTAAGCAGGAATAGATGACGTAGTTTGTCCTTAGCTGATTATACCACCAATTATGTGTCTCTAGCTATTCACCAACAGCCACGTGCCATTTTCATGGTGGGGGGTCCTAAAATTTTCACTGAAATTTTAAAGGCTCCTAAGTGATCCTCTCTGACAAATGTCTTCCTTAATAAAGATGAAAGCGAAAGTGTACTGTACATAAGAAAGCTCCAAGATTCTTAGTAAAAGACATGGGACAGGATAATGCAATGAAAATTAACATTTTGGTGAGTGCATTCCCTCTTTTATTCATTATGCTGGCAACAAATAAGGCTTGCTTAGTGCATTGAACCCTACTATAAAAAGTAGAAACCAAAATGTTAGTTACTTAGAATATGATGTCACACCAACATTGAGATTGTGTTTATAAAACTCCCAATTTTGGATGTGTTTTTGGATATTTTTCAAGTTTTAGACTTTCAAAACATTTTCATCAGCCTATGGCAGTTGTTAGTTTGGTCCACTTGTCAGTGGGAGAATTTGTACGTCTCATAGTTACCAGAGCACTGGCAGTGACTTTTAAAATATTTTTGTTAGATGGTGACTAAACAGAGGTTTAGGTCTGTAGTGGTGACGTCAGGGTGAGGATAAGGACAGCAGAGCACACCTTATGGCTTCCTCAATTTACCCTGGGCTGCCTCTAGCTTCCTCACTCATACTCAGAAGAGTTGGCTTTCTTATGGGGCTCACAAGAAAGAGGAAGTGATACTTTCAGCATGTAGGTATGGCACTGCTTGTGAGTTGTGGTCAGAAGTAATTAGATCACTGTCAGACACACATAATCACTGTCAGACACACATAATCATGTCGTCATTCAGATCTAGGACTCTTAATGACCCACGCTCCTAATCCAAATTGAGTTAAGAGACCACTTTTGAGATACTCCAAAGAGAAATTTCACCTTGCCTCTGAAATGTATTCCCTCAATGTTTCTAATATAAGCTTCCAAATGAAAGTATTGTATTTCTTTAAACTAAAAAATCCAAATGACACATGAGGATTTTGCTGATGCCAATGTATTTCTAAAGTCAAAATTACAATAACGTGTAATACAGTTTTAAAAACTGCATGAAAGGAGAAAGGGGTTTGGAATGGATGCAGATTATTCTTTAGTCTTCCGCCATCATGGAAAGTATCTCATTGTAAACCTCTTGAGGAGCGTCCATCGCCCAGATGAAGTCCAGGTGGTTGTACGGAAGGATCTCCTTATGGTACAGGAGGTTAGGGAGTTTGGGAAGCAGCATGGCGACATCCTGGGGATCAGCCAGGATGTCATTGCCACCGTTCCACACTGCAATTGGTACAGTCATGGCTGACACATTGTAGTCAGGAGGTGTTCTCTGAAACATGACAGGTGAAAGAAGTAGAGTTTAGGCAACCACACTTCCAAACCAGTGTCGATTGAGTGCTCATTCTCAATAAAGTCTAATGATCACATCAACAAAGTCACCCTGACCCATAGAGGAAAGTAAACACAGCATAGTTTGGGTCAATGCTTCTCAATCTCTAATAGGCCTGTCATTCATCTAGGACTCTTAAAATACAGACTAACTCAGCAGGTTTGGGAGGAAAGTCAGGGAACACACACTCACAGGTGATGCCAATATTGTTGGTTCTAAGCTAGGTTTCAGTTCAGATGAAGGAAGGAGATTTCACTAGATTCTTGTTTGTGGATGGGATGTGCACATGCAAACTACTATGTGTATGTGGAGGGTAGAACACTTCCTTCATCTTGGTCATTGCTGTCTATTAGACAGTGTCTCTCCCTTTTATTGGTGAATATGCCAGGTAAGCTGTCCAAGAAGCTTTTGGTGGTTCTGTCTCTGCTTCCTGTATCCTAATAGGGCACACTGACATTACAGTAGACGGAGCTTACAAAACAAACTCATTACCCACTGATCTATCTCCTCAGCTAGGTTTTAACTAGATCCTGAATGGGGCAGATTCTCTCTTCCACTCTGAATCATAATCTCAAATAATCCTGGGTTCTGAGTTATTTGTTTTGTCCTTGTATTGATTTCCACAATGTGCATTACCTCATTGAGAAGCTGCTCTGCCTGGAAATCTCTCAGCTGGGAGCCTGAGCATGGCTCTTCGAGTAGAGCTTGTGCAGGCATTTCTATGGGATGCTTTAAGTGCTTCATTCGATACTGCAGTCTGACTGCTGCTCATGCCTCACTCTTTCACTTCAAAGTCTCACCGGAGGGGCTGCTTTACTCTACAAGGACTCTTGATGCAGAGCTCCAACCGGCTATCTCAATAGGCCGTCTTCAATCAGTTTCTGCTAGCTGATTCCCAGTCTCCAACTTGATGGGGTTATCTCTTGGTTGGCCTCTCAATTAGGCTGCTTCACACATACTGCTGCATGTTTTGGGTACCCGATTTGATAGTGTTTTGCTATCTTTCTGCTGATTTTCTCTATCTGCACTTTACTATTTATTCTTTTTGAATTTTGTTGCAATATCATTCGTCAACTCATTGACTCAAACCTGAAGGCACAGCTTTCATAAATCATTCTTTGGACAGTACAAAGCAACTGCCCACAGCATGGCTAATGACCAGGTCAGTACTTCAGGTAAGAAGCTGAAAACGTCCAATGGAAAAAAGATAGCCTTTTCAACAAATGGTGCTGGTTCAACTGGAGGTCAGCATGTAGAAGAATGCGAATTGATCCATCCTTGTCTCCTTGTACTAAACTCAACTCCAAATGGATCAAGGACCTCCACATAAAGCCAGATACCCTGAAGCTAATAGAAAAGAAACTGGGGAAGACCCTTGAGGACATCAGCACAGGGGGAAATTTCCTGAACAGAACACCAATAGCTTATGCTTTAAGATCAAGAATTGACAAATGGGACCTCATAAAATTACAAAGTTTCTGTAAGGCAAAGGACACCATCAAAAGGGCAAATCAGCAACCAACAAATTGGGAAAAGATCTTCACCAACCCTACATCAGATAGAGGGCTAATATCCAATATATATAAAGAACTCAAGAAGTTAGACTCCAGAAAACCAAATAACCCTATTAAAAATGGAGTACAGAGTTAAACAAAGAATTTTCACCTGAAGAACTTCGGATGGCAGAGAAACATCTTAAAAAATGCTCAACTTCATTAGTTATTAGGGAAATGCAAATCAAAACAACCCTGAGATTTCACCTTACACCAGTCAGAATGGCTAAGATTAAAAATTCAGGAGACAGCAGGTGTTGGTGAGGATGTGGAGAAAGAGGAACACTCCTCTACTGCTGGTGGGGTTGCAAATTGGTACAACCACTCTGGAAATCAGTCTGGCGGTTCCTCCGAAAACTGGGCACCTCACTTCCAGAAGATCCTGCTATACCACTCCTGGGCATATACCCAGAAGATTCCACAGCATGTAATAAGGATACATGTTCCACTATGTTCATAGCAGCCCTATTTATAATTGCCAGAAGCTGGAAAGAACCCAGGTATCCCTCAACAGAAGAGTGGATGCAAAAAATGTCGTATATCTACACAATGGAGTACTATTCAGCCATTAGAAACAATGAATTAATGAAATTCTTAGGCAAATGGATGGAGCTGGAGAACATCATACTAAGTGAGGTAACCCAGACTCAAAAGATGAGTCATGGTATGCATTCACTAATAAGTGGATATTAACCTAGAAAACTGGAATATCCAAAACATAATCCACATATCAAATGAGGTACAAGAAGAACGGAGGAGTGGCCCCTTGTTCTGGAAAGACTCAGTGAAGCAGTATAGGGCAAAACTAGAACAGGGAAGTGGGAAGGGTTGGATGGGAAAACAGGGGGAGGGAAGTGGGCTGATGGCACTTTTGGGAGTGGGGGTCTAGAAAAGGGGAAATCATTTGAAATGTAAATAAAAAATGTATCGAATAAAAAAAAAGGTAGCTGAATCTGTGTATGTTCATGTAATTTTCCTAAATATTGCTTCAAATTCTGAGAAAAAGTATTGGCATTTTTTTTTTTATTTTTAGGAAACCACTATTAACACATAGGGTTTATAAAGATTCATAAAGCAGAAAATAGAACAAGAGAGTCATCTTCTTGATTCTGACAATCTACACAGAATTTAGTTAGGTACATTTGTTGGAGAGATTATTACTTCAAGGGTACTAATCTAATAGCCTTAAAGTTTGTGTCTTTATATTTTGTGATAGAGCCAACTTACAGTCCAAAACATCTATTACATTATTGTCCCAGTAATTTATGCTTTTTTCTTACATTCCTCACACATGGGTTAAAGTGTGAAAAATATCTAAAATAAATTTTACTTACATACCATTAAGGAAACAGCTTCCTAGATATTATCTCTGCCTGTTAAATTAACAACACTTATTTCAATAACAATTAGTCAGAAGTTGTATTCACTTGGCTGGAAGAAGGGCAGACTTGATTATTGATACTGAGGGTATCAATGATTTATTACTTTGGTTACCAGAATGAGAGCCCAACAGAAAAGTAAATTCCAAGCAAGTCTGTACTTTGTGAGTTGATCATATAGAGTTCTGAAAAAGGCCCTTAAAGATATAAAATGAGTAAAATCAATGATGTGAGGCATTTCTCTAAATGTAGACTCTTGTCTGAAAACATATCCTTCTAAGGGGAACTATGAGTCAGGGGAACTAAGGAAAATCAGTATTATTCAATTATATTAATTATTAATTATTATACTAATTGGTAAAAATTGGGGCTGTTTAATAGAAAGAGTGGGTCAAAAACTACAATAAGATACCCACCTTACTCACAATTAGTCAGTGATAATGCAAGAGTTTGCCCTGAGCATATGGTTATACACATTAGCCTTTTATAGCCTGTAAATTTTCTAGTCCATGAATTATTGTGCAAATTCGTCTTGACCACCAATTACATCAACTGCAGAGTCTGAATTATTTGTACCACAGCAAATGTGAGGATTGCAAGACACTTTTATGCTCAGAAATATTTCTAACTTTGACCTAAAAACACACCACCTTTTTCTTCCACATAGAAATGTGTCCCCATTAAATCATGTGTACACGTCCAAACGAAAGAGGGAGATAAATGAGAAAACTGCCTAATCTTATGCATGGATATAAGTGATGACTTGTTTTAGCCAGTTGTACTTCAGAGAGAAGAGAACAGAGTGTCGTGTGGAGACTGGATTAAACAGCAAGGCTATGTAAAGATGATGTCCTATTAATTTACACAAAGTCTTTGCATGGGACCCAGGTTTACTCTGTAAATTTCCAGAGCATAGGAGTGGAGAAACTGGACATCAGCATTAGTTTGAAATTGAATACCCAATTGTATTACTTTTCTTTTCTAACTTCTTTGTCATTTAAATTGTGAGCAATTTCAACCAGCTGATACATGTCCCCCAACATACAGCAGAGGACTGCTGGGTGTGGGTTTAGTCAGAGAGGATGCACCTAACTATCAAGAGACTGGAGGCCCCAGGGAGTTGAGAGGCCTGGTGGGATGGGGGTGTGGGTTGGAGACATCCTCATGGAGACATGGGGAGGGATATGGAACAGTCGAAAGGTGGACCAGGAAGGGAATAAAATCTGGAGTTTAAAATAAATAAATTTAAAATATTCTGAGCAATTTCAATCTCAAGAAACATACCTGATTGTAGTGTAACATGTTTTGGAATGGGCTTCCCCAGTCAAAGGCTTGAAACTTCCCAGATCTAGAAAGCTAATGAAAATTTAGAGCCAAAAATTAAATAAAAATGTAG
Source organism: Apodemus sylvaticus (assembly GCF_947179515.1). Lineage (NCBI taxonomy): Eukaryota > Metazoa > Chordata > Mammalia > Rodentia > Muridae > Apodemus > Apodemus sylvaticus. The sequence goes on from NC_067472.1 coordinate 28,194,882, forward strand.
TGAGAGGTAATTAAAATTAATTAGCTAACTATTCTTATAACAACACAAACACAATTTAATCTTCTCCAAATAGCTCATTTCCAATTTTTAGAATTATTGAAAAAATATTTTCTCATTTGAAATAATAACTAACTATCTAGGACTTGTGTGAGTAAAAATATAGTGTTTGTTTTAAATATTTTGTTTTACCCAGAAAATCATAAAAATAATTATTTCTATGTTACTCAAATCACGTGTTCTCATAAGATTTTTGTGTACATGGATTAGTGGTTATTTTTGTAGATTGTCATATATAGAAGCATTGCCTTACAGGAACAGATTAATAATGTGCTTTAGGTTAAACACAAAAGTTCATTGCCACAAAAGTAATGCTAACAACATTGAAATAATGATACCTGTGCCCAGTGGAGAAGGTCTTGAGTAGATGTCCCTGCTGGATTATGCCCTAGATACACATCAAAGCGACTCTAGAAATCAAACACATGCACATATATACACATACTTAGACATATTTGGTTTCTGAAAAACACCTGAGGCCATGTTTTCTGGCATCAATCCGCTGGTTCAGGGTAACCTTCAATGGAAGGATGAATAGTGCAGTTAAATGCCACCTCAGAATCTCCAAAGTACACCATGTATTTTAATCAGTATCGGCAGTGTGGAGGCCTTATTATCACCATAGTTTCTTCAAAGTAGAGTTTGAAACTCAAAGACATTTGGACAAATATCTGGCTCACACTAATCAGTGACAAGCAGTCTGGGGTTGGAAAGTTTTACCTAGCTTCTGAACCTAAATCCTCAACTTTATATTTAATGTCAGCATGCAAGAGATTAAATATTATACACAGATTCATCATGCTGCATAATTTTAATATATATATATATATATATATATATATATATATATATATATATATGATAGGCATGTATGTCTATATGATAACCATTGCTTATGTTTAGCTATAGTATTCTATCTTGTCCCTAGATCAACTTGCTCAGAACCTTTAGCATTCTGAAGTTCCGTTTCTAGGTTGCACGAGCCAGTTGAGTAGTGGGTCTTAGAGTGTGACAAAGTCTTAGAGTGTGACTATTATCAAAGGGGCTAACTTCTCCCTCCATGTGAGCAGCGTGCAGAAAACAAGCTCTCGCATCTTGTTTATTCTCTGCATCTGTTATCTTTCTCTGAAAACTCTTATTAACAAAATATAAGAACTAATCTGTTTATTGATGTGGTAAGGACAGGGTGCCCTGCTCCATTCCTCAAGCATAATGAGAAACAGCCTCAAATTGAAAAGAAGAAGGAGGAGCCCTTACTACCATAAATGAAACATAAAGAACAGATATAAACGAACGTATTTATCCAGCTATAGAGTGGATCATTGGTACTGAGAAACACACCTGAACCTGATTGGTCTCCATAGAAACAGGAACTGTGATTTCAATACTAGGCTCCCAATGAGTATAGGAATTAATATACTGTTTTAAACAATAGATCACTATACATTTTAAACAATAGAATTAATTTCTTTATGACTTTAAATGTATAAATGTAAAGATGAGAGTAAGGATTAGAAATATAGCTCTATAATTCCAGCTACTTGGAAGGCTAAATCGTGAGACTCCCTGGTTAAAGCACTGCACTGGCTATAGATTAAGTGACTGGGCAATTTAACAAGACCCTGTCTCACAATAAAAAGTTATTTAAAAATACTGACAATAAATATTGGTGGTAGAGCATGGCCCTAAAATTCCTAGACTCCACCCTTAGTACTATAAAAATTAAAAAAGGAAAAGAAGAATCAGCAGAAGTATGTCTATACAATAGTAAATATATACATATACATATATATATATATATACACACATATACACACATATATGCATAATACATACATCATGGTCACTTGTCATGTGGTTAATGTTGCGATCTATTTGTACTAAATATCTCAGGTGATTTGAACTTTAAATAGCATATTTTGTGAATGAGGAATTTAAATCAGTTCCCAAGGTAAGATTTAAATTAGGCTGACATGAATCCATATATTTATAGACCTTATGATATTGAACTTTCTCACATAGGACTTAAAACTGCAACTCTGGGAGCAAAAACGCAGATCAAGATAGGCATAAGCTGTTACACTGCTTCTCTAAAGTGTATTTTACAAAATTAATGGGAAGGGCCAGCAGGATTGAAAGCATTTACAACATTAGATATCTATGCACTGTTCTTCAGAAGTGCTTTTGCAATAAGCTTAATTTCCTTCTGTCACAGAATGTAAATACTATGCCAGTATTTAGGTGGTCACAGGACATTCATATTTTTTAATGAGAGCAGGAGATGAAATTGGAATGAGGAGTGATTTGTAACTTTCTCGGGCCTACCAAAATGCTCTGGGCAGAGTTGTGAGGTGAATTTTAGTTCTCCTGAAGTACCATTTCTAAGGGTTTATGATAGCACAAAGGTGTTTAGGGAATCTCTTGAATGGAGACCACAATGCATACACACCACATTTAAGTTTTTCTGGTCAAATCCACAGAAGACAAATAAAGCGTTGCTGCAGAGACGATTTAGCAGCTCCCGAGAGCACACTTCAGTACCAAGAAATTGATCCAAGTAGTTGTGGGGCATAAACATTTTGTTACCAAATATAACCTGAAAAATAAAAGCATCATCAGAACATAGCAACAGCCTACCTGCAGAAAGCCCACTTCATTATTGAATCATCTCATGGAGGTGTGAGCATGCTTGTATTTTTTCCTTCATTGTTTAGAAGTTTAGTTTTTAGACATTTCCTTTTCTTTAGACCCATTACCATGTACAAAAATCAACTCCAAATGATCAAAGACCCAAGTATGATGCCTCACACATTGGAACTTCCAGAAGGAAGCACAGGCAGTACCAGGCATGACATAGGTGTAGGAAGGGACATTCGAAGTGGGGTTCTACAGTAAGGCCAACTGTTGAAGGTGGGACCTCACAAAACTAAAAAGCTTCTGCATAGCTAAAGAAGTAACTAACTGGGCAAAGCAGAAGCCCCCAGAATGAGAAAGAATCTTTGTTAGTTAAACCTCTGGTAAAGAATTAATATTCACAATATATAAATTATTTAAAAACAAACAAACGAAAACTCTAGCAAGCAACTCATTCTACTATTGGGCCCAGAACCTGGACAAAGAATTCTCGAAGAAGAAAAAGGAAAGGATGATCAAGACAAACAAACATCAAACCAAACAACAACAGCAACAACAAAAAACACTTTGGCTAAAAAAAAAAAATCTCAAAAAATTGTAAATTGTCTCTAACAATTAAGAAAATGCAAATCAAAACAGCTTTGAGATTTCATCTTACCCCAGTCAGAATGGTAAAGAACAACAACGCAACAAAAAATGTTGGGGGGAATGTAGGGAAAGGGGAGTACCTCACACACTGTTGAAAGGGTTGTGAACATGAGAAGCCACTCAGAAAATTAGTGTGGAGAATTCTCAACAAGCTAAAAATAAATCTTCTCCATTATACCACTCAATTCACACATCCAAAGGACTCCACATCCTACTCCATAAATACTTGCTCAGTCATGGTCACTGCTGCTCTATTTACAGTAACTAGGAAATAGAAACAATCTAAATGTCCATATTGAAAATGCAGAAAATATACACTTTGAAAACCTATTCATCTGTAAAGAGAAATGAAATAACGAACTTCCCAAGTCAATTTATCTAGAATAGACCATTAGGTGAGGTAACCCAAACCCAGAAAGATAAATATACTATGTTCTGTATTTTTGCTAGCTCTAAATATTTAGATATGTGAGCATATATCCTGGAGTAACAACAAAACCAGAAAAGTAAAACAAGGACCGTTGACAGGGTAGGAGAGTTGAGAGTGGAATATCAGGGTATAAGAGATCTGACTGGGACAATGGGATGGAGGAGCTCTAATTAAGGAAGGGGCGGGGATAGTTAGAGAAATAAAAGGGACGAGGGTAATATAACAGTAAGGATGTCTGGAAAAGTCATAAGAAATGTTATTATACACTATCTACCTAAAAATGAAACCCTACAATATATGTAAGTTTTTGTATTAATATACATATGTAGTTTAAATGAATGTAGATGAGTTTACATTAAATTGAAGGTGTTTCAATTTCTCATCTTGAGATAGCACTCTCTCCAAGAGCCAAACACCATCATATAACAAAATCTTCACACCAGTCATGAGAATCTCTCATTTGAGTTGTAACTGTTGATCACAGTTCTTCAAGAGACTTCCAAAACATTACAAACCATTGCTATTGCCCTTGGTTGACCCCAGCATTGAAAAATAAGAAAGACACTACTACTGTAGATACCAACAAATTCAGACAAAGGACCCAGCAGCCACAAAGTTGGAACTGACTGGAATGCCTGACCCATGCAAACTTCCAAAAGAGGAAGCAACTATCAGTTCTAATGAGCTATGACAGCTGTGAACCACAATGATGATCATCATGGCAAGATACCTTAAGAGTGCAGTAGTTGCACCCAAAACATGATCATAACAAATAGCTCCTGAATAAGGAGTTAAGACACACTCAACAAGAGGAATGCATTCCAGATACAGGAAACCTATGCAGCTACCCAGGTATAGTGAAGTCCTGGATCTTGGAGGAGATCCTACAACCACCACTTTACTAAACCAACATAATTCCTAACTACATTCTAAATATTTTGTCTTTATACTCATGGATAAGTATAGCCTTCACCCCTCTTAAAGGAAACTTCTGTTTGCAACAGATGAGCTTATTACAGAAAACCACAACCAGTCAAAGTGCAGAGTTGAGGAGTCCAGTCCAAAGTGATACATCTACAATACATTCTCACACCTAAGGTTCAGGGAACACTGTGGAAGAGAGGGCAGAAGATTATAAGAGCCAAATTGCCTGAGAGTTTGCAGTGAGACATGTATCCTTCTAATGTCAGAAGTTACCTCTATATAAAGTCTCACTGATATGACTGGATAAGCATGAGCTGACGAAGGATAACACAATAGACATGCTGATGTGCACAGTAGAAAGAACATGAGACCTCAACCCTACTCAAGGGACTACTAAGAAAAAGTAAGAACACGAAAGGCAGTCTTCCACAGGGAAACACACATTAATTGCTTATTAATACCAAATGGTCTGCTCTGAAAATATACATACAAGTAACAGAGCAGGTTATGTTTGGAATATATGTGCACATAATTATGCATCTGTGCATGTAGCAACAATTAGTGAAAAAAAGAGGCCATGAATTTGAAAGAGGTCAAAGAGGGATGTGTGTGTGTGTGTGTGTGTGTGTGTGTGTGTTTGGAGGGAAGAAGGGGAAGTGGGAATGATGTTATTATAATCTCAAAAATATTCATTATGTGTGTGTGTGTGTGTGTGTGTGTGTGCGTGCGTGCATGTGTGTGGCCTACCATATGTGCCGCAGAAGTTGTGTGGAGATCAGAGGACAACTCTTGAGGGTCCTTCTCTCCTTCCACCATGTGCCCCATGATTGAACTTAGGGTGTCAGACTCGGCAGCAATCATCTGGACCAACTCACCTATTTCTGTCCCCCTTTTTCTCAATGAAGTTGTGAAACAGAAAGAGCAGATAGATAGCAACATTCAATGTGTATTATTGAATTCAGAGGAAGGTGAGGGCCACAGTGAATTATAATCCAGGTGTAGTAATAAAGGTTATGGTCAAATTGTGAGCTTAGATGGAAGAGTGTTATAATTATGTATCGACAGGTGAGATTTGAGTAATAAATTGTGAGATAAGGAGGAGTAATCAGAGGGATATCAATAGGAAAATCTTTAGAGATTCGTCTCAATTGTGTTGAGCATTGGGTCATTTTGCTTTATCGGTTTTATACCCAAGAAAGCGGGGCTATAGAAATATCAGTGTTTTCGGCTAATAAGGACTAGGTTATATCTGCAGATCTGATCCACGTGTGTGACTCAGTGTCCAAATGCCTCCTCCTTTCAACTCCTCTGCTCTTGCTATCTGAAAATCTGAGCATAAGTGAGAAGTGAGAGGCTGAGAGCAGCAGGAGATGGGCACAGTCATCTTAATGCTTTAGGTTTCTCATAAAAGTTTTATCAGTACGTTTGACTCCATCCAGTGTCTTTGGTTTTAGACATGCATGCTCATTTAGAGTGCAGGCAAATGGAAAAGATAATACAGAAGGAAAGGGTAGGATTACTGTACTTACAGCCACAGGCTAAACTTCTCTTCCAAAAAGTGATTGCGCAAATGTGCAGGTGTGTCGGCTTGGTTTGAGTGCAATAGAAGTTGGGCATTAAGCATTTGAATGTAAATGCTATCAGTTCATTCCCTTGTGTGTTCAACAAGGCATTCATATGGTTTATTGAAATCCACACTACTGTCCAATGAAATTTCCATTTCTTAGGAAAGAACTCTTAGACAGCCCAAGAGCATTGAATTGGAAGTCACGTTATTTGCTTTCTTTATTTTTCTCTTTTCCTTATTCCATTCGCCATTCTTATTTCCTTATTCCATGCTTTCAAGTTTCTTTTCTTTTCTTTTCCTTTCTTTTTTCTTTCCTTTCCTTTCCTTTTCTTTTTCTTCCTTCCTTCCTTCCTTCCTTCCTTCCTTCCTTCCTTCCTTCCTTTCTTTCTTTCTTTCTTTCTTTCTTTCTTTCTTTTTTTTTTTTTTTGCTCTCAACACAATATTTTCATTAACTATTTAGAAATTTCACACAATGCTGCTGCATCACACTTATTTCCCATTCCTCCCTGGTCCACTCTTCCACCAAAACAAAAACAAAAATGAAAACAAAAACAAAAATAAAACCAATAATAACAATAGGAAACCAACAGCAAAAGCAAAATAACCAAAAACAACAAGAAATAAACACAAAAAAACATAAAAAAAGAAAAAGCAAAAAGTCAACCTCTACCAACTCCAATTTGTGTTGTCTGTAGATATTCACTAAAACATGGTCTAACTCCCAGTGGCCAGCATCTTAAAATATAAAGAGTCCTTTGCACTCCCCATACCCCTGCCATTGACTATGAAGAGCTATACTTCAGAATCCTTATTACAACTTTAAAATACTCTCGTCAATAGCTTCTTCTCTGGGCTGTTTCATTTCTTTCTTACTTTCTTTCTTTCTTTCTTACTTTCTTGTTCTTTTCTTTTTTGGGGGGGGTTTGGAGGCTGGTGAGTGGTGACTGGGTTGTCATAGAAGGATGCCTCTGGCCCTGCCTGAGATTCTTATTTGACTATTTTTCTTTGCTTTTAACACTCCAGTCCCTGTTGCAGGAGTGGAACTGTTTCCTTGGCACAGATGTGAGGAGTGCTTGGCCAGTGAAATATCCTTAAAAAGGAACATTTAGTGACGTTGACAACCCACTGCAAACTAACCCAAACCAAAGGAGTAAATGGGAATCTCAAAGGCAAGAGAGGCTCCACACACGTTAATGTTCTGGGAGAGATAACATAAACATATAATATTTAGTTTGAGGATATGAATATGTGAGATACATTTGTTTACGTTGATCGATCCAATGGCAATTGTGTGCCTTAGTCACATACCTTGAAAAGAAATTTAGGAATAAGTGAAATCTTTTTAAAAGGACTTTGTGTATACTTCACGGTAGCAACTGGAGCTAATGCATAAAACGTCTTGATTTTTTTAGCCAGAGCAGGATTGGTAGAAAAGGCAATAAAACCTGAAATAGAACAGACCATCAATGAAGAAGGCATGTACATGTGTGCCGTTTTATGTTTGTGGAAGTGTGAGATTATCTTGGACTTGCTAGAGACACAATCTTAAGCATGCTGAGAAGTTGACATAATGGTTTATTGAGATATGTAAAAGCACAGTGATAACATTTAAAGATATGCACTAGTGGAAAAAGAATTGATATGCTCAGTCTTAAGGTAACTCAAGAGGGAAGCAGAGTGGAGAAATTCACTGTCAAAGCAAGAGATTTTACTCACTTCAGTAAATTCTAAGGAAACCATTGCACTGAATCTCAATGCAGTGATTTTATAGCCTCAGGTTACAAGACACAACACAGATGCAAGTTGTATTAGATATATGTCATTGAAAGTTAATGTTATGAGATCCCCTTGTAGCCAAGCACAGTTAGTTACTGGCTGATATTAGTACTCTGGATGCTGAGTCAAGAGGATCTGGAGTCTGAAGCCAGCCTGAGCTACACAGGACAGCCTTGTTTCAAAAATCCACCAACAGCAACAACAAAGAGGCCCGTGACTTCTAGGCAATTCCAACAATGACCTCTGTAACTGCATTTCACTTGGCTTTTCAAACACTAGTAAACACTTCCTGTTTTTCAGTTCCAAAATTCTAGCTGCCCTTTTACATCACTACCTCTGAATTTGCTTCCTCTATCACAAAACTCATATCTTCTAAATAAAGGAATAATGCAGGCTTGTCCCAACACCTCTCCTCTTGGCGGTCTAAGCTGGCTCCTTGGGATGTTAATAACAGTCTGATGCCTCTTTTTGAGCAGTTTCAGTTTAATATTCTTTCTTGAACTTCATACTGTTTATGACTGACTCTTTGACATCTTTACGTGCATCTTCAATTTATGATTTACAACGTTCCCACACTGAGCTCCCAATGTCATTATATAAGAGCTCTTCTTACTGCCCCTTCCTTCCTCACTTTGGGGAAAAGAATCTTCATTAGTCCAGGATCCCAAGCCAAAATCTCTGGCATTGTCTTTACTTCTATTTTTGCTTCATATACTGTATATCTAACATTTTATTTAAGTTTGCTGGCAGTATCTCATTTGCACACACATGTATGTCTGTATATGTATGTGTGTATGTATGTATTTATGTATACATGGATATATGTGTACACACTTACACTGCTTGATTGGACATGATTATTCTCAAATCTCTCCTCATCCCTCAGTAATTCAGCTCACCAGAATCTCTGGCATGAGTGATTGTATGAGTCCTCTAGCTGCTTCTGGAGCTCCTGCCACTGTTGCCCTTCAGCAATGAGAAGGATCATAAAATGGATCATGCAATTTCTCTATTAAAAATCTCTTTGTGATAGCCTTTTTATTTATATCTTTACAATAGCCAAAGAACCCTGAATTTTTTTTTGGCAGCCAAAATGTCATCTCACTCTGTTTCCCTCTCGCTGTCTCTTACTTAATATCTAAGTGATATTAAGATAAGAGATTTTAATTTATTTTCTTTGGTATGTTATTTGGACAAATGGTCTGGTTTCCATCAAAAATAGTGGAGTGAAGGGAACAAATTCAACTGGGAAGCTAGAATATGCAACCTTGAGAGCCAGTTGGCCTGGGCTGATATCTGAGCCACTCTGTTGGCCTATTGGTGGAGATGAAGGCACTTGATTGAGTTATTTATTCTACTGTCTGAGTTATCCATCTCTAGGGTAGGAGGATCAATTAACTTTATATATCACTGGATTACAATCATAATGCATTTTATAAAGTTGCACAGCAGGAGCTATAGTACTGTGTAGAGACATAGAAACTGTGTTCGGTTTTGGTGCTTTACTTACCAATAGTGGTGCCCTGAGAATGACCAACATAGTGTATCTTCTCTTGTCCAGTTTTCTGTACAATGAAATCTATTGTGGCTGGAAGATCATATTTAGCCATTTCATCAAAGCTGTAAGAAAATAAATAAATCAAATAGTTTCTAAAACTTAAAGCCTTCACCATCAACCCTGGTTTTTAGGCCCACATTCACAAATTATATCTAAGCCAAAAATGCATATCTATAAAGAAACCTATATTTCTACTTGGGGAGTAGAAAACTAGACACTTTAATTATTGCCAGTTATATTTAGACCCTTAGCAAATGCCAGGTGTCTTTGGGGTAGTTGCTTGTAAGCAAAGGTCATCATTTATAAACATGTATAATTGTAGGGAGCTGCTTGCGCAGGCCGGTAGGATTTGCTGAAGGAGGCACCAGTTGTTGCGACCACCCTCGCCGGCAAGGAATGACACAACACAGGAAGATCTTCTTCAAGAAGTTTACTCAGGATCCCTGTACTTCTTCTGACCCCGGAGAGAATCATCCCAGCCCTTAAATACTAATAGCCAGCCAATCAGGCTTAGTCACATGGGCATTGCTGATAGGCTGTATCCACGCGGAAGGCGCAAGACTCAACAGGCTCCACCCAAATAAGGACTTGTTTACAACAGGGAGCCCATCAGCGGGAAGGCGGAAAGCGGAAACCCGCGCCATTTTAAGGGCGCGGGAGCAAGCAGCTCCCTACATATAATGGCCATAATCTAAATATAAACAAGATAGGTATTTATGGATGGATATTATTTTTATTTCTGAAATGTAATATCAGAGTTAATAAGCACTTGTATTCTACATTCCATTTTTATGAGTCCCATCTCTGTAGTACATTCTTCACAAATAATAAAGAATGATACAAAAATGAGAACTCCAAGTTGAACAATATTTAGTGGCTTCTCATTGTGCACAGAATGAATGTCAACACCCTCACACTAGATCTGGTTCCTATCAACAGGCTAGTGTTCTACTTTGTTCTGTCCACCTCCTTCTCACAGCACCAGATACACATGGGCTTCCTACCAGCTTTCTGAACCATCAGAACACTCTTGTGCCTCAGCAAGATCAGCCACGTCCTCTCCATCAACTATCTTCCTTAGTCATTTCCAAGACTAGGGCATGAGAAGATATTGGACTCCTTTGATAACTTTTCTGTGCCCGACCTTTGGGCTTTATAATGATGATGAAGACTTTTGTTCTCCTTTCCCCCTCTTTGGTATGTCCTTAGTCTGTTGGCTTCTCCCTTTGCAACTTTCATGGAACAGTGAATTGCCTTGCATTCTAACGTTGGCTGTGATGTTCATTTTATTTGGAAAAGCAGTTTTAGACATCTCTTGATCTTTGGTATGGAGGCCACAGCAAGCTTAGTGGAAATACTGCCCTTGGAATGATGTGTATAGAAGACTCAAGTGTTGGAACAAGTAATACAGCTTCCTTTACCTCCTGTCTAGAGTATAGTTGGTTGTGATGAGCAAGAGAATGGCCATGCTTGTAGATCCCAAATGCATGTCCATTTCAAATTATTCTATTTCTTTACCTGAAAGCCCAGAATTCAACTGAGTCTGGTGAATAGTATATATTTTTCCTGGACCATGTATTTCCTCGGCTGTTCCCGAGCCACACATCATAGCCAGCATCTGCTAGAATGAAGGCCAGGCTGTTGTTAGGCAGATTTGTAATCCAGTTTGTGGCTGATGCAATCAAACCATGCTGCAAATACGCAACGGGTCTCTTGCCTAGGGAAGAAGATTATCCAAAATATTATACATGCATTTTTTATGGTAGGTAGACATATATTCAGAGGTAATATGTTCACTTTGTTGACATTGTATTTGAGATCTTAATTACCTTTTCTCTATTGTGTCTCCTGGGCCAAAAACTGAGGAAATGTACGCATTTTATTTCTCTTTAAAGATTTATAATTTTGTATGTATACGTATTTATGTAAGCCTATATGTGTTTATGTGAAGCATATATGTACAGTAGCCCTTAGAAGTCAGAAGAGAACATCTGATCTTGAACTAAAATTATAGACAGTTGTGAACAGACAGTACATAGGTACTGTGGACTGAATCCAAGACCTATATAATCCAAGCCACTATATGAGTGGCTTTTCACTACTAAGTGATCTCTTTGGTATATACATTTACTTTCATTTATTGCATTTGTTTTTTACCAACACAAGGCCTTGCACAGGCAAGGCAAATGTACCACTGAACAATACCTTCATCTTATATTGTACATGCTGAATGTGTTTACTGTATTATAAGCTAGTTATGTGTAAATAAAGATATGAAAATGACAAGCCAAGAAAATTAAGTACTGTGTAAATGTAGGTTGTGCATAATAACATTATGTTGCACAATTTTTCTATAATGAAAAATATGAAAATTTAACAATAACAGCAAAATAAAATGATGTTTATCTATATAAGAAATAGATCTCTAGCTGCCTCCCATTTTTTTCCCTCTACAATATTACCTGACTAACTTCCATGTGCTGACATTCAGCTCGAATACTATATTAAAAGAAACTGATCCCTGATTCCTTTAGCTGGTTAGAGGCTTTGAATAGTTTGTATATAACAGCAAGACTACAATTTATTGTGATCATTTGGTCATCCCTCTGTCTCGTTGACTTGATTGCTGTCTACTGAAAATCATGTGTTGCATTTCCAGAGTGATTCAGATTTACTTCCTCCTTAGAGAGAAATGAAATGGGAGCGGGGGAGGGAGAGAGAAGAGAGGGGAGATTAGAGAGATGGGGGAGGGATAGAAGGTAAAGAAGAGGAAAGAGAAATGAGGGGATCGAAGGAATTTGTACCTATATTCTCAGAATTATGCTTCCCATATGGAATTCTGTAGACCCCCAGAATGTAGCCATCTTCAGTAATAACTTCATATTCTTCACTTGGGTATCCCCAGTAAGTTATCATCTGACTCTGAGGAGGAAAATTAGGATTAATTAGATTTAACATCATCTAACGGATAGTTCTAATGAATTTTAACTGTTCACTAAAAGTTTAGACCCATCATTATGCTAATCCTAGTAAGACCTGTCAGTAACTCACAATATTCATGGTTGCTTCAGGGTTTTTAGGACCCAGTTTTCCAAATAGGCCATGTGCACCTCCAAGAGTAGATATTACACTTGTTATTAACAGCAGCCACATTTTGTAGTGCCCTGAAACAAAGGGATAAACTGTGTTAGGGTTCCAGAACATTCAGAGTTGGTGGTGATCTTACCTCTAAAAGAACTACAGGCAAATTAATCTTACTTTTTAAAGTGTTTTGCTGTAATTGCTTTCTCTTTTTTATCTGTGTGTATATATGTGATCATTTGTATGTTTGTGTGTGCATATGCATTTGCACACATGTGTGCATGTACTTTCAAATAGATATATGTAGCAGGGCAGAGGATAAGGTCAGCTTCTGTTTCTTAGGAGTCAGGGTCTTTCACTGTGTCTTCTGAATGGGTTGGGACATTGGTCAGTGGGTTCCACCTGTCTCAGCTCCCCCATCTCTGGAATCATCAGCAAACATCACTATTCTCAGTTATTTTACTTCTTCTGGATATGTAACTTGGCCTTAACCATGAATGGCAAAAACTTTACCAACTGAACCACATACTAAGTCCTGATTCTTTTTCTTTAAAAGCATTTTCAACTTAGGTTTCCAGCCTTATAGATAGAATTTTAACCAGCAAACAATCTTCTATCATTTGGTGAAGCACAAGTTTATTATTCAGTATTTGCATCAAACTTGATTTGTGAGCACAGATTTGGACTGAAGGTTAAATGGGCATCTGATGACTTTGATTCAGCTTAATGTGCATTTAAAACTATCATCATGGAGCTGGAGAAGTGGCTCGGTAGATAAAAGCATGCAAGCCTGATGACTTGCATTTGATCTTCAGAACCCACTCCCAAAAGTTGTCTGACATCCATATATGCTCTATGGCAGACACACGTGGCCTGAAATAAATAGAACTATTGTTGTGTTAAGGTAATTAGCAACAGCCAGTTTATAACTACTAGCTGATTGAAATCATCATGGGAATTTGAAAGCTGACATCACCTAGAATAATGCTGGGATATAATTTTAAGAAAGCATTGCTCTTTCAGTTTTCTTCTAAGATATTATCTCTCTGAAATTACTTAGGTAAACCATATTATATATTGCCAGGGTACTATATGGCTGCATACCATTTCCCGAAGTATTTAACAGCAAAAAGGAATTGACTATTATTATTTTAAAATATATAAAGGCTTTACTAATTGAAATCTTCCATATTTACACACTAAAAATCTATGTTTTAGAAAACATTCTCTTTAAAAGGATTGAAGTTATTCCCCTACTTAAATGATCCATCTTTCACATGACTTGTTTTCAAAATTGCTCTCCTTTTAAGTAGCTGTAAAACAATGCAGGCTTATAATAAGTGATTGAAACTTTTAGATTGAAATAACCCAACTGATGATTCTATCTTACTATAGCTAATCACTCATAAACTTAGAGTAGAGTATAGCTTCTTGTGTTTTTATATTTTAATTCTCATTTCAAATTATAAACATTGATTTTTTAAAAGAACTATTACAAGTTCTTTTTTACTGTGTGGTTGTAATTGTCATTTATTATTTAGTATAAATAATACTTAGCATTAGACTTATACCATCTAATTTACTTAGGAGATGTAAGTACCTTCTATGAATTTTAGAATATTTTTTATTAAGCTTAATTAAAAATGCAAGTGAGAAATAATATTTTTCTTGTTTGAAGAGATGCTTTGTTGAGAGTTGTTTAAAATAAGATCTTTTTAGTGTGTATGAAATACACTTTTAATTGTGAGTAGGATGCACTAGAAGCAAATTTGGAAATCAAGTATAAAAAATATTTTAGTAAGTCAAGAATGGTGAGCCATGCCTTTAATTCTAGAACTTGGAGACAGAGGCAAGAGGATCTTTGTGAGCAAGCCTGCTGTACAAAGTGAGTTCCAGTACAGCCAGGATTCCCCAGAGAAACCCTGACTCAAAAAACAAAGCAAACAAATAAACAATAAATAAAATATACTTTAATTGTGTAAGTGAAGAATTTGTAAAACTAGTATCATTTGTTTCCAATGGTGTTCTTTGAAAAGGATGAAATCTCAGTTGCTATCACTATTTCAATAAACACTGTATGGTTCTTTAATAAATTTGTATACTTTGTAAAGTTCTTGATGTTCATGGCATGAACTAGAAATTCCAAGACCTAAATGCAATCCTCGGATATTACAATGTAGCCACTTAGTGTTGACATTAGATAAAATATGTTTCTGTAAATGGATGGAACTAAAACTTCTCTGTATAATGGAAATTCAGGAAAGGATAATCCAGTTTCTAAAAACTAGCCATCATTTTAACGCTCAAACCAGATAGTTGTCAGACTATCAAAGAAATGACAGTTCCTTTAAAGCCTTTCTTGTTTTAAGTAATTTGCCATTATAAAGTGAGACTATTCAACCAATGGTTTGAGGTATTGAATTACCCCAATAACAAAAGTCAACAAGAAAGGCTCAAAAATACTTGGGGCTGAAAAAGCATTTGACAAAATTCAGCATCCTTTCATGCTTAAAGTCTTGGAAAGAACAGGAATTCAAGGCCCATACCTAAACATAGTAAAAGCAATATACAGCAAACCGGTAGCCAGCATCAAACTAAATGGAGAGAAACTTGAAGCAATCCCACTAAAATCAGGGACTAGACAGGGCTGCCCCCTTTCTCCTTATCTTTTCAATATTGTACTTGAGGTACTAGCTCGGGCAATTCGACAACATAAGGAGGTCAAAGGGATACAAATTGGAAAGGAAGAAGTCAAACTATCATTATTTGCAGATGACATGATAGTCTACCTAAGTGACCCAAAAAACTCCACTAGAGAACTCCTACAGCTGATAAACAACTTCAGCAAAGTGGCAGGTTATAAAATCAACTCAAGCAAATCAGTGGCCTACCTATACTCAAAGGATAAGCAGGCTGAGAAAGAAATTAGGGAAATGACCCCCTTCACAATAGTCACAAACAGTATAAAGTATCTTGGGGTGACTCTTACCAAACATGTGAAAGATCTGTATGACAAGAACTTCAAGACTCTGAAGAAGGAAATGGAAGAAGACCTCAAAAAATGGGAAAACCTCCCATGCTCATGGATCGGTAGAATCAATATAGTTAAAATGGCCATTTTGCCAAAAGCAATCTACAGATTCAATGCAATACCCATCAAAATCCCAACTCAATTCTTCACAGAGTTAGAAAGAGCAATTATCAAATTCATCTGGGATAACAAAAAACCCAGGATAGCTAAAACTATTCTCAGCAACAAAAGAAAGTCTGGGGGAATCAGTATCCCTGACCTCAAGCAATACTACAGAGCAATAGAGTTAAAAACTGCATGGTATTGGTACAGAGACAGGCAGGAGGATCAATGGAACAGGATTGAAGATCCAGAAATGAACCCACACACCTATGGCCATTTGATCCTCGACAAAGAGGCTGAAAACATCCAATGGAAAAAAGATAGCCTTTTCAACAAATGGTGCTGGTTCATCTGGAGGTCAGCATGCAGAAGAATGCAAATTGATCCATCCTTGTCTCCTTGTACTAAGCTCTAATCCAAATGGATCAAGGACCTCCACATATAGCCAGACACTCTGAAGCTAATAGAAAAGAAACTGGGGAAGACCCTTGAGGACATCGGTACAGGGAGAAAGTTTCTCAACAGAACACCAATAGCGTATGCTCTAAGAGCAAGAATTGACAAATGGGACCTCATAAAATTACAAAGTTTCTGTAAGGCAAAGGACACCATCAAGAGGACAAATCGGCAACCAACAAATTGGGAAAAGATCTTCACCAATCCTACATCAGATAGAGGGCTAATATCCAATATATATAAAGAACTCAAGAAGTTAGACTCCAGAAAACCAAAAAACCCTATTAAAAAATGGGGTACAGAGTTAAACAAAGAATTCTCACCTGAAGAACTTCGGATGGCGGAGAAGCATCTTAAAATATGCTCAACTTCATTAGTCATTAGGGAAATGCAAATCAAAACAACCCTGAGATTTCACCTTACACTAGTCAGAATGGCTAAGATTAAAAATTCAGGAGACAGCAGGTGTTGGAGAGGGTGTGGAGAAAGAGGAACACTCCTCCACTGCTGGTGGGGTTGCAAATTGGTACAACCACTCTGGAAATCAGTCTGGCGGTTCCTCCAAAAACTGGGCACCTCACTTCCAGAAGATCCTGCTATACCACTCCTGGGCATATACCCAGGGGATTCCCCACCACGTAATAAGGATACATGCTCTACTATGTTCATAGCAGCCCTATTTATAATTGCCAGATGCTGGACAGAACCCAGGTATCCCTCAGCAGAAGAGTGGATGAAAAAATGTGGTATATCTACACAATGGAGTACTATTCAGCCATTAGAAACAATGAATTCATGAAATTCTTAGGCAAATGGATGGAGCTAGAGAACATCTTACTAAGTGAGGTAACCCTGACTCAAAAGGTGAATCATGGTATGCACTCACTAATAAGTGGATATTAACCTAGAAAACTGGAATACCCAAAACATAATCTACACATCAAATGAGGTACAAGAAGAAAGGAAGAGTGGCCCCTTGTTCTGGAAAGACTCAATGAAGCCGTATTCAGCAAAACCAGAACGGGGAAGTGGGAAGGGGTGGGTGGGAGGACAGGGGGAGAGAAGGGGGCTTGCGGGACTTTCGGGGAGTGGGGGGCTAGAAAAGGGGAAATAATTTGACATATAGATAAAAATATATCGAATAAAAAAAAAGAAAAAAACTTGGGGCATTATTAAATTCCTTAAAACATCTGATAACAAATTCCAGGATATATCATGCCCAATAGTGTGCTTACACATGTAATTTGTTGTTGAGTTATTTTCGCAATTTGTTTACTTTTCTGTAAAATAGGACAAATAAGAGTGTGTTTCCCAATGATACAAACATTATAATTAAGTATAAGTATTATCACTATTATTATAAGCAAGTGTTATTAGTATTGCTATATTTAATTAAAACAACCCTATTAAGTCCTTGGCATTATGTTCCTTACTTTGCAGATGAACAAAACAAGCCCCAAGAAGTATATAGAAAGCACCCAAGTCAAAACGGTAGTGGTTGTTTCTTTCTTTTTTTTTCTTTATTGATATATTTTTTTATTTACATTTCAAATGATTTCCCCTTTTCTGGGTCCCCACTCCCCACAAGTCCCATAAGCCCTCTTCTCTCCCCCTGTTCCTCCATCTACCCCTTCCCACTTCTCTGTTCTCGTAGTCCCCTATACTGTTGCATTGAGTCTTTCTAGAACCAGGGGCCACTCCTCCATTCTTTTTGGACATCATTTAATATGTGGATTATGTCTTGGGTATTCAAAGTTTCTAGGCTAATATCCTCTTATCAGTGATGCTTCATTGGAATGGCCTTAAGCAGCATATATCAGAAATCAGTTGGGGACAATGTCCCAAAGAATCTTTTTTTTTTAAATTAGATATTTTCTTTGCATTTCAAATATTATCCCCTTTCCTGCACTCCCCTTTGAAAACTTCCTATCCTATCCCCCCTCTGCCTGCTCACCAACCCAGCCACTCCCTCTTCCCTGTCCTGACATTCCCCTATACTAGGGCATCCAGCACAGACCAAGCTTCTGTTTCCTTGAGTTTTAATTTGAAGAATTACCTTAGTAGCCTGCTGAGTAGTGTTACTGATAATTGTTAATTCAATACCATATAGTGGATGATGTTATGATACTCATTCCATGATCTGAAAGGGCTGATTTATTGTTTCTCAAAATGATAACATGAAAAAACAAACCTTCACAGTGGATATTTGTGACATTAGTAGTCAATAGTCACCTATCAGTAAATAAGAATTTCATTTATACACAACAGAGAAAAGTATTAGTCAAATTCTAGAAGGATAATACATAAATTAAATGGATACATTTATCCATGATAGTTGAAGTAAAGGAAAAAGGACCAAAATTTCAATTAATTTTGGTCATCAAATGTACTTACAGTGCCCTCAGAGACAGCGTTCTGCTTCTCGGGTTGACTGCTTGAGCTAAGGGACAGCTGCTCCTTATATACAAAATTTTAACAATGGCCAGAAATGATTATTCATTCTTATTAAACTATCATAGGTCCTTCATATCTGGACATCACCCAATATTAAAGCACAAACCTTAAAATCAAATATTTCAGATGACTGCACATGGCATTGGCTCCTCGACTTTAACCTTTAACAAATGCAAACATTGCTTAAAGGATCCTTGATTAGAAATAATTTAGGAAACAATAAAAATGATAACTGAAAACTTATGCATATAAAAAACCATTAAGCATGACTTACAATGCAAATGATTTTGTAGCTGGGCTTAGATTAAAAATACAGTGGTAGTAAAAGACTTGATCTATTGTTATTTTTTTTTAAACGGCCACCGGCTACTCTGATAGGATGTTAGATAAGCCAGTCCTTCTGTGCCAAGTTGAAGATTTATTATGAGTCTTTATTTTTTGCCCTGCAAGTAATATATGAAACTGGGCCCCTGATTGTTAAGAACAATTTAGCCATGCCATGCAGTCTTTATGAAATTTCCTGGTTAGAGTTTGAACCAGGTAAATTATTTTTAGCATCCATATTTTCATAGCAATACTTAAATATATACCAGAAATAGTGAAGAATCAATTATTGTTAAGGAAAAAATGTTAATCCAAAATCTAATGCTTTTCAAAGCTCCACAACTCAATTACATAGAAGTAAAATGAATATATAAAGCAACATTGGGAATTATCAAATACTGTGTGCTTATATATTAACATATGCTAAGGTTCCATTTTCCCTTGTGCCTTGGTTGTCGTTGACAGCCACTAAATGTGTAAAGGCAAAGATAACATGAAAAAACAAATCCTCACAGTGGATATTTGTGACATTAATAGACAAATTCACCTATCAGTAAATAAGAATTTCATTTACACACAACAGAGAAGAATATTAGCCAAATTCTAGAAGGATAATACATAAATTAAATGGACACATTTATCCATGATAGTTGAAATAAAGGAAAAAGGACCAAAATTTCTTTACTTTTTAAAATCATTTTATTATAAAGATGGGTTAGAAATGCAAAGCTTTAATTTTCTAAGATGATTTGAATTCAATTCATCAGCAAATAGTAAGCTGATTAACTATGTTTCTTCACTCATTGGCTTAAATACAAAAAAAGCAAATATGGTGTGTTCTTTTGATCTTTCACTGGAATTAAAGAGGATTTTGGTCTAAGAGTTTTTTGTAAAATGTACAAATTCTACTAGCTGTTAAAAGACCCATGATCTTTATGAAAACTGCAGCTGAACAGCAAACACATTCCTACTTCTCAATGCATGCCTTAAATCAGATTCTCTGGGAGTAAATAATGTAGTCATATACACTAATCAGGCAGATTCAGTTTCCAGTTCACAACATGGTGTTTTCTTAGCCCACTGTCCTCATATCCTCTTTCATCTACCTTTTCCCCTGATTTCACACTAGGTTTAAGCTTACAGAAATACCATCCATACAGTGTTCTTTATTAAATTTTGGGCTAGGAATCCATTCCTACATTCTTGTGAAACTTTGTACTTATCTGTATTTGAGGACTTACTATATGATAGGATATTATGGCTTTTCACCTGAACACACACACATACACACACAGAGAAACAGAGAAACACTCACACATAGACAGACACAGAGACACACAGACACACATAAATACACACACAGACTGACACACATACATAGACACACATAAACACACAGACAGACACATATAAACACACACAGACAGATGCACTTACACAGACAGATATACACTCACAAACACAGACATATACATGCACAAAAACACACATAGATACACACATAGATACATACACACACAGAAACACATACAGACACACAGACACATACACAGACACACAGACACATTTACAGACACACAAACAGATATACACTCACAAACACAGACATACAATGCACACAAACATATACACATAGATATACACACAGACACACACAGATAGAAACATACACAGACAGACACACAGACATATACACATATAGACAGACACACAGTCAGACATACACTCACACACAGACACACAAATGCACTCCCCCACTTCTGAAGTTCAAGAAGTACATTTTGTCAATCTACTTTTATTTCTTAATGTCTAGAATTTGTCTGGAATAAAATATATATGATCAATATATGCATATATTGTTTTTATTTAGAAAATATTTAAAGAGAAAAATAATTGTACATTTTCTGTAAATATGTATGCATATGCCTAACTAATATATGCAATATATACTTTTTAGTAACTAAGATAAAAAGACTCATAATTATTTTCATGGAAGTATAATACAAAAGATGCTTAAGTATACATGAGTAAAAGTTAAAATAGAATAATATCAATGATAAGAGATTTGCTAACAATGATAAACTAGTTTTTTCTTTAAATTTTACTTCAATTATGTAAATTTGTGATATATAGCATGGTAATTCCATAAATGAACAAGTTGATAACTTTACATATATATGTATATAATGTGTAATAATCAAATTCAGGAAATTAATTTTCTTATTTGCCTAATATAGTACAAACTTAATAAAATATAATGCTTGTAAATTCTTTTGAGGTATAGTTCACTTCTTTGCACATATTAATTATAGAAGACTGAATTTTCACACATACATGACATGTTTTAATCATATCAATCCTCAAATTATATCCCTATATTATTTTTTAATTTGATTCTCACCCTGATATTTTATTATCAGGGTGAGAATCAAATTAAAAGTTTCTCATGTGCTGATCCATCATTTCCACTTCTAATCTGTGGGCTAATCCACTGAGGCCACTCCTAGCTCATGATATTCCAGAATGTATATGCAATATGTGCTGATACAGTTGAACAATTATCTTTCTGTCTTTCTCACTTTGTGTATGGAGCCCCAGGTTTTCTCTCCTACTTATTTATTACATATATAATATTTCCTCATCAACTCTAGCCCTCCCAGTGTTCCATAGCTTATTGTAACTTCACTTTTACAGATTTATGTTTTGGGTTATCAGTTGTCTAACCTCTCACTAATACCACTTTCTACTCTTCTCAACTTATAGTTGTTATTACCACTGTAAATCCTGATCAACCTTTTAAACTATCTGTAAGGGAGCAAATGTAACGTGTCTTAGAAAATAATTCATAAACTTCCAAAAGACATTATTTAGACTTGCACAAATTGTTTCTTGATTCTGAACCATTGAGACAGGCACTGACAAACACCATTGATATTTGGAATCCAAGGAATCCATTCTTGACAAAGGAGATACACAAACAAAAACATGATTGTTCATGGGACTCTGGTGTGTGTGTGTGTGTGTGTGTGTGTGTGTGTGTGTGTGTCTAATATAAATATATATATATAGATAGATAGATCAGGTAACTAGCCTTGGGGTTAGATGAAATCATCAAGGGAAAGTAACTTAATTTTGGCTACATATTAGGATCTTCAGGAGAAAATTTGAATATAGATGGCTGAATCTCATTCATTAAGAGGATTTTTAGGGAAGTATTATTGTGGCAAAGTAGGAGAGTTGAGGGAGTATGTGGTTCACAATATCTCCATAATTTCAGTAGTTTTAAGATCTAGACACGGAGTAGCCACCATCTTACTGTGACCTGTCAAAATGAGGAATTCACTCCAAGTTCCCTTCTGTCTTTTGATTGACAAATTCATAGCTGAACAGACTATTTGGTTGGTAGTAGCACCTGCTTGGGGAAAACAGGTAAGAGGCATACTATCAAAGGATCATTGAATTGCTCCCTCTCCCTATATTCTGTCCATTATTAGACATTAGTGCCCTACATCTTCTCACTATATCATATATCATAGTGAGAAGATGTAGGGCACTTGCCACACATAGTGACAAAGGGCAGTGGAGCCAAGCGAACTTGGAAAGCAGAAGTCAACATAAATCTTTCCTCCCTTCAGTTGATTTACTCAGGCATTTCTTTTTTGTGTGGAGATAGATAAAATGACTAACACAATGCCCATCTACACCAGGATGTCATAGGGAAGGGAAAGTTTTTCATTCCTAATCCTTAAGGCAACAGTAGAATAGACTATTGAAAATCAAGCAGGATCTGTTTTGTTGACTTCTGAGAAGAGAGTAAGATAGATGTGTTTTAGGATTTTTAGACAAAGACTAGTCTTAGGAAGTTGGCCAAGCTACAACTTGGCCAGTTAGTCTTGAATTAATCCCTTAAGGATAGAGATAAGGATACTGATCTCACTCCCAGAACCAACAAACTCTAGCCTTAATCCTGCTGAGGCTTGCTTCCTATCCCAGGCTTTGTTGCTATGAAGATAGGAAAGATTTTGATAGACTCTAATTCAGTAAATGGAACTGAAGGATAAGAAAGACATTAAAGAGGCTTTTTCAAAAGACTTAGAGGTACAGGAATAGAATTATGAAAAAGAAAATGGAATAAAGAAAAGTCTGAGGTGTCTTGACTCAAACTTTCTCATCAGTGTTGCTGCCTCATTCACTATCCAAGTCACAGTTATGAGGTTATTAAGAGTCTATTAGACATCTGGGTTCTTTCCATCTTCTGGCTATTATAAACAAGGCTGCTCTGAACATAGCAGAACATGTGTCCTTGTTATGTGTTGGAGGGGCATATGCTCAGGAATGCTATAGCTGGGTTCTCAAGTAGTACTATGTCCAATTTTGGAAGGAACCACCTGACTGATTTCCAGAGTGGTTGTACCAACTTGCAATTCCACCAACAATGGAGGAGTGTTTGTCTTTCTTCACAGCCTCACCAGCATCTGCTGTTACCTGAGTTTTTTATCTTAGTCATTCTGACTGGTGTGTGATGGAATCTCAGGGTTGCTTTGATTTGCATTTTCCTGATGACTAAGGATGTTGAACATTTCTTTAGGTGCTTCTTGACCATTGGAGTTTCCTCAGTTGATAATTCTTTGTTAGCTCTGTATCATAGATGTCATTCAACAGAGGAATGGATACAGAAAATGTGGTACATTTACACAATGGAATACTACTCAGCTATTAAAAACAATGAATTCATGAAATTCTTAAGCAAATGGATGGAACTAAAAAATATCATCCTGAATGAGGTAACACAATCACAAAAGAACATACAGGGTATGTACTCACTGATAAATGGATATTAGCCTAGAATCTCAGAATACCCAAGATACAATTCACAGACCACATAAATCACAAGAAGATGGAAGACCATAATGTGGATACTTTGGTCTTTCTTAGAAGGGGGGAACAAAATAACCATGGAAGAAGATACAGAGACAAAACATGGAGCATAGACTGAAGGAAAGGCCATCCAGAGACTGCTCCACCTGCGATCCATCCCATATACAGTCACTAAACACAGACACTATCGTGGATGCCAAGAAATGCATGCTGATAGGAGCCTGATATGACTGTCTCCTGAGAGGCTCTGCCAGAGCCTGACATATACAGAGGCAGATGCTCCCAGCCAACCATTGGACTGATCACGGGGTCCCCAGTGGAGGAGTTAGAGAAATGACTGAAAGGGCTGAAGGGTTTTTGCAAACTCATAGGAAGAGCATATCAACCAACCAGAGATCCCAGGGTCCACAGCACCAACCAAGGAGTACACATGAAGGGACCCATGGCTCCAGCCATATATGTAGCAGAGGATGGCATCAATGGGAGAGGAGGCCCTTGCTTCTGTGAAGACTCGATGCCCGAGTGTAGGGGAATGAGAGAGCAGGAAGGCAGGAGTGGCTGGGTAGGTGGGGGCACACCCTCATAGAAGTAGGAGGAGGGGGATGGGATAGGGGAATTCTGAGGCAGGGGAATCTGGAAATGGGATAACATTTGAAATGTAAATAAATATAATATTCAATTTAAAATAAAATTGATAAGAAGCTAAAAAGGAGTTTATTAGACAAATATATTTTGCAGAGTATATGGAATTTTACTTGCATTATTATATATTATGTGCAAGTTGTAGGGCTACTCTCAAGGTAGCATATTAGGTACCACCTCTAATTTACAAGTAAAACACCTTGATCAGGTCTTCTCAGCTATGCACTGGTGATGGTGGATGCTTTCAACAGTTCAGTCCACCTACTATTTCTATTGACCGCCCCCATGAGCCTCCCACATTCTCTACAGCTGCAAGGGATTTTGTTACAAGGTAAACTTTTGTACTGACATATGTGAAATTCAGCTTGCGTACTTTTAGGCCTGATTTTTTATGTTACATTCTCTCTAAAAGATGATACTATTTTGATTTATCTCAGCTGCATACAGCAAAGATTAGTTGCAAAGATTCGTAATAACTACTTATAACCAATTCAGGACAAAAAGTAGTGCTTAGTGACCTCTAACAATTTCTCCATTTCCCATTCTCATGGTTTTTTATGTCTCTAAGGACTACTCCATTTGCATTTCAATTTCTACTTGATGGTACATATACTTTTGGAATACAGTCACCCTCATTTTCTTTACATTTGTAATTGATTCTTTCCTGATTCAGACCGATTAATTCTCCAAGTTTCCATTTGGAGTTAAGCAAATAAAGCATGAAGAAAATAAAAGACCAAGGAATGCCCCCTTCCCTGGCTCTCCTCGCTTCCACATTCATATCTTCCCTCTCTCTAGTAAATCTTTTTCTGAGTGAAGGATCTTTAACATAGCTTAATTCCAGGGTTAAAATAGGCAAGAGTTGAAGGTCTGATGGATAGAAACCACTGAAGGTGTTTGGTGACTGTAGTGACTATTCCTGGTTGTCAGCTTGACTACAATCTAGAATTGGAAGGCTCACCTATGATCCTAATCTGGAGGCTCAGTTTCTGACCTGGATCTTGGCATGGAGATCTTGAAGCATAGTGGCTATGAATTTCAGAAGATTAAGACAAGGAGATCTCCGAGTTCAAGATCATCTGGGATTAAAGGCATGGAGGCAGGGATTAAAGGCATGGAGGGACACGCCTTTAATCTGGGCCACACCCTTTGCTGGAGACCCACAAGCATTTAATCTGGGCCACACCCTCTGTTGGAGACCTACAGCCTTTAATCTGGGCTACACCCTCTGCTGGAGATATATAAGGACCTTGGAAGAAGGAAGATTTACTCACTCTTCCTTGCCTGCTTGCCTCATGGAACTGAGCAACTGCTAGATCCTTGGACTTCCATCCACAGCTACTGCTGACCATTGTTGGGGAGTTGGACTACAGACTGTAAGTCATCGACAAATTCCCTAACTATATAGAGACTGCCTATACATTCTGTGACGCTAGAGAACCCAAACTAATACAGCGACTTTATCCAGGAAGTGACAGAATGCACTTCTTACTGTTTTCCAAAGTAGGAAGTGACTGACAAAAGGCGGAGAGCACAGTTTCCTGCAATGTTCAAGAGAACCCAGAAGGGAAACAGGAAGTTTAAGAAAGATAATCATAACAAGACCTGAAATCCTAATAAGAAGTGATTCTCCTTGGAGAGCTCTGGAGAGAGTCAACAAAAAATACTTGACCGTTTAATAAATTTTCAAAATTCCCTATGTGTGAAAAATATTACCTCAGAGCTGTAGGTTACATATTCTCCAAAACCAATTACCACAAGAACATATTCTTCAAGAACAGATTAAAATCATTACACAAAGGAAATTACAACAGGATTATTATGTATTCTTTTGAATCCCATACCTGATTAAACATTTCCCTCTATCTTTCTCTCCTCAAGTTCATCCTAACACTAAAGCAGTAACTCTTTTCAATGATTAACAAAGATTAAACAAGCCAATTCTATAGTAGCAAGTTTTTCCCTTTGCTTAGCTGAAGACAATTTATATTTACCAAGAAATAGATCATCTATTCTTAGGTCTTGTTTTCGACATCTTGTTAAACTAAACTGGTTAATCATCTATTTTTTATCCTTGTAATAGAATCATTTACTCTTTATTCATAACCCTGTCGTATCAAGGTGCACATCAAAACCTATGGCCACATCCTAGATCACAAGATTCAGGAACTCAAATTCAACCTCAAATGAAGGTATTTGTTGATCAACAACTTGTCCCAAGCCTATTTTTCTCTTCCATGTAGAATTATGCACTTGTAACACATAAAAGCTCACTGTATTCCTTTTCTGACCCATGCAGCCCTCACTATAATACAAGGGAGGGGCACACTCTATACTCTAAATTCTAACTTTATTATATCTTTCTGGCAAAACAACTTAAATCTCCTTAAACTTTCTATCAAGTACCCTAACTTCCTAACACTATGTAAATAAAAAATTCTGTAAAGTCATTAATTCATTTAAATAATTTACTTTATGAGAGTTCATCTTCATATTGGTCCGCAAGAACATTGCCTAATAGAGTGGGTTGTCTTTCAAGAAGCAATCATAGCAGGCTGTAGGCAGTTGGTGTCCCTCCAAGTTCATTAACAACATGCTAGATACAAGAGGATTATAGCAGTGACAAACAAGGGAAGAACAGCAGGAAACAATCCAGGGATGAACCCCCCACACCCCAGGGATTTAGCTTTCGGAGGTTCATCCATTGCAGCTGGCAAAAGTGGGGGACCATCTCCAGAAATCTCACTTGCTCACCCCAGCTCCTTCTGCACGTCATCTATCAGCATCTAAATCTTAGAAACAACGTGCAACCTGTTTAACTTGAAAATGCTATTTTTAATACTGACATTATCAATGATGCATTTTAATAGACAATTGAATATTTAAGCTAAATTGCAAACAATTACTCTATATCAATGGATTTGATTAGGAGGAGGTGCCTTTATCAAATTCTTTTTCCGGAGTTTGCGATCATTTTGATGATTACATTTATGTTAAAAATCTTGGAGCTGATTTTTAATGCTTGGGTAGCCTCATCTGAGCAAATTCATTCCTGATACACAAAATCTTATTTGGCTGTTGCATACTTTCCCAGTTTGCTATTGCTGATCCTATCTCCAACTCTACCTTCTGATTCTGTTTCCTGTTTTTTAATGAGCATGTTTGATAATCCCAGCTCCAGAAAGCAAGTTACATCCAATATTAGGGATAAATAAAGAAAAAACATGTCGAAAAGTAATAATTTTGAGTCCACAAACAAAAGTTTAGATTTATTAGATCATAAATTGTGGAGATATAATAAATATCAGGATACATTTGTTGCTCTGCTTTTTTTCATTTTAGTTTTTTGGGGGACATGATATCTCTGATATGTTACTTTGCCTGTCCTAGATAGAACTCACTACATAGACCAGGTTGGACTGGAACTCACAGAGAGTCTTATGAGTGCGGGAGTTAAAGGCATGCATCAACACATCTGATTTCTTCCTTCCTTCCTTTCTTCCTTCTTCCTTCTTTCTTTTTCTATAATTATTAATAAGCTTTATTGAGGTCCAGTTTACAAGCAATAAAATGTACCTTATTCCTGGTGGCTTAGGATTTTTGCCAAATGTATGTTGTCTCAGAATCTTCACACTGATCAATCCTTCCCATTTCTTCTACAGTCTAGACCTGAGGGGCATCGGCCTGCATTCTCTCACTAAAGTTTTGTATTTAATAAGTTCAGACAGATGCAGCCTTAAGATACTTTTTCTTGCAGTTGGGTCTGACTCAGCCTCTCACATCTCGTTTCCTTGGCTTTATTGAGCCTGCTGCAGGGAGTGGAACCAGCTCAGGAGAAAGAAGCTTGCTGCAGTCAACAAAGATGTAAAAGGAGTTGGAGATCTGAAGACTGCTATACATCAGACATGGAGACCCAGAGTTTGGAGTTTGCCCAACTGGTTTTCTGTTTTGCTTTGATGTTTATAGTTAGGTGGTTGGATCAATCTCAGAAGAGACTTTGGACTTTTAACATTGTTGAGATTGCTATAGATGATGGAGACTTTTGAAGTTGGACTAAATGTATTTTGCATTATGCTATGTTTAGGTATGGCCATAGACTCACATATTTGAACAAGCCTGTGGGGGCCAGGGAGTGGAATGTGATGGTTTGTATATGCTTGGCCCAGGGAGTGGTACTATTAGAAAGTGTAGCCATGTTTGAGTATGTGTGGCCTTGTTGGAGTAGGTGTGTCACTTCGGGTGTGGTTTTAAGGCCCTCAACTTAATTGCCTGGGAACCAGTATTCTGCTATCAGTCTTCAGATGAAGATGTAGAACTCTCAGCTCCTCCAGCACCATGCCTGCCTTGATGTTGCCAAATTCCTGCCATGATGATAATGGACTGAACCTCTGAATCTGTAAGCCAGCCCCTGATAAATGTTGTCCTTATAAGAGTTGCCTTGCTCATGGTGTCTGTTCAAAGCAGTAAAACCCTAACAAGACAATATCTTACAAAAGAACGTAAAAAAATGTATTCTAGTAAAATATATTTACTATAAAATAACATATACTAGTACGAATTTCTGTAAGTATTGGGAGTTCTGACAGGGCAATAAGTCATTAGGAGTCTTTAAAGCAGAAGGACTTCATAAATGGAACAAGGTGCTTACACAATAATGAACATTTGAGAAATGAACAACAGGAGGTCCCCGCTAGAAATGCATGGTGTAGTCAGCCAATGGAAGGTCAAGGATGAAAAAGGGAGCTGCAACTGTAGATCTTACCTCTGTCACCTGCCTGATGGAGTTGTCCAAGGGTGCTTCAGAAGCCACAGCAGCTTCTGTCTGTCCATACTGGCACAGTACCTCCTCTTTTGCTATAAAAACAAATGAGGCAGTATATATCAGTTTTTATATTGGTCAGTGTATGGGAATCAAATTTTTGATACTCTGCAAATATTAACATAATGTTCATGGAGATAAGGCATATCTAGTACTTTCGTTTAGTTATTGGAGTTTCAGTTGGTAATGGTAATATATAATTGAATAAAAATAAAATAGTTTATAATAACACAAAACACTGAATCTTTTATTCATGTACAGTGCACATGCATGTGCAGATGAGTACGTCTTTTTCTTGTGCCTTCTCTTGAGGCTCTTTTCCTACTGTTTGGTTTGTCCAAATCTAGTGTGTTAATTATTTTATTTTATTTTAAAATCTTAACAATCAAGAATTTGGGGCTAGGAAGATGGCTCAGTAGTGAAGTGCTTGGTGCAATCACCGGGACTTGTGTGCAGCATCCGTGTAAAAGTCAAGTGTGGTGGCAGATGTCTGAAAACCCAGCACTGGGGAAGTAGAGACAGGCAGATACCTAGAGCTTATTATCTAGATAGCCTGGCTGAATCAGTGACCACCAAGGTCAGTGAAAGGCTCTGCTCAAAGAATAAAGTGGAGCACAACTAAGAAAGACCCAGTATCTAACCCTGACATCCACATGGAGATACATACACAACCACACTCACACTTCATACACATATGCATTCACCCATGCAAACACACACACACACACACACACACACACAGAGAGAGAGAGAGAGAGAGAGAGAGAGAGAGAGAGAGAGAGAGAGAGAGAGAGAGAATTTCCATAGCCAGGCACACCTGCAATCCTAGCACTCCAGAGGCTACAGCAGATTATTCAAGGTTAAAGCCAGCCTTTTATATACAGAAAGACCCTTTCTCAAAACACCAAGGTGTGGAGGTTAGAGCTGAGTAATAGGGTCCTAGGCTCCATCTCCAGCTCTGCAAAAAACTAAAAAGAATTTTCCTGATTATATATTATATATGTATAATCCTACTTAATATGGAAAAATTGAATACTGTTTCTTTTAGAACACAGACAAGGTTAGGAGGCTAGGGTCTCCACTACTGGCTTCTTGTTATAGCTTCTTGTTTCAATGTCTGGGATCCACACATGATCTTCTGGGACCCTCCAAAGGGCTAGCGTCAATTCTCCAGCTCTGCCCTCTGTGGCACTCTAAGCTCAGGTTGATCCACTCCACTGTTCCTGCTGTTCTCAGTGATTGGCCCATGGTAGGGGCATCTCCAATACACTGGGGTCTTCTGCTACAACTAGGATTTACCAACTGTCTCTCATAGGTTCTCTTTATGGTACCAAGACTCAACTCCTTTGCATGACCCCTTCAGTCCTTGGCCATCAACTACAATCGAGGCTGCCCCTTTACCAATGGCCTTCCATGGCCTCTCACAGTGCCATGCCTCAGCTGCTGTTCATGACTCGTTCATGACTTCAAAACAAGTGCCACCTGGATGACTTTTATACATTACCAAGTACAGCTGAAGCATGAGGTACAACCTTGGCTATCTTTGGAACACAGCTTCTTTGTTCCCTCAGAAAACACTTTCCAGAAGATTTTTACCTCAGTGATGCTGGTCTCTTCTTAATCACCACTAATTTCTTAGCTCCAGCTAACCCCCATCTGTTATCCCAGTAGTCCCTTCAATTCTGGATTCTAAAGCCAGACCCATGTGGCCAAAGCTGGCGGTGAGTTCTGGTGTTTGCTGGGGCTGGAACATTGCCCCCTTGTTCTATTACATTAACACCAGCTTTCAGTTTTCCAACTCCTTCATTGCCTAAGCTTGGCTGTCTTGGATCTTGCTCTATAGACTGACTTTGAACTCAGAGAGCTGAACGCTTATCTCCTAAATACTGTGATTAAAGGTGTGGTCTACCAAGCCTGGATTTAAGTTTTTCTTCACCTAGAACTTGCTCTGTTCTAGACTAGTCTTAAACTCAGAAATCTGCTTGTCTTTTCCTCCTGGGATTAAAGGCTTGTACTATCATGTCTGGACCTGAATTTAGCTGGGTGGGATCTTGCCCCAAGGTCACTACTCTCTCAATTCAATGGAATATCCTTGAACACAGGATTCAGCTCCATTTTACTTCCTGGTGCCCCTTTAATACTTGGACCATATTTTTTCTATGCTTATTTAAAATGTTCTTCATGAGACTTAACCAGAGAACCATGCCTATGATGGGCATTTCTGAGACTTTCTTTGTCAGTGCAATTGATCTGAGTCTCTACAGCTTAGCCTGAGACAGACACTTCAGACAAGGGCAAAAAGTAGCCACATTCTTCACCAAAATACCATAAAACAGTTTTTAGGCAACATATTGAAATTCTACATTGAAACCTCTTGGGCCAGGTCCAGATTATTCAAATCACTCTCAGTAACAAAGTCTTCCATATTCCTACTCAGATAGCCAATTAAACCCCATTTAAAGCATCCCACTACTTTCCAAAATCAAAGTCCCCAAATCTACATTCTTCTAAACAAAATCATTGTCAGGCCTATCACAACAATACCCTAGTCCCTGGTACCAACTTCTGTCTTAGTTAGGGTTTTACTGCTGTGAAGAGATGCCATGACCAAGGCAACTCTTATAAAGACAAAATTTAATTGGGGCTGGCTTACAGGTTTAGAGATTCAATCCATTAACATCAAGGTGGAAACATATATAAACCATCACAGATATATTTTTATTTTCAATTATATGTATTTTCATATATATACATGTATATATGCCTATGTCTCTGTCTGTCTCTCCTCTGTCTCTATGGATATGTGGATGTAAGTATATATATGCCCATTGAAACCAGAAGAGGTCATAGAGCTCCTGAAGCTTGTGTTGCAGATGGTTGTGGTACTGGGAATTGAACTCAGGCTTTTTGTAATTGTAGTGTATTCTCTTTACAGCTGAGTAAATTCTGTAGCCCCTACTATATTCTGGAAAGGTAAAATACTCATTAGTTGAGGAGTATGACCTAGGGAAACATAAAAATTAGTAAGGGCTAGGCCATCGGAAAAGGAAGGATCTAGGTAAAAAGTGGTTTGCTGAAGTATGTGTTAATAGAAAAGTCAAGACTAAAAATATAAGTTAGCCAAAGATAGTGCTATCTTCAAGACTTACAAAAGCACAAAGAATAAAAAGTCATTTAACACATAGTTTTATCAATAATTGAATTGTGTGCATTTTTTGCTTCATGATGTCATTCCAGTGTTCATTTACTCTTTGTACACATTAATTTGACCACTGTGCATAAAAATCAGCTTCTAGCATATTCAACCCCACCTCTCTCACTCTCCCACTCCCTCTTGCTCTGTCTCTCTGACTCTGTCTTTCTCTCTTTCTCTCTCTCTGACTCTGTGTGTGTGTGTGTATGTGCATCTTTGTGTCTCTGTCTTTTTCTTCTGACTGAAACTAAAACATGCACACATGTGGCAAGCACTGTACAACTGAGCTATCCCCCTAACTTCACATAACCTGCTCTATGCTCTACCCCATTGTGAATGTGGGGCCTCATTTTGATTCTGTTGTTTCTAGTTGGTAAGGTCCTTGACACACTGTTTAAGTACTAAAAGGGTATGTTTCTTTATCACCAAGATCGAATTTAAGAAACTTTAGAGCATAGGAAACACAACGAAGTATTAAATATTAGAAAATGGCACATAAAAAGTTCAGTTAATTCTAGAGATTGTGCCTGGCCATATCTTCATAGCACATGAGGGAACTTACTCTGCAAAATGCAACCATTCCTTCAGATGACTGATTTACATATGCTTTCAAAAACCTTGAAGAACAAAATGTAGGGAACAACCCTTATAAGCTATTTAATGGTTTGCACTGTTAAAAGTGTGTATATAGAAAAAAAGCTAATGAATGTTATTATGAACAAAGAAAGGAAAAAAGATGATTCAATATGACTTTATGTGAATTCCAAAGTAAGCCTTTGTGTGGCACTCAGAAGATTCTTTCAAAATATCTTCATTGTTGCTGAGACCAGGGTGTTCATGCTCCTATAACAAAAGAGACTCTACTTGCTAACAACTCTTCTGTGTTGAAAACTAATCAAACTCTACATCTCCAACCTGGACCTAGACCTGAACACAAGGGTTTCTTTTAGGTATCAAAAGCTGTGTGTCCCTGGCCCTAGAACTTCTCTTGTGAATGCTTACATGATGAAATTGAGTCACATATACTTTCCTTCTAAAATCTGCTCTTGTTTAACTATTTTTAAAATTTATTTATTCACTTTACCCCCAATATAAGTCTCTCTCTCTTCCCACTACACTCTCAGACAGATCCTCTTCACATTCCCCTTTCCTTTCTCCTCTGAAAATGGAGAGCTCTTCCCACCAGGTATTCCTCTTTTACTAAAACTACTATATTGAGTCATTTGAGTGTGACTAGTCTTTGTCTTCTGCCTAAACTTCCAAATTAGCCGTGTTAGCAATTAAGATTTATGTGATGGGCTGTGGATTCTTCATGATCTCACTTTACTGGGCAAGAATATTTTATTTAATAGCGTCCACACTGACTTGGTCCCTCCAGACTTAGATCTAGAATGTCTTCTCCTGGGTCATTTATATCACTGGGGTCACAAGTCATAAGGCTCTCCTGATCCTGCAAATGTGTTTCTACATAGAGGTAATGAATTTGATAAATAAATGTGGGTGACTCTGCACTGCTACTCTCTAAAATTTCCAGCAGGAAGATGGGGACTTTTGCAGTTGTCATTTCATAGGCAATTCCTCAGGTTGAAATAAATCCTTTTCCTGTCAACTGTGGTCATGTTTCCATATCTAAGGCCTCCTCTACTTGTAGTATTTGTTTTACTGTTTCAAATTCTGTCTGTGAACTGAACTCTACATCTTTCTTAACCATTTAATAGTGTTTACCCTACCAGCTCATGGTTGACCATGACATGGTCACCTAGTTTCTTAGAAATATTTTACGAGTTGCCTAAGCAAGACTGAGAAACAATAACCAAGGGAGCCATCCATCACTGGCAGAAAATATTCACTATTTTAAAAATGTGTATGTTGAATTTATTAACAATGTAAAACTGGAATTATTGCTTAGTATTTAAAGGTTTAAAATTGAATTCAATTTAATTTCTTCATTTAATTATACATATATCTTATTCTCCAATAGTACACACACCTTTTAATTGTAAATTGTCTCAACCGTTATGTTATTAACATAGAAAAATTTTGATAAATGTTTTGTCTCTCACATTGCATATTGGAAACCAAAATGGAAATTGCATGTTCAATTTCTGGTCTCTTTATGTTCCTAAGAGGTCCCCAAGCATTCAAGCTGGACTTTGTTTTAGATTTGAAAAGCTGTTTCTAGATGACACTTGCTCTGCTGGGTCAAAATACAGAAAATTATTAAACACAGTACAGGTGATAATCCTTTGTGGCCATCCCTGCACTCATAAGACAACCTTTGTCTTTCTCCCTTTCCAAGAGAAACTGGCACTATTATTCAGCCCTGCAATCCTTCTTCAGAATTCTACATTTCTTTTGTCTCAATATCAAAAGCAAAATGTTTGTATGTGTATGCACACTCAAGTATGTATGCATGGATATGTGTGCAAATGTTTTCATATGTGTGGTTGTGTTATGTGAGAATGGTAATGTGCATACAAGTGTACAGGTGTGCTTGTGTTCTGGAGGCCAGAAAATAACTCTCATGTTGTTCCTTATGAGGTATCCACCTTGGATCTTGAGAGCAAGTCTCACCTGAGGACCTGTCAGTCATCAATTAGGCCAGATTAGCTAGCCAGCCTGACCTAAGGTTCTTCATGTTCTACGTTTCAATACTGGGATTAAAAATGCTTGACACAATGCCCTTCTTTTTTTTTTTTTTTTTTTTTTGCAGATGTTGGGGATTGAACTTGGGCCCTTAGGTTGCTTTTCAAGTGCTTTACCCTCTGATATATTTCCACACCCAGCTTGAAGGAAACAATATTTTGCCAAAAACAAGTGTAACAAAATAAAAATTCTGGCTTCAGCTATAACTGTAAACATCTGTATTTAGGCATGGTCTTTCACAGATATGCTACTCTGGAGAACTGTGTGGTATTATAAAAGAGGATAGACATGGTTTATATAACTTGGTTTTGTAATTGAGGAACACTGATTTATTTCAAATGACATTCATATTGGTAAGACACACCTGACAAATGTAAGAAGTAAGATTTTTACAAAATTAGCTTAGGGGAACAAAGATTCCTATGAATGATACAATGTTCCTATGTCACATCGATGACCCCTGAAGAAAAGATTCGATGACCCCTGAAGAAGATGCATATCTGGAATTTTAAGCATAGTTACTGTTTCATTTCATTTGGCTATTTAGATCTAGTTAAGGCGATGGAAAAGTATAAGCCATGTTAGAATAGTTCTCCTCTGAGAAGCCCTACTAGCAGCTGTCTGAGACAGATGCAGATACTTACACCCAACCATTGGACTGAAGTCGAGGACCTCTATGGAGGAATTAAGGAAAGGACTGAAGGAGCTGAAGGGGCTGGCAACCAGACAGGAACACCAGCAGTGTTAACTAACCAGGATTCCTGAAGGCTTGTAGAGACATAGCCACCAACCATGGAGCATACGTGGGTTGGTCCAAGGAGGCCCCTGGCACATATACAGTGGAAGGTTGCCTGGTCTGGCCTCAGTGGGAGAGGATATGACTAATCCTGTAGAGACTTGAGGTCCTAGGGAAGGGGAATGCCCAGAAGGAGGGAGAGGCTGAGCATGCTCTGTAGCTTTCCCAGCTTTGAGTAGGCCTTTTCTAGCCCTGAAAAGGCTGAGCAGTTTCCCAGCCTTGAGCAGGCTAAGCAGACCTTAAATATTCACCATGTCAGGTCTTATCAACCTGTACAGAGACATCTGTCTTGGCTGAACTTGCAAATTCCCATGGGAACTTTGAAGTTTTGGCTGCCTGTACTGACCTTGCTGCTACAACTTACATCAACTGAAGAAGGGGATGGGTTCTGTGTTTTTTTTCCTTTATATACCCAAAGATTATTATTAAACTTGGAACCTTGATCAGAACTTTGTCTTGGCTTCATTCTTCTCTTGCCCCCCTACCTTATTTCCAGCCTCCCTTTCAGGTAAACCCAGTTTGCCAGTAGTTGCTGGACAGCTTACAGGTGGCACCCAAATGAGGGGACCTGAAATGGGGGTGGGGGACTATTGAGAAATTCTGCCGTAGCTGAAGTTCCACAGAAAACCGAAGACAAGCAAAAGCATCCAAGAAGCATAGTAAGCAACATACAGAATTAATGTTAGCGCTAGCCATAAATTTTATCATTTGAAACTGTTGCTGTAAAAAAGGTGCATTCAGAGGGATACTGGTTAGGCTGAAGAGGTGTTGGCTTGACACGACTTCACCTAGGTGTGGCAGTGTAATAGAGCAGAGGAATTCTAAACAGGCATTTGTCCACAGCCTGAAACAGCTGCTCCAGGCAAGAGGAGTAGGAGTTTTGAAACAGACATTAGAAAAAATTTTAGCTCAAGTAGATTGATATTGTCCATGGTTTTCAGAAGAAAGAATTTTAAATAAGGAAACATGGAATAGAGTTGGAGACATTCTAGAAGCCAATCATACAGATTCTGTTACTTTTTGTCCTTGGTTGCTTATAAGAGATTCTATTCATAATAATAATAAAGATAAAGAAACTTCTCTAGTGTTAGCTACTGCTCAGGACCAGCTTGAGGAACTCCAGGAGGAATTCCTGTCAGAGAAGGCTGTCGTAGAAAGAGGTTCTCTTAGCTCTAAATCACAGAAATGTAGACCTAGCATGCTTTATAGACCTCAGAACTTGGAGGTACAGATGATGAATTAGATCCAGAGGAGGAAGATGATTTAGAAGAGGTTATTAAATATCATGATGAGGATTGGTCTCCTTATGTGCCTTCTGCTCCAACTAGGGCTTTGAATGCAAGATATGCTGTTCAGATGGACATGCAAGTTTATAAAGTAGAGCTAGAAGTTAATCTATAAAAAGTTACTAATGAACTACAAGAATTAAAAGGTGCATCAAGTTCAGGAAGGAGTAATAATTCTAAGATATGCCAATCTCTGCTAGAAAGAGCTGTGAGTCAGGCTCCTAGAGAGGAGCAGGATACATCTGAAGTGCTGGTTTTTCCAACTGAGACAGTTGATCAGCAGGGCAATGCAGTTAGACAATATTAAATGTTGGAGTTCAGGTGATAAAAGAGTTAAAAACAGCTATGTTACAGTATGGTCCTACAGTTCCCTTTACACAAGCCTTATTGGATACTGTGATGGAAACAAATTTAACTCCTCGAATCTGGAAAACTATATGCAAGGCTACTTTGTCAGGAGGAGATTATTTACTTTGGATTTCTGAATGGTGTGAAGCAAGTAAAAGAATTGCTATGATAAATGCTCAGGCAAGTATTGCTCAAGGGAATAATAATATGCTTTTGGGAGAAGGTCAGAATGAATGTAATGTTAATCAAATTGGCCTACCTGCAGGAGTATATGCACAGATTGCATTGGCAGCTCATTGTGCTTGGACTCAGTTACCAACTGAAGGGGATCTCAGTGGGAATTTATCTGGCATCAAGCAAGGTCCTGATCAGCCATTTCAGGAATTTGTGGACAGACTGCTAAAAGCAGCTGGTAAAATTTTTGAAAATGCTCAGGCAGGAATTTTTTTGTTACACATTTGGCTTATGTGAATGCTAATGCAGTGTGCCACACTGCTATAAGGCCATACAAAGCAAAGACAGCCTTATCTGGGTACATTCGTCTTTGTGCAGAAATTGGACCTTCATACAATGATGGTCTAGCTATGGGTGCTGCCTTACAGGGGACTAGTGTACAGGCAATGCTTTCACAGAGACAAGGGAATAAAGGATGTTTTAAATGTGGAGGTCAGGGTCACTTTAAAAATGATTATCCTAGAAACAGAGACATGCACAGACAATTGGGTAGTGCCCCAGGAATTTGTCCTCGATGCAAGAATGGTGCTTACTGGATCAGGGACTGTAAATCTAAAACAGATAATCAGGGTCATCCCTTGTCGGGAAATGATCAGAGGGACCAGCGTCAGGCACCCAGACATCCACAGCAAGCAGCTTATGGGGTTATGAAGCTACTGCCAAGTCAGGGATATCCATTTCTGAACTTATCATAGCAACTCAAGGAAGTGCAGGACTGGACCTCATTTCAATCATCTACACATTGCTAACTCCAGAAATGGAAGTTCAGACACTGCCTACAAAAGTTTTTGGGCCCTTACCTCCAGGGACATGGGAATTACTTTTAGCCCAAAGTAGTATTATTATAAAAGTATTACAAATCTATCCAGGTGTTATAGATAATGATTATTCAGGAGAAATTAGAATTATGGCTGCCCCTCCCTATGACATTATAACTGTACCTGCAAATTAAAGAATTGTTCAACTTGTTTTAGTTCCCTTTCATCTGCTACCTTCTAAATTTGTTAAGAGTGAGAGAGGACAAGATGGCTTTGGCTCATTAGATGTGTACTGGATTCAATCGATTACTAATAGGAGACCTAACCTTAAATTACTGATTGAAGGAAAAAGTTTGAAGGACTAATTGATACTGGAGCTGATGTAACAATTATTAGAGGGCACGATTGGCCATCAGATTGGCTTTTATCAGGTATACTCACTCATCACTAAGGAATTGGCTATTGTAATAACCCAAAACAAAGCTATAAACTTCTAGCCTGGAAAGATAAGGAAGGCAATTCAGGACAAATTCAAACTTATGTTATGCCACATTTGCCTGCTACTCTCTGGGGAAGATATTTCTTGTCACAAATGGATCCTATAATGACAAGAATTCCTAATGAAATGGTAACTAGACAAATGCTAAGATAAGGATTTTTACCTGGTCAAGGGCAGGGAAAAGATGAACAAGGCATTAAGACATTTGAAGGGTCTAAGTTTCACTCTAACACTAGAGGTTTGGGATATTTTCGGCAGTGACCACTGTCTTCCCTGCATCCCATGGTGATAAAATTCAATGACTTAATAATGTTCCAGTATGGGTTGGTCAGTTGTCTTTATCTAAAGAAAAAATAGAAGCTGCCTCATCACTTGTGCAGGAGCAATTAGAGGCAGGACAAATAATAGAGTCTCAGTCATCTTGGAACACTCCAATATTTGTTACTAATAAAAAGTCTGTTAAATGGCAATTGTTACAAGATCTAAGAAAGGTTAATGAAACCATGGTACCTATGGGTGCTTTACAACCTGGCCTTCCATCACCAGTAGCCATTCCTAAAGGATATTATAAAATAGTAGTAGACTTGAAAGATTGTTTCTTTAGTATTCCTTTGCATCCTCAGGATTGGGAAAGATTTTCTTTCAGTGTTCCTTCTACAAATTTTAAAGAGCCAATGTCAAAAATTTGTGGCACTAGTCGTTCAGTCTATAAGACAGCAATGGCTAATAATATACATTATTACATTATATATTACATGGATGATAACTTGTTAGCAGGAAAAATTCCTTAGGACATGCTTCTATGTAATAAAGATTTACAACAGGCATTAGCTGGTAGAGGATTACAAATAGCTCCAGAAAAAGTGCAAACTCAAGATCCTCATAATTATTTAGGTTTTAGCCTTACAGATCAAGATATTTTTCCTTGGAAAATAGTCATTTGTAGGGTCAATTTAAGAACTTTAAATGATTTTCAAAAGCTGTTAGGTGATATCAATGGGCTTCAGCCTTATTTAAAGCTTATTGCAGGAGAATCAAAACCCTTATTTGATATTTTTAAGGGGAGTGCTGATCATACCTCTCCTCAGATTTTAATTTCAGAAGGTTTGTTGGCCTTACAACAAGTAGAAAGAGCCACTGAAAAACAATTTGCTACTTATATAGATTATTCTTTGCCTTTACATTTGTTAATTTTTAATACGACTCATACACCTACAGGAATATTATGGCAAAAACTCCTCTTGTGTGGATACATTCAAGGATATCTCCTAAATGCAATATCTTGCCATATTATGAGGCAGTGGCTAATATGATGATGCTTGGAAGAAAGCAAGCACTGATTTATTTTGGCAAAGAACCAGATATTATTAATCAGGCTTTTAATGTGGATCAAAATAATTGGTTAAAACAGCATAGTACAGATAGGTTGCTTGCTCAAATAGGATTTGAAGGCATTATAGATAATCATTATCCTCAAGATAGGCTGATAAAATTTTAAATGTAAATAGGGTTATATTTCCTAATATGACATCTTTACAGTCTCTATATAATGTCCTTTTAATATTTACTGATGGCTCCTCTAAAGGACATGCAGGATATCTTATAGATAAATAATAGGTAGTCATGGAGACTCCTGGTCTTTCTGCTCAGCTGGCAGAACTTACAGCAGTATTAAATGTTTTTCAGTTTGTACATGACACTTTTAATCTTTTTACTGATAGATATATGTTGCTCAGTCAATTCCTTTGTTAGAAACTTGTGGTACCTTTCATTTCAATATGCCAGCTGGATCTCTATTTTCACAATTACAAAACATCATTATTACTAAAAAAAAAATTCTTTTTATATTGGTCATATAAGAGCTTATTCTGATCTTCCTGGACCTTTAGCTTCAGGCAATGATTGTATTGACAGAGCTCTACATATAGGAGAAGCTTCTAGAAATGTGCTTGATGATTGCTTACAAACTTTTACTGCTATGGGATTGCCTAAAATCATCAAGACAGATAATGGGCCTGTTTATACTGGAAACAACTTTATACAATTTTGTGAGGAATTTGGAACTGAACATAAAACTAGAATTCCTTATAACCCAATGAGACAGCGAATTGTTGAACGTGCACATTATACTCTGAAAAATTGGCTTTTAAAAACAAAAATGGGGGAGTTATACCCTCCAAGGTTACCAAAAGCACATCTTTCTTTTGTCTTATTTGTTTTAAATTTTTCACAGAAAGATGCTAAAGGTCAGTCTGCAGCAGATCGCCACTGGCATCCAGTTACTTCAAGCTCATATGCAATGGTTAAATGGCAAGAGCCTTTAACTAATACATGGAATGGTCCCAACCATGTTTTCCTTCTTATTAGATATAGTCTTTATTTACATTTCAAACGATTTCCCCTTTCCTGGTTCCCCTCTCACCAAAAGTCCCATAAGCCCTCTTCCCTCCCTCTGTTCCCCAATCAACCCCCTCCCCACCCCCACCCCACATTTCCCTGTCCTGATATTCTCTTACACTGCTGCACTGAGCTTTTCCAGGACCAGAAGTCTCTCCTTCCTTCTTCTTGGACATCATTTGATGTGTGAATTGTGTCTTGGGTATTCCAAGTTTTTTAATATGGGGACAAGGTTCTGTTTATGATTTTTCACAGAAAAAAAATAGAGCTCGATGGCTGCCAGAAAGATGGGTTTGTCAAGTGGACACGGATCCTGAGCCTTCTAATGATGATGATGCCAATGCTCAACACAGGTCAGAAGTCTTATAAGCCAGCTAAGTTAACCTGGAGTATAGTCTCTACTCTTACTGGAGAGCTGGTCTCTACTCTTACTTCTCAAAGCCACCCTCCTTATACCTGGTGGCCTGATCTTGTTTTTGATCTTTGTCAGATTGCAGTATGTTTAGACATTTGGGATATACCTAAACAATTAACCCATGGAGGTTTACCTGAGTATGATGGAAAACCTTGCTCCTGAAAGGTTTAATTGGAAATGTGGGCTGTAGACATCCAGTGCTTAGAAGACAATATGCACCCTTGTTCTTTTTATGTGTGCCCTCAGGATGGCAGGACTAGATCCCAGGCTCATAATTGTGGAGGTTCTGCAGAAGATTTTTTCTGTGCTGCTTGGGGATGTGAGACCACAGGAAATGTTTATTAGAAGCCCAAAGAGATTTCATTACAGTATCTAGGAATTCAACAGATCCTGGCCTGTCTAGTTCTAGTTGCAAAGGCAACGAACATTATTTTTGTCATGACTTTAGTTGTGCCAAAGTTGTGCTGTCTGGATCCTGGACAGGAGTAGGATCTTGTGTCAGTTTTCGCCACAATCCTATTGTAGTGAAATACACTGAGTCTGGAAAAAAGGTTAGAGAAAATTGGATTAAAGGAAGGACTTGGGTACTTTGACTTTAAAAGGAAGGTTATGATGATGAATTACTTTTTACCATTAAGCATAAAATTGAACCTATGTCTTTTTCAATAGGACTTAATAAGATCATAAAGAAGCCCCAAAAAAGTAACAATAAATGTAGAAAGAAGCATAGTATTAATAGAAATAGGAGCAATATTGCTTCCTTATTTTCTTTTCCGGTATATGGTATTCCTTACAGTTCTACAGTTGCTACCACTACTTATTTTACATTTGCTATTCCCCTTTCAGAATTAATGGATAGCATGTTTCATATGTTTAATGATACTTATCCTAATAGCATTCTCTTTTGTTGGTTTTGCCATGATATAGCTCCTCCTTATTATGAGGGTATTGCTTTATTATCTAGCAATATTTCTTATTCTAATAGTTCTTCTGATTGTTGATGGAATCAGAAATCTGGCATGGGTATTTCTCTACATGAAGTTTCTGGATTAGGTGCTTGCGTAGGGACAATTTATAAAGGTGAAAGACAGAGCTTATGCAATCAAATGCTTGTTGTTTCCACCTCTTTGTCTTGTCTTATTCCTCCAATAGAG
This sequence comes from Apodemus sylvaticus, assembly GCF_947179515.1. Taxonomy (NCBI): domain Eukaryota; kingdom Metazoa; phylum Chordata; class Mammalia; order Rodentia; family Muridae; genus Apodemus; species Apodemus sylvaticus. The sequence goes on from NC_067472.1 coordinate 28,237,989, forward strand.
GGATGGTGGGTTTGCTCCACAAGTCTTACTCCCTGCATTCATACACAAGTGTTTGATAACTTCAAAGATTTTTGTGTGTTGGTTCAACTTATTCCTAGACTCATTTATCATCTTTATGATGAGGTCTTGGATCATTGGGATGGAGACTTCTCTCTCTCCAAGAGAGAACTTACCTAAGCATTAACTATTTCAGTACTGATGGGCCTTAGTGGGAGGCATAGCTACAGGTGCTTCTGCCCTAGTTTTGCAAGGAAAAACTTATGAGCTTCTTAGAACAGCAACAGATACAGATATAGAAATGATAGAAACTTCTATTTCTTATTTGCAAGAGTCTCTAACACCCTTGTCTGAGGTAGTTCTTCAGAACAGAAGGGGACTTGATCTTTTATTCCTTCAACAGGGAGGACTGTGTGCAGCCCTCCATGAAGAATGTTGTTTTTACATCAATCACTCAGGAGTAATAAAGGATTCTATGGCTAAAGCTCTGAAAGGACTGGCAAAAAGGAAAAGAGAAAGAGAACAGAATGAGGGATGGTTTGGATCTTGGTTTTCCATTTCTCCATGGCTTGCAACTTTAATTTCTACATTGCTTGGACCATTAATTATAACTTTGTTGCTTTTAATTTTTGGACCTGGTATTTTAAACAGGTTGGTTGCTTACATACAAGATCTCTTTCAGCAAGCTCAGCTATTCACAATGTCAGCTGTTCACCATTATGGAGAGAGGCATTAAGTGCACATGCAGCATGCAGGTTTGAGATATCCTTCATGGCTTTGGTCTATATGGGAAAGAGTATGCTACAGAAGGCCAGTTAGTCAGAGATAACTGTAAGAGTGTTCTTGAGCTCCTGTCGACCTAAGACAGAGACAAACACCAAAAAGTGTTTGTTTTCCAGGATGGGTAAGAAGGAGTAATATAGACACCAACCAAAGTCAGACAAGGTCACCTGGCTACTCTATACCCTAGAAGGGATTATGGAAAACAAGTAAATATTGTGCCCCCATCCAACAACATACTGCTTGCCTTTAAAAAGCAAAAAGGGGTAAATTGTAGCCTTTCAACTTTGAATAGGCCTTTTCCACCCCTGAAAAGGCTGAGCAGTTTCCCAGTCTTGAGCAGGCTAAGCAGACCTTAAATATTCACCATGTCAGGTCTTATCAACCTGTACAGAGACATCTGTCTTGGCTGTACTTGCAAATTCCCATGTGAACTTTGAAGTTTTGGCTGCCTATACTGACCTTGCTGCTACAACTTACATCAACTGAAGAAGGGGATGGGTTTTGTGTTTTTTTCCTTTATATACCCAAAGATTATTATTAAACTTGGAGCCTTGATCAGAACTTTGTCTTGGCTTCATTCTTCTCTTGCCCCGCCCCCCACCTTATTTCCAGCCTCCCTTTCAGGTAAACCCACTTTACCCATAGTTGCTGCACAGCTTACAACCCTCTATGAGGTAAAGGGGAGAGGGAATAGGGTGAGTAACTATGGGAGGGACCAAGAGCGGGCAATGCCTGAGATGAACTCTGAATCATGGCTATTATAATAGTAAATATTCTCATTGCTTAAATTTGAAATGTTTCCCCACAGTACTATGTTTTGAATGCTTGGTTCCTAACACATAGAATCATTTGGGGGAAGTTTGAGGAATTCTAGATAGCAGATCTCATTTATAGGTAATAGGTCACGGCATTGTGACCTTAGGCTCTCTCTCTCTCTCTCTCTCTCTCTCTCTCTCTCTCTCTCTCTCTCTCTTCCTCTCTCTCTCTCTCATCTCTCTGCAATATCTCTCCCTCTCTATCTCTGTCTCTCTTGCTCCTCCTCAGCTGCCATAACCTACTGCTTTACTACTACCCTAAAACAAGCCTGAGGACCATGGAGTCTGAATCCTCTGAAATCATGAATTCAAATAATCCCTGTTTCGCTCAGGTATGTGTCACAATGATGAAAATCTGACTGAGACATTTGTTAAAAATACCTGAGTAATTGAGGGCCAATGCTTCAGAATGAGGAGACTATTATATAACTACAGGAGCAGAAGAGTGAATGGTTGAGGTGAGTGCTTATGGTCCTTACAAGGGTGGGAAGAATCCCGTTTGGATCTGGACAAAGCAGCTGATGGGGCTGGGCCTGTTCATATCTTGGGATATCAATAAAGAGAGAAGAAGAGGTGGCAGGAAGAGAGGAAAGAGGAGTAAGAAGAAAGAGAGGAAGAAAGGAAAGATACCTCCAAGTATCCAACCAGGCATGCCTAGGGTGGCAAGGCTCCCAAGCCCACAAAGTCTTCTGGTATACAGAGTTCAAACCTAAGAACTTATGAAAGTGATCTCACCCACAAACTATTCATATCATGTAACTTATCTTCTAGGAGGCTCAATATCCTGGATTGTGAGTTCTATATAGAAAAAGTTTGGGTTCCTTTTCAAATGTCAAGTTGACAAGAGATTATATATAACTTACTTGTAAATCTTGCTATATAGTTAGCTGGCATCATAATCTAGATTGATTAGCATAACCAAGGCACTGTGAATGTGGCCATATCTGAGAAGTAAAGGTTTCCTATGCAGATAAATCTAGGACTTCCTGTGCAGTGATGCAGTGTTGTGAAAACTCTTCTTGCATTCTAAAAGACTAGAACATTGACAAGACCTCACATCCAGAATTGATAACACGCTTGACGTTACTTAAGACTTAAGTCTGTTTGCCTACTGAGTACCCAACCTGTTTGTTTAACCTGCTTTTAAGAGAACAATTAACAACTAACTTTATTTGCCTTAGAATTTCCATGTAATCAACTTGCATAACCTACACTAATACATAGGTACAATCTTAAGTTATTTACTCTTGCATGCTGTCTTCTAATATTAATATCCATTTCTGGATATTAGTTGATACAAAACGATATTTGTTGTTTGAGTCAGAGTTAGTGACCTAATCCCTTGTAAAATCCTGTTTCAGATTTCGATGAGGTATACCATTTCCCCTAGAAGATACTTTTTGCATTTGTTGTTCAATAAACAGAGGAAGAGGCCTTAGTTAGGGACACACAGAGACAGAACATGCAGATGTACAGTCATGCAATAGACAGAAACACACACATACACACACATACACAGGCACACACACATACATATACACACACATGCATACATACACACACACATGCACACATGCATATGAGTCACACACTAAAAAGAGCAGGAACATATTCATAACACAGCACCCAGACAGGCACAGATTCAGACTCACACGACAAAGGACACAAGCCACAAGGAGCATGAAGTAGACTCACTCTTGGTTAAATGATTCCAAGGGTGAAGAACTCCTAATCTCTTCCTTAATTCATTATTGGTGATGCTTGTTCATCATAAATACCTTTAATCCACATCATGAAAGGACAAGATGTAAAAATAAAGGGAATTAGTGGTCTGCACACATTCAAATTATTAAAAGCCTCACTTCATGCAGACGAATGTTTTCATTTTGTGTTATGGGCTTTCCTCTTTTACTTCCTGAGGGGTCCTGAGACAGTCATTTGTATTCTGTGGAAATCCCTGTCATCTTTGCCCATCTTAGGATATCAGGTTTCTGCTAAACAACTCTTCTTCACCAAGTAATCTTCTGGGTCAAAACTAAACTTACTCCTCCCCTGCAACAATAGCAAATCCTTCTGGACAAGCAAGGTGTAATCTTGTAGCTGTCAGCAGAAAATTACAGCAGATGGAAAAATGGAGAGGTGGAGAACTGACATTCACTCAGTGGTCACAGTAAAATTTGATCCCAAAATATCATGATTATTTCAGGGATAGCATAAAAAGCACTAAAATTTTATACATGGAAATTTTCACTCAGAGAGAGAGAGGGTCAGGGGAGAGAGGGAGAGGGAGAGGAAGAGGGAAAGGGAGACAGAGACAGAGAGAACTTCACTATATCTCTGAATTGCCTCCAGATAGCCTCAAGAATGAAGGTTTCTGCAAGTTATTGGTCTAGGAAGCCACAGAGATCTCCAAAACAATACAGGCTTTTACCATTGTCCTTGGTTACCATACTACATAGTAAGTCTCTATTGCAGAAAACACTAAACACTCTAAATGCAAGACATAAAGAAAGCAATTTCACACCTAGGGATTTTCTGTCCCATTAGGGAGTGTTCATAGTATCAGATTGAGCTATGTAGGCAGGTAGGAAAAAGGTATTAGTGCTCTTACCTAGCCCTGGGCCCTGCATGCTGCAATACTGCCCTTCAAGATGAGATATGCTCCCTGGTGTGATAATGATGACACTGTTGTGGGGTCTAGAGGATGGGTAGGGTTGCTATAAAAGGTCGCCTTCTGAACATGACATGACGACTGTTCCACTTAGGAGCACACTGAAGGTTGGTTACCTACATCACACATGCACAGAATATCACCAGCAAAAACTCCAGCTCAGATGTTGCAGTTACCTCCAGGACCACCCCTGACTGAGGCACTATTGGCAGTTAATAGTTTCAGGGGTAAAGAATCATTCTTTTTGAGGATGTGACTGTAGCAGGATTCCAATGTACTACACCCATGCATACATAGCAGTACTAACTGGATTTAGTAGGGATATAACAGATTATTTAAAAAAAAAAGACAAAATTTGGTGGTGAATGGTACAATATGAGAATAGTTGCAAGAGGAATTAGAGGTAGATAAAGTAATATTTTATCATAGATATGAAATTCTTGATGATAAAGAAAAACATTTATAAATGTATATTCACAGATTATTAGATATCAGTTGCACAGTTGGACAATTAGTTTTTTGTGTTTCACTGGATTTTCTTAAAAAAAACAATATTGTCTTTGAACCAACAAATGCACAGAAATAAGCAGAAGGTATTTATAGACATTTAATTGAGAGGCCAAACCTACTCCATCTTGGTATCAGATGCCATCTTAAAAAAAAAAAGGAGCCTGAGAACATGACCTGCAGCTGAACCCAAGCTGCTGCACCCCAGTAACGGGAAAGACCTTATGGCTTGTTCTTGGTCCATACCTCAGTTACTCCCTAGCTACTTCCTAGCAAGAGTCAATCAATGACTAGTCTGATTGTTTCAGATGTGCTTTCAGACCGTTTGTGGTTGTTCACGGTTTTGCTTCAGAGCACCCACCTGTTGGCTTGCAATAGTCATTCAGTTAGATGCTTGCCAGACTGGAAACCACGCTACTTACTCAGCATTTCCTATAAAACCTTGTCCTGCTGGGGGCTCAGGATGCTCCACCAACCCATCCTGCTGCGTCAGGGTAGTCGCTAAGACCCGAGCTTCAGCTTGAAAGAAGGAGACCCTAGCCCGATTGCATCTGAGTCGGCTTCTGGATGGTCATTTGGTGCTCGCGATCGAGACACAACACACAACTGTTTAAGGCAACACCCTGACAATCTGGTCATTTGTGTAAATACACAGGGAAGAAGAAAGCACCAGCATGGAACCAGAGGTAGGAAACATGGTTGATGCGACTTAGAGAGAACACAAAGTATCCATGTCCCACATTGAAGGCTCAAGCAACTTAAAATGGAATGCTCTTGTCAACTTTACTTAAAGTAAAGGTAGCTTAGGATGCTGTAATAGGGGTCAAAGTTCCCAGCTGTACGCTAAGTTAGTACACCTCTTGTGCTTTGGCATAAAATCATACATGAGGTGAGATTGTACTATTTTTTTTTAGAAAGATAATGTTGAAGCCACCATGGGAACAGAGCTTCGTGCGTATGTATTTCTAGTGGTTAGATTTCATGAGAGACAAAGCAAGGCAAGAATAACATTTGTGAACATCTCTGTGAGATGCTGAATAAAGCTTACTGTTAATAATGCAGCTTATGAATAACAATTTTGAAAACTAAATTTCATAAAGATTCTATGGACAAGGCATTAAATATTAGGTAAAATTTTATTTTTCCATAATATACAAAGATTAATAATGGCCCATCCATAATAGAGTTTTCAAATGTAGGGCCTTAGTAGTTTGTTGCTGGAAATGATACATTCGTTTTTTTTTCCTATGAAGGAGTTTGATCTGCCAACAGAGGCAAGATTGTTACAATGAGGGTAGAATGAAAAGGGAGGCGACTGCCTTAAAAATAAAATAGTCGAGGACTCTGGGATGGATGGCTAATGAAGAAAGCTTCTGAATGAAAAGATCCCAAGATCCCAAGAGACATTCATTGTCTCGAAATCACACAGAGGCAGGCACCAGAAACATCCCTAAGAGTACAAAAAGCAGCCAGAATGGTTACACATCATAAGATTATTCAAAGTTTAGTCTAAATTATGGTAATATTTCTTCTTTTTCAAGACTAACCTTCAGATTATCTGTTCCTCCAGCTATGTTGGCCTGTTCCACTTTTTCACTAACTTCACACAGAGCATATCATTAGAGTCTCACTTAGCATCTTTATTTTATTTTTTTCTGTAAACATGTATCTTACACTATGCAGTAAACTTACTAAGAGCGTTTTATTATTTTCGGCCACTGGCACATCGATGTGAGCCTTGAGTATTCAATTTAATACAAATGAAGAACTATAGGCTTATATGACGTTTTCCTAACATTCTGCTTTCTCCTGCCCTTGGAGTATTCTGGAAGGATTATCAAGATACTATCCTAGAAAAACACCATGCTGCTAGTCCCTATTACCAGCCTCAGTCCCCTCTGAAAAACAAGACTGTGGGGGAGGGGCCTGATATGGGTAAAGATTTTTGTACTATATATTTTTAAGTTTTGGCCATTCTGTGGACAAACAAGATTCACACCTAACCAAAACTGATAATCTGGACAGAGTGTTTTATCAGATTATGACCTTTGGGCAATTGGTTTTGTTTAGTGTACACTGTAGTTAGTGGCTAGCCAAGTATCTCTTAATTAGTGCTTCTTATAGGTGAAGCTATACTTCACTGACTGTTTAAATACATGATATGCTAAATGGTTACCTGGGCAGTGATGTTTGGAAGCATCTATTCTTTCTTGGATTTATTTTTCGAGCATAAAAATTAGCATTGCCTAGAACAATGTCAAGTAAAGTGATGTGTGTGTGTGTGTGTGTGTGAGCCCACTGAATGGCAGAATCAAGCAACTCAGAGCACACGTTAAATGAGACTTTCCTTAAAAAGAATTATACATTAATTCTCTATTAAGAAAGTAGTAAAACCCAGGTGTGATAGTGCATGCTTTTGACCCCAGCACTTAGGAAGCAGAGGCAGGTGGACCTCTATGAGTTTGAGGCTAGCCAATTAGGTATTATGTTACCAGCTTATAAGACATAATTTCATTCATTGGCCACACAGCATCCTCATTATGGACTTGTGATGGTGCACATTTTACAGGACTAAGGAAGCATGACAAGGATCACAGCCAATTGAGTAACTAACATTCAAAGCGCACTTGATCTATAGCCACGTTACAGAGAGGGCAAGTTATGTAGCATCCACAGCTAATAATCATGGGCCCTTTGCATAGCTTCACCTATAAGAAGCACAAGCATTTTTTATTTATGTTACTTTAGGAAACACTAAAGCATCCAGAAAGATTGTTGGGAAGACAAAGATGACAATGGGAAAGTGTTTCTACAAATTGACAGGGAGATTTTTACTAAATTTTTCTTGTATTTGCAGGGTTTTTGTTTCTGTTTGTTTGCCCCTTTCCCCCAAAACAATAAGACTCACACCAGAAATAAAAATAAAATTGTGAGTTATAGATGTGTACGTCTTCACTAATAAAACTGTATATACTAAATGCTAAATAATAGCCAAATGTTTGGGAAGCAGAAGGATGTAACAGAAATAATATTTTAATTTGTTTTCATTTGATTCTAAGCAATGTAGCTAACATTAATTGAAGCAACTTTTCGATGTACAACTTTTAAAATGTTATTCAGTATGTGGGAATTTTAGTGAAGTGTCGCTAGTCAGTAAATTCATGGTGACATGAATAGGACTAACCCGTTTGTAGGAAAAAGAAAGGCATTTCTTCCTACTCAGTATTGCAGTTATCCCAGACAATCTGTAACTCTGTGCAACTCTTTTCTGGGTACAGTGTCTCCTCTACTTTGTCATACACACATCAAAACTAGCATTTGTTAGGGCAAGCCCAGGCTAGTGTTGAGTGAATTGGCAACACGGAGAGCAGGAATTACAAGCTTTTCAATTTCAAGGAACACATAGAAAATCATCATTATCTTTGCTGTTATTTTAAGCCAACAAAATAATGTTTTCTTATTACATTTTTATAGCAATACATGTAAATCATAATTTTCTCACAATTTATATTGTACATTATCTTTATTTTTAACACTCTTATCCTTAACACTTTTTCCTATTGTGAAAAAATTCAATAACATAATTTTTAAATCACCATTTTATATCTAAAACTTTAAAATGACTTGTAATTCCAAAAGTTAACTTGTTGCTCTTAGGGTATATGTGCAAATGTTATTTCATATTCCTTAGGATAAATAAATTGTCTTATTTTACTTCCTGTCCCTCTCTGAATAAACATACAAAACCTTACTAGATTGTAAAAAGAGCTTTCGTTTTGTTTTAATTATGTGTAGGTGGGTAAGGTATGGTATGGAAGTTCAGTTGCCACTAGAGACCAGCAGAGAGCGAACTGGAGCTGAAGTGATTGTTGTGAACGTGTGTGCTGGGAAAGGAACCTACATCCTCCAAGAAAACAGAAAATGCTGGTCAGCCAGCTCGATCTTATAGCCCCTCCTTACTGGATTTACTAAGTTTATAAGTTATATTTTTTAAATAAAAAGTTCAGCATTACAAAAAGGAAAAGACCAATGTACAGATACAAGGATATTTTGTGATGCAAAAATTAATATGTGTACTACTGAACAAATACAATCATTAACAACAACACACCCTAAGCTCACAGTCTAGACACTAAGAGCAAACCCATCTCTGCTGATGTCATTGGGAACAGGAAGAACACATTCAATTTAGAGTACGGTTTGCCCCATTCTGCTTTCTTTCTTTTCCTAGGTCTTTGCTTTAAGACCCCAAAGGTGTAAAGCAAAGGACTCACTTCAGCTTAATCTGTCTGTGTGAACAAAATCAAGTCTGTGGATTTCAACAGGGGGTAGGGCTTTATCAAAGATATAATTAAATTTCACTTACAAATGTTAATTATGATTTGAAATTAAAAGCTATATGCTAGCAGAATATGACCCTGTCACCACATGGTTTCCTTTTTTCTTTTTAGATGACCTTTCCTAAAAGGGAACAGTGGCTACCTTTGTAGTGACAAAGCGCATCAGATGGAAGTGAAATTCAACACATCTTTTGAATTTCATTCCACTTTAACTTGCAAAAATTCTTAATCTCAACATCCTGGTTCCCATAGTATTTTCTTGTTGCAAATACCTTTTTTAGCTGTTAGGTTACAAAACCATTATGCAACAATACGTGTTTTTCTTTTAAATCATAAATGTGAAACTTTGGTGTGTCTCAAAGCATTAGGGATAACGAGTTTTATTTAAATTTTTGCTGATTGCTGTAGTTATAAAATGAACCAGGGGGCCAGTGAGATGCCTCAGCCAATAAAGAGCATATTTGTAGTCAACCCTGCGGCTTTGATCCACAGAGCCCACATGGTGGTGAGAAGGAATAAACTCTACAAAGTTATCATCTGGCCTCTGGAGACATACTATGGTATGTGCATACACAGACAAGCAGGCAGGCAGGCAGGCAGACAGACAGACAGACAGACAGACAGACACATGCAGATAAACAGGGACACACAGAAACACAAACACACACACATTCACACACATGGAAGCATACACAATAAGTGAAAAATCAAATGAATCATTTCAAACTTTGCAAATGTGAACAGAGTTAAGTTTTATAGTTTTTTGTCTATTATGTTATGTGCTATATGAATGTTTTTTGCCTGCATGTAAGTGCACCACCTGTGTGTAGTGCCTTCACTGGTTGGAATGGTGCATTGGATCCCAGGAAACTGGAATCACATGTGACTGAACCACCATACGGATGCTGGGGACGAAGACCATGCTCGATGTAGAGCAGTAAGTATTCTAAACCCCTGAGCCTTCTCTCTAGCCTCCACAGTGAGGTTATAAAAGTAGTTTTCTGCAACTGAACAAGCATGAAAATCTGTGAAATATGGGAGATGATAACTCCAGAATACAGAAATAGCAAAGCGTTCACAGCTAAAATGACCTGCAGCTTCCATGAATTCATTAGGGTGAAAAGAATTTCAATAGGAAAAAATAAATGGCAATAAATTCTACCACAAATGTTAGTTAGCAGTGTCACATTCCTTAGAGAAGAATAAATTGAAATAATCTCTCTGGGAATTAAATAGCATGGCCTAGTAAAATTAAAATAATAAATTTCATCCTTTGGGCATTGCTACTGCTACACACCCTACACAATAACCTATCACACATACAACATCTGTGTCCCAAAGGTCCACGTGCAGAAAGCAATGTGTCCAGAGTTAGCAGTACTAGGTTGGTAGAATCCTTAAGAAGTGGGCCTTCACGGAAGTCATTAGTTTTTTGTGATTGTACCAACATATGGATTAATATATTGTGTGTATTAATCGTTGTATCATTGATGTGGCTGAGGCCTGGATAGAAAGGACTTTTTTTTCATAAGAAAGTTTATTACTTTTTTAAAAAGGCTACTCATGTTTTCCCTAACTCTTGTTTCTTGGGTCACCATGTCTTATCTCTTCTTTCTCTTTTGTTTAAGCAAAACTGATCTGTTGATTCATCATGCACTGACAATGGCCACACATCTGCTTTTGTCTAAAATCTCTATTACTGGGAACTAAATGAGACTCTATTAGTAATGTAGGCAATTTTATGTTTTTGTTATAGCAGAACAAAAATATCATGTACAGGTATATTCAACATAAATATATTTGGATCGAATGTGTTGTACAATATCTGTGCACAGATTTCTAGACTAACAGGAGAGTAATATAACAGTAAATAATAGTATCAGTTGGAGAGACAGTATTCTAAACATAGATGACAGTGGGAAATAATAATTTTCATTAGTAAACCAATGTGTATTTTGCAGGGCAAAACATAGAGGGAGTTGAGAATTGATTCAAAAGGACTCAGCACTGTTTTGTTGTTTAGTATTAATTATTTTATTTATTTATATTCCAAATGTTCCCTCCTCCCAAGACCCCCCCTCCAAGTGTTCTTTAGCCCATCCCACTCCTCTTTGCTTCTGAGAGGGTGCTCCCCCACACCCATCCACTCCCACCTCACACTTCTAGTATTCTTTTTCCTTGGGGGCATCAAGTTTCTACACAATTAAGCTCATCCTTTCCCACTGAGGCCAGACATTGAGGCCTCTGTTACATATGTAGCAGGAGCCACAGAACACCCTGTGTATGCTCTTTGGTTGGTGGCCTAGTCTCTGGGAGATCCCAGGGGTCCAGGTTACTTGATACTGTTGTTTTTCTATGGGGTTTCCATCCCCTTCAGCTCCTTCAGTCCTTCTTCTAACTTTTCCATAGGGGTCTGAGACCTCAGCCCAATGCTTGGCTCTAAGTATCTGCATATGTCTCAGTCAGCTGGTAGAGCCTCTCAGAGGACAGCCATGCTAGGCTCCTGTTTCCAAGCACAACATGGGATCAATAATAGTGTCAGGGTTTGGTGTACGTGAATGAGATGGATCCCAAGTTGGGCCAGTCACTGGATAGCCTTTCCTTCAGTCTCTGCTACATTTTTTATCCCTGCATTTCCTTTAGACAGTAACAATTCTGGGTCAAAAAAAATTGGCCCAATGCCTCAAATGGGGGTCATGTTTATCTTCTGGAGGTGGTCTCTTTAGATTTCATTCCTTACCAGTGGGGATTTAGGCTAAGGTCATCCCCATTGGGTCCTGGGAGCCTCTTACATCACTGGTTTTTAGAAGTTCCCTGCTACAAATTTCTATATTCTCTTGGCCCTCTGGTCTTCTGTCTCCCCCTATCCCACTCCTGATCCTACCTCCTTTTTCTCTCCCCCTCCCTTCTCCCACCCAGATCCCTCCTTCCCTCTGTGCCTTGCGGTATTTTTGTTCCCTCTTCTTAATGGGATTGAACTATCTATACTTGGGCCATCCTTCTTGTTAAGATTCATATGGTCTGTGAGTTGTATCATGGGTGCGCTGAACTTTTTGGCTAATATCCACTTATCAGTGAGTACATATAATGCATGTCCTTTAGGGTCTGAGTTACCTCACTCAGGATGATATTTTCTAGTTCTATCCATTTGCCTGCAAAATTCATTATGTCCTCATTTTTAATAGCTGAGTAGCATTCCACTGTGTAAATGTAACATATTTTCTGTATCTACTCCTCCATTGAAGGATATCTGAGTTCATTCCATTGTCTGACTATTATAGATAAGGCTTTTATGAACATGTATATTTGTTATATGTTGGAGCATCTTTTGGGTATGTGCCCGGGGGTGGTATAGTTGGGTCCTCAGGTAGTACTATGTCCAATTTTCTGAGGAACCATCAGACTGATTTACAGAGTGGTTGTAGCAGTTTGGAATCCTACCAGCAATGGAGGAATGTTCCTCTTTCTCCACATCCTCACCAACATCTGTTCTCACCTGAGTTTTTGATCTTAGCCATTCTGACTGGTGTGAGGTGGAATCTCAGTGTTGTCTTGATTTCTATTTCCCTGATGACTAAGGATGTTGAACATTTCTTCAGGTGATTCTCTGCCATTTAATATTTCTCAGTTGAGAATTCTTTGTTTAGATCTGTACCTCATTTTTAAATAGGATTATTAGATTCTCTGGAATCTAACTTCTTGAGTTCTTTGTATATATTGGATATTAGCTGTCTGTCAGATGTGGTGCTCAGTCATTTGGAATGCCTCCGTTGAGAATTTTCTGTTTGGCTCTACATCCCATTTTTTAAATTGGGTTATTTGGTTTTCTTTTGAGGAGTGTTCTCCTTCCTGTAAAGGCAGCTCCAGCAAATTGTACCCAGAGACAAAGAATGAGAAAATCTGCATTATGGTTTTAATAGCAGGCATTTTAAAGGGAGCAGAGGAAAGGGGGAGAAAAAGAAGGAGTACAAAGGGCAAAGAGAAGAGAAGACAGAGGAGCAGGACAAAGCTCTCCCTTAAAGTCACACAAGATGCTAAATAAGAGAAGTATAAAAATGAAGAAAGAAAGGACATGAAATGTCTCAGCTAATAAAGACACTTGCCACCCAAGAGTGCAAGCTTGACAGCCCAAGTTAAAAAACCTAAAATCCACTTAAATGTGGGAAGAGAACTGACTTCACAAATTGTCCTCAAGCCTCCATACACAAATCAGAATACACACACACCCACACACACACACACACACACACACACACACACACACACAAACACACATACATAATAAATAAACAGTAATTTTTATTTTAATGTGGAGATGAAAAAGAGCTAGATTGATAAATAGGATATATATATTTACATATATAAATGTATACAAACATACATATGAATGTTATATGTATACACACATACACACACACATCTATCATATCCCTTTAGGAAGCCATCAGAACAGTCGTATAACTGGTGCCAGTCCTGACTTCGGATGCTTCACCATGGGACGAAATTGTGATTTCCACGCCTCTGAGCATGCACAGGATCAGGTGTGTGTGCTCTTCCTGTGTCTTTTTGCATCTTTTTCAGAGACTACAAGCAGGATTTAGATGATTGTGAGCTTCCCAGGCTCAGGCTGCTGAGGATCTGAGTTTTTATGCCTGATGGCATCTGTTTATTTCTATGCATTCTACCATTAGTAAGACTTTCAGGATATCTTTCTTTGTCTTTATTGTTCACTTCCTTTATTTTCTTTTGAGGTTTCTCTTTCGTGTCAATACTAATCAATCACTACCAGCTAATGTTACTCTGCTTATTCCCTTTCTGTTCAGGCCATCAGTAACTAAAAGCTTAGTATATACACACTACCAATACTCCTTTACTTTCAAAAATTTATTAGTGTTCAAAAGACAATTGTTTTTAATTTACTATTACAGTATTTCTATGGAGAGTCTAGCCATTGTCTATAGCTGCTTCTATACTATTGTATCCTTCATGGAGTACAAAGGGTAAGGGCAGTGCTAGGAGCATATGTACTCAGGTCTGTGCTAACTATTGACATTCAATCCTACCATTGAATTCATTGAATCAATCCTAGCATTGAATCTCATTCAATCCTAGAGAGAGATATAATACCTCAAACTGACTGGTGACTGAGTGACATCAGTCCCACTTGAACATGGTGAATACCACCACCAAAATAATATATGGAATAAAATTTCATACAGTAATTCAGCCCAAGGTGTGCAAGTTTCCAGTGCTTACCAAAAGGGAAACAACGATGACGACGATGATGACGACGACAACAACAACAACAGCAGCAGCAGCAGCAGCTATATGCTTGCCAAAAGGGAAAAAAACTGTCAAATCAAAGCAAAAAGAAACATGAAAAATGAAACACATATAAAGGCTGATAAAATCTCCATTAAAAGTTTCAACAATAGAATCGATAGAGTTATGACCATAGTATTGAAGAGAAGATATGATAATTAGACCATTGAGAATATAGATACAATGAATGAGAAAGTACAAATACAGCACATGAGGTCTACAGGACACCATTAAATGACCTCATCTACTACTAAGGGGAAGTATAGACAACAAATAAATATGAGAAAGGCACAGAGAAAGTGAAATCATATCAGAAAATTTCAAAATATAGGAAAAGAGATGATCATACAGCATCAGGAGACAACTGGAATACCCAACAGACAAGAACAAAAAATGGAGTCCAGTGAGATTATTTTATATTAAAACATTAAATACACAGTACAAATATATCAACGTGACAATTGAATGGGAGGAACACTGAGTGACATATAAAGGAAACATACCTAACTAACAGAACACTTTTTAAGAGAGGCTTTAAAATCGAGGAAGATTTTGAGCTCTGGAAGACAGCTCAGATTGCTGTATGCAGTACTCTGTCTATAACTGAAGATAAAAGGACATTTTCATAATAAGCATGAACTAAAAAGTTACGACAAAAAGCCAATAGTGAGGCCTCATGCAGTGTACAGGAATACTGTACACTGAAAAGAAAGATAAACTGTGCCTCGATTATGCCATCACTATGATGTGCTATGACATCACAGTGCTGCACTATGACATCACAATGATGCAGTATGACATCATAGTGCCCCATTAAGCCATCATACATTTGCACTGTGGAGCCATAGTGTGCCATTGTGCCATTAGCATCATGCTGCACTGTAAGATCTCTATGCTGCATTGTGCCCTCACCATTGAACTGTGACATCACAAGCTCAATTATTCTCTTATAGTGCTCACTTTTGACATCACAATGCTGTTTTCTGGCATCATCATAATTTTCCATTCTGCTCTGACAAAGCTGCATTGTGGCATCATGGTGTTGAATTTTGACATTCAAGGGTTTCATTTTTTTTATTACAATGCACGAAATAATGCCATCATAATTTTGTATTGTGATATCCAAATCCCCCATTCTAATATGACAAGGCTGAGTTGTAACATCACAATGCTAAACCTGACATCATGGGACTGAAGTTTGCCATTATGGTGTGCCTTTATGACATTACAATGCTGAATTGTGATGTTGCAATTGTGAACTATGTCATAAGAATACTAACTTATAAAGGGAGTATTTTTTGTTTTAAAATGGATTAAAAATTGGGTTTCTTCTTTGATCACCTCAAAGATGTTTCCCAGTTATGAACAGGATTTTTGTGAAACAGTTGTTACTTCAGGCACTAGGAAGTATTATGGGTGCTTTTCTGTGTGGACTTGATCAAAACGATTAAATGAATTGTATTCTGTCTGGTGGTTCTGAGCATAGTGACTTTACATAATTTTCAAGTGGACTGGTGTGGCCTTCCAGTGTCATGTTCTTTATTTCACTGGTAATAGCCTGGCCTTTTTTAAAAAATGTGTTTTTTATATTGTAAATGGTTGGTTTGAGACAGTTTGGCTTAGTCTAACTTGAAAGAGCCAATTTTCCATAGCTCTTGCAAATACACATCAGACAACGTCAAATGACATTGTAAAATAAAGCATGTGTCACTGAATTTTTTGAACAGCATAAATTTCTATTGTTCTTCTATCATAAAAGGACTCTATGATGCTATCCACTTATCAGTGAGTACATGCCATGCATGTCCTTTTGGGTTTCATCTAGAGTGGTTACCTAACTCAGGATATTTTCTGGTTCCATCCATTTGTCTGCAAAATTAATATAATTTTTAATATCTCAATAGCATTCCATTGTATAGATGAATCACATTTTCTATACCCATTCTTCTGCTGAGGGACATCTGGGTTGTTTCCAGACTGTTAACTGGGCAAATGGCAGTCTACAGATTGGGGGGAAAAATCTTCACTATCCCTGTATCTGATAGAGGGATAATATCCAAATATATAAGGAACACAAAAATGTAAACTCCAAAAAGCCAAATAACCCAATTAAAAAATAGTGTACAGAACTAAACAGAGAACTCTTGAATGGCTGAGAAGTACTTAAAGAAATGTTCAAAGTCCTTACTCATCAGGAAAATGCAAATCAAAATAACCCTGAGATTCCACCTTACATCAATTAGAATGGAAGGTGTTGGCAAGGATGTGAAGAAAGAGGAACACTCCCCCACTGCTGGTGGGATTGCAAGCTGGTACAACCACTCTGGAAATCAGTCCGGTGGTTCCTCAGAAAACTGGGCATGACACTTCTGGAGGACCCCGCTATACCACTCCTGGACATATAACCAGAGGATTCCCCAGCATGCAATAAGGATAAATGCTCCACTATGTTCATAGCAGCCTTATTTTTAATAGCCAGAAGCTGGAAAGAACCCAGATGTCCCTCAATGGAGGAATGGATGCAGAAAATGTGGTATATTTACACAATGAAATAAATACTACCTAGCAATTAAAAACAATGAATTCATGAAATTCTTAGGCAAATGGATGGAAATGGAAAATATCATCCTAAGTGAGGTAACCCAATCACAAAAGAACACACATGGAATGCAGTCACTGATAAGTGGATAATAGCCCAGAAGCTCTGAATACCCAAGACACAATTCACATATCAAATGATTCCCAAGAAGGAAGGAGAGGGCCCTGGTCCTGGAAAGGCTTAATGCAGCAATGTAGGGGATTACCAGGACAGAGAAGTGGGAGGGGGTTGATTGGGGAATGGGCGGAGGGGAGAGGGCTTATGGGGCTTATGGGGAGGGGGGAACTGGGAAAGGGGAAATCATTTGGAATGTAAACAAAGAATATACAAAATTAAAAAAAAAAAAAAACCTCAAGTGATAGAACATGCTTTCAAGGATGTGGAGAGAGCAGAACACTCCCCCATTGCTAGTGGGATTGCAAACTGGTACAACCACTCTGAAAATCAATCTTGAGGTTCCTCCAAAAACTGGAAATAGTTTTACCTGAAGACCCAGTTATAATACTCCTGGGCATATACCCAAAAGATGCCCCTTTAACTCCCAGTCTTTGGGTTGCTATAATATTTCTATGTACTCTGGTTGGGAATTGTTCTTGTTATCATATCCTCATTGCAAAACTCTATTAACCAGCCTTACAAAACTGCTTTTACCTAGTGCCAAAAAGCAGGGACCTATGCAAGTGTCGGGCAAGTACTGCTCTACTGAGCTGTATGACAGCCCCATCTAGCGTCTTATTGAGAAATATAGAGAAACACATTTGAATTTGTGAGAAAGAAATTGAAAGTATTTGATGGTTCTCATGCACTCAACTACAATTACTTAAAAATTATGGTGTGATTGATTTTGTAAAACAAATGCTATTAAAATAATATAGGAGAAAAGTTAAAGTAAATAAAGTTAAACTTCAGACAGAGAAAGACTCAAAGAGGTGCAGAAATTTATGAGAAAGAACTAAAGCAGCCCCAGGCCACTGCAGTGCTGTGGTGCTGCAGGAGGGACACAGTCAGAATGAGTAGGAAAGATTGTGGAAAGAGATGTGGAACAGTACACACACACACACACACACACACACACACACAGAGAGAGAGAGAGAGAGAGAGACGCATTTACTCATTCATTGTGGGTCATTTAGAGAGCCCCTTCTGTCCTGATACTGTAATAAATGACCTGAAGACCTCTGTTTGGATCCAGGATCTGTCAATCTAAGGAAACTATCTCGATCCCACTCTGTTTCTAATGGTGACACTGTGAGTGAAATGTTCCCTCTTGATAGTGATTGTGTATTTGAACAGTGAGTTTCCAGTGGATGGTGCTTTAACAGGGATTTTTGCAAGCTTTAATGGTGCAGCCTTGCCCGACAAAGGTTTTGAGACCTGGTAGCCTCTTCCCACTCTCAGGCTGCTCCCTCTGCCTTCTCCACATGTGTAAGGAGGTCATCTCCCAGGTTTTTGTTTCAAGGTCAAGTCTCCTGCTTGCTTCCATGCTGCCCCACTGTGATAGATCCTTATCCTTCTGCAATGTAAGTAAAGAAACACCTTATCATAAGTTACTTTGGGTTGTGGTATTTTATAACATGAAGGAAAAGGGGAATTAATAGACCTATCAAATATATTTCTCAATGTTTGTCTCACAAGATAATTCTCCTGAAACCTTATGACATTACTTGTATGTGTTCTTGGAGAAAGGGAGATGCAGGAAGTCGTGGTTCCCAACACAAGGTCATGTGTGTCCTTGTCAATACAGCTTCCTGTTACAGGTTCGATGAGCTATATAGATCACAGAGCATTTCTTGGGGGCAATCTCACTCCAAGGCTCCCAGGTAACTAAGTTAAGGCTCACCATGGTGCCTCTCTTTTCACACCACTTTCCTTCATCTGTCTCTTCTTCTGCTCCCTCTGTAGCAGGACAGCACCGCAGTGTCCTGGAGCCGGCTGAGTTCTCTTTTACTCTCTGATCTAATAACTAGAATATTTGTGTTTCTGTGCATTTCATCTCAAAGCCTGCCACAGTTATACACTTCTTCCAGCAAAGCTGCCCCACCTAAACCTCCCCAAGCAGCACCAGTAACGGAGGAACAAGGATTCAAATACAAGAGCCTATGGAGGACATTCCCAATCAAGTACCTCAGTACCACCTCAGTACCGTACAGAACCAGTGTCCCTGTAAGCACTGCCTCCCTTTTTTCTTTTTTTCTTTTCTATATTCTTTGTTTACATTACAAATGATTTCCCCTTTCCCAGTTCCCCCCTCCCCATATGTCCCATAAGCCTTCTTCTCTCCACCCATTCTCCAATCATCTCCCTCCTTTTTCTGTCCTAGTATACCTCTATAATGCTGGATCAAGCCTTTCCCAGATCAGGGCCCTCTCCTTACTTCTTCATGGGAGTCATTTGTTATGCTAATTGTGTCTTGGGTATTCAGAGCTTCTGGGCTAATTAATATTCACTTATCAGTGATTGCATTCCATGTGTATTCTTTTGTGATTGGGTTACCTCACTAAGATATTTTCCAGTTCCAACCATTTGCCTAAAAATTTCATGAATTCGTTGCTTTTAATTGCTGAGTAGTATTCTATTGTGTAAATATACCACATTTTCTGTATCCATTCCTCCACTGAGGGATATCTGGGTTCTTTCCAGCTCCTGGCTATTATAAATAATGCTTCTATGAACATAATGGAGCATGTGTCCTTATTGCATGCCGGGGAATCCTCTGGGTATATGCCCAGGAGAGGTATAGCAGGGTCTTCAGGAAGTGTCATGTCCCATTTTCCGAGGAACCACCAGACTGATATCCATAGTGTTTGTACCATCTTGCAATCCCACCAGCAGTGAAGGAGTGTTCCTCTTTTTCCACATCCTCGCCAACACCTGCTGTCTTCTGAGTTTTTGACCTTAGCCATTCTGACTGGCGTGAGGTGAAATCTCAGAGTTGTTTTGATTTACATTACCCTAATGACTAATGATTTTGAGCATTTCTAAAGGTGCTTCTCGGCCATCCAAATTTCTTCAGGTGAAAATTCTTTGGTTAGATCGGTACCCCATTTTTTTTAACAGGGTTATTTGGTTCCCTGGGGCCTAACTTCTTGAGTTCTTTGTATATATTGGATATTAGCCCTCTATTGGATGTAGGGTTGGTGAAGATCTTTTCCCAATTTGTTGGTTGCCATTTTGTCCTTTTGACAGTGTCCTTTGCCTTACAGAAACTTTGTAATTTTATGAGGTCCCATTTGTCAATTCTTGATCTTAGAGCACAAGCTCTTGGTGTTCTTTTCAGCAACTTTTCTCATGTGACAATGTCCTCAAGGGCTTCCCCAGTTTCTTTTCTATTAGTTTCAGTGTGTTCTGGTTTTATGTAGCGGTCCTTGATCCACTTGGAGTTGAGCTTAGTACAAGGAGATAAGAATGGATAAATTAGCATTCTTCTGCATGCTGACCTCTAGTTGAACCAGCACCATTTGTTGGAAAGGCTATCTTTTTTCCACTAGATGTTTTCTGCTCTTTTGTCGAAGATCAAGTGACCATAGATGTGTGGATTCATTTCTGGGTCTTCAATTCTATTCCATTGGTCCACTTGCTTGTCACTGTTTGCAGATGATATGATAGTATACATAAGTGACCCAAAAAACTCCACCAAAGAACTCCTACACCTAATAAACAACTTCAGCAACGTGGCTGGTTATAAAATCAACTCAAGCAAATCAGTTGCCTTCCTATACTCAAAGGATAAGCAGGCTGAGAAAGAAGTTAGGGAAATGACACCCTTCACAATAGCCACAAACAATATAAAGTATCTTTGTGTGACTCTAACCAAACAAGTGAAAGATCTATACGACAAGAACTTCAGGTCTCTGAAGAAGGAAATCAAAGAAGACCTCAAAAAATGGAAAAATCTTCCATGCTCTTGGATTGACAGGATTAATATAGTTAAAATGGCCATCTTGCCAAAAGCAATCTACAGATTCAATGCAATCCCCATCAAAATCCCAACTCAGTTCTTCACCCATCCAGCAGGTCCAGTTATTCCAGGGTCCCAAAGAGGCACTACCTGAGGGTCAAAAAGGGGGGGAGAGAAGGAAGGAAGCCAAGCACCCTAAGAAAGACAAGTCAGTCTGGGTTGTGTCAAGGCTTCATTTAATGTCGGGGAGGTAAGTGGGTTTTAAGGCTTACAGAGAAGGAATTGACCTTCACACAAGAGCAAAGGAGGGAAGGGCAGAGACACCCCTAGCGATGGAAGCAGGAAGCGAGGAGGTCATCTGGTGAGGACACTTGGAGTTAATGCAGGCAGGAACAGTCCGCGGTTAGGGCAGGAACATCTTGTGGTATTCTCGGGAATTTTCTCGCACCGATAGCTCATGGGGAAGACTCTAGTTAATTGTTCTCAAATTTTAGCAGCCACGACCTCAGGGCCATGAGTAAGCATTAAATCTGAGTAGCTCAGGACAGCTTCCCACAACAGAGTTAGAAAAAGCAATTCTCAAATTCATCTGGAATAACAAAAAACCCAGGATAGCTAAAACTATTCTCAACAGTAAAAGAACTTCTGGGGGAATCAGTATCCCAGACCTCAAGCAATACTACAGAGCAATAGTGTTAAAAACAGCACTGGCCCCTTAAATGGAGGACGCTGAGCTCTTCTGTGCAGAAAGCTAAATTCTGGGGCAGATTGTATTTGTCTTTCTCTCCATTTTGATGAACTTAAACTCGGTATTTCTCACAGCTCATAACCTCTTCATTACACAACGGAGTCAGAAATGTCCAAGGATCTTTTTAGAGCCTTACAAATAGCATTAGGAAGCCTTAGCTAGACTGTATTTAACTCAATATATATTCCTTTCACTCCAACCTTACCAGAATTACTGGACTCCTTCTTCCCACATGGAATTAGGTGAATTGGGAAGATCTAAGCATTCTAAGTCACAACACCATACTCTCATTTGCATAACCCCAGTAGGAACATTCAGAACATTCAGACTATAACTAATACAACAGTTTAAAAAGGATGAGTAACACCAAATAGTAATGAAGTAAATGTTGCAGTAATTCTTAAATTATCTTTATAAATTCACTAATGCTATTAATAAGCATTAGGTATAGGTTCCAATCCCCTTGGCACTTCCTGAAGAGACTCTGATTATGATGCCTGTCTCTAGGTACTCTTCTAATAATCACATATTTTTCTATTCAAGGTACTGTAGAAGAGATCGAGGCCTGTGTGGCAAAATGTATTCTTAGTAAAACTAATTTTAGTGATGTGGTCAAGGTTATAAATTTCAAACTAAGCAATGCTTTACCTAAGAGAAAAATAAACTCCACCTATTCCCATCTAAATTGTAAATTGAAAGCAATGAGACTTAAAATTTCAGAGTATGATAATCACTGTCACTAAATACAACTTCTTTAGGCTTCCTGAAGTATAGATGAAATTTTAATTCTCTTTTTTCCCCCTCTTTTAACTCTGTATAGAATGTCTATGTGACTATGTTCTTTGGATGCTCTTTTCTAAGTGCACTGTCTGCACTTTCAGTGAACTCTGTTATGTGCCAGTAAGAAGAGAAACAGTGCATATGCTCTCAAGATGGACATCATCCAAAACCTCTGCCATGCTCCGTTGACCTCCGAGATTTGTCACCTGTTAAAATCCTTTTCCCATATCCTCATCCTCCTGTTAGTCCCCCGCTTTACTTTCTGGATAGCTGCACTTCCAGTTACATGTCACAGATACACAGTTTTACACAACTATATAAAATCTGGGAACCACAAATGTAAGCAAATGTGGTATTTGGGTCCGAAGACTGAATAATTATTTTAACACAATTATTTCTAGTTACATCTATTTTACCCAAATATATACAATTTTGTTCTTATGATAACATTGTTTTATTATGTATGTATATTGAATTTTCTTTATTAGCTCCTCTGTTGTTAGATATCAGCACCTGTCTGCCACTTAGCTCCTGAGAATCATGCTGGACTAAGAGTCCATGTGAAATTGTCTGTGATTGGTCAACTTGAGAACCTGGACCACATGGAAGATGTATTTTTAGTTTTTGAGAAATGATCTATAACTGAACTAATTACAAAATGAAATCTGAGTGGCAACATTTTTAAAACATGGGGACAAAATTTCATCAACAGACTAAGTGAAAACATGTCAGAATTCATTTTTTAAAAGGTTTTGGGCTTAAAAGAAAAACAAATGTTCAGTAAAATAATTTTATGACCAATGTTGCAAACAGGCATTCAGATTCCACACAGAAGTATAAACTGGAAAATTGCCTTTGCAATACAAATGGGGTGTTATAGTGAAGATGAGGTGTGTCTGTATGGCCCTATTGTGTTTGTAATGAGGATGCAGATAGCTAGGAAGTGGGTTCCAATTATAAAACCTATAGATTTGCCCCCAGTGACACAAGACTTCCCACTGTTTCTGCCCAAGAGACTGTTCACATTTCAGAAGAAAACTCTGGGCCATAGAGGCTTCCATCTGTATTTTAAAGGAATTCCTGGAGTTTTTGTCTACTTTCTATGAAACAAATTATTTCAGTGGATAAGGGATCTTGGTGATGACTAGGAAGCTCCTCTCTGAGACAGAAAAGAATCTCTGAGTACAAATATAGACATAATCACGTGACTGTTGGTAAGCGCTCCAAATGAGGGGAAATGGAAACATGAAGGAATTCTTGTGGCTGTCTGTAGGGATTAGTGACCCTCAAGAATTTCATGATTATTACCAGGACAACAAAACCAAAGAGACTAAAAACTTTTCTTTGACCTTAAACTTAATCTCTAGACAGGAAACAAACACACTGGAAACTTAATTTCAAGGGTGAAATACAATTTCCAAATACCAGGAAAAATATTAATTTGGAAGGAGTAAACTTACTATATCATAAGCTACAAATTCACTATATCTCTGAGTGACATTCAATTTATTTTTAAAAGGCTATTTCTTAAGTAAAAAAAAAAAACAACTAGAAAACAGATTTATTGTTCCATGAATTGTCTTTTCAACAATGATAATTTTTTTTTTGCATCACTTCCTTTTGGCGACTATGCCACAAAAAGCAAAAAAGCATAGAAATGTCTAGGAAGAATTTGTTCTTATTTTAAGCAATTGCTGAACAAGTAATAAAAGCCCTGTCCACACTGCCATGAGTGCAAAGCCTACTAAAGGAAGGTAAAAACAAAACAAAACCAAACAAATAAAACAAAACCCCAGACAAAAGCCAAGGAACTGTTACAGGAGGGGACCACAAGAGGAAGGCACAAACAATTATGGAAGCATACAGAAGATGAAATAAAGATTACAGTGCACAGTGCAACTTCAGTCGAGTCAGATGTGAAATGAAACACTCTTAGCTGCTTTAGTACAGTTGTTAGCTACTGTGAGGGAGGCCCTGTGAGGGAGGCTCTGTGAGGGAGGCCCTGTGAGGGAGGATAATGCTGCCACTCCTGGAGCATGTGTATGCCTTGTCACTGATTGTCATTGATTAAAGGCTCTGTTGTAAAAAAAAAAAAAATTATCTAAGCTAGTACTGGAAGAAAGTTCACTACATCTAAGTTGGTTTTTTTTGTTTTTTGTTTTTTGTTGGGTTTTTTTTTTTTATATCATAGGCTGGCATGGCCATATTCAATGTCTTTAGGGCTATGCATATAGTCTTGCTACCAAACACTAGAAGCATATCCTAGGGGTTTCAGGAATCAGAATCAAGTAAGCTTAGGAGGTACTTTTATCTGCTGAGTCATCTTGCAATTTCTATGTTCAATTTTAACATTATGATCAATTAACGCTCATTTCCTTAATGTCAAAACAGGATGTCCAATTAAGAGTGTCTATATTCTAGGTCTGCATAGGGAATCAAACTGAGTGTCCCAGAAACATAAAATATTACCTGTTTCTTCATCTTGGTTAACCATGATTTCTTAGAAAATGTGGGAGGTGATCACCCTGTTAATTCATTAGTTTATGTAGAAGCCCTGTCTAAGCTCTGAAGGGAATTCAGGGAATGTATTGGTTTGAATAAGAATGACCCCCACAATACACATGGAATGCAATCACTGATAAGTGGATATTCATTAGCCCAGAAGCTCTGAATTCTCAAGACACAGTTAGCATATCAAATGATACCCAAGAAGAGGGAAAGAGAGGGCCATGGTTCTGAAAAGAGTTGATCCACCATTGTAGGAGAGTACAGGACAGGGAAATGGGCACGGGGGGGGGGAGGGTGATTATTAAATAGGTGGAGGGAAGAGGGCTTATGATACCGATGGGGAGGGGAGAACCGGGAAAGGGGAAAGCATTCGGAATGTAAACAAAGAATACAGAAAATAAAAAAAAAAAAAGGCAAATACCATAAAA
Source organism: Apodemus sylvaticus (assembly GCF_947179515.1). Lineage (NCBI taxonomy): Eukaryota > Metazoa > Chordata > Mammalia > Rodentia > Muridae > Apodemus > Apodemus sylvaticus. Next base: position 28,263,385 of record NC_067472.1, read on the forward strand.
AAAAAAGAATGGCCCCCACAGATTTGAATGTTTGGTTACCAGGAAGTAACACTACTTGAAAAGATCAGGAGGTACTGCCTTGTTAGACTAGGAAGTGTGTCACTGGGCTAGGCTTGAGGTTTCAAAAGATTAGAGCCCTCTTCCTGCTGCTTATAGCTCAGGATGTAGATAGAGCTCCCAGCTACTTCTCCAGTAACACTTCAGTCTGCATGCTGCCATGTTCCCCACCATGACAACAACGGACTAAATATCTGAAACTATAAGCAAGCCCAGTTGAGTGTTTTCTTTATACAAGGATTCCTACAGTCATTGGCTCTCCTCACAACAATAGAAGACTGTATAAGGCAGGGGAAAATAAGATAAACAATTCAATGATAGATTACAGAGAAACTGACTAGGAGAATTATATATGTTCTAATGTGAAGATTGTGTGTATTATTTAAAAAATAGTATTTTAGTGTTTTGTGATTTTGTTTTCATGAACATTTTTCTTTTTATTAATACATGACCATTGAGCAAAGAAACCTGTGTTTCCCACCTATGTTCGAATAAAACTATGTCCTAATAAGAGTCTTGTGCCTACTCTGTTTAGATAAGTCCAATGATATCTCTGACCTCCTCTAAGATGATACACTAACCTACAACTGTTTTACTTCCTGATTACTCTTAGGAAGCAGTCATAACAAAACCAGATGAAGAGTCTTTTTCCTCCCTCTTATGGTAGAATCATTACTGCTTAATCTTATCAATTTAAATGCAGCTCAAGAACTCAATATTTCATAATCAACATCTGCCTATGTTCTTTGTTATAGTGTATAACATTAGGATAAGATTCATAAAAGGATCCCATATAATCAATTCAAGTATTGATGCTCCTACTAAGTGGTTTCTTTTATGTCATATTTGGCAATCAGCTAATGTTTATCCAAGTGAAATTTTTTAGGTTTCACCATAGAACTTTTAAAGAAATTATAATTTTCTTCTTTTCGTCTTTTCTCTTATCTGAAACCCCTCTTCATTTTTATTGATACTACCTTCTTCTCAGACAGTGTCTTGATGTACTGACCAAATCCACAAACAAGGTGGAGGACATTGGATTCATCACAGAAGTGTTCTTTTATGGAAGTATGTTCCCCAGTGGATTCCACACGATTGTGTAGGTTAGCACTTTTCATAGGCTAGTTCCTTCAACCGTCCACCAGAGAGCTAGGTCAGTGCAGATTCTTATAATGTGTGGGTGAGATGGAAAATTCTGGATTCCTAATGTCACACAGATGAAGCATACTGCTCTTCTGCAAGCCATATGGAGAGAACCTGGAGGGATGACTTTTACTGCACTTAAGGAAGACACATGGATTTGTTGGCCTCCCTGGGTTTCCTGTTGCCCAGAACATAGAAGTCTTTGTGCTTGCAGCCTTTTGTTTCCTCCATTGAATTACAAAATTTCTAAGATGGAGGGTTTTTTTTTTTTTGGAGTTTCAAAAAGAATTAAAGGCAGCGAAACCAGTTGGGATTTGTTTCCTCTTGCCTCAAAGAAAAATCTCTTGTCTATCAATATAAAGAACATACTGTGAGACTCCTGCATTTTCAGTCACATGCTTCACGGAAACATTACTGATGAATATTTACTCATGGCCATTTGCAGGCACTAAAACCAATATTTGTTCTCACAGATGATTGCTACTTGTCTATGGGGGGTCACAGCCAGTTCTCTGACAAACAGGGGCTGTCCGCACACCTTTAACTTACTAATGAACCTGTTACTTTCATCTAAGCAAGTAAAGGCATAGATGGCATATATTTCAGGTCAAGGATACATGGGCACCTTTCTCTGTGTCCTGAGGGTAATATTCTTACATCACAAAAAATATTCAGGTTCCTTTGTTAGAGCTATACTTGTGCTGAATATTAGCAGACAACTATTATTCAAGTGTCTTCCCAAAAAAGTAACTAGCAAGAGTGACTACTTGTGTAGAATGTTAACAGTGAACAGTTATAAAGCTTCACAAAACACTCATTTAATAATTCTGAGTAGTTTTTGCTTGGGCTTCTCGGTGTTCAGTCTGACTGATCCTATTTTCTGGTGACCGTACTCATATACATCAGAAATACTCAGATATGTGTAGGCTACACTTGAATCTCCTCGTGGTAGCTAGCTATTCTAGCTGCTGATGTCTGTAGGGAGAGGTTTCGGTTTCCTATCTGTGATTTCAGCACAAGGGCAAACTCATTATTTCCTTGTTACATGCTATGTGTTTCTTCTCCATTAGAATACATTGGACATGGAGAGCATGGGTATCAGGGTGCTTTCCTCAAGTCATTGTTTATTTTCTTTCATTTTTCTTTTCTTTTCTCTCTCTCTCTCTCTCTCTCTCTCTCTCTCTCTCTTTTTTTTTTTTTTTTTTTTTTTTTTTGGTAAACTCTACCACTCTCTATTGCTGGAATTTATGACTTATAGCCAATTCCTTTGGTGAATAAAAATTAAAGTCACCCAACTATGAATGGCTAATGACAATATATTTGAAGTCCACCTTTCCCATGGCACACTATTGGATTTCACATTGTGCAATCACAGTAATGCTTCCCTGCATATTTAACACATTACATATGGAAACTTTATTTCAGCATTTCTAATAGCTGTTCTTCTTAGATTACATTATCCAGTATTCCACTGCATGGAACACGGAAGTTACCTTTGTCTTATTTAAACTTCAATGCCTGCACAAAATATAACCCTGTATTCATATTTATTTCCATTTTTCTAGACATTGTTTTCTCTAAAGTCTGTGTGTATTTCAACCTCCACCAATGCTGAATCTATAGCAAAATATAATAGGCAGACCTAATTGTCATATGACTGGCAACATTATTCTATATTATCTAAGAAACCAAGAGAATCTCATTTAATCTTGTTGGAATCTACATAAGGCATGGGGAAGTTTTAGAAATATGTATTGCCCACACTTTCCATTTTCCTCGTGTCAGGTTATATTTTGGAATTTCCCTGAAATCTATTTCTTTGAATATGTATTCTACAGTTAACATCATTGGCAGAGATATTTATTGTTCATTTAGGAACTGTTTGAACAGTTGTATATCACCCAGAATTGACATGTATAATAATCCTTTGTTCCAAAGGACTGTTAATAGGTATGCACAGCCTCAGAGTTTATTCATGTTACCATGAGTTCATTTATTGTTTTTTCTCTAAGAGAAGAGCATCTTTTGAAACACAAATGTCCTCGGAGATGTAACTTTCTATGTATATGTTTGTTCTTTCAAGGTCACATTTTATGGAAATCTGAAAAACATTAAAGATATAACATTGATAGGAAATTACCAGTGTGTCTTATTTACTGCCTATGTTTGACTTTAAGAATACTGTTTAGCATTTTAATTTATTTTATTCTAGAAATAAGCATGAACTTCCAGGATCACCTGACCCGTTATCCTTACCATTTCCCGATGCCTCCATTTTTTTTTTTTTTTTTTTTTTTTTTTTTTTTTTTGTACAACTGGTGGCAGCCAAGTGCTTAGCCCCCCCTTGTGGACAGGGACTGTCCAGTGTTGCAGGAGAGGGCTTTCCATCTTTATGAGCCTGCAGTTTATCTGAAGAGGGATAGCTGTTGAACAATACTTTTCTACCTCACAATGGTATTAGATATCTTAGGGATACAAATAACTGGCTGCTTGAATCTTCATCTTTAAAAGCATAAATAAAGTCTCCTCAGCAGAGAAGTAAGAATGTCCATAGCAAAAAAACTGGCAGTGCTCTTCAGGGAACACGCTGTTACTCTTTGATGAAAGAATTAGATCACTGATGTCTGTCAATGATTACTAAGCCTTATCCTGTGACAGACAGTGCTTTTTTCTCTGAACATCCCACTCAGAAAGACATGTCACTGCTGAGTTCTATACTTTGTGTCTTTTACCCCTTTAACAGAGTTAGGGGCTGCAAGTCTGAGAGCACAGATGAGCTAACATAGTCCTTAATTTCCATTTACAGAGCAGTCATGAGCCAGCAGCCTAACCTTATAGAAGGTGGTATAGATTAAGCAGGGCTGGGATGCTTTCTATATTCACAGGATAACCTAGTTACGATTTGAATGTGTCTGCATTCTGTTTGAACATCTTGTCCCTGTACTTTGCAATGTTTGGAGAGGTTCTGGAGTGATAGGTTGTTTACCCCTATATAGGTGGTGGGATCTGGGAGAAGGGAGGCAACAAATGAGGTGAACTAACATCTCATGCAATAGTAAGGTTTATTAAGAGCATCAGACAATTTATACTATCAGGATTAAGGGAATCACATGAGTAAAGTGGAGGGCAAACTTTCATAACATAACGCAGTTACTGAATTTTGCAGTGAAGTTTAACATTTTTCCAATGAGAAATCAAATATATAAGTAAACAATTTAAAGCAGGAAGTGCCTCTCAGCCATCTGAATTTCTTCAGGTGAAAATTCTTTGTTTAGCTCTGTACCCCACTTTTTAATAGGGTTATTTGGTTTCCTGGGGTCTAACTTCTTGAGTTCTTTGTATATATTGGATATTAGCCCTCTATCGGGTGTAGGGTTGGTGAAGATCTTTTCCCAATTTGTTGGTTGCCGTTTTGTCCTTTTGACAGTGTCCTTTGCCTTACAGAAACTTTGTAATCTTGAGATCCCATTTGTCAATTCTTGATCTTAGAGCATAAGCTATTGGTGTTCTGTTCAGGAACTTTTCCCCTGTGCCATGTCCTCAAGGGTTTTCCCCAGTTTCTTTTCTATTAGTTTCAGTGTGACTGGTTTTATGTGGAGGTCCTTGATCCACTTGAAGTTGAGCTTAGTACAAGGAGATAAGAATGGATCAATTCGCATTCTTCTGCATGCTGACCTCCAGTTGAACCAGCACCATTTGTTGAAAAGGCTATCTTTTTTCCACTGGATGTTTTCTGCTCCTTTGTTGAAGATCAAGTGGCCATAGGTGTGTCGATTCATTTCTGGGTCTTCAATTCTCTTAAAGCAGGAAGTGGGTCCAAAGTATCTTAACTCATTTTCATTTTTTTAAAAAAAATTCTCATATGTATTATGTCCTAACTAAAGTTCCTCCTCCCTCTCCTCCATGCAGTTCTATCTACAACCTTCCTTCTTCTCTCTCCCTTCTTCCCTCTCCTCACTCCCCTTTCCCCTCTCCTCTCTTCCACAGATTCAGCCCTCTCTTGGAGACATCAACGAAATAGGGCATAATAAGCTACAATAAGACCAGGCATACACCATCACATCAAGACTAGATGAGGCAACCCAGTAGGAAAAATAGGATCCCATAAGCAGCCAAAAGCATCAGAGACATCTTCCATTCCTATTTATGAATCCCACAAGAACACCAAATATTTCAGCCACAGTGTATATGTGGAGGACCTAGATCAGACTTCTACAGGCTCCTGATTTCTGTGAGTCCCCATGAGTCCCAGTTAGTTTATTCTGTGTGCCATGTTTTTGTGATGTCCCTGACACCTCTGGTGCCTCTGGTTCTTCCTCTAGCTTCTTTACAGGACTCCAGAGCTCTGCCTGATGTTTGGCTGATGTAGTCTGCATCTGTGCCCATTACTTACTGGGTGGAATCTCTCTGGTCTCTCTGATCATGTTTATTCTATCCTCCAGTCCAAGAACACTCTGCAGACTGGACAAACTGTAGATTGTGGCCAGGTTAATGTCCTAATCCCTCCACTAGAAGCCTCTCCTGATTACAGAATTTGGCCAGTTCCAGCTCTGTATTCTCCATTACTAGGAGTCTCAGTCCTTAAAGGATCAACACTCAACTTTGTGTGGAAAACAAAAAAATACAGGATAGCTAAAAACAACAATGATAACAATAATTCCATATAATAAACGGACTTCCAGAGTTATCACCATCCATGATTTCAAGCTGTATTACAGAGCTGTAGTAATAAAAACAACATGGTATTGACATAAAAACAGCCATGTTAATCAATGGAATTGAAGACCCAATGGTGCAGATATAACTGCATGTCTGAATGGAGAATAATGCAAATTGGTCCAGATACACTGAAACTGATAGAAGAGAAAGTGGGAATTAGGATGCCTTGTATGCATTGGTACAGGGACAACTTCCTGAACAGAATACCAATAGGACAGGCACTAAGATAGACAACAAACAGGACCCCATGAAACTGAAAAGCTTCTGTAGGGAAATGGACACTATCAACAGGACATTAGGTAAGTGCATATCAAAACTACTTGGAGATTTTATCTTACATCCATCAGAATGGCTAGGATAAAAATCTCAAGCAATAGCTCATATTGACAAGGGGAACACTCCTCCATTGCTAGTGGGAGTACAAACTTGTACAACCATTTTCTAATCGATATAGTGGTTTCTCAAAAAAAAAATGGCAACCAATCTACCTCAAGATGCAGCTATACCAGCTGTAGCATTATATAGCATGGTACCACTATACTGCTCCTGGGTATAAACCCAAAGGATATCCCATTCTTCCATAAGGACACTTGCACAACTATGTTCATCGTGGCTTTATTCACAATAGTCAGAAACTGGAAACAGCCTGGATGCCCTTCAACTAAATAATGGAAAAAGAATATGTGGTACATTTACACAATGTAGCATTACTCCATTAAAAGCAAGGATATCATGAGTTTTTCAGGCAAATGAATGGAACTAGAAAAGATTATCCTGAAGTGTAATCCTCAAGTGTTTTACAGATTTAGAAACCCATTTGAGTGACTTGTAAGTGTACCTGAAAGGAGGAGGAATAAGAAATCAGTTCCCCAAAAATAGAAAAGCCCAATTCAAGTGTGAAATTCCTACGAGTTTGATGGTTGGGTAAAGCTCAGTCAATACCCACCAGATACTAAGAAAACATGCAACAACCTGGACAAGTAAATGGTACAGAATAAACAAGGAGATTGTGTGAAAATACAGATCCTTCTCAAAGTCATGAGACTGTTAAAAAAAACCCATGCTAAGACAGTTAGCCATGGCTGCACTAAGACAGTATAGGAAATGCTGTTATCAGTGTCCTTTTAGATGGTTTTCTATTTCCAGATTGTTACATTTCTACTTACCTTTTTTTATTGGATATTTTTCTTTTTTTCTTTTTTCTTTTCTTTTTTTCTTTAACAATCTCACATGAGGTTTATTGAGAGAGGAGAGGGCAAGGTGGCAGTGGAAAGAGAAGAGGGGGAAGAGCGGATATTTTTCTTATTTACATTTCAAATGTTATCCCCTTCCTAGCTCTCCCCTCCAGAATCCCCCTGTCCCTTTCCTCTTACCCCTGGTTCTATGAAGGTGCTCCCCCACCCACCCTCCCACGCATTCCCACCTCCCTGCCCTGGCATTCTCCTACACTGGGGCATTGAGCCTTCACAGGACCAAGGGCTCTCCTCCCACTGATGCCTGACAAGGCCATCCTCTGCAAAATATGCCATGGGTCCTTCTATGTGTACAATTTGGTTGGTGGCTTAGTCCCTGGGATCTCTGGGGGGAGGGGTCTGGTTGGTTGATATAGTTGTTCTTCTTATGGAGTTGTAAACCCCTTCAGCTCCTTCAGTCCTTTCTCTAACTCCTCCATTGGGGATCCTGTGCTCAGTCTTTTTTAGCAGAAAAAACTATACCATTAAGATTTGTACTAGCCTTACTTTGGAGAGAGAAGAGGCCAAACTTCTACACTACACACTTTGAGGCTCAGGAAACTTCATGGGAGATGGGCATTAAAAAAATGTAAGAGCCAGGGACAAAGAAACTAGGCAATCCTCAGGCCTTCACCCTACCTCTTTTTCTCCAAGTCTAATCCCCCAGTCTCATTCCATGTCTGTAGCTGCCCACCTAATGCAGCCTCTCCTTTCTCTCTATCCAGATCTCCAGTAGATCACACAGATCATTTTTACAGTGCCAGAATGCAATCCCTTTGCCTCAGCTGCCAACTTCTGGAGCATTCCCTGGAAATCTGCCAGTCATGCCTGCCAGGGAAGCAGATCAGTGATTTTCTCAGCTATCACCTTCCTCCTGCACCAGGTGGGAACTAATGCAGAAACCCACAGCTAGATGCCATGCAGAGAATGAGAGATCTTGGAACTCTCATTCCAGATGTCTTTCTCAACTCCCTCCCCTCAGCGTTCAGGAATCTCTGCAGAAGAGTGTAAGAGCCAGGACAGATAGAGAACATCAAGAAAACAAGGTCTTCTAAACACTGCTTGATCGATGTACTTAGAAACTCAAGAGACTGAGGCAGCATGTTCAGGAAGTAAGCAATTCAAAGGCTACAACAAATCTCTAAAACTGGAAAGATCCACTAAGTCCCTCAATTCCCAAGTATATAAGCCATAAGAATCTCTAAGAAGCTGAGCAGTGGTGAAACGTGCCTTCAATCCCAGCACTTGGGAAGCAGAGGCAGGCAGATTTCTGAGTTCGAGGCCAGCCTGGTCTACAGAGTGACTTCCAGGACAGCCAGGGCTACACAGAAAAACCCTGTCTCGAAAACAAACAAACAAAAAACAAAATCCCCAAAATCTCTAAGACATAGTTTCAGATAGGCCGAGTCATGTGGCAAAGGCAGAGATCAACTGAGCCACCTGCAAGAAACTCCTACCGACGAATGTTCTAGAAAAAATATTTTCAAGACTATGGAGCTGCTACACAAGTTGTGCAGTGCAGTCCTGGTTTGTAAGCTGTCACCATGGCGGTGGTGATGCACCCTTTGGTGATGCAGCTACCGTTGTGTCACTTCTGCTTCTGTAAAAACGCCCAACAAAACTTACTGGTTTGACTGTTGTGGCATGGGTAATTTAGTTCATTCTTTCCTTTCTGGGGTAAGTAGACATTTGTTCATGTCTCACCAGCAAGAGTGTCACACAAAAATAGGCAGTATACTGGTCTGTACAGTAGGCAGTGCAGAGAGTCTGCAATTCTACTGCTTTCTCAGTGTAAGTACCACATCTCAGGTTTCTCCTAAGATTATTTTTCCATAAACATGGATATGGGTTATTAGAAAAAGATAATAGTATTTAGATGTATCCTCCCAAATATATAGGTCTTGTAAATAATTACTAGAGAAAGCTTTATTAACCGTTCACAAAACATGTGCAGGTAGAATCATTGTGTTTGTGCCGTTACTAATATATACAAGAATAGAGTACATGGACTCTGACGTGATATCTGCCTCCTGAGTTTTCCCAGATACTACAGCTTGTCTACCCATCCAGGAAAGCTTTCCCAGTGCTCTTTACTCTCTGTGAAGGAGTTAGGAATTTATAGGAGCAAGTGTTAACCAAGGAGCAGCAATATCCTGTCAAGAGGTCAAGGGGGCATTGTATTATGGGATGCCTAATCTAAAAGATCCAAAGTGAGATCAGTATCTCTGATGGACAGCAGAGAAGTTAGCAGTTATCCAGCAATCTAAAAAGCTTTTTTTTTCTCCCTAAAAATAGTATATAGAATTAGCTTCTAACATCAGGATGAAACATTTCAGAGAAATGTGACAAGCAAATAAATGTTTGTTTTTTACCCAGACTATTTTAAAACAGAATGGTAGGAAAGGCATGTTATGCTTTGAATCAATTTAGTTGCTTTCTTTCTTTCTTTCTTTTTTTTTTTTTTGGAGCTGTTAATCTTTTCTTTATTTTGTCCCAGTATTACCATCTGAAGTGTAGTTAGAAAGTGTCACCAAGCGAACATTCACCTTATCATGCTACTTGTCAGAGGAGGTTGGTAACAGTTTGTGGTTTGATGTGTTTAGCATCAGTTTATAAAACTGTTCTGCAGTCAGTGCGGCTCAGTGAAGCAGTTTCTGAATGGGTCATGACGAGTAAAGAATTACAGAACACGGATTGACTGAGAAGCTGCTTCCCAGACAGTCCCCTTTGGAAATGAATGAAGCTTCCACTGCCTTGATTTTCTCAAAGATTGCAAGTTGTCACTTTGCTATAATCAGAACCATGTTGGCAGTCAAGGTTTTCACTGAAATCTTTGCAAAGGCATCAGTAGCATATTGTAAGGTGTCCGTTTAGACACATAACTAAGAGCCCCAACAGTATAGTATACTATTAGAAGAGACTATGGTTGCATATGCTCTGTGGGATACTGCTACTGCCTGATGAAGAAGTATTGCTTCTGCCTCGATGAAGTTCATGAATCAGAGTCGCAAGTATCCACTCATAATTGCAGGCATTTGTGATTGCTTATTACCTCATCATGACAATAATGTTCTTTATTATATGTTCCTCTGTAATTTTCTATTTTTTTCACATACAAAAATTCATTTTATTGAGAGACTTTATACACAGTTTATTATTCCTTGTTCTTATTCTTACCTCTGCCCCTTCTGATCCTCCTCCAATCACACTGCCTTTCATCTTGCAAGGTGTCCGTTTAGACACATAACTAAGAGCCCCAACAGTATAGTATACTATTAGAAGAGACTATGGTTGCATATGCTCTGTGGGATACTGCTACTGCCTGATGAAGAAGTATTGCTTCTGCCTCGATGAAGTTCATGAATCAGAGTCGCAAGTATCCACTCATAATTGCAGGCATTTGTGATTGCTTATTACCTCATCATGACAATAATGCTCTTTATTATATGTTCCTCTGTAATTTTCTATTTTTTTCACATACAAAAATTCATTTTATTGAGAGACTTTATACACAGTTTATTATTCCTTGTTCTTATTCTTACCTCTGCCCCTTCTGATCCTCCTCCAATCACACTGCCTTTCATCTTGCTCCAACTAAATTGAATATTATACACTCACAGATTTCTTTATTGTATTGTTCATAGGAAAAAATAATAGGACCGAGGTCCTCATGCTACAAACATTTTCAAATAAGCTATCCTAGATTATCTGGGTAATTAGAACTTCTCCTGGTTGTTTTGAAACAATGGATTCATCAGAATTGAAGATGCAATACCTATGCAGGTCATTTCAAAATTACAGAGGTTTAAAGTGGAACAAAGCCATGACCTTTTATTTACCTCTGTTAGAAAATGATGGCCTCATGATCAGTGTATAACATTCTGAGACAAATAGCTTTCAAGATGGGTCAGAGAGTGTTGACTGGAATGTGGAAACCTGGATCTATAGCAGACTTGCTTTCAAGTGTCCCATTTAGTCCAATGCCAGAATCATATAAATCATACAAGAAACTTAGAGTAAGCTAGAAAATTTAAACTTGATTTTCTCAGGAAGTTTTGATATGTGGCAGAATCTCTATTTGGGGAACACTGTTGTTTAGTGTGATTTACTTGTATGGAGGCTTTGCTATGGGGTGCTTCACAAAATTCTGAGCTCAAAGTCACCTAATCAGTCTGAAATAGTCATTCTATGATTTTCTTTTATGGTATTCAGTTTGAAAACATCCATGAGTCGAATGTAAAACCATCTGCAGAGTTCAGATTTCCTTCTTGTTCTCAGAATTCCTTGAAGCTGTGACTAACGCATTAAGTATTTCTATGTTCTATAAACAGCCTCCTGGACAAACTGAAAGGTAGAAAAATGACCTTCAATTTACTTCAGTTTATATTCATTCCGTTGGAAGGGTCACTGAGATATTTTTGAGCTATTTATAGTTGTTTTATATAATATAATACAATAAATATAATATAATATAATATAATATAATATAATATAATATAATAATATAATATAATATAATATAATATAATATAATATAATATAATATAATATAATATAATATAATATAATATAATATAATATAATATAATAAATATAATATAGTATAATATATACAAAAGAAATGTGCTATAGAAAATGAACACAATGTACAAATATTCATTTGTATAATTATGAAAATGGAAAATATCTTGGGAAAGAATCCTGACACAGAGTAATGATACCAAGGGATATTGATTTTGACCCTAAGTTTTTTGTATGAATGAAAGGAGTGAAGACAGAAAGAAAAATAGTAATGTTTAGAAGACAGAAGATTCATGATAGGAGTCGTAATACATAATATGTGCTATTTTTACACTATCAAGAGTTGGAAAAATTCACGATGCAGAGATAAGTTGAAACATGAATATGTTTTGTATCTTCCTGCTATACTATTTTGTATTTTTATTTTGCTGCATCAATTGTAGTTTTAAAATTAAATCAAACAGTGATGTTGTTACCATCAGTCACCCTTCATGTCTTTGTAACCAAGGACTGAAAATATATTGATGTATAAAGTAGCAAAGAAGACGTAGATGAGGCTCAGATGCCACATAGTGCAGAAACATTCATCTAGCATGCAGATTCTCACAAACAGTCATAGGAAAGTATGTGTATGCCTCATTGTGGTTCAAAGTAAGGGAGCCAGAAGATGGCTGACTCTACCCTCTGACACATTGAACCTAAATAGATCCTCTCTTCTTAATTGGTTTTCTTAGATAGCCAGCAGTGAAAGCCCAAGTTGTACAGATGCATAAGAACAGTTAATTCAGGTGCTGGAAAGATGCTCAGTGGGTGAGCATGTCGTGCAGCATTGGCTAAAGGTAGAAATTAATACAAATCTTCCTATACCTCAAATAATCCTGGTACTTGGTAAGCTCAGACTGGGAGAGGTCCAACTCTAAGCTGAAAAGAGGAAAGACAGAGAGAGACAGAGACAGAGAGAGACAGAGACAGAGAGAGACAGAGACAGAGACACACAGAGACAGAGACACACAGAGAGACACAAAGAGAGACACAGACACAGACTCAGACACAAAGAATCAACTACAATTTCTTAGTTTCTTTAATGTTTCTGTGTGTCTGTATCTATGTGTGTATATGCACATGTGCTATTCATACACATGAGTGTGTCTGAGCTGCCTTTTATTCTTTATTTGACACAGTCTTTTATTGACCTGAAAATTTATTAAGTAGGGTGTAATAGCTGACCGGCAAGTTTTCACGGATCTCTGGCTCTACCTCCCTCCTCCCCAGCAGATTACAGCTGCTTACCACTATGTCCAAGTTTTAAAAATGGGGTTCTCAGATCATCACCCTTGGAATCAAGCAATCAAGCAAGTTGCCAAGAGAGTCCTCTTTATATACCTAAAGTAGTTTCTTGTTGCTTCTTTGGTTAATTGCTAAGAAAACAGAGCATTCTTGTGCCTCTTTTTCTGTGGTTCAGTTACACAGCTTTTGTTCTCCCCGTCTGCCTTTCTTCAAGTCTTTAAAATATCTTGTACCAAAAATCCAGGATAAATGTTCTGAATCTACTTCCTTGTCTGAAACTATGGTTCCAAGTATCTTTAGTTGCAACCTCTGTAGATGAAGAACATTCTCCTGTAATTATATGGACTACAGAATGAATTATGTACTCTCAGACAGCTCTATTCTAAGTTTTCTCATTTTTCTTTGTTACTAAGCCAATATATTCTACTGTCAACCACATCCTAGGAGTGGCTTCTCAATGATCCCCAACATATTGCTCTAAATGCCCTATGCCAGGTGTCACATAAAAGAAGATATTTATGTAGAAGATATATCAGGATAAACTAGAAATCAAAAATTGAGTGTGGGCCAGCCTTTAACATTATTATTTTAAATAACAAGCATTCATGTGAAAAAAATACCAACCAGACTTGATTCTTTCTACTTTATCAGAATTAATTGCTGCAGTGTTGGCATGCCCTTGCAATGGCTTTCCCCTAAGGTCCATCAGATCCACAACATTTTCACTGAAATTCAAGAGACTAGATTTTCTGCACAATGGACCTTCAGGGCACAGATTACATCTTAAAAGGAACATACACACTTCTTGTTGCATGCATGCATGTACATGTGAGTGTGTGTGTGTGTATGTGTGTGTGTGTGTGCGCGTGTGCGTGTGCGTGTGCGTGTGCGTGTGCGTGTGTGTGTGTGTGTGTGTGTATTAGTTTCTTGGAATGCAGGGATACAAATATGTTAGGAAAACTTTTTCTCTCTTATTTTTAATTGATGGTGGATTATGACAAAAATAAGTGGCTATGTTAGTTTATATTAAAAATAAAAATGTAACTGTTGGCATTTTCCTGTGTGGCTTTGATATGCTGGTTCTTAGTTTTATCCTCAAGTTCTGTTTATTGCTAGTGAATCCATGGATGTTTTCGAGCATGTAGCCTACTAATACTTTTCCATTCATATATTTTGAAGCTTGTTCCCAGATTTTAAGAGCATTTTGCATTTAGTTCAGTCATAGGAAAAAAAATGCCTTAACATTCGACTTTGTTCAAGTTTACAAAGATTTTAAGAATTATTTTATAACTCTATCTAAGACAAACTTTGAAGTTTTTGATAAAATTGTTGACCTTAAGTCCTTCTAAATACACCAGAGGATCATATTTATGGTGCAACAAAGATCCATCTTTATTAGTTATGATTCTCCCACATAAAGAAGAAAGAGAGCATTCACGGTAGTACAATAAGGATCATTCACGGAAGCAGGATATGAGGAAGAAGGGTATTATCAAGTGGACTGTCATGGAGATCCTGAGGCTTTGAGGATGTTTCAGAACCATGACCACCTTCCGAGCTTATGTAATATTTGATTTTATATTTGACAATTACCAGAGTTAACTGCAAATGTAGCTAACACGTTTTAAGAAAAGGTCATCCAAAAAACATATTCACACAAATATTTATTGGACCACTAAGGAAAAAGAGAATTATAATTCCCTCTACACTTAGGATACCTGACGGCTTCACAGTTGGAGGCAGTGAGTATGTGCTCTGGGATTTTAAGCCTGAATGATTTCAGTTCACAATGAATGTATTCATAAGTGAAGTGTCTACCTTAAAGACACTTCATTGAAATTTACTACCTTGATTCTATAGACTCAGAAAATAGAAATATATTTTATTTTACTAACAAGTGTATTTTTCCTCTTTTCTCCTTAATGCCCCCAATATTAAGGAATTTAAAAAGAAAAGAAACAGAAGAGAATCTCCTAAACTGTATTTGTTTCACGGTAGGAGATCAAGATATACTGAGTGTATGGTCTCTGGGATCTATCTTTTTCTATGCTAGAGTTAGTCATTTAAACTTTTTGAATGTGTTACTTTACATCATTGTTCACAGAGTGATACTTTGATAAAATTCGCTGTAGAAAGTACTCAGGAGAGATGGAAAACAATGTATTTTTTGTCCTTCTGGAATTGTGTGTATTTTGTACATTCTAAAACTATCAGTGAGATATTTATGGTGCTGTCAGAATAAACAGAACACTAGCAAGGCAGTGATAACGAGTACAGGTCCCCAGTTCCCACTAGTCCCAGCTTCATGGGAATGGCCACTCTGTCTTTCTCCCTAACCCCTACACTGATTCTGTTTTGTTGCTTATTGTCACACATACCCTCACTCTGTTGTTAAATTCTAATAGGCTTTAGCCGAATAATCTATGTTCTAGATGAAGAAGATGAGGACAAATATTAATCATTTAGGTTAGCTTTTGCAATGAGCAAAATGGCCTACATTTATTTAAATTTTAATGAAGGGCAAGAGGAAAAATGGGAGGCTTTTATGTATAATTCCATCTAGTCTGTCATTTGAGATGTATAAAGTTATTTCAAAGAGCTCTTTAGAAGATATATCCAACTTTAGGAAAGGTGTTTGGTGAACATAATATTCATCCAATACTCTGAGTTCACACTCAGACATGTACTACTTCTTGCTAACTGCTATTTCCTAGCAGGTTTAACATGATGTGGCTACTGAGAACAATGTATCTTATCCATGTATTTGGAAATATATTTTGCTTATTCAAACCAAAACCCAGGAATCCTGAAGCCAATATGAATGTTGTAAGTTAATCTCAGCATTAATGAACATAGTTTCAACAATTTTGTCACTGTTAATTTTATTCTTCTTTTTCTAAATCACTATGTTGTTATAATCTGAAGGTTTGCTTTACATAGAACTTGCCACCTTGCTCTATGATGAATTTACACTCTATGCCTAGATGATCTGTAAATGAGCAGATTAATAAAAGACTATGTGCTGTCCCTTCTCCATTTAGAGTGAGATAATTTCCTACTGGGATTACATATATGAAGAGTATGAGGTGGTGACTCAAGATGGCTACATACTTCCAGTTTACAGAATTCCACGGGGGAAGAATGAGTCCAGTAATTTAGGTAAAATCAGGACAAGGAAAGAAACATTGCAACTGTTCAAGTCTTCAGTCTTATAGACTCTATGCAGAAACTGTCTTGTCAGTCACCTAGTATAAGGACCCTCAGGCCTCTAGGATGCAGATATCCAATGCTGAGAGCCTGAATGACTCCTGGACTACATGGAATGCCATGATAGCTAGATTAAACAGAATTCATAAATTAAGCTTTCTGCACAGGGTAGGAGTTCAGAACCTGATGAGAAAAGCCCAACACATTGACTCTGTAGAAAGCCTTAGTCACCATTGGAGGAATTCATGCTATTTCTGATCATAACACCCAGATCATATATCCATCTAGAACCCCAGATTACAAGTATCATGTTCAAAGTCAGAATTTTATCATTGTTTTAGCTATTTGTTAAATAATCTACCCAGGAATCTTTATATCTCAAGTTATTTGTATATATATATATATATATATATATATATATATATATATATATATATATATTTTACCTTTTATACTTTTAAAGTCTATTATAAGAGAATGTAATTCATAGATTTTAGAAATAGGAAACTTCAAATAAGGACATTTGTATTTATTCAAGGGGTATAAAGAAGAAAATATGGGATCCTACAGTGTGATGATTACCTTACCATAAAGAATCAAGAGGTCTGTCTGTGGATATGTCATGAGTGTAAAGACCTGTGAACACTTCTTTTGTGGACGTCAGTTTAGAATGGTGACTCAAATTCATGTAATTAAACATTTCCTAGAAAAGAAATAAAGGTTCAAAGAGATGGTAAGGGAGATTAAACAGGCTGACATTACAATAATTAATTGTCACAATAAGCCCATTATTTTGTATACTTGAAAACAATGATAAATAACAAGGACTTCTTTCTCTTTGGTGTTTAGTTCTGAAGCCAGTCGTATACTTG
The DNA here is from genome assembly GCF_947179515.1 of Apodemus sylvaticus. Taxonomy (NCBI): domain Eukaryota; kingdom Metazoa; phylum Chordata; class Mammalia; order Rodentia; family Muridae; genus Apodemus; species Apodemus sylvaticus. The sequence goes on from NC_067472.1 coordinate 28,280,423, forward strand.
CAACATGGGTGGACTCTCTCTGCTTCCATTTGGCTTGTCAACCCTCCCAGGAGCAGCCTGGGCTTTTTGCTGGCAGATGCTGGTTTTGATGTGTGGCTGGGGAATAGCAGAGGTAATACTTATGCCAGAAAACATGTGCACCTAGATCCAGATTCTAAGGAATTCTGGGCTTTTAGGTAAGGAACGCAATATTTATGTTTATTTTCCCTTAAAACTGTATTAAATTTCTTTTATGTCATCATTATTCAAGTGAAAGACTTCCTAAGCTCATGTTTTAACTTTTGAAGTCAAACTTTTCATTATTAAGAAATAATTAATATACTGTGTTCATTTATGTCACACAGTTATGACGAACACATAAAATATGATCTTCCGGCCACCATTGACTTCGTTGTGAATAAAACAGGACAGAAACAAATTTACTATGTGGGTCATTCCCAGGGCACCCTTCTCGGTATGTTGGGAGACAATCTTATCATTTGATATTTTTATCTTCAAGCCCACACAAATTCTTCTATTTTGGAAATGACATTATCTCAGTATTTAGAAATACTTAGGATAGCCAAGGATCCAGTTGTGAAATGGTTATTTTTAAGTAAAAGACATTAAAGATTCTTGTTGTCGTTTAGTAGAGGTGTTTGGTTTGTAGCCTAGGATGTCCTTAACCTAAAAATCCCTCTGCCTCAACTTCCTAAGTGCTGAGGTTACAGATTTGAGCTACAGCACCTGACTAATTTTTTTCAAATTAACAAGAAGCATAAATGATATACTTCTTTATCTGTTTTTTAAACATCATTATTACAACTGCATAACAATTTTATAATCTGTATTTTAGATTTTATGCAACTGGAGTTTCCAAGACTATGTTGGTATACTTGTTTAAATGTCCCTACACTGATTTTTTTTAATGGAAAATTGATGTGTAAGTACTGTTTAGGAAAAAATATTAATTTGGACTCTGAGCTATGAGCTATCTAATTCTAAGGAGCCACTATGTTTCCACAAACATTACTTATATAGTATTTTTTTTTAACTTGTCTGAGGTATGCCAAATTTTCTACTGAAAATCCTAAAAACAACAAATGCTTCCAATCCATCTGACTACCTGCAAAACATTCCTAACTAAACTGGATATTGTTTGTTTAAATACAAGTGGTATTACTACTGCTTGAAAGATAATTTGCTGGATGTTACTTATATCATATATTGTACAACAAAAATATCTGATTCTCCCCTCCAATGCTGAGAATTAATAAGCCAGGCTGTATTAAGCACAGCACAGACCCTAATAAATTTGGTTTCATATTTTTTTCCTGAGCCATCTTTCTTGGAAATGCATTGCAGGATGCTTAGTTTTTATTCAAGATAGTTACCAATTTCATGTCAGTAAGTAGATCAGCTTATTATTCTTGGCATTATGACAAACAAAAATGCTTGAACACATTGCTAATTTTGTTGGATATTAAAAGCACCTTTAGTGAAATAAAACATTAAAATGGATAAATGTTTACAGAAGTTTTATTTGATAAGCATGTAGTTAGTAAGGAGGAAAACAGAGAGATGCTGTCAGTCTTTGGCCACAACAGGATGGATTTCTAGAAGTCATAATAGAGTGTGAAGCTCAAATATAGTTAATTTCTTTAAAAACTTTAATATTAATAATTATTAAATATTATTATATACATGTGTGCTCTCACACACACATAAATACACACAGGCAAGCATTCATACACATTCACATCAAGATATTGGAATAAGGGCCACATAGAAGCCTTAGAAATTGTCATGTGTCATATAAGGGGCATGTTTTCCACTTTCAAGGAAGATTTTATTGCTAACTTAAACTCACAGGCACGCTTTCGGAACATAGATTACTCAATGATCAGAAGAAATTGTTGAAAATGTCAAGACTGTGTGCCCTACACCCATGATAACCACTATAAGGGTGACCGGACAAGAGAAGAAACATTAAAAAATTTGTATCTGGTACACAACACTTAGAATTCTAAAAATATAATTGTGTTGGCTAGATTTTGTCAACTTGATGCAAACCTAGACATATCCCAGAAGAGGGGATTTAATTATAGAACTTCTTTGATTAAATTAGCCTTTGGACATGTCTATGGGAATTTTTCTTGATTGGTAATTGATGGTGGAAGATTCATCCCACTACGGATGATGTCATCCCTTTGCTGTTGAGCCTGGTCCCTATGAGAAAGGTATCTGAGCAAGCCATAGGAAGCAAGCCAGTGAAGAACAGGCCTTTGTGATCTCTGCCTCAGTTTCTGCCTCCAGGTTCCTGCCTTGAGATCCTTCCTGGACTTTCTTGATAATGGACTCTATATTGTAAAAGTAAAATAAAATAAAATAACCCCTTTCCTTCCCAAGTTGGTTTTAATCAGCATTTTATCACAAAAAGAGAATCCAAACTAAGACAGGAACAGAACTTAATAGGTGCTGGAAGGGTTTATTTTTCTAATTATTCTAAAAGGACCATGAGTCAAACTAAGCACTACAAACCAATTATCATGAGATTAAAATAAAGTAATTCAATGGTGCACATCCAGGTGTTTTAGAGAGGAATCACTGGAAATAGCCTTGAAATATATGAGAAAGAACACATATTTAATCATGGTGAACTAGCCAATAACATGGGAATTCGAATCAAGAAGGAACACCAGGGGATGGAGCAGTGGTTTAGTAGTTAAGAGCACAGCCCACTTTTTCAGAGGACTTAGGCTCAGTACTTGGTACCCAGAACATCCCACAACTGTCTGTAACTCCCATTACAAATATCCCTTGTTATATTCTGGCTTTCTCAGGCACCATGCACACAATTGGTGCAAAGACATACATGTGGGCAAAATATCTATATGCATAGAAAAAAATTAAATTCTATTTTAAGACTATTTTATAATTAACAAGAGTCATAAATTGACTATGTTCTTATTTTCCTTCAGCCTTTGGAGCATTTGCAACAAATCCACAATTGGCTCAGAAGATTAAAAAAAATTTTTTACTCGGTCCTGTTGCAACTGTTAAATACATATCAGGACTCGTCCGCACGATTGCATACATGGGAAAAACTACGGCCAAGGTTTGTGAACTCATGGCATGTTGCCAGAAATAGCCATACACTTAACAAAGCTGAAAACTCAGCTCTTGGATCTACATTGCATTTCTGCAATATTGTTTTGAATTGCAACTTTTCCTTCCTGATAATTAACCAAGAGAGCTACATTTAGAAAGTAGGTTTCTCTTAGAAAGCATAGGTAAAGCTCTTTAAAATTATAAACCTATTTAAGCCTGTTTGATTATTGAATTTAGATTTCCATTTATATTACCATTAATTGCACATAAAATTAAGCATTTATATTTAAACAATCTACTTAGTGCTCTATTTTTCTATTTTATTATAGTACAAATTATATTTTCATTTTGGTTAATTTATTACTTGTTTGGCCAAGTACTGCATGATTTTGTTCTGTTTGAGAAAGCCAATCAAGGTTTTGTAGCAAATATGTCACTTATATCATGGTTTCTATGCAAATAATAATTACTACATAATTGTATTACTTATTTTAAATCTGTCTTAAATTAGTAAACTCATATTTCTTCATCATCAGAACTTGTGCTAATGTGTCTTTTTCACTAACATACCTTTCCAACATCATTATTCTCCTTTAAACAAATTTTTAGATTTTAAAGCATATTCAACTGTGACAAAAACTCTGTGTTTGTACATTGTTTTCTATGTTAATGTAGTCATTTTAATTTTCCATCCTTGGCCATTTTCCTACAGATAATAGAAATGCCTTTCTTACATTGCTGGTAACGGATTGTCTTTGCTTACTGATTTCTGAATAGTTTTTTTTTTTAAAAAAAAGATTTATTTTATGTATATAAGTATACTGTCACTGTCTTCAGACACACAGGACGGGACATTGGATCCCGGTACAAATGGTTGTGAGCCACCATGTGGTTGCTGAGAATTGAACTCAGGACCTCTGGAAGAGCAGTCAGTGCTCTTAACCACTGAGCCATCTCTCCAGTCCCTGAAGAGTCTTTTTCTACGTGTGCTTGTGCGTTTGTGTGTATGTGTGTATGTCAGTGGTATCATATTATGGATAGGAATTAAGATGTAGAGGTTTTGAAATATCATGGGCTCGTTAAAGGAGTTTACTCCACTTCTTGCTGCTGTTCTGTTGTCTCTCAGGAGAGATCTGGCACCACTATCAGCATTTCCTCTGTCTGAATGTCTGGTTTTATAAGCACTTATATTTTCTCATTAATGTTTACAAATTGGCTTATCATGTCCTGGTTTGTGGTTCTTAGGCTTAAGTCCATGTACCTTAATGTAAAATTTCAGAAGACATTGTTAATTTAAAACAAGCTTTAAAAATTTCTGAGCAGGGCATGGAGAACACCTGTAGGGCCAACACTTGGTCCCTCTGGACTGCACATTGGCAGAAGCACCAGCCAGCACTACAATGTAAGAGGGTCTTAAAAAGAGTTTCTATAATAGTCCCTTTTATTTCCTTGGTCTAACTCTTTAGCTTTCTCTTTGGGATCAGCAACCCATTATAATAATTACTCAGTGCCATTTACCTAAGAGTAAGGGGATGGAGTGATGGCTAGGTGATTCAAAGCATTTAAATTCTTCCAGAGGTCCCTTGTTTGATTCCTAGAACCCACACCAGACAGCTCCCAACTGCCTGTGACTCCAGCTCCAAGGACCTGCCTCACCTCTGTCCTCGATGGCAGTAGTACTCACGTGTATATGCACACTTACATACATACAAATGTTTGGGAGTTTATTTTAAAATTATATGAAAGGCAATATTGGTAAATAATACGAATTTTTACTTTATTTTGTAATTACTATATACATGCCTTTCATTTATTTGTTAGCCCACACAAACTTAGAAAGTACAAGATGAGGAGAATAAGAAAGTATGTTATAGAACATTTGAAGGAAGAAGGGCTGAAGGTTTTCAAATTTTATGTCAATCATCCATGCTCCCATGTACAAAAGGAAGACTGTCTTTTCAGACTCACCAAAGCACACTGGAGCCAAACCCACAACAAGACACCCTACAGTCCAACCGCATTACGCTAGAACATGCTCCAGTCAAACCTACATCAATATATTTTTTTCCTCTCTGGGTTATTGATTAGAAATACACACCATTATGCCTTACTTTATAAACATGAAACCTGAGAACTGAACTTAGACACTGGTATTTGCAAGACAAGCATTTTACTGACATGCTACAGTCAAACCCACACCAAGACACACTGCAGTGGAACCCACAAGGAGGAATGTTAGAATCAAACCCACACTACACCAAGACATACTACAGTCAAACCCACACCAACACAAACTTCACTCATTATTACCTTTGTATGTATTCATTTTATCTTGACATGGTTTTGTTTTTGTTTTGTTCCTTTGTTTTCTTTTTGTAGGCATTTCTTGTGGGCCTTCTATACTAATGGCATAAATTTTGTTAGTTACTGTATATCTTAGGATATCCTGTTACTGATTTGTATCTTAAGTGTGATTTACTGCATATAGAAGTTGTAGTGAACCATTTTTTATTTTAGAGAGTTAAATGTATTTGTTTCCTGTCTAGGGACCACTGTTGTTTCTGATGATAGGTCATAGTCACACTGAAGATGCTTGGTGTGTGAGGAGCTGCTTGATTTAACTAGGATTGTTTACCTTTTGGCAATTTGTTCATAGCATGTCTTAGTGTAGTGTAGGTTTGGTGTAGTATATCTTGGTACAATATGGATTCGACTATAATATATCTTTGTATAATTTGGGCTTGACTGGAGCTTTTCTTGGTGTGTGACTGTAGAGTGTTTTGTGAAGTCTAAAAAGACTATGCTTATAGTTTTCTCATTCTTTTGTACTTGGGGTTGTTGAAGGTTGACATCACATTTGAAAAATTTCAGCCTTCCTTTCTTCAAATGTCCTTCACATAATTTTTATTCTCCTTACCTTCTGTTCTCCAGTTTTATGTGGGCTGTCTCATTGTTCTCTGAAGGTAATAGAAGTTTCCTTATTAGGAAGTTATGAGTGTGTGAAATAATGACAAGTCCTACAAACAGGATTGGTTCCACCTAGCAGACAGGTCAGACTGAGAAGTCTGATTATTTGGTACTTTAAAGGGATTGATCTGATAAAGGTGATTACAACTATTTTAAGTGCATGCTATTATTGGGGGGTGGGAACTTCCCTTAACTTTGTGTAGAATGATGCTATAGTGAACTAAATCACCTGAATGTTTCTCAGTATGTTAAAATGGTGATTTTCGATAAGCATACCTTCCTTCTCTCCTCATTCTTTATTGGATAATATTTATTCTCCATATTCTGTCTTCTCTTTACTCATGTAATTTGTAGATCCTCTTTGGTGAAAAAGACATATTCTCCAGCTCAGATGCTAAATATTTCGTGGAGTTTTTGTGTCAGAGAAAGACAATTGGATCAGCTTGTAATAATTTACTTACTTTGCTATTCGGATATAATCCCAAAAATTTAAATGAGGTATGACTGAGTTTTGCTTCAAATCCTTCTGTTATATTGCTGTCGTCTTGATAGGTGAACAATTAAATTGAGAACATTTTTTTTTTTACATAATATAGAATGTATTTCTTCTTTTGATTGAAAATACGTTTTTCTAAGATAGTCCATTCTGATTGTGGTTTCCCCTCCCTCAACTCTTCCCAGGTCCACCCACTTACCATCTCACCCAAATTCGTACCCTTAAGTATAGAATATCTTAAGCTACTATGTATGATATGAATAATTCATGTGATAAAGTATGACAATTTGTATGTAATTTATAAAGTTACAAATAGGACTATGAACCAATTTCATCTATATTATATATGAACATATTTATAAATACCATGCACAAATAAATTATTTTACTTGAATGTCCTCTTTTAAAATAAATCTTGTAATAATCACTTCTCATCCAGTTTAAAACTTCTTTCTAGAAAAAGTACCCATCAAATACTATCATATAAAACACAAAAAATCTACATTTTAAGTTGATTTAGTAAAAGTTTGAGTCACAGAAGTAGGGCGGTTTTAAAATACTATTTTCAACTTCGACATTCTTAGAAAGACACTAGTTGTGCTTTCGTCTCTCCTAGAGTCGTTTTGATGTGTATGCAGGACAGGCTCCTGCAGGAACCTCAGTTCAGACCATGCTTCATTATTCACAGGTAAAACTGGTCTATGCTTTCTTCTTTTTCCTGTTTGAAATCTCATCTTATGTTACATGGAACTTTTGTTGGTTTTGGCAATCAATATATTGCATTTGTTTTGAATAATAAACCCTTAATCTTTTAAGTTGTTACGTTCTTATAAAAATTAGAAATTTAGTATAAGACTATTTTATATAAAATTACATCCAATTTCGGGGTCTGGTGAAAGATAGGAAATTTTACTAGAGGCACAGGCATGAAACTGAAAATTTTTACTCTCTGAATATTAATAAAATGTCTGCCACAAGGCAACAAGGACAAGCAGACATTCCTGTGTTTTTTCTATACTAACTGGAATAAATATTTTTTAGTTCCATTGACAGATAATCTTTAGAATAAAGCAATTGCTCTATTTTTCCCTCTCTGGGTTATTGATTAGAAATACACATCATTATGCCCTACTTTATGAACATGGAATCTAAGAAGTGAATTTAGAGCCTGGTATTTGCAAGACAAGCATTTTACTGACAGATATTTCCTCATCTCTAAATAGTTCCTTATTAATAATTATTTACAGATTTAATTATACTTTATATCACTAAAATTAATTTAATAAAATTTTATAGTATAATAAATTTGCTTTTTAAAAGTAACTTGAAAATAATCATCCCTTTCAAATTATAAATATAGCTAGATGTTATATTTTTTACAATTTTCCTATATGTGACATTGGGCTACCAAAATTTAACTATTATTAAAATTGATATGAAATGAAATTTGGTTTCTATTTTCCTCAAACATTTAAATCTGTATCTTTCTAATGTCCAGTATAATCATATATGCATTAGGTTCCATTAATCCAGAACCACATGGTGTGGCAATAGAGTTCTACTGTATATCTATGCAGATTCATTGAATCAGATTCAGTGGTCATACAGAAAAAGAAAGGAATTAATAAAGCCCCACCATGCCTAGCTCTTTTTCCTTTTGTAAAGGTCTGTTTTTACCATTCAGGGAATCAGATCAGGGATATTCCAAGCTTATGACTGGGGAAGTCAATTTCTGAATATGCTGCACTACAGTCAGGTATGTTTCTTTTTATAAATTGTAATAATCTGCCCCTTGGAAAGTGCATGAAAGAATTAGATGCATTATTCTTCTTTGAAAAGCATGGCGTATGTTTATACTTTCCCAGAAACTAGTAGCGGTAGACCATAGATTGACTTCAAAATTAGGAAAAACTCTTCCTTTATATAATATTACAAAGTGGCTATTTGATTGTCTTGTCATTTGAACTTCATAAAATTCTTTGATTTATAAGCTATTACTGATACCCTAATTTTTCATGTAAAGAACCTCAGATTCAGAGGACTTCCGATGTGAAAAATCATCCAGTTTATTGATTTTAGTGTTGACCATTATTCCTGTCTGAGAAGGCTGAGATTCATAACTTACTCTATAGTCATAAATTGTAGTTACTATTTTCATTTAATAAAAAAGAATCAACTTACAACCCACAAAGTGATATGCCACTAACCTAATCATTACGGTTTGTCATTTCTTTTAGCCCACACCTCCACTATATAAGGTAGAGGACATGAAGGTGCCAACTGCCATGTGGAGTGGTGGTCGAGATTTTCTGGCAGATCCAATTGATGTTAAAAAATTGGAACCCAACATCTCCAATCTCTTTTATCATAAGAAGATTGCTGACTACAGTCATTTGGATTTTGTGATAGGTTTAGATGCTCCCCAAAAAGTATTCAATGAAATTGTTACATTCATCAAGGAAGATAAATAATAAAGGCTGAACTTTATTTCACTTTCTATCTATTTTTCTGCTTCTTTTGAGGGTCTGCTGCTTTCCACAGTGTGAAGAATTGTTTTCTCTTAGTCTTTAATCAGCTTCAATATATGTATTGTTAAATTATTTTGCTAAATTATGTGCATATGTCCTCAAACTATGAGCACTAATAAACCACTTAATTCATATTATGGACTTTCTAGTTCATGTTCCTTTTCCTCATTAATAGGAATTTTTCCTTTTTTCAGAAATACATGTTTATTTAATTCTGTTTAATTCTGTCTTTGTGTTCCTGAGTGTATGCTTGTGTACCACAGGGGTTCAGGAGTCGATGGAGTTCAGAAGAAGCAGAGATCCTTTGGAACTGGAGTTATGGATGGTTGTGAGGCACCGTGTAGGTGTCTTGAACTGAATACCGGTCCTCTGCAAGATATTTGTAGGCTATGGTTTTCCTGATATGGTGCAATAGGCTATAAAATAACATCAGAAACTGGCATGAAGAACTGCATAAGATTTTTAAAATTTCTTTCCAGTAAAGAGAACTGAAAACAATTTATAGAGTAGCAAGAAAACTGACAACTATTCATGTGACAAGGGTTAATACACAATATATATCAACTCAAGATTAAGCAAAGGGGGTAACAACTCAGTCAATACATATGAAATGCATATACATTTTTAAATGAACAAGTAAACTTAACATTACTTACATGAAAAATATCGTCCTTCATCTCAAGATAAATGAAAATTATAGTTCCATATAAGATTTCATCTTCTCTGTTTGGAATGGATATAATTGAGAATAAAACAAAACAAGTAACAAATGAAATGTAAAATATATAACTATATAAGGGCTACATTACACAATATTCATGGGAATACAAATTAATCATACTAATATTGAAATAAGTATGGAAGTCCCTCTAAAACAATTATAATCATCAGATTATATAGCTCCTTTGTTTCTAAGGGTATCCTGACAGAGATTATATAAAATGGAGAAATCTGAATTCCCATGTTTGCCCTGCAAGTATTCAGAATTGTCTTGTTATAGAGTCAGCCTCAGTAAGTAATTCATCAATATAATGTTATCTTGATTGCACATGCATGCATGTGTTTGTCTGCAAATGCATATGAACAAATGCCTTATCACTCAGCCACAAAGATTAAGCTTACATCATTTCAAAGAACATGGATGGAACTCAAGATCATCATGTTCATATTAAGAGAGACATACTTTCACATGGTTCTTGTCTAACTTAGAAAACAAAGTACACAATTGTAAACCTGGTGAAGGAGCAGACTGTCATAGCAAAGGACCAGGGAGATAAGGGAGAATCACAGGAAGCACATTATAGCCTTTCTAAGAAAATATAAACATATAGTTTTAATTACAAATTATTTATTCTAAAATTTTTAAATGATACATTAGAAAAGAAGCACATATCAATTAACCTTTGCATTTCAGCCTTCTAAATCTTTACAAGGGCAGTTCCACAATGGCTGCTTAGCCTCAGGCAATTGAGTTAGCTCTTCTCATACAATGACTTGGACGTTCTCTTCAGTGTCTCCCTGAGGAGGCCTTGACATCACAACCTCACTACAGCTCACCAAATCAGAAGCCAGCTTCAGGCTTGTTTCTCACAGCTCTGATGAGTGAAACACTCAGACAGCATGTTTGTGAAAAAGAAAAAGAACTTTTACAAGCTGTTGTGGGAAGGGGAGTCCCCGGGGGCTGTGACTCAGTCCAGCCGGCATCAGAACTACCCAACAAGTGGGATCCCAACCCAAGGGCAGATTGTCCACTTCTGCCTTTTTATTTCAGTTTTTTTTTTTTTGGGGTTAAGTTTTTCAAAGTGAAGAATGGCTGTAGAGGGTAGACATATTGCCAATCTGGTCACTATAATTTGTTTGTCTCCAAGGATTTCTTGGAAACAGGAACTCATTAGCTGCATTCCTCATGTAGCTGTTGGCATACAACAGTATGTCAACTCAACAGCATGAATCTGTGAGGATACTGGCTGCATGGTCTAGCTAAATTAAGGCCTCAGTATCAGCTGATATTGCAGCATGGCCCCAGGTGAGTTACGGCTGAGACCTGGAAAGGAAAGTTGCTGAAAAGACTAAATGAAAAAATGCCAAACCAGGATGTCTACAAACAAGGTGAGTGGGCATTTGGTCAAACAAGATCTTAAGTTTCCTGTCAAAACCAATCACTCAGCAAAGTATTCAACTGAGGCTTCAAAATAACAGGTACTTTAAATATCCGTGGATTTTCTCAAGGCAAATTGGAAGCAGGGAAACAAACCATGGTCAAGACTAAGGGTGGAGTCAGAATGGCTAAGATTAAAAATTCAGGAGACAGCAGGTGTTGGAGAGGGTGCGGAGAAAGAGGAACACTCCTCCACTGCTGGTGGGGTTGCAAATTGGTACAACCACTCTGGAAATCTGTCTGGCGGTTCCTCCGAAAACTGGGCACCTCACTTCCAGAAGATCCTGCTACACCACTCCTGGGCATATACCCAGAAGACTCCCCACCATGTAATAAGGATACATGTTCTACTATGTTCATAGCAGCCCTATTTATAATTGCCAGATGCTGGAAAGAACCCAGGTATCCCTCAACAGAAGAGTGGATGGAAAAAATGTGGTATATCTACACAATGGAGTACTATTCAGCCATTAGAAACAATGAATTCCTGAAATTCTTAGGCAAATGGATGGAGCTAGAGAATATCATACTAAGTGAGGTAACCCAGACTCAAAAGGTGAATCATGGTATGCACTCACTAATAAGTGGATATTAACCTAGAAAACTGGAATACCCAAAACATAATCCACACATCAAATGAGGTACAAGAAGAAAGGAGGAGTGGCCCCTGGTTCTGGAAAGACTCAGTGAAACAGTATTCAGCAAAACCAGAACGGAGAAGTGGGAAGGGGTGGATGGGAGGACAGGGGAAGAGAAGGGGGCTTACGGGACTTTCAGGGAGTGGGGGGGCTAGAAAAGGGGAAATCATTTGAAATGTAAATAAATTATATCGAATAAAAAAAAATTAAAAAAAAAAAACCAGTGTATCATTTTAAATACAAGTTCTGGACCCGAGTTCATTTCCCAACACTCACATGGTGGTGGTTCACACCCCTCTGTAAGGACAGGGAGAGGTGGGAAAGGGAGAGGGAGCAGAGGGAGAGAGAGGAAAGAGAGAGGGAGAGAGAAAGGAACAGGAGAGCAAAGAGCAGAGAGCAAGAGCAGGGAGGAAGAGGGGCCTAGTGCTAGGGGATCTGATGCCCTCTTCTGGCCTTCTTGGGTACTGCATGCATGTGGTGCTTAGATACATGTGCAGGACACTAATAGACATAAAATATAAATAAATAACATATCAAAGCAAAAAAAAAAAGACTAAGGGTGGATCAGAAAAACTCTAAATCATAAAATCGAATACTTGAAGAATCTCCATCAATAATACCAGGCTCCCACGAATCTGAATGAGTTTATAGGCAGCAAATACCAAAGTGGCAGGGAACTGCCAGGAGAGGTTTGATTGGCTGTGAATGGTCAGAAGCCCAAACTGCTGCTAAACAACTAGACCCATGATGCTTCCACACTGATTTCTACTCTTAAAAAAAATGGAAAACTATACAGATAAAATGGTAGATTTAAAAATATTTCTAAGTTGATTGAAAGTGGAATTATAAACATTTTCTGATAAAATTGAAGACTTAAATGGAAAATATTTCTGGTAAAATTGAAGAAATATATAGAAAAACATGTTAAAATTGAAGATTATCATGGAAAATTACACAGATAAAATGTTAGGCATAATATATTTCTAAGTTGATTGAAAGTGGAATTATAAACATTTTCTGATAAAACATGGAAAATATTTCTGATAAAATTGAAGAAATATATACAAATACATGTTAAAATTGACTATTTTCATAGAAAAATAATACAGATAAAATGGTAGACATAAAAACATTACAAAATTAATTGGAAGAGGAATTACAAACCTTTTTTTGATAAAAGTGAAGATTTACATGAAAAATAGTTCTGTTAGTCTATGCCTTTTTATTGGGGGAATTGAGTCCATTAATGTTAAGAGATATTAAAGAATAGTGATTTTCGCTTTCTATTATTTTTGGTGTTATTTTTATGTTTGTGTGGTTGCTTTCTTTTGGGTTTGTTGAAAGATTACTTTCTTGCTTTTTCTAATGTGTAGTTTCCCTCCTTGGGATGACGTTTTCCATCTATTATCCTTTGTAGGGCTGGATTTGTGGAAAGATATTGTGTACATGTTTTTTATCATGGAATATCTTGGCTTCTCCATCTATGGTGATTGAGAGTTTTGCTGGGTATAGTAGTCTGTGCTGGCATTTGTGTTCTCTTAGAGTCTGTGTGAGATCTGTCCATGATCTTCTAGCTTTCATCATCTCTGGTGAGAAGTCTACCTTTTTAAGTTACTTGACCTTTTACCCTTACTGCTTTTATCAGAAATATTTTCCATGTAGATCTTCACTTTTATCAGAAAATATTTTTAATTCCACGTTCAACAACTTAGAAATATTTTTATGTTTATCATTTTATCTGTGTAATTTTCCATGATAATCTTCAATTTTAACATGTTATTCTATATTTTTCTACAATTTTATCAGAAATATTTTCCATGTAAATCTTCAATTCTGTTATAAAATTCCTTTCAATTCATTTTTCAATTAATTTAGCAATGTTCTTTATGTCTAACATTTTACTCTACAATTTTCCATGAAAATTGTCAATTTTAATACATTTTCTTTATATTTTTTCATTTTGTCTGAAATATTTTCCATGTAAATCTTCAATTTTATCATAAAATGTTTTTATTCCTTTTTCATTAAAAAAAAGAAAAAAAACTGGGGAACTGTAAGAGATCTGAATGTCTTCTTACAGGCATTGGAGTTGGCTGGAGAGATGTTTCAGCAGTTAAGAGTACTTGTTCTTACAAAAGACCCAGTTTCAGTTTTCCACCATTCTTATGGTAGGTAGCTTGAAACCATCTAGTTCCTGGGGTTCCAATGCCCATCTTTGACTTACTTACAAGGGCACCAGGTGTATGTGTGTGTGTGTTTGTGTGTGTGTGTGTGTGTGTGTGTGGTATATATAGATATTTACAGGGCAAACAGTCATACATATACAATACATTTTTTAAAAATAAAAGATTAGGAATTAAAATCAGATACAAATGTTGGACTTAAATTTGTGAAACTGTACAAAATCTTCAAAACTGTAAGAGATCTGAATGTCTGTTTACAGCGCATACTGCTTTTGGAGTGTTTTGTCATAGAAATACGAAGTATGAAAAGTATTTTAAAATATTCTAACTAATTTTTTTCACATAGTGAAAATACAAAGGAAAATACATACAATAATGAATAACATGTAGTACCTACATGCGATACATAGCATAATACATAATGAATTAAATGAAATGTACTATTTCGCATTATTATATTATATTATATTATATTATATTATATTATATTATATTATAATATATATCATTATAATGCTTAGTCTTTTTCATTTGCTTATGCACATGAGCACATTCTTACCACAGCATATATTGTGGAGACCAGGGGAGAGGGAAGAAGAACAAAGATCCAGTGGCCCTCCTCACCAAGCCCATCAGCTGGGTTCTGGGTTCTGAACTTAGGGATTAAGCCAAACACCAGAACTTCCATATCTCAGCAGTGTCCAGTTCACAAATGGTGCTTTCTCCCACTGACCAATCGTACCTCTCCTGTAGAGTGGTCTACCAAGCTGTAGATCAATTTCCAAGAGAAAAGTTTTTGCTCTGGATTGCCCAGGCTTTCTACTTTCTCTCCTTCTGGCAGAAAATCCTTGGGGGAGCTCAATTTGTTAGAGTCTACTGTATCAATAGTCCAATAGCCAGAGAGAGGGACACAAGTGTGTCTAGAACATCTTCATCCCTGCCAAGCCAGTTACAATTCCTCACTTTCTGTTTCAATTGAATTCAGATATGTCCATATAGGGATCAAGGTTAGAGCACATTCAATTAGAACCAGGTAGCCTTTCATGAGAGCCATTTCTCTACAAACTCTTAGCTTTCACTTAACTTATGAAGAGCTAGAATAGATAACTCCACACATTGTTTTGGGATAGGATCTTACCATGAAGTCTGGGCTGGCCTCAAACACATGGCCTTGAACATCTTATTGCTTCAGCTTCACAAATGAAATGATCCTATGAACTATAAGATTATGTCAAAATTCATTCTTAAATTCTCTTAGAGCTCTTCCCAGCAGTACTGTGCAACTGGATCTTCTTCAAAGCTCAGTTATTCCAAAGCATAACAGGTAACACCAAAACGTTACATGACTATTAACATCATACCTTACAGATTATACTTAACTAAATCATTTTAACCAAAGCCATGAAATTTTTGTTTGTTTGACTGATTGTTCTCTGCTTGTATTTTGGCCTTCATGTGAATGCATTGCATGTTTGAATTGTCCTTAGAGACCAGAAGAGGGCATCAGATTTCCTAGAACTGGCAACAGGAGACTGAACCTGGGTCTTCTGCAAGCTCAGTAAGTGGGCTTAGCCATGGAACCACCCTTTTGGGCTCAGCATTATGACTTTATATTCGTTTGCTGGTTTTTGCTTAGTATTTCTCTGTCTAGTCAGATTATTTTATGTTTCTATATGAATTTTAAGATATTTTCCTGATTTCTGTTGAGAACATCATGTGGGGTCTAGACTGGGACTGTGTTCAGTCTGAGCATTCCTTTTGCTAGCATGTTTATTTTCACATTAGTTCCTCAATCTATGAGCATGGGTTGTCCTGTGTACTACTGCCTTTGTTGATTTTATTATTCAGTTTAAAGGTTTCTTGTAGAGACCCTTCATGTCTGTGGCTAAGTTTACTCCAAGGGATTTTATTTTCTAAAGTTATTGTGAATGAGATTGTTTCCTCTATTTCTCTCTCAACACGTTTGCTATGTATAAGGAAAGACTGCTGATCTTTTGATGTTGCTTTTATATTTTGCCATCTCCATGATAGTGTTGATTGGTTCTAGTTTTATGGTATTGTCTTAGGCTCTCTTAAGGATACAATCACATATTCTATGAACAAGGCAAACTTCTTTTCCTATTTGTACTCCTGTACTGGCTGTTTTTGTGTGTCAACTTGACACAAGCTGGAGTTATGAGAGAGAAATGAGCCTCCCTTGAGGCAATGCCCCCATGAGATCCAGCTGTAAGATATTTTCTCAGTTAGTGATCAAGTGTGGGAGGACCCATTGTGGGTGGTGCCATCCCTGGGTTGGTGATCCTGAGCTATAAGAAAGCAAGCTGAGCAAGCCAAGGGAAGCAAGTAACATCCCTCCATGGCCTCTGCATCAGTTCCTGCTTCCTGCCCTGTGTGAGTTCCAGTCCTGACTTCCTTTGGTGATGAACAGCAGTGTGGAAGTGTAAGCTGAAAAAACCCTTTCCTCCCCAACTTGATTCTTGGTTGTGTTTGTCCAGGAATAGAAACCCTGACTAAGACAAATTGGTACCAGCGTAGTGAGGTATTCCTGTGACAGCCTGACCATGTTTTGGGGAGGACTGTGGAAGGACTTTGGAACTTTAGGCTAGAAGAGCCATTGAGTGTTAAAGCTTTGTGGAATGTTCTGTAGGAGCTTGGAAGATAATGTTGAGAACAGTGCAGAAGATGGAGGCCTGGCTTGTGAAATTTGAGAGGGAAGATTAAAGACTATTATCAGGGTCATTGCTGTTTTTCTTATAAAGATTCTGTGATTTTGGTTAGCTGGGGCTGAAGAATCAGCCATGATTAACAATATACCAGAACTACTAAATAACTTGAGAGGTATTGTTTGGTGTTCTTTCAGGTCTTTGAATATTTTTAATTACTGTTTCAATCTCTTTGTTCGTTTAGGTAGGTTTAATTATGTAATGTACATCAAAGGTTGGTGGGTCAGACACATGAAGAAAGGCTTTTCAGCTTTCATGGAATTTGCAGTTTTAAGTATGTCCTTAGGATTTTTTAAATTTCTTTAAGCTATTTTACTTTATCTCCCTTTTTAGCTCTAATTTTATTAATTTATGTCTTCCTATTTTGCTTTAGGCTAATTTTGCTAAGAATTTATCTAATTCATCTACTGTTTAAAAGAATGAATTCTTTATCTCATTGATTTTTTATTGGTTTTGTTATTGTTTTCATTTTATCAATTTCTGCCCATTTTAATTATTTATGCATGCCTACTACTTTTGGACTCTTCTTTCTCCAAACTCTTATGGTATATCAGTAAGTTATTTACTTTAGATCTATGTGACTTTTTGATATACACTATTGAAAGTATAAATTTCCTTTTTAGAATTGCTTTCATTGTATATCAGAAACATTGATACATTGGGATTTCATTTTCATTTCATTTAGTTATTTTTAAATTTCCATCTTCAGTGGCATATCCTTGTTCAGTGGAGTGTTGTTTAATCTCTGTGAGGTTCTGTACTTTCTAAAGTTTCTTTTTCTACTGATTTCAGGCTTTAATTAATGTGGTGAGGTATAATATGTGGAGTTATTTCATATTCTTATAATTGTTGAGATTTGCTTTGTGTCCCAGCAAGTATTCTGTATTAGAGAAACTTTCATGGGTGTTTAGGAACAATAGATATTCTGTAGTGTTTTCATGGGGTATTCCATAGATATCTGTTAGAAATGCTATCTATGATATCATTTGACTGCAATGCTTTTTGGTTTATATTATGTCTAGATAGCCTGTCCAATAGTTAAAGTAATCCTTAAATATCCTACTGTCTTTGTTTCTTTTTCTGATGCTGTGATAAAATATCCCGACAAAAGCAACTTAGGGAAGAAAGGGTCTGACTTAGTTCATTAGTCTAAGACTGAGGAAAATAACCAATGTGGCAGGAATCTAAATTAGTGCATGTAGATGTAGCCTCTACTCATCCAGCACCAGGGAGAAACCCATTCTGCAATAAAATAAATCATGTTCCAGCCTCCATTATTCCTAGCCATAGAATATGGCTGTTCTGCTGCCCTGATTCTTTGTTTGTAGCCAAGAGACTCTGGTAAGTGACTCAGTTAGACATCAGGCTTAATAGCTAAGTGTATCTACCTCTTTTCCCCTCATGCAGCAGACAGTCTTGACTGCTCATATGTGCTTTAAAATGATTCTTTAGAACTCTTCTACTTCAAAGTAGAAGAAATTATTTAGAGGTATTTGGAGTCCAAATAAAACCAGTAATAGTACAATGATCGCCAATAGGGCAATTAAATACACGTAACTAGCCTATCTTAGGAGAGGGATTGGCTTAGAGATATTGGAAGTCTTTTGTTGTGCAAACAAAATGAGGAGACAGTAAGCTGGGTGACATGAGCATGGGGAGCTGAGGAAGGGAACAGAGAGGTACAGCACTGCATGGCTGTGTAGCTGAGCACAGCTGTGGTGGGTGGGAACGCAGTGCACACTGTGTCTATGGATTTTGTTTTTGTTTTTTGTTTGTTTGTTTGTTTGTTTGATTGATTCTGGGAATTTTGTAAGGAGCATCTGACTAAGGCTGGGTCAAAATGCCAAGCTTATCCTCTCTTAACACCTATGTGAGTCTTTCAGCAAGCCTCTTTGGTAAAGAGCCCTTTGTTTTTTTCTAGTATCTTAATAGATAGATATCTTTATTCATAAATGGACAATACATTTGGAAAAAGAGCAGATATAACAGATCCTTTCCAAATATGATAAAGCCTGCTCTAAACAGAATATAGTCCTATAAAACTGCTTTCTTATGCTACGTCTGAATCCTAACTCTTCAATATGGAGAAAGTAACAAGTCTACAAATGCTATTGTTGGACATGCTATGAGCGTTTCAAGTAACCGGGGAGGTAGCCCTGATGAGATTCCAGGTGTAATTCAGGCAGCAGACCCCTAGCAGCCCAAGTGCCCTAGAGCTCAGTTCCTAAAACTGTCTTCCTCAGATGCTGAAAGTGGGACATACTATAGGATTTGATGTTTGCTCTACTGAGTCTCTGTCTTTTCTTGCTATTCTCCTGCCATTCAGTCCTACCTCCCCATCCACAGCAGCATGATCAGATTGGGACAGCAATTGTGACAGGCAGGTTCTGAGAGGGGAAGCGGGGGTGGGGCAGGAATATCCAGAAGCAGAAGAAACCTCTGGCTGTGGTAATTGAGATGAGAAATGACTCTCAGAATACAGCTTCAATAAACAGCTTGTTTAATGGGGGAAAACAGACTACATAAACCTTTGGTGTGGTAAGTAGGGGTTTACAGGATGAGTGTACATTATTGGCTGTGGCCAGGGTACTGGGGATGCCTCGTTTATATAAGGAAGCGCTGCCAGACATGATTGTATATAGGAAGAGGAAGTTTAACCTGCTACCATGCTGTATGGCCTCCTCTAGGAGGCAAAGGTAGGAATTCAGGGCTACATGTACCAGGACACAGAGGCCCAGGGCAGGGGGCAATTGGTCTTACTCCTGCTGATCTCAGGATGAGATTTCCAGGGTTTGGGGACATCTCATATTAGAAGTATCAAACTTTGCTTTTTGTTATTAAAGTGATAATATTTGAAGCTTGCTTTGAATCTCAGAAGAAACTTTTACAGAGTGTTCACGCATGGGGAATCAAGCTTAATTAAATTTACTTTGCCTTATGAGATAGCCGGAAGCCTTTGAGGGACAGTGACAAAATGTAGTTTGACTATGAAAGGTCTCACAGGAACTCATATATTGGATGACCATTTCTCTACTGGCAGCACTATGTTAGGA
This sequence comes from Apodemus sylvaticus, assembly GCF_947179515.1. NCBI lineage: Eukaryota > Metazoa > Chordata > Mammalia > Rodentia > Muridae > Apodemus > Apodemus sylvaticus. Next base: position 28,300,259 of record NC_067472.1, read on the forward strand.
TATTGTGAATTCTTTAGGGTGTGGGATACATATTGCAGTGGTAAGTTACTAGAAATGCCCACTTGTTTATTTATAGCCCTGCTCCTGATTACAGAGCCACAGCTGCTTCCTGATCATCTACACTGTGAACAGCTATCATCAAAGGTTCTGGCCACCATGGAATAAACCACTCTTCCATGCCTTCTTTCCTTGGATAGACTGCAGAATGAATCTTTGGTGTTTCTGTGAGATATTTTAGCTATAGTAGTGCAAAACTAATTAGTACAGTCATGCATAGATCAAAGATGGATTTATGTGAACAATTTTATTGGTATTTACAGAATTATGATTTAATGTTGAATATGAATTTGTTCTCGGAATACGAAATGAAAGTCCTTGAAACCAGGTTGAGGGTAATGTGTCTTAATTATTTTATGAAGTCTTTTAAATATCCAGGCTCTGGAGTCAGACTTTCTGTGCTTCTGTGAAGTCTTTCTACTCAAAGCTATAACATATTGAGCTAAATTTTACTTCTTTGCTTCAATTACATCATCTGTAAATTAAATACAGTGACTGTTCATAAATTATAGTCCATTTCATTTATTAGCATTTCTTTTAAAAAGCCTTAAATTATGTTAGCTGTGTTACTTCCTGTAAAATCTTTAAGAGTATTTTTTTTATGTTACATAGATATTAAGTACTGTTTCCCCCCACTGCATTTTTCTGAAGGTATAATTTTGTTCTCTGGATCCTCCATACATCACTGTCGTTTAGAAATAAGTATCTCTTCAACAATGAAACATCTTTAGGCTCTGGTACATAATTAGGAAATGAAAGAAAAGGGAATGTCTAAGAAAAAAATGTTTGAAGAAATCTTGAATGAAATTTTGTCTAAGTTGATGAAGATATTAATCCTAACATGGGCAGTGACTGTCCTTCCAGTGAACTACCATATTTGTCAAATGTAATGTCAAGTATTACATAAGAATTGATATCACAGAAGGAGGCCATCCTAAAATATTCCAAAGCTGCATTGACTCATGATTTACCCTCCCTCCCACATCTTCTTTCTGTGACTGCCCCATATTCCAAATATCCTAAAACATTTGGAGAACATCATAAAATTTCAAGATGTGCATTTTCTTCAAAGTCGTGACTATGACACTCTACTTTCTTTTCAGTTACAGGGGGAGAATGATTTTATCAAAGGTTTTCAGTGTTTCTGAAGATAGACATGTAAAATTACTCATACTAAAATCTTGCAAGTATGTAGAAAATGAAATTACCAGAATGAAACACAGTCAAACGATTGTGGAACACTGGAACATACCCCATCAAATTCCAAATTCCAAAGCATTGGTGGCCTGGCTACAGGAAAATACCTGTGAATTGATGACCAAAACAACAACTCAATTGAAAAACAAATTAAAAAAAAGTTTTCACAATCCTCAAAAAAAAAGGAATAGTGCATATCTATTTTATATATGTTGGTTTTCATAAATAATTGCTTAGTACATTATGTATTTTCAACATAGTCACCCCTATAACTTCCCCTTCCTCCCTTTTCTTCATACTTTTCTCCTTCATTACCTCAGCCTTCCTTATGGATTATATATGCACATAAACACACACACACACACACACATATCATATACACTGACCTATAGGCTTAATGTGCCTATAAAACTTCAGGATCCACAAATAAAAATAAACATGCAATATCTGTTCTTTTAAGCCTAGCTTACTTCACTCAGTAAAATGATCTCCAATTGCATTCATATTTTAGCAAAAAACTGTCTTATGCTTAAATAGAAACTTCATGTGTTCATGGTTTGTTTTGTTTTGTTTTGTTTTTGACATTTTCCATGTTGGTAGATGCCTGCATTGACTCCATATCTTTCTACTGTGACCAGTGCTTCAATATATATTGATGACCAGCTATCTCAATGGTATGGTGACTTAGAATTTGGGGCAAATATGCAAATAGGGTACAATAGGGGTTCATGGTATATTTTTTCACTTAAAAATCCCTAGATACTTTTATCAAAATGTAGAAAAGGTTTCCTAGAAAGAGCTCATCAAAAAGATTTAGGTAACTCTACTGGGTCTTTATTTATTATTGAGGAATTCATGTATTTTCACAATAAAGAGACATGGTGATCATCAATATAATCAAGTAGTAAATTTTAGCAATACCAATGGTAGCAAACCCCTTATATTTGTCAGTTACATCACTGTGGTGAAACGCTTGAGAGAAGCAAATGCAGAGAACAAAATGTTTATTTGGTCCTTGGTTCTCCTTTTCCTAGGGATATGTGATGGTCAAAATCACCCTGAGGCTAAGTTATGTTCCTTAATCTGAACTAGAAAAGCCTTCACCTACAAACCTGCTTTACTACAATGAAGTCTATGGTGCCTTATTATTTGCTCTACAATGGCTACATGTTAAACGAAACTTCAAAAAAATGATAAAACTCAATTAAAAAGATATTGAGAGTTCAAGGAGAGACAAGTGGAAGGTGTGTGCATCTAAGGGATGATGTGGAAACCTAGTGCTGTGGAAGCTTCCTGGAGCTGGTGAGAGGGACCTTAACAAGGACTCATAATGGAGGTGTAGAATCTGAACTGGCCGTCTTCTATAACCAGGCTAGGCTTGCAGGGGCACCAACTCCGCCACAGAACCTGTCCTGCCTGCAAAGTGCTCTGACACAGAAATGGCTCAGAGCTTAGAAAAGTGACCAACCAATGACTGGTTTAACTAGGGGTTGAAGCACCAAGCAAGATCCCGTGTCTGGCATTGCCTGGATGGCCGGTATCCAAATGCTGGATGACTCAGAGACCTAGAGTGGAACCAAACATGACTGGCAAACATAAAGTAAAATAAAATGTCAGTGAAATGATTCCTAATTCTGCTGTACTCATAGGATTGGAACCTAAGCCCAGTCATCATTAGCGAGGCTTCCTTCTGCAGCTGATGTGAGCTGATCCAGAGCCCTATAGTCAAGCATTAGGCAAAGCTAGGGGAACCCTGCATAAGAGGGGTGAGAATTATAGGAGCCAGAGAGGTGGAGGAGAACACAATCTATAGGGTCTTACAGGGGCTCACAGGGTCTTACAGGGACTGAAGTGACAACCAGGGAGCCTGCTAGGGTCTGTGCAAGGCTTTCTGCATACATTCTCTAAATATTTAGCTTGCTGTTTTTTGTTTGTTTTAACTCTTAACAGTTTGAGTAGGAATGTTTCTGACTCTTTTGCCTGCTTGTGGGACCCTTTCCCTGCCTCTGGTTGCCTCCTCCAGCCTTGAATCGAGGATCTGTGCCTACTCTTATTCTATTTGTTTTGCCATGTTCAGTTGATATCGCTGGGAAGACTGTTCTTTTCTGAAGGAAGTGGGAGAAGCATTGGATTTGGGGGAGAGGGAAGGGAGCAGAGGCTGTGCTCATGATGTATTGTATAAAAGAAGAAAAAAGAAAAGAAAGTAATCTACTTTATAGTAAACTATAAAGTAGGCAAAAAAGGAAGATGAAGGCTCTCTCTATATATTGAATAATACAATTCATACATATGAATATATATATGTATATATATATATATATATATATACATATATATATTCATTTCTGTGAAAATGCTCAACCAGACTGAGAATGGTGATGTCATACACATAAGTACATAGAGGACTAACAAACAATCTCTCCTCACATGATTATGTTTACATAAAAGCTTAATGTCAAAACCCCACTTCTGGAGTACTGGTTCTTCACAAGGATTTCTCTATGTGTTCCTAATAAACCATGTACTCATTCTTTGTATGTGGATTTCTTCCACTCACTGTGTTTTGACTTCTAACCCAACACCAAATAATAACTATATTTATACATAAAGTATGGGTTACTAATTAGTTAAAGTTAACTAACAAAAAATGTTTCCAATTGACCAAGCAACCCCAGATCTCTCCACTTTCCTCTTTCCGGTGGCTTTGCTCCTTACAAGTCCTCTTTGTTCTCCTGGTCTATTAACTTCATTTTCTTTCTTTTTTTAAAATATTTATTTATTTTCTATATTCTTTGTTTACATTCTGAATGCTTTCCCCTTTCCCTGTTCCCCCCTCCCCATTGGTCTCATAAGACCTCTTCCCTTCACCTATTTCCTAATCAACCCCCCCCCCCCCGCCCATTTCCCTGTCCTGGTACTCCCCTACAATGGTGGATCAACTCTTTTCAGAACCAGGGCGCTCTCTTTCCCTCTTCTTTAGTATCATTTGGTATGCTAACTGTGTCTTGAGAGTTCAGAGCTTCTGGACTAATTAATATCCACTTATCAGTGATTGCATTCCATGTGTATTCTTTTGTGATAGGGTTACCTCACTTAGGATGATATTTTCTAGTTCCAACTATTTGCCTAAGAATTTCATGAATTCATTGTTTTTAATTGCTGAGTAGTATTCCATTGTGTAAATATACCACATTTTCTGTATCCATTCCTCCATTGAGGGACATCTGGGTTCTTTCCAGCTTCTGGCTATTATAAATAAGGCTGCTATGAACATAGTGGAGCATGTGTCTTTATTGCATGCCGGGGAATCCTTTGGGTATATGCCCAGGAGTGGTATAGCAGGGTCTTCCGGAAGTGTCATGCCCAGATTTCTGAGGAACCGCCCGACTGATTTCCAAAGTGGTTGTACCATCTTGCAATCCCACCAGCAGTGGAGGAGTGTTCCTCTTTCTCCATATCCTCGCCATCACCAGCTGTCTCCTGAGTTTTTATCCTTAGCCATTCTGACTGGTGTGAGGTGAAATCTCAGGGTTGTTTTGATTTGCATTTCCCTAATGATTAATGATGTTGAACATTTCTTAAGGTACTTCTCAGCCATCCAATGTTCTTCATGTGAAAATTCTTTGTTTAGATATGTACCCCACTTTTTAATAGGGTTATTCGGTTCTCCGGGGTCTACCTTCTTAAGTTCTTTGTATATATTGGATATTAGCCCTCTGTCGGATTTAGGGTTGGTGAAGATCCTTTCCCAATCTGTTGGTTGACGTTTTGTCTTTTTGACAGTGTCCTTTGCCTTACAGAAACTTTGTAATTTTATGAGGTCCCATTTGTCAATTCTTGATCTTAGAGCAAAAGCTATTGGTGTTCTGTTCAGGAACTTTTCCCCTGTGTCCATGTCCTCAAGGGTCTTCTCCAGTTTCTTTTCTATTAGTTTCAGTGTGTCAGGTTTTATGTGGATCCACTTGGAGTTAAGCTTAGTACAAGGAGATAAGAATGGATCAATTTGCATTCTTCTGCAAGCTGACCTCCAGTTGAGCCAGCACCATTTGTTGAAAAGGCTATCTTTATTCCACTGGATGTTTTCAGCTCCTTTGTCGAAGAACAAGTGACCATTGGTGTGTAGGTTCATTTCTGGGTCTTCAATCCTATTCCATTGATCCACTTGCCTGACATTGTACCAATACCATTCAGTTCTTATCACTACTCCTCTGTAGTAATGTTGGAGGTCTGGAAAACTGATTCCCCCAGAAGTTCTTTTACTGTTGAGAATAGTTTTTGCCATCTTGGGTTTTTTTTTATTCCAGATGAATTTGAGAATTTCTCTTTCTCATTCTGTGAAGAACTGAGTTGGGATTTTGATGGGGATTGTGTTGAATCTGTAGATTGCTTTTGGCAAGATGGCCATTTTAACTATATTAATCCTACCAATCCATGAGCAGGGAAGATTTTTCCTTTTTCCGAGGTCTTCTTTGATTTCCTTCTTCAGAGATCTGAAGTTCTTGTCATATAGATCTTTCACTTGTTTGGTTAGAATCACCCCAAGATATTTCATGCTGTTTGTGAATTTTTTGAAGGGTGTCATTTCCCTAATTTCTTTCTCAGTCTGCTTATCCTTTGAGTATAGACAGGCTACTGATTTGCTTGAGTTGATTTTGTAACCAGCCACTTTTCTGAAGTTGTTTATCAGCTATGGGGGATCTCTGGTGGACTTTTTTGGGTCACTTAAGTATACTATAATATCATCTGCAAATAGTGATAGTTTGACTTCTTCCTTTCCAATTTGTATCCCTTTGACTTCCCTATGTTGTCTAATTGCTCTAGCTAGGACTTCAAGAACTATATTGAAAAGATATGGAGAGAGGGGGGCAACCTTGTCTAGTTCATGATTTTAGAGGGATTGCTTCAAGTTTTTCTCCATTTAGTTTAATGTTGGCTACCAGTTTGCTGTATATTACTTTTACTAAGTTTAGATATGAGCTCTGAATTCCTGTTCTTTCCAAGACTTTTAGCATGAAAGGATGCTGAATTTTGTCAAATCTTTTTCAACATTTAATGAAATGATCATGTGCTTTTTTTCTTTGAGTTTGTTTATGTAGTGGATAGCATTGATGGATTTCCATATGTTGAAACATCCCTGCATCCCTGGGATAAAGCCTACATGATCATGGTGGATAATTGTTTTGATGTGTTCATGGATTTGGTGGGCAATAATTTTATTGAGTAATTTTGCATCAATATTCACAAGGGAAATTGGCCTGAAGTCCTCTTTGTGTGGTTTTGGTATCAGCTTAATTGTGGCTTTGTAGAATGAGTTGGGTAGTGTTCATTCTGTTTCTATTTTGTGGAATAGTTTGAAGAGTATTGGTGTTAAGTCTTCTTTGAAGGTCTGATAGAATTCTGCACTAAAACCATCTGGTCCTGTGCTTTTTTTGGTTGGAAGGCTTTCTATGACCCCTTCTATTTCTTTAGGGGTTATGGGTCTGTTTAGATGATCTATTTGAATCTGATTTAATTTTGGTATTTGGTATCTGTCTAAGAAATTGTCCATTTCCTCCTGATTCTCCAGTTGTGTTGAGTACAGACTTTTGTAGTAGGACCTGATAATTTTTTGAATTTCCTCAGTTTCTGTTCTTATATCTCCCTTTTCATTTCTAATTTTGTAATTTGTATACTGTCTCTGTGCCTTTGGTTAGTCTGGCTAAGGGTTTATCTATCTTGTTGATTTTTTCAAAGAACCAGCTCCTGGTTTTGTTGATTCTTTGTATGGTTCTCTTAGTTTCTACTTGATTGATTTCAGCCCTGAGTTTGATTATTTCCTGTCTTCTTCTCCTCCTGGGTAAATTAGCTTCTTTTTGTTTCAGGGATTTCATTTGTGCCACTAAGTTTCTAGTGTATGCTCTCTCCCCCTTTCTTTTTGGAGGCACTCAAAGCTATGAGTTTTCCTCTTAGCACTGCTTTCATTGTGTCCCATAGATTTGGGTATGTTGTGCCTTCATTTTCGTTAAATTCTAAAAAGTCTTTGATTTCTGTCTTTATTTCTTCCTTGACCAAGGTATCATCAAGTAGAGTATTGTTCAGTTTCCATGTGTATGTGGGTTTTCTGTTGTTTTTGTTGCTATTAAAGACCACTTTTACTCCATAGTGATCTGATAGGAGGCATGGGGTTATTTCGATCTTCTTATATTTGTTGAGGTCTGTGTTGTGACCAACTATATGATCGATTTTGGAGAAGGTACCATGAGGTGCTGAGAAAAAGGTATATTCTTTTGTTTTGGATGAAAAGGTCTATATATATCTGTTAAATCCAATTGGTCCAAAGCTTCCATTAGTTTCACTGTGCCCCTGTTTAGTTTCTGTTTTCCTGATCAGTCCATTGAGGAGAGTGGGGTGTTGAAATTGCCCACAATTATTGTGTTAGGTGCAATGTGTGCTTTGAGCTTTAGTAAAGTTTCTTTTATGAATGAGGGTTCCCTTGCATTTGGAGCATAGATGTTCAGGATTGAGAGTTCTTCTTGGTGGATTTTTCCTTTGACCAGCAAGAAGTGTCCTTCTGTGTCTCTTTTGATGACTTTAGGTTGAAAGTCAATTTTATCTGATATTAGAATGACTACTCCGGCTTGTTTCCTGAGAACATTTGCTTGTAGAATTGTCTTCCAGTCTTTTACTCTATGGTAGTTTTTGTCTTTGACACTGTGGTGTGTTTCCTGTATGCAGCAAAATGTAGGGTCCTGTTTACGTATCCAGTCTGTTAGTCTATGTCTTTTTATTGGGTAATTGAGTCCATTGATATTAAGAGATATTAATGAATAGTGATTATTACTTCCTATCATTTTTGATGTTAATTTTATACTTGTGTGCTTATCTTCTTTTGGGTTTGATGAAAAAAGGATATTATCCTGCTTTTTCCAGGGTATAGTTTCCCTCCTTGTTTTGGGGTTTTCCCCCTATTATCCTTTGTAGGACTGGGTTTGTGGAAAGATATTATGTAAATTTAGTTTTGTCATGGACTATCTTAGTTTCTCCATTTATAGTGATTGAGAGTTTCGCTGGGTATAGTAGTCTTGGCTGGCATTTGTGTTCTCTTAGAGTCTGCATGAGATCTGCCCAGGATCTTCTAGCTGTCATGGTCTCTGGTGAGAAGTCTGGTGTGATTCTGATAGGTCTTCCTTTATATGCTACTTGGCCTTTTTCTCTTACTGCCTTTAATATTCTTTCTTTGTTTAGTACATTTGGGGTTTTGATTTTTATGTGATGGGAGGTATTTCTGCTCATGTCCAGTCTGTTTGGAGTTCTGTAGGCTTCTTGTATATTCATGGGCATCTCTCTCTCTTTAAGTTGGGAAAGTTTTCTTCCATAATTTTGTTGAAGATATTTGCTGTCCCTTTCAGTTGTAAATCTTCACTCTCATCTATACCTATAATCCTTAGGTTTGGCCTTCTCATTTTGTCTTGGATTTCTTGCATGCTTTTGGTTAAAAGCTTTTTGCATTTTGCATTTTCTTTGACTGTTGAGTCCATGGTTTCTATGGTATCTTCGGCATTTGAGATTCTTTATTCTATCTCTTGTATTCTGTTGTTGATATTTGCATCTATGGCCCCTGCTTTCTTCCCAAGGTTTTCTATCTCCAAAGTTGTCTCCCTTTACGATTTCTTAGTTTCTACTTCTGGTTTTAGATCCTGGAAGTTTTTGCTCAGTTCCTTCACTTCCTTGTTTGTGTTTTCCTGTAATTCTTTAAGAGATTTTTGTGTTTCCTCTTTCATGACGTCTGCCTGTTGACCAAAGTTCTCCAGTATTTCTTTAAGCGATTTTTGCATTTCCTCCTTATTGGCTTCCATCTTTTGACCCATATTCTCCTGAATTTCTTTAAGTGATTTTTGTGTTTTCCTTGTAAGGGCTTCTAACTTTTAATCATTTTTCTTCTGAATTTCTTTAAGAGATTTATTTATGTCCTTCATGTGTTCCTCTACCAGCATCATGACCAGTGATTTTAAGTCCAACTCTTGTTTTTCTGGTGTGTTTGGGTATTCAGGACTTGCTGTTGCTGTAGAATTAGGTTCAGATGCTGCCATAATGCCTTGGTTTCTGTTAGTAATGTTCCTACGTTTGCCCTTAGCCATCTAGTTCTCACTGGTGTTATTTGGTCTTATTGTCATTGGCTGGTGCTTCAACCTCCTGTGGACCTGTAAGGCTATTTCTGTGACCTTGGATGACTGGGCTTTCCCTGGCACAGACTGCTGATATGTTGCCTTCCTCTTTTTTGCCTTTGGAGCCCTGCTGAGTCTTGCCCCAAGCAATGCTATACTTGGGTTGTCTCAGTGAACCAGGTGCTCCCTGACTGCTCTGTCATGGAGAGATGGTGGGAAGTCACTCCCTCTGCTGATCCCCAGATAGGACACAGGCCCCACGGCAGGCTGGCTGGCAGACAAACCACCTATGTGCCCAGGTCCTGGGCACAGGCAGACCCCTGGCAGTTTGCACCCCCAGAGATCTTAAACTCGGGATATGTCAGTACCTGGTGCTGCCTTTCTGCCCTGATAGGCAGAGAAGATCAGAACTAAGAGTTCTACATCTTGATCATAAGGCAGCAGAAAGAGACTGAACTTCATTCTCAAGGCACACATTAATACAGATTTTATATAACTGTTACATTAATGTTTATTTTAGTTAGACAAAAAGGAATTACATTTACCTCAGAAGGGCAATAAGAACAAAAGTCTAACTTCACCAAAGTTCAAAGTTCTACTGGTTTCATTACATTATTCTAACAAAAGCAATAAAATATCTGCATCTGTCTGACCATGACACCTAAAGAAATAGTGTTATCATTTTGCCCATGATCATATTTTCTTGCTTTTGGAGTAAATTGGTGGCAGCCATAAGATTGGGGCTGGGCATGTGCAGTGGGGTTTTCTAGTATCATAGGAGAGGAGGCCATCACTTAAAGTTTGTAGTTCATTTGAGGTAGAGTAGTTGTTTAGTAGCATTTTGACACTCTGTAAGGGTAGAAGGTGCTTTGTGGGAATACAAGTGCCTAGCTATAAGAACCAGGTTTTCTTTTATCTTTGAAATGTGAACAATGCCTCTTAGGGTGAAAAACAAGGAAGTCCAAAATAGAAAATAACAGCATTCTCTTGCAGGGAATGTGGCTGACAGGAACCAGTTCACTGGTATCATTGACTACTAAGCCTTGGCCTGTGACTGAAGTTCTTTACTCAGAACATCCTAATTGGAGACTAGGAGAATAGGACTCCTCACTGCTGGATTCTGGGCCTCCTGTCTCTGATCCTTCAACGGAATTACGGGCAGATGCAGATGAGTGTGCAGATGAACTCACAGAGTTCCTGGCTCTTCTTTCATATTTGAGCAACAGCTTAAATTTCCAACTACTGAGCAGAAATGAACCAAGATTTGACCTTATAGCAGGCAGTGCATATTGGTACATGGTGATATTTTCTATATCCACACAATAACTTAAGCTTTCTTTGAATCAGAAATGTCTCTGCTAACATTATGACCTATGATGGAGCTTTTAAAAGCTGAGTCAAACTGTTTCTGGTTCTGCTAACTTACTCTGTTTGCCAAACTTCACCACAATGTCCCATGTCAGGGACTGAAATTCTCCAGCCCTTATGTCTTCTAACCAAAAGGTGAACTCTGACCTCTGAAGCTGAGGCAACAAACCTCCCTTGCATGAATATTATTCTGTCATATATTGCAGCACAAAAAATGAGAAGGTGGTTAACACACATGGCCATGTCATATAATCAAATTATCAATTTCAATGTAAAATTAACTTTACCAAAATAGAAATATTCATATATAAAATATGCAGCATAATTCTCTCTCTCTCTCTCTCTCTCTCTCTCTCTCTCTCTCTCTCTCTCTCTCTCTCTCTCTTCCCATTTGGTTCCTTGAAAATAAAATAAGTTGTAATTCTCTCTCCCTATAGACCCTATCTCTCTCTCCTTCTCCCTATACTCTCTCTACACACATACTCCCTACATTCTCTCTGATGATCCCTAAGCACCATTGTCCTTTTTACTTATCAGCTGACAAAATTCCTCACAATCTCATTCCCTGATGGTCCTATATCTTAATGCTGTTAAAGCATTATATATCACCCAGACTTTTCTTACCTATGAAAATCACTATTTTTCAATATTTGGGATATACATATAATCAAAATCTTACCAAGTGTTTGTATTTAGAATTATGGTCCCAAATATGAGCCAAATGGTTGGATACTGTTTATTTTTCTGACCACAATACCTGACAGAAGTGAATTATGAGGGTAAAGCCAGGTCTATTGTAGTGGGAAAAGCATGGCCGAGTTCAGGGTAGCATACACTGGTGCTGGACACTCCTCACATCAGGGTTGACCAGGAAACACAATCATGCCCAGCTTTTCATATTTCCACCAGACTAAATCTACTTCCATTGCATAGACTTCTCATGTTTTATGTGTTCTGCAGACTCCCAAAATGTTTCCACTGCCCATGGATCAAAAAGATAACTAGGAGCCTTTGAGAGAATTTTCAGACTTAAAACCTAAGAATGACTTTTACAAACAATTTCTTGACGACTGAACAAATGAGAAAGGCTACACCATGTATACCTGGGTCATAGTATTTTAAAATTCAGCAGGTGACAAAACATTAGTAAAGAAATCATGTTAAAGCACCCAAGAATTTACTAGAAAAAGAGAAGTTGAGTCCATTGGTATATCAGATATTGAATATAGCTCAACATGGACTAGAACAGGAAAAGTTTCAGCAACATGCCCTGGTTAGGTTTATGTGAACTTGGTACAAGTTATAGTTACTTGGGAAGAGACACTCAAGAAAATGTCTGAAACTTTTCTTGTTCTTGTTCTAGTTCATTTTGTTATCTAGTTCTGATAGTGGACACAGCTCAATATCAGAAAGACAGATGGAGCTATGTCTAATTTAATTGCATCTATAAACTGAGCCACACTTGTTAAAGATCAACATGTGTTACAAAAGCATACTGACAGACAAAATAGTGCTTATTATTCTTCTCTGGGGTGATTAAAGTGCACTCCCTATTTTAATCTCTTTTATGAAACTTTAACAATTGTCCTTTACCAAGAAGTGAAGCAAGAAAGGCTTTGGTAGGCTGTGCATAAGAAAGGTCCTGTTATAGCTACAGACCCATCTGCTTCCTCCCTCTGCTCAAAGGTAGAAAGTTTCTCTCCCTGTTTCTCTGTGAATAGTCAGCCAAGTAACACAATCCTTTCAGCTTGGGTAGTTGGCAACATTAAAAATCCAAACCTTACCACTCACCCACATTGCACAGAGTGTGCATTCAATTATATCCTGATTGTTTATACGTATTAAATTTAAGACATACTAATCTAGAAATCCATCACTTTCATACCGCATGACATTAATCCAATAGGAAAATGTCACATGGAAGGATCTTTTGGGTCTGAGTTTAATGAACCACTTTATTGCTGAAGGCAGAAGGGACTGGAGGATACTTGGTGAGAAGAATGTACTTAAAGGTGAAAGAGATGTGCAGAGGAAGAGAGGACACGGGGAGAAAAGAAGTATATTTAGACAAGGCAGAGTCATGTCTAAACCTGTTTGTGTTAAAAAAAAAATAAAAGAATCTACAGACTGATGTATGAACCATAAATCTTTGTTAACCTTATGGTATTGATGTCTACCTATTTCTAGGTCCGATGACATTTTCTTGCTTATGTGAAGTCTAAGCAGAGCCTGGAACCAGCACTGGCACCTGATAAGTTTTAACTGCTCATTATAAGAATGATTCAGTCCTTTCCCTTATGAATTCATGAATTCCTTAGCTCTTTCACCATCCATTGATTATACTTCACAATTACCCTATATTCTTCCTGAACATATAGAAATCGTAGAAAGTGCTGGATGAAAAATCCCAAAGCCTGTAAATTTTACAGGAAAAAAAAAACCTAAAATTATGTTTATGATATTAAAATAATGTAAGTCAGGGTAATGTTTCAAAAACTATTTTGTCTAAAACACTTAGAATTCTAAATAATATAGAAAAAACACAAAATGTTATTCTCCAATATGAATTAAATAAGCAAAGAGGTAGACATGACAAAAGTTTATGCACTATGGGTTTATTTATTGGTGGTTTTTCTTTACCCTTGTTTGGTTTTGTCGCTGTGCCAAAGTTACTGTTACCCACACTTTCAGTTTTATTAAATGAGGATCAAGCTTCATTCTGCTATGCTTGGCTGTCCAGTTTCCCCTGCCCATTTATTCAGAAGTTGTCTATTCACCAATGTACATTTTTGTGTCCTTTCTGCAAAACTAAAATGGTTAACATTGCTTTGTTTAGTTTTGAATTCTTCCATTATATCCTGTTATGTTGTGTTGTGTTGTATTGTACTACACTACACTTGATTCTATCCTATCCTATCCTATCCTGTCCTGTCCTGTCCTGTCCTGTCCTGCCCTGCCCTGCCCTGCCCTGCCCCGCCCTGCCCCGCCCCGCCCCGCCCCACCCCACCCTACCCTACCCTACCCTACCCTACCCTACCCTATCCTATCCTATCCTATCCTATCCTTTCCTTTACTTCTCTTCTATCTTGTCCTATGTGTCTATACAACAAAAATACTGTTTGGTTACTATCTCAAGTTTGACATGAAGTCAGATATTGTTATACACAACAAATAATAAATGTAATTAAAATAAAATGCCATGGCATGGTGGTGCATGTCTTTAATCTCAGCACTCAGGAGGTAGAGACAGGAGGCTGAATTTAAGGCTGGCCTGATATACAAGCTTAAGTTCCAGACCTGCCAGGACTACATAGTGAGACTTTGTCTTTAAATCTGTCTATCTGTCTGTCTATCTGTCTGTCTGTCTCTCTCTATCTATCTATCATCTATATATATGTATATATGTATATATATATATGTATATATATATATATATATAATATCAATAGATATGTAAATAAATAAGCAAGCTACTGAAAATCAGTGCAGATATCCTAAACCTCTCTCCCTGTCTTAAGCTATGGTTCCCACATTCTGTCATTTCAGTCTCTCTCACTGGATTAAGAATATTCTCCTATAAGGACCAATTTCTATAGAATGGATTGAGGAATCTTTCATTATGTTTCCCTTTGCAAAACTTCCCACTCTGGTTTGTCAGTGAAGCCAGCCCTTTCCCGATCACCCACCTTTTGGGAGAGTACCTCTCTAGCCATCCCCAGTATATTTCCCACAGACCTTATTATTCTATATAAGGTGTTCTCAGCAACATTATGTCAGAATCAGTTTTACATTGAACCTGCTCAGATAATTTCTGAGCTATAACAAGACATGTTATAACATGACATGAAAAACGGTGTTCAGTATAAGAAGACTCATTTTTAATTTTTATTTTCTTCTCCTGAAGATTTTAGAACATGACAGCTGCTTTGTTTTTGTCAGTTCTTAATACCAGGTGTCAACATAAAAGAGATGATACATTTGGAGGAGAACATATTGTGATCTAGGAAGCAAGATCTGAGGACAAATTAATTACTTTTAGTATTACTTATTTTATTATTTGATTTACTATGATTGTGTCTGAATGCATAATGTTTATGTATAATTGTGTACAAATGTGTGTGCAAGCATGCATGTGTGTGTGTGCATGCATGTGTGTGTATGTGTGCGTGCGTGTGTGTGCCTGTGTGTGTGTGTGTGTGTGTGTATGTGTGTGTGTGTGTGTGTGTGTGTGTGTGTGTGTGTATGTATGCCGGCCAGAGGACAATTTTTTACAATCAATTCTTCCCTTCTACCTTTACACAGATTTCAGAGGTAGAAATTGCCCCAGCCTGTGGGGGTTTTCAATGGGAGACCCTAAGAGAGAAGGGGAGAGAATGGCAAGGACAGGAAATGCGAAAAACCAGACCAAGACAGGCTTTTTGATCAAGGTCAAATAAACTGTATTTTCTCAGGGAATTTATACAGGCAAGGAAAGAAATAAGGCAAGTGGGATTTTCCACAAAGCCTGGGCATTCTGCCAAGGTGAATCTCTGGCAGCTGTAAGATGTTTCTTCTTCTGAAAGGGTGCAGTCACCATCCACCACCAGATTTCTCCAAGGTCTGTAGCTGAGAAGTCAAAACCTAAGCCTATCTTTAAAATGGAATATAAACATAAACTAAGGTCAATTTGGTTCCTGGCATTGAACCACCTTA
Organism: Apodemus sylvaticus; assembly: GCF_947179515.1. NCBI lineage: Eukaryota > Metazoa > Chordata > Mammalia > Rodentia > Muridae > Apodemus > Apodemus sylvaticus. The sequence continues at coordinate 28,315,717 of NC_067472.1, forward strand.
GCTCTGATCCTGAAACCATTGTATACTGTGAGCTACCGTGGTTTTTTTTTTTTTTATTTGATATATTTTTCATTTACATTTCAAATGATTTCCCCTTTTCTGTCCCACCACTCCCAGAAAGTCCCATAAGCTCCCTTCCCTCACCCTTTTCTCCCATCTACCCCTTCCCACTTCCCTGTTCTGGTTTTGCCCTATACTGCTACACTGAGTCTTTCCAGAACAAGGGGCCACTCCTCCATTCTTCTTGTACCTCATTTGATGTGTGGATTATGTTTTGGGTATTCCAGTGTTCTAGGTTAATAACCACTTATTAGTGAGTGCATACCATGATTGATCTTTTGAGACTGGATTACCTCGCTTAGGTAATCCTAATGATGTTCTCCAGCACCATCCATTTCCTTAAGAATTTCATGAGTTCATTGTTTCTAATGGCTGAATAGTACTCCATTGTGCAGATATACCACACAATATATATTTTTTGCATCCATTCTTCTGTTGAGGGATACCTGGGTTCTTTCCAGCTTCTGGCTATTATAAATAGGGCTGCTATGAACATAGTGGAGCATGTATCCTTATTACATGCTGGGGAATCCTCTGGGTATATGCCCAGGAGTGGTATAGCAGGATCTTCCGGAAGTGACATGCCCAGTTTTCTGAGGAACCGCCAGACTGATTTCCAGAGTGGTTGTACCAATTTGCAACCCCACTAGCAGTGGAGGGGTGTTCCTCTTTCTCCACATCCTCGCCAACACCTGCTGTCTCCTGAATTTTTAATCTTAGCCATTCTGACTGGTGTAAGGTGAAATCTCAGGGTTGTTTTGAATTGCATTTCCCTAATGACTAATGAAGTTGAGCATTTTTTAAGATGCTTCTCAGCCATCTTAAAGTGAAAGTTCTTCAGATGAATATTCTTTGTTTAACTCTGTACCCCATTTTTAATACGGTTATTTGGTTTTCTGGGGTCAAACTTCTTGAGTTCTTTGTCTATGTTGGATATCAGCCCTCTATCTGATGTAGGGTTGGTGAAGATCTACAACACTTTCCTCTCTTACAGAACCATATTGGTTTAATCAGAGGAAAAAAATCACTTTCCTATTCTCAGTCTTCAGCATACAAGTATCTATAAAATGTATCTTTGGGTTGTATTGTATTAGAATGCTTGACTTTTAAAAAAATTGATCTTTAGTAACTGACATGAGATCTAATTTAAACTCAATTAATAAATTGTGAGTTAGAATAAAGACAAAATTTTCAATAACTTCTGAAGCTGCACTAAATATATTTCTTCCAATATATACATTGCATTTATATGAAGCAGTGTTATCAGCACTGACAATTATAAAAGAAAGTATTGATAAAATGTGAAAAATGTTGAAGACACTACATTCTAAAAATAAAAGATAAATTAAGCTTTGGTTATTTATGTAAGAAGAAATAAGGAATCCATATAATCAATTTTAAAACATGTTTTCATTATTAGTAAGTGAAAGGATTCTATATACCAAATATTTTACAATAAACTAATTATTTGTCATTGCTTACATATGTGGGTTAAGTCAAAAATTTCTTGACAAATGGAGCTTCAAATTGCATAGTTTATGAAACCCCACTGTCGTTCTACCATACGCACTGTATTACTGCTATTGCTATGTCTTAAAATAGCCTTATGGAGTTTATAATTCTAGCAGGCCAGATTCATTAACATAATAGCAACATTCTTCCTTAAGAAAAATGTAGGTTCCACCCTTCTCTGCTGTGAGAAGGTCTAAGGCACAGAGGTTCTGCAAGGCAACTTGGGCAAGTGAGGTAATTTGCCTTGGCAGAGAAGCCAGAGATTTAGCAGAAGCCTCTATTGAAATTGTTCAGCTAACTTATTGGTGATTGCAATGCAATGTCCCAGTGCTCCTGCCAATCCAGCAGCCACCACAGAGGTAGTCAGAGAAAGGCTGAATACAAAGGACAAGAATAATGCACGTTTCTCTCTTCTGAAATGTTCAGAAGACATCAAAAATTCTGCATGGGTATGATAAGTTAGTTGAGGAATCAAGGTAACAGGGAGGCACAACATGGAGGGATCTATATTTTTTTGACAAAATTTTAGTTAGGGTGCCATTGCACCAAATAAAATATCCTCTTGGAGCAAAAATATCAGAAGATGGAGACTGAGTAATAGTGTATCTTCCTTCTCCAGAATCTGAATAACAAAAAGGAAATTTGGAAAATGGCCAATAGAGTTCAACCTCAGGAATAGGAGAGGTCTTCATTGGTTTCACTGTTGTAGAATTTAATCCAAAAGGAAAGGGGACAGCTACTAAGGGCAGACGGCCCAACATAGCACTCAAAAAACATGAGGAGAGGTTTCCCAATCCTGAAACATTGGCCAACATCAACCCTTCCCTAATCCAAGAAAATGGTTGAATAGCAGGAGAGACAGAAAGCTGGCTATTAGGCTCTCATTCTGTATTTAAAATGTGAGAATAGACAGCAGATTGTACTTAAACAAGAGAGCGCCAGATAAAAATCTTGCTACTAGGCAGATTTTCTTTCCTTCTCATATACATGGCTCCTTTTACAGGAGAAGTCCAGCAGCTATCCCAAGGGTCCCAAACAACCAAAGTAAATCCTGTGGATGTCTTAAAGAACTTATCTCGATTATAACAGTACTGGTTGATAAAAATCTTCCTTTCTCAAAGGGCTACATGTATGTTGCAGCAACCCCAGGGACATCCTACATTCTCTCCTATCCAGTTGGTAGAACATAGTGAATAGGACTGGTCATGAAGAAAACAAGGCAGGCCACTTTCTACCTGGTCTATACTTGAAATCTGTAAAATTTAAATATATGGCCTTTTGACACCTTGAAGGGGGGCAATCAACATTAGCCAATATCTCCCCTTTACCTGTTTATAATATGTCCAAATTTAGCTAAATAAAATCGCCATGCAAAGGGGGATGTTGGGTCTGCAGATGTCTGTGGTGTCAGCATTAGTAGAAGGCATCCAAAGGTGGCAAGGACTGTGGCCATTTTCAATGATTATAATCAGCATCATTCTTTGTCCCTGCATCAGCATATCTCATTAACCAATCTGGCAGCTAGCATGTCCTTCAGCATCCTGCAAAAAACCACAAACACGCCCTCTTCCCCACACTCAGAGAGTTCCTTGTCATTGAAATTTTTGTGGTGTATGGGGATATGATTCTCCCCCTTTTATTTTATTTTATTTTTTATAAAAATACTGTTTTAAAGTTCCATGGGCCTGTTTCACAATATCTTGTCCTTGAGGATTATAAAGAATCTCAGTAATATGACTAATATTAAATTGTTAACAAAACATCTCAAATGACTGACTGTAATAGCCAGTTATAATATTTGTCTTAATCTGATTTGGAACATTTAGTATAGAAAAACAACATAGACAATGACTAATTTTATTTTTAGTTGCTTCCACTATTAAATCAGTTGTAACTAGAGAGCTTGAAAAGCTGTCAATAGTCATAGGTATATTTTTTAATTTTTTAATCAAAAATATGAGTTATTTCTATTTGTCTTGATTACATATGAGTTTTTAAGAATTAACACTATTATGTGGTACATGAAGAAATTGAGGACACTGAGGACAAGTCTTTATAATTTGACGTGTATATATTCTAGAAATATCAAATTATTGTCTTAAGCTATTACCATGTTGATGATGTAAAGAATGAGATTTTTTTGCTAATTGTTCTTGTGTAAAGTCAATAATCTGCCTGATATGTAAACCTGCTGTGACGTTATCCTCATTAAGGAGTCTGGACAATTTAGTATGAGCTTTTAAATGTCCTAAAAGCAAGAAACAGTACATGATTCTTAAATTAAGCTGTATTTGTATAAAATTTGAGAATTAGCAATATCTACAAAAAATATAATTTCAAGCAATTGTGAGCCATGAACTATCTATTTTAATTATCAGTTTATAAATTAAAAGCTTGGTTATTTAATGTTTTAAAAATAGTGGCTATAGCATGTAATTTAATTATTTGTGAAGCAGGAGAAAAATTTAAGATTATAATCATGTGATCTAATTATATATCTTTCTCTGTCATTAGATGAGCTGTTTATAAATATAGCATATGTATTTTTTTCATTATACATTATTTTTTATTCAATGTATTCTTTATTTACATTTCAAATGATTTCCCATTTTCTGGGTCCCCACTCCCCGCAAGTCCCATAAGCCCTCTTCCCTCCCCATGTTCCTCCATCAACTCCTTCCCACTTCCCTGTTCTGGAATTCCCCTATACTGTTGCATTGAGTCTTTCCAGAACCAGGGGCCACTCCTCTGATCTTTTGGACATCATTTAATTTGTGGATTATGCCCTGGGTATTATGCCCTGGGTTACAAGCTTTTTGCATTTTGCATTTTCTTTAACTGTTGAGTCCATGGTTTCTATGGAATCTTCAGCATCTGAGATTCTTTCTTCTATCTCTTGTATTCTGTTGTTGATATTTGCATCTCTGTCCCCTGATTTCTTCCCAAGGCTTTCTATCTCCAAAGTTGTCTCCCTTTGAGTTTTCTTAGTTGTTTCTACTTCTGATTTTAGATCCTGGATGGTTTTGCTTAGCTCCTTCACTTGCATGTTTGTGTTTTCCTGTAATTCTTTAAGAGATTTTTGTGTTTCGTCTTTCATGACCTCAGCCTGTTGACCAAAGTTCTCCTGTATTTCTTTAAGAGATTTTTGTGTTTCGTCTTTCATGACCTCAGCCTGTTGACCAAAGTTCTCCTGTATTTCTTTAAGTGTTTTTTGCATTTCCTCCTTGTTGGTTTTTGCATTCTCCTGGATTTCTTTCAATGATTTTTGTGTTTCCCTTGCAAGGGCTTCTAACTTTTGATCCATTTTCTCCTGAATTTCTTTATGTATGTCCTTCATGTGTCCCTGTACCAGCATCATGACCAGTGATTTTAAATCCAAATCTTGTTTTACTGGTGTGATGGGGTATCCAGGGCATGTTGGTAGAGGAGAATTGGGTTCAGATGTTGCCATATTGCCTTGATTTCTGTTAGTGACATTCCCCCGTTTGCCTTTTGCCATCTAGTTCTCACTGGTGTTAGTTTGTCTTGTCAGTGCTGGACTCACCAGTGCAAGCTGCCCCTTCCCAGTTGGCCTCTGGTGCACAGCTTACCTCCTGCACTGCTTGTAGGCAGTGTGCTGCTGCCCAGGCTGTTCCGATCCCAAAGCAGGCACCCGAAGGCTCCCGCTGGGGCCCGCTGGATTCACTGGAGCACACTGACTTCTCCCAGCTGGCCACCCAGAAGCCCAGCTAGCCACTTGCAGGACTTGGAGATGTAATGCTGCCGCCCAGACTGATCTGGATCCTCAGTCTGTCCGATCCCTGGAGTACGGAACCAAGATGGATGCACCTCTCCTCACTGGTGGGAGGCCGAGTTCTGAAGTGGCCTCCGTGCAGGACAGGCGCAGCACAACTGCAGCTGCTTGCCGCCCGGCTGGTCAGCGAAGGTCAGTGGTCGTGGGCGCAGGGCCTAACTGGTCCCTGTGACGCCTTGGTTTCACTGCTGATGGCCCTTCAGCTGGAGCAGCCACTGCTGCCGCTGCCGCCGCCGCCCCTCAGCATATGTATTTTTTATTGGCTGTATGTATATAATTACAAAAGTATGAATAGAGGCAAACTCTAAAAACTTGTGTTTTTAGAGTCAAAATTTTCCTAAAATGTTTGCTATGTAATAGGCCAAATATTAATATTCTGCAATAACCAATGTAATTGCTGTTTGGACTAATGAATAAATATCCCATCAAGTTCTTTTACAAATTATTTTCATGATTCTATCTTACAATTTTGTACTAACATAGCAAATGACTCATAATAGTGTATTTAAACTTTACTTGGAGTTGAAGAAAGATGAATTCACATTAATGGTCCCTTTTCCCAAAGTACTGCTGTGAAACAGGCAACAATTGACTTTTCTGTGAAGTTATTTATCCCTCATCAGTCAATTATCCAGAAGATTAGGATTTGTATTCTCCTTAAGACTATCAAACAGATGTTTAAGTTCTCCTATGGTAAGCTTAAGGTGAGGTCTTAACAAATTATCATTTCCTCAAAGCTTTTGAAAATAATTTAAATCAAATAAACTGTCTTTTTTTATTTGAATTTTCTGTGCCACAGTTTGTTTAGGATATAACTGATCCACTTGCCTGATTATTTTTTCTTTTTTTTTTTCTCTTTTTTTCTTTTTTATAAACAAAAAGGATTTTAACTTCTTTCGACTTGAATTTGGAAGCATGACAATTTTTACCCCATGAAGTCAGGAATCTTGAATAAAATATAAATTGACGGCTGAGTTCAGGTCTCATTTCTCGCCAAAAGATGGAATACAGATTGGCAAGCGGCTTTCCCGCCCATAGGCTACTGGGGGTAGGAGGGTTTGACTTGTAATGGCCAGCGTGATTCTTAAAAAGATGCCTGTGTCCATCTCCACGGAGGCGACAGTAGTTTGGTTCTTGAGCAGGCTCTTTGGGACTCCTCGGTAGGTATCCACGTTTGCTGAATTTTCTTCTATGTGTCTTCATGAATGACTGCCACGCTGTGGTTCTCACAGTGCAGTTGTTTGGACAGACAGAAGACATTTTAATTTCTTCCATGTTACGTACAATGCCTTCAGTGGCACATACTGCCAAAGCCAAATTTTCTCCATATTTCCCCCCAAGCTACTTATTTCACAGATTTCTGTGAGATGTCCCCCCCCTTACAAATTTATTCATAATGCCACAAAAAAAAAAAACCCGAAGAAAACAAAAACTCACCTTGTATTTTATACCTTGCAACGAAGGCTCCCTGCTCAGAAGGTGTAGAGATCCTTATTGAGGTGACAAGCCACCTACCAGGAACTTGATATCAACCAATGTGAAGTTCCTCTCACAGCCTTTGCTCTAGCTAGTACCTCAAGTACTGTATTGAAAAGATATGGAGAGAGGGGGCAGCCTTGTCTAGTCCCTGATTTTAGTGGGATTGCTTCAAGTTTCTCTCCATTTAGTTTTATGTTGGCTACTGGTTTTGCTTTATATTGCTTTTACTATGTTTAGGTATGGGCCTTGAATTCCTGTACTTTCTAAGACTTTTAGCATGAAAGGATGCTGAAATTTGTCAAATGCTTTTTCAGCATCTAATGAAATGACCATGTGGTTTTTTCCTTTGAGTTTGTTTATGTAGTGGATTGCACTGATGGATTTCTGTATATTGAACTATCCCTGCATCCCTTCGATAAAGTCTACTTGATCATGGTGAATGATTGTTTTGATGTTTTTCTATTCGATTGACAAGAATTTTATTGAATATTTTTGCGTTGATATTCATAAGGGATATTGGCCGGTAGTTCTCCTTCTTTATTGGATCTTTGTGTGGTTTTGATATCAGCGTAATTGCGGCTTTGTAGAACGAGTTGGGTAGTGTTCCTTCTGTTTCTGTTTTGCAGAATAATTTGAAGAGTAATGGTGTTAGGTCTTCTTTGAAGGTCTGACAGAATTCTGCACTAAAACCATCTGGTCCTGTGCTTTTTTTGGTTGGGAAACTTTCTATGACAACTTCTATTTATTTAGGGGTTATGAGACTGTTTAGATGATCTATTTGATCCTGATTTAATTTTGGTATTTGGTATCTGTCGAGGAAATTGTCCCTTTCATCCAGATTTTCCACTTGTGTTGCATATAGACTTTAGTAGTAGCATCGAATAATTTTTTGAATATTGTCCGTTTCTGTTGTTATATCTCCCTTTTCATTTCTAATTTTTTTAATTTGGATGCTGTCTCTGTGTCCTTTGTTTAGTCAGGCTAAGGGTTTATCTATCTTGTTGATTTTCTCAAGAAGACCTCAGAAAATGGATAAATTTTCCATGCTTGTGGATTGGCAGGATTAATATAGTAAAAATGGCCATCTTGCCAAAGGGAATCTACAGATTCAAAGCAATCCCCATCAAAATCCCAACTCAATACCTCATAGAGTTAGAAAGATCAATTCTCAAATTCATCTGGAATAACAAAAAACCCAGGAGAGCTAAAAGTATTCTCAACAGTAAAAGAACTTCTGGAGGAATAAGTATCCTGGACTTCAAACAGTACTACAGAGCAATAGTGTTAAAAGGTGCATAGTATTGGTACACTGACAGGCAGGTAGATCAATGAAATAGGATTGAAGACCCAGAAATGAACCCACACAACTATGGTCATTTGATCTTTGACAAAGGAGCTGAAACCATCCAGTGGAAAAAAGATAGCCTTTTCAACAAATGGTGCTGGCTCAACTGGAGGTCAGCATGCAGAAGAATGCGAATTGATCCATTCTTATCTCCTTGTACTAAGCTCAACTCCAAGTGGATCAAGGACCTCCACATAAAACCAGACACACTAAAACTAATAGAAAACAAACTGGGGAAAACCCTGGAGGACATGGACACAGGGGAAAAGTTCCTGAACAGAACACCAATAGCTTATGCTCTAAGATCAAGAATTGACAAATGGGACCTCATAAAATTACAAAGTCTGTGTAAGGCAAAGGACACTGTCAAGCAGACAAAATGGCAACCAACAAATTGGGAAAGGATCTTCACCAACCCCACATCTCACAGAAGGCTAATATCCAACATATACAAAGAACTCAAGAAGTTAGACTCCAGAGAGCCAAATATCCCTATTAAAAACTGGTTACAGCACCCAGAGGCAGTCTGGGAGCTCACAGCACAGCTTGCTCCTGTGGCACGGAGCTTAGGTTCCAGTCCTGAGGCCTCTGGCTGGAGCACTCAGATCTCTCCGCTTCCGGATCCAGATCAGCCTGGGCGGCAACACCACATCTCCAGGTCCTGCAAGAGGCAAGAGGGGCTTCCGGGCAGCCAGCGGGGAGAAGTCGGTGTGCTCTGGTGAATCCATCAGACCCCACCAGAAGCCTTCAGGTGCCTGCTTTGGGATCTGAACAGCCAGGGCCACAGCACTCGGTCTCCAGGAAGTGCGGGAGACCTGGTGTGCACCCAGAGGCAGTCTGGGAGCTCACAGCACAGCTTGCTATTGTAGCACGGAGCTTAGGTTCCAGTCCTGAGGCCTCTGGCAGGAGCACTCAGATCTCTCCGCTTCCGGATCCAGATCAGCCTGGGCAGCAACACCACATCTCCAGGTCCTGCAAGAGGCAAGAGGGGCTTCCAGGCGGCCAGCGGAAAGAAGTCGGTGTGCTTGGATGAATCCAGCGGGCCCCAGCGGGAGCCTTCAGGTGTCTGCTTCAGGATCTGAACAGCCTGGGCAACAGCACCCTGTCTCCAGGCAGTGCAGGAGGTAAGCTGTGCACCAGAGGCCACCTGGGAAGGGACAGCTTCCACTGGTGAGTCCAGCATTGACAAGACCAACTAACACCAGTGAGAACTAGATGGCAAAAGGCAAACACAGGAACATCACTAACAGAAATCAAAGCAATATGGCAACATCTGAACCCAATTCTCCTTTACCAGCATGTCCTGGATACCCAATTATACCAATAAAACAAGATTTGGATTTAAAAATCACTGGTCATGATGCTGGTACAGGAACACATGAAGGACATACTTAAAGAAATTCAGGAGAAAATGGATCAAAAGTTAGAAGCCCTTGCAAGGGAAACACAAAAATCATTGAAAGAAATCCAGGAAAATACAAAAGCCAATAATGAGGAAACACAAAAAACACTTAAAAAAATACAGGAGAACTTTGGTCAACAGGATGAGGTCATGAAAGAGGAAACACAAAAATCTCTTAAAGAATTACAGGAAAGCAGAAACAAGCAAGTGAAGGAGCTAAGCAAAACCATCCAGGATCTAAAATCAGAAGTAGAAACAACTAAGAAAACTCAAAGGGAGACAACTTTGGAGATAGAAAGCCTTGGGAAGAAATCAGGGGACAGAGATGCAAATATCAACAACAGAATACAAGAGATAGAAGAAAGAATCTCAGATGCTGAAGATACCATAGAAACCATGGACTCAACAGTTAAAGAAAACGCAAAATCAAAAAGCTTGTAACCCAAAATATCCAGGAAATCCAGGACACAATGAGAAGACCAAACCTAAGGATTATAGGCATAGATGAGAGTGAAGATTTACAACTTAAAGGGCCAGCAAACATCTTCAATAAAATTATGGAAGAAAACTTCCCTAACCTAAAGAGAGAGATGCCCATGAATATACAAGAAGCCTACAGAACTCCAAACAGACTGGACCAGAACAGAAATACTTCCCGTCACATAATAATCAAAACACCAAATGTTCTAAACAAAGAAAGAATACTAAAGGCAGTAAGAGAAAAAGGCCAAGTAACATATAAAGGAAGACCTATCAGAATCACAGCAGACTTTTCACCTGAGACTATGAAGGCTAGAAGGTCCTGGGCAGATCTCATGCAGACTCTAAGAGAACACAAATGCCAACCAAAACTACTATATCCAGCAAAACTCTCAATTACCATAGATGGAGAAACTAAGATATTTCATGACAAAACCAAGTTTACCCAATATCTATCCACAAACCCGGCCCTAAAAAGGTTAATAGGAGGACAACACCAATACAAGGAGGGAAACTTCACCCTGGAAAAAGCAAGATAGTAACCTTTCATCAAACCCAAAAGAAGTTAAGCATTCAAATTTAAAAAATAACGTCAAAAATGATAGGAAGTAACAATCACTATTCCTTAATATCTCTTAACATCAATGGACTTAATGCCCCAATAAAAAGACACAGACTAACTGAATGGATACGTAAACAGGACCCTACATTTTGCTGCTTACAGGAAACACACCTCAGGGTCAAAGACAAACACTACCTTAGAGTAAAAGGCTGGAAGACAATTTTACAAGCAAATGGTCTCAGGAAACAAGCTGGAGTAGCCATTTTAATATCAGATAAAATTGACTTTCAACCCAAAGTCATCAAAAGAGACCCTGAGGGACACTTCTTGCTGGTCAAAGGAAAAATACAAAAAGAAGAACTGTCAATCCTGAACATCTATGCCCCAAATGCAAGGGCACCCTCTTTCGTAAAAGAAACTTTATTAAAAGTCAAAGCACACATTGCACCTAACACAATAATTGTGGGTGACTTCAACACTGCACTCTCCTCAATGGACCGATCAGGAAAACAGAAACTAAACAGGGACACAATGAAACTAATTGAAGCTTTGGACCAATTAGATTTAACAGATATATATAGAACATTCTATCCTAAAACAAAAGAATATACCTTTTTCTCAGCACCTCATGGTACCTTCTCCAAAATCGACCATATAATTGGTCACAAGACAGACCTCAACAAATATAAGAAGATCGAACTAATCCCATGCCTCCTATCTGATCACTATGGAGTAAAAGTGGTCTTCAATAGCAACAGAAACAACAGAAAGCCCACATACACGTGGAAACTGAACAATACTCTACTCAATGATACCTTGGTCAAGGAAGAAATAAAGAAAGAAATTAAAGACTTTTTAGAACACAATGAAAATGAAAACACAACATACTCAAATCTATGGGACACAATGAAAGCAGTGCTAAGAGGAAAACTCATAGCCCTGAGTGCCTCCAAAAAGAAAATGGAGAGAGCATACATTACCAGCTTAATGACACACCTGAAAGCCCTAGAACAAAAAGAAGCTATTTCGCCCAGGAGGAGTAGAAGGCAGGAAATCATCAAACTCAGGGCCGAAATCAATCAAGTAGAAACAAAGAGAACCATACAAAAAATCAACAATACCAGGAGCTGGTTCTTTGAGAAAATCAACAAGATAGATAAACCCTTAGCCAGAATGACCAAAGGGCACAGAGAAAGTATCCAAATTAACAAACTTAGAAATGAAAAGGGAGATATAACAACGGAAACTGAGGAAATCCAAAAAATCATCAGATCCTACTACAAGAGCCTATACTCAAAACAACTGGAGAATCTGGAGGAAATGGACAATTTCCTTGACAGATACCAAATACCAAAATTAAATCAGGACCAACTAGACCATCTAAACAGTCCCATAATGCCTAAAGAAATAGAAGGAGTCATAGAAAGTCTTCCAACCAAAAAAAGCACAGGACCAGATGGCTTCAGTGCAGAATTCTACCAGACCTTCAAAGAAGAGTTAACACCAATACTCTTCAAACTATTCCACAAAATAGAAACCGAAGGAACACTACCCAATTCCTTCTACGAAGCCACAATTACGCTGATACCAAAGCCACACAAAGATCCAACAAAGTCAGAGAACTTCAGACCAATTTCCCTTATGAACATCGATGCAAAAATACTCAATAAAATTCTTGCCAACCGAATCCAAGAACACATCAAAACGATCATCCACCATGATCAAGTAGGCTTTATCCCGGGAATGCAGGGTTGGTTCAATATACGGAAATCCATCAATACAATCCACTACATAAACAAACTCAAAGAACAAAACCACATGGTCATTTCATTGGATGCTGAAAAAGCATTTGACAAAATTCAGCATCCCTTCATGCTTAAAGTCTTGGAGAGAACAGGAATTCAAGGCCCATACCTAAACATAGTAAAAGCAATATACAGCAAACCGGTAGCCAGCATCAAACTAAATGGAGAGAAACTTGAAGCAATCCCACTGAAATCAGGGACCAGACAAGGCTGCCCCCTTTCTCCTTATCTTTTCAATATTGTACTTGAGGTACTAGCTCGGGCAATTCGACAACATAAGGAGGTCAAAGGGATACAAATTGGAAAGGAAGAAGTCAAACTATCATTATTTGCAGACGACATGATCGTCTACCTAAGTGACCCAAAGAACTCCACTAGAGAGCTCCTACAGCTGATAAACAACTTCAGCAAAGTGGCAGGTTATAAAATCAACTCAAGCAAATCAGTGGCCTTCCTATACTCAAAGGATAAGCAGGCTGAGAAAGAAATTAGGGAAATGACCCCCTTCACAATAGCCACAAACAGTATAAAGTATCTTGGGGTGACTCTTACCAAACATGTGAAAGATCTGTATGACAAGAACTTCAAGACTCTGAAGAAGGAAATGGAAGAAGACCTCAAAAAATGGGAAAACCTCCCATGCTCATGGATCGGTAGAATCAATATAGTTAAAATGGCCATTTTGCCTAAAGCACTATACAGATTCAATGCAATACCCATCAAAATCCCAACTCAATTCTTCACAGAGTTAGAAAGAGCAATTATCAAATTCATCTGGAACAACAAAAAACCCAGGATAGCTAAAACTATTCTCAGCAACAAAAGGAAATCTGGGGGAATCAGTATCCCTGACCTCAAGCAATACTACAAAGCAATAGTGTTAAAAAACTGCATGGCATTGGTACAGTGACAGGCAGGAGGATCAATGGAACAGGATTGAAGATCCAGAAATGAACCCACACACCTATGGCCACTTGATCCTCGACAAAGAGGCTGAAAACATCCCATGGAAAAAAGATAGCCTTTTCAACAAATGGTGCTGGTTCAACTGGAGGTCAGCATGCAGAAGAATGCGAATTGATCCATCCTTGTCTCCTTGTACTAAGCTCAAATCCAAATGGATCAAGGACCTCCACATAAAGCCAGACACTCTGAAGCTAATAGAAAAGAAACTGGGGAAGACCCTTGAGGACATCGGTACAGGGAGAAAGTTTCTGAACAGAACACCAATAGCGTATGCTCTAAGAGCAAGAATTGACAAATGGGACCTCATAAAATTACAAAGTTTCTGTAAAGCAAAGATCACCATCAAGAGGACAAATCGGCAACCAACAAATTGGGAAAAGATCTTCACCAATCCTACATCAGATAGAGGGCTAATATCCAATATATATAAAGAACTCAAGAAGTTAGACTCCAGAAAACCAAACAACCCTATTAAAAAATGGGGTACAGAGTTAAACAAAGAATTCTCACCTGAAGAACTTCGGATGGCGGAGAAGCATCTTAAAAAATGCTCAACTTCATTAGTCATTAGGGAAATGCAAATCAAAACAACCCTAAGATTTCATCTTACACCAGTCAGAATGGCTAAGATTAAAAATTCAGGAGACAGCAGGTGTTGGAGAGGGTGTGGAGAAAGAGGAACACTCCTCCACTGCTGGTGGGGTTGCAAATTGGTACAACCACTCTGGAAATCAGTCTGGCGGTTCCCCCGAAAACTGGGCACCTTACTTCCAGAAGATCCTGCTATACCACTCCTGGGCATATACCCAGAGGATTCCCCACCATGTAATACGGATACATGTTCTACTATGTTCATAGCAGCCCTATTTATAATTGCCAGATGCTTGAAAAGACCCAGGTATCCCTCAACAGAAGAGTGGATGCAAAAAATGTGGTGTATCTACACAATGGAGTACTATTCAGCCATTAGAAACAATGAATTCATGAAATTCTTAGGCAAGTGGATGGAGCTAGAGAACATCATACTAAGTGAGGTAACCCAGATTCAAAAGGTGAATCATGGTATGCACTCACTAATAAGTGGATATTAACCTAGAAAACTGGAATACCCAAAATATAATCCACACATCAAATGAGGTGCAAGAAGAAAGGAGGAGTGGCCCCTTGTTCTGGAAAGACTCAATGAAGCAGTATTCGGCAAAACCAGAATGGGGAAGTGGGAAGGGATGGGTGGGAGAACAGGGGAAGAGAAGGGGGCTTACGGGACTTTCGGGGCATGGGGGGCTAGAAAAGGGGAAATCATTTGAAACGTAAATAAAAAATATATCGAATAAAAAAAAAACAAAAACAACCAACCAAACAAACAAAAAAAACGGGTTACAGAGCTAAACAAAGAATTTTCACCTGAAGAACTTCAAATGGCTGAAAAGCACCTTAAAAAATGTTCAGCATCACTAGTCATTAGGGAAATGCAAATCAAAACAACCCTGAGATTTCACCTTATACTAGTCAAATGATTAAGATTAAAAGCTCAGGAGACCGTAGGTGTTGTCAAGAATGTGGAGAAAGAGGAACACTCCTCCACTGCTGATGGGAATGCAAGTTGGTACAACCTCTCTGTAAATTAGTCTGGCTATTCCTCAGAAAACTGGGCATAACACTGCCAGAGGACCCTGCAATACCACTCCTGGGCAAATACCCAGAGTATTCCCAGCATGCAATAAGGACACATGTTCCAGTATGTTCATAGCAGCCTTATTTATAATATCCAGAAGCTGGAAAGAACCCAGATGTCCCTCAATGGAGGAATGGATACAGAACATGTGGTATATTTATACAATGGAATACTACTCAGCTATTAAAAACAATGAATTCATGAAATTTTTAGGCAAATGGTTGCATCTGGAAAATATCATCCTAAGTGAGGTAACCCAACCACAAAAGAACACACATGGAATGCAATCACTGATAAGTGGATATTAGCTCAGAAGCTCTGAGTACCCAAGACACAATTCACATATCAAATGACTCCCAAGAAGAAGGAAGGAGAGTGCTCTGGTCCTGGAAAGGCTTGATCCAGCATTGTAGGCGAGTACCAGGACGGAGAAATAGGATGTAATAGATCAGAGAATGGGTGGAGGGAAGAGGGTTTATGAGACTTTTGGAGTGGGGGGAACCAGGAAAGGGAAAATCATTTGGAATATAAACAAAGAATATAGAAAATAAAAAGAAGAGAAAGATTGTTCTAAATTTTATCTTTTATATCTCTAGTATCTAGAATAAGAATTACATAAAATATTATCTCAATTTAGAAGTGTGTTTAGAGACCAGTTTTTCTCGGTTGGCTCATGTCACAGTTCTTTAAAATGACTCCAACCCTAAGTTACCAATTTTAAGCCAATGCTACAAATTTTCTGTGGTGATCAATGACGAACCTATATTGACCTGAGTTCGTGGCTCCTAATGATGAGCGGCCGCTTGATCCTTACTCAGGAAAGGGCCCATGTCGGGCGACAGTTGCCCTGGTCTGCAGGGGTTTTCAACTGGGGACCATAAGAAAGAAGGGGAGAGAATGGAAAGAACAGGAGATGGGAGAAACCAGACCAGGACAGGCTTCCTGATCAAGGTCCAATAAAATATTTTCTCAGGGAATTTATACCGGCAGGGGAAGGAATAAGGTAAGAAGGATTTTCAACAAAATCTGGGCATTCAGCCAAGGTGAATCTCTGGCAGCTGTAAGATGTTTCTTCTGGCAGGGGCACAGTCACCATCGACCACCCGATTTCTCCAAGGTCTGTAGCTGAGGAGAAGTCAAAACCTAAGCCTATCTTTAAAATGGAATCTAAACATAAAATAAGGTCAGTTGGCTCCTGGCAAGAATCAAACTCAGGTCCAGTCATGATATGAGGGTTTGTGTTCAGTCTTATTTTATTTTGTTTGGCTATGTTTGATCGATGTATCCGGAAGGCCTGATCTGTTTTTTGTTTTTGTTTCTGTTTTGTTTTAGTTGATAGTGGTGGTTTTATTTTGGTTTGAAAGGAAACAAATGAGGAGAGGTGATCTGGGGGAGAGGGGAGATGGGGAAGGGACTGGGGAGATCTGATGAGAACATGTGTTCAGACCCACAGCCGAATGTTAGGCAGAGCCAAAGGAACCACACAAAACAAGGGAGAGAGGTTTGTAGGAGTTAAAGGAGTAGAGGACTCCACAAGAACATGGACTCTGAACCAAGTAAGCAGGGTGCAAGGGGTCCACAGAGCCTGAAACAATAAATGTGAAAAGAGGGCATCCAGAAAGAATGAACCTCCTCTGAGAAAAATCAATCCATTAGCCGGGCCTTGAGGCAAGTCTGTGGAGCATTTTCTCTGTTTTGTTTTATTTTTCCTTTCCTTTTCTTTTTTCTTTTTGTTTAACTCTTATTCTTTGCTCATAAGGTACATCATTTAGTGTCTCCTCCTTCAACTCTTCCAAGTCTCTCCCCATCCCCAATTCCCATTTCAAGAATATCCATAAAACATGGCCTAACAAGATACAGTAAGTCTGGGCACAAACCCTCTTATCATAGCTGTGCATAGGCATGTGGGTGCATTTCTGGATCTTCAATCCTATTCCATTGATCCGCCTGCCTGTCACTGTACCAATACCGAAAACCAAATAACCCTATTAAAAAATGGGGTACAGAGCTAAACAAAGAATTTTCACCCGAAGAACTTCAGATGGCTGAGAAGCATCTTAAAAAATGCTCAACATCATTAGCCATTAGGGAAATGCAAATCAAAACAACCTGAGATTTCCCCTTACACCAGTCAGAATGGCTAAGATTAACAAATCGCATAACAAATGACTCCCATGAAGAAATATGGAGAAGGTCCTGATCCTGGAAAGGATTGATCTAGCATTGGAGGGGAATATAAGGACAGAGAAAAAAAGGAGTGAGGTGATTGGAGAATGGATGGAGAGAAGAAGGTTTATGGGACATATGGGGAGGGGGGTCCGGGAAAGGGGAAATCATTTGGAATGTAAACAAAGAATATAGAAAATAAAAATATTAAAAAAAGGAAATGTCATAAAACCAAATAACATTAAAAATATTATTAAAAGAGAAACACCTGGAGAAAAAAACTCAGGAGACAGCAGGTGTTGGCAAGGATGTAGAGAAAGAGGAACACTCCTCCACTGCTGGTGGGGTTGCAAATTGGTACAACCACTCTGGAAATCAATCTGGCAGTTCCTCAGAAAACTGGGCACGTCACTTCTGAAAGATCTTGCTATACCACTCCGGGGCATATACCCAGAGGATTCCCCAGCATGTAATAAGGATACATGTTCCACTATGTTCATAACAGCCCTATTTATAATAGCCAGAAGCTGGAAAGAACCCAGGTATCCCTCAATGGAGGAATGGATACAAAAAATGTGGTATATATACACAATGGACAACTACTCAGCCATTAGAAGCAATGAATTCATGAAATTCTTAGAAAAATGGATGGAGCTGGAGAACATCATACTAAGTGAGGTAACCCAGTCTCAAAAGATCAATCGTGGTAAGCACTCACTAATAAGTGAATATTAGCCTAGAAAATTGAAATACCCAAAACATAATCCACACATCAAATGATGTCCAAGAAGAACGGAGGAGTTGCCCTTGGTTATGGAAAGGCTCAGTGCAGGAGTGTAGGGCAATACTAGAACAAGGAAGTGGGAAGGGGTGGATGGGGGAACACTGGGAGGGAAGAGGGCTTATGGGACTTTTGGGGAGTGGGGGGGCCAGAAAAGGGGAAATCATTTGAAATGTAAATAAAAAATATATTGAATAAAATAAAGAAATCATTCATTGACACTTGGAGTTTGTTTTGTTTCGTTTTATTGTTATTGTTCTTCTTTTGTTTGTTTGGGGTTTTTGGGGGGAGGGGTTCTGCCAGTCATGTTTGATTCTATCCTGGGTCTCTGTGCTGTCTTGCCTCTGGTTCCCGGCCCTCCAGGAAGTATCAGATATGAGCCCCCTCTAATAGCATGTACCACACGTTGGACTAGTCATGGGTTTCCCACTCTCATAAGTTCTGTACCACCACTGCCCAAGCAAGAGGATATATTTTTAGGTGTAAGGTTTTGCAACTGGGTCAATTTTCCAGTCTTACTGCTATGACCCATTCCTTATTACAGAAAATGACCAGTTTGGAGTCTTAGTTAGGGTTTTACTGCTGGGAGCAGACACAATGACTGAGACAAGTCTTATAAAGGACAACGTTTAGTTGGGGCTTGCTTACAGGTTCAGAGGTTCAATTCATTTTCATCAAGGTGATAGTGTGGGAGCATCTAGGCAGGCTTGGTGCAGGCGAAATCGAGAGTTCTACATCTTCATCTGAAGGCTGCTGGAGGAAGACTAACTTCCAGGCAGCCAGGGTGAGGATCTTATGCTCACACCCACAGTGATGCAACAACACCGCTCTTAATAGTGCCACTCCCTGAGCCAAGCATATACAAACCATCATAGGGTCCATATCCCCCATTGCTAAGAGACTTCAGTAAGGTCACTCTTATAGATTACAGGGAGTTGCCATTGCACTAAGTTTCTACATTGCCCCTGAAATGCCCCCAATCACAGTCATCTTTTCCAGTACTTTCTCCCTTTGTCTATCCCACCCTCTCCTACCTAATCCCTCGTGTTCCTGTCCTCATCTGCTCCCAATATATCTATAATGTAGAACATTTTCTTGATTAAGGATGAAGGTTGGAGGCCAACCCGCTGTGGTAGATGCCACCCCTGAGAAGATGGTATAAGAAAAGAAACTGAGCAAGCCATGGGAAGCAAACCAGTAAGCAACATTCCTCCAAAGCCTGTCCTTTGGTTCCTGCTTTCTAGTTCCTGCCGTGATTTCCTGCTCTGGCTTATATTAATGATACACTATGATCTTAGCCAAATGAATCATTTTCTTCTCATTTATCATGTTTATCACAGCAAAGAAACCACACTAGGACAATATTTTTGTTTGTTTTCACATACTGTGGGTACTATGACTTTATGGGTATTGTGTGTTTTAAATCTGGTATCTCCCTGATTGGAGAGCTTCCTCCTTATTTACTTAAATTACAAAAGAAAAACTGCTTTCAAAACCTCTATTTTGTTCACATTTTCAAGATTTCTCCATATGCAACTTTATTTACAACAAACAGCAAAATCTTCTGATGAAGTTAGTTATACCTAATTCTTCAAAGTAGCTTAGGGTAATATTTGTAAATATTTTTAGCAAAAATAAATATTGATTAATTATCCCATTCCTAATCACTTAAGAACTCTTTCATGATATTTACACAATCAGAAAGATGAGACTTGGGAGGAAGCATTATAGCACCCGACAGGTCACAGATATGAAAATGCTAGGAAGAAATTTTGGGAGTTGTCCATCTTGGGAGCTTTTCAAATGTTTGGTTTCTTGGCAAATGTCAGAGTTCACTGCAGCCATAGCCACTGTGCATTGGAGAGGAGGTAATCTGAAGAACATATTCATGCTGATGTTTATATAGAGAGGAAAGGACAAGGAGAATTAAAATTTCATTTACACCCCAGAGAGCCTAGAGACTACATTGGTGACGGTGAGTTTGAAGTTGTGGTATTTCAAACCTTTTTAGAATTTCAGTTCACAATATATTCATATGGGAAATTTTATTTTAGATACAGCATAATTTCCATTGAAAGTTTCCACCATGATTGACTGTAGAGAAAGTTACTTTACTATGATGTATTTTTCTTCTTTCCTCTGATGTACCTTGACATTAATCATTTATGAAAAAAAAACAATAGGATAGAACACAGGCAAGTTGGTGTCTCGAGTGGGATCTATCATGGCTAGCTCTGTATCAATAGGAGAGCTAATAATTTGGGTTGCAAATATTTCATTACCAGTATTTGTACTGTGTATGAAAAGTTCTGAAAACATTTGTGGAATGTGTCTCGTGTTACTATTTTTACTATTAATCAAAATAAGACCAGGTTGGCAGTAGTGACGACATAAGGCCCCTTGGAGCTACATGGTCTGGTTCCACGAGACTGTGTATCCCACATTGCTTCTCCCACACCCTGATATGGTTGTTCTATCATTCTTCCCAGCTTTATTCTGTTGGGATAGAGTTGTAAATGGTTTTAGATGTTGCGTGTAACAGTTTTGTTAAAAGAAACCAAATAATGATCTTAAGACAAGTACCAGCAAGATTGTTTTGTGAATAGTATTGACAATTACTTTGCATTTCATATAAGCTGTCTTTTGAAAAGTACAGAGGTATGTTTGAGTCTTAGAAGATACTATGGCCAACTTTCTAGTATGTAAGGTGGCAGGCAGATGGACAATGTACACCCGATAACCTAAGTTTACCTGGCAACATGTACTGTATTATGCTAATAAATATTTCCCAGCAGGGTTAAATGTGGTGGCTACTGAGAACAATGTGTTTTGTTCACACAATTGGAAACGTATTTTGTTTTTTGGAAGCCAAACCGAAGAATCCTGAAACCGATATGAATGTTGTAAGCTATTCCCGTTAATCAACATACTTTCAAATATTCGTCCCTATTCCTTTCATGCATCTTTCCAGATTGTTGCATTTATGATAATCTGAAATTTCACTTTACATAAAACACACTATTCTGTTCTATAGAGGAAATTTACTGGAGAATCATAAAAGCGGTTAGGTAACCAAACCAATAAAAGTCAATATGTTTTCTCTTCTGCATTTAGAGTGAGATAATTTCCCACTGGGGCTATGAAAGGGAAGAGCACGAAGTTTTGACTAAGGACGGTTACCTCCTCCTAATCTTCCGGATTCCACGAGGGAGGAATGAGAGAAAAGAGTCTTCTAACAGTGAGTGAGAAAAAATGCTCAGAGTGAAAGGTGTGCTGGGCAAACCCTCCCATCATTTACACGCCCTCTCATGAGGAGCCCCCAAATCTCCCTGGCTTCCATGTGCAAAGCTAGGCGTCTGTCCTGTGTGACTCCTGCCATGGGAGTTGATGTTATTAGAAGAAAAGTCACCTCTGTCATGTGAATTTAGATTTCTGCGCAGAATGAAAGCTCAGAATCCATGCTGGAATGGACAAGAACTTCCAGGACTGACTTGTAATGCTTGTGATGCTGCAATGCTTGAGTTAGAGTTCAGAGAATTCAGTATGTCATTTGGCAGGTGCATCGGGCCCACTCTGACTCAATGTCTAAATATTCAAGGATTTGTTGTTGGAGTTATTTATTAAATATTCTACATATTATCTTTTGTTTGGAATTTTTATGAATTAAAAACATTTAGTAATGAAACTCATATTTATTCAATAAGGAACAGGAAGAAGAATGTATTCTGTGACTCCAATGATTATTTTACTCTGAGGAAAATGTGATATTTATGGTTATCAAATAAGAGTAATCAGCTGTTAGCACTCCTATTTGGATTACAACCGCACTATGGCAAATACATGAGCTGACAAAAACAAAACAAGCAAACAACAGCAACAAAACAACAACAACAACAACAAAAACCAATCAAAAACCAAAAGCCAAAACTAAGTCTTGTTGTCTTTAAACCCAGCACTGGGGTGGGGGGCGGGCAGAGGCAGACAGACACTTGTGAGTTCAAGACAACCCTGGTCTACATAACAAGTTCCAGGCCAACCAGGGCTATATGCTAAGATAATGTCACAAAGCAAAAACAAACAAACAAAATTGCCAGCCAGAAATAATAATAAAAATCCCCAAATCAAACAATATTATTATGACTCAAATTTCCATTATCAATCAAATATTTCCCGAGAGGAGATAGTTGTCAAAGAGGATGAGGGAGGGTGTAAATATGAGAAAATTACAGGGGCATACATTTAGGAAATATAATGAGCTCCATTAATTTGCATTCTTAAAAACCAATAATAAATAACAGGTACTTTCTGTTTTCTTTTCAGCCACGAAGCCAGTGGTGTATTTGCAACATGGCTTTACTGTATCTGCTGATTATTGGGTTCTCAACCCTCCTAGCAACTGTCCAGCTTTCCTTCTCGCTGATGCTGGTTTTGATGTGTGGCTGGGGAACAGCAGGGGCTCTAACAATGGCAGGAAACATGTGCGCCTAGACCCAAATTCTAAAGAATTCTGGGATTTTAGGTAAGAAAAAAGATCATTTTATCCTGGTACATTTCCTTAAAACTATCTTTAACAGTTTTCAGTTGTCATAGATTTACTGAGCATGACCAAAATAGCACCATCAAAATATCAAAAGTAATGAGTATTATTTTGAGTCTTTAAAATTTATTTTAGTATGTATCTGTGTAGGTATGTACGGGCATAGTGTGTGTGTAAAGCTGTGTGTTTATGTGTGTGTATATATGTCTCTGTATGTGTGTATGTAATGTTTATCTTTGTGTGTCTGTGTATGTCTATATGTGTGTAGTGTGTGTTTGCATGAGTGTATGTCTGTATATGTGTCTCTGATGTGTGTGTATGTCTTCATGTGTACTATGTGTGCATGGGTGTTCATATATGTGAGTACAAAGGTCATCAGATTTGTGTCTATCCTGCTAGAGCTGGAGCTTAGGTGGTTGTGAACTGTTATTTAGAGCAGTAAATGTCTTGAAGCACTGAGACATCCCGTGCTCCTTGAATAATATTTTTAAAGGTTGATGGATTAAAATCTTGCCTAAAAATTTAGATTATGAATTTAGTTTAAATTGAAAATTAACATTAATATATCATTTCTCTACATCTCTTTACTTGTAACTACTAATCATCTTTAGAAAATATCTCATTGAAGTATATTTGAATAGAAAAGATGTTCATGTTCTGTATGTACTGCTTGATAAGTACAGACCCAAATTCCAATCATCTGTATATTTTTCTTTTGTTGCGGCTTCTCTTATTTTCTTTTTTAATGAAAAAAATAATACGTAAGGAATAAAAGGAACAAAATAGTTAAGATTCATTTCTATCACAAAATGCCAGATGATCTTATAAAACATGTCTACTTCCTGCTTTTCTTTTTTTGGTATTTACCCACTTTACTGACCATTTTAACATATCTTACCCAAACACAAATAAAAACTATTCATATATATGTTATGGAGTACCATATAATGTATTTATTATAAATGCTGGTATAGAACAAATGCATTTGATTTTTCTCTGATCTCTGGCTCTGGTCAAAGTGCACCAACAAGAGATCATGCCAAGGCACTGTGGGTATTGTAAGAAGCAGGAGGAGACATGGTGGAGGGTCTGCAGGAGATTCTTGACCAGCCCTATCTCAGCACTCATGTAGCTCTTTAGGAATTATTTTCAAGTCAGGGTTTACCCTGCAAGGATAATGGTCAATTACTATAGTTAACAAATCTCTCCATTTTTGTTTTATACAGTTTTGATGAACAAATAGAATACGACATCCCAGCCACCATTGATTTCATTTTGAATAAGACGAGACAAACACAACTTTACTATGTTGGGCATTCCCAGGGTGCCTATATTGGTATGTGGAAAGAGACTGAAATCTGAATACATTAAAATTGTTGTTATCACAAACCGCACAAATAATTCATTAGCAATAGTTTCAGTTTTAGGAATGACATCTTGTCAGTATGTAGAAACATTCAGACTAGCCAGAAATTTGAAATCCAGTAGCTACAGTGGTTTTATTTGTTATCAGTCGGCCATGTTTTCTGGTATGTGATACAGGATCTTTCTTTGTAGCACAGTCTAGCCTCAACAGTAAAACTACTGACTCCACTTCTCAGAGGCTGAGACTACAGCCATGGGCAACTGTACCTGGCTAATCTTTTTCAACGAAACAGAAAGAAAAATAGGCACATTTTTTTCTTTAGTTGTTATAATTTCCTCCATAAAAGACAGTTGAATTCACTGTACTTTCCAAAGTTACCTTTAATATGCATTGTTTTTTAAGTCTTTAACTGATTTCTTAAAGGAAAATTGATGTATGCACACATTTTAAAATTAATTTATTTATCTTATTGAGTTATCTTATTTATTTGCTTGTCTATTTATTTATTTAATTCATGCGGGCACTCTGAGCATTTAAGTGCAGAGGACCTAGTGAGCATCCACAGAGCTTTGAGTAGCATTAGACTGGACTGGTTTGGGGCATGCTAACCCCCATATTGTGCATATAAGAAAAAAAGTCTTGTTTCTAAACCTTATGTTACCTAGATAAACGTTTCTAATCAATTTGCATGCCACTTTTAAAAGACACAGTGTTTTCCCCCTTAACTTATTTGCTTATTCACTTTACATCCAATCTTCCTAAGGGTCCCCTCTCACACAGCCCTACCAGACACCCTCCCTCCCCTTCTCTTCTGAAAATGCAGTGTCCTGACCACTTTGCTGGTTATTAGCTACAATGCATGTATTACACTAAAGAAATGTACTTCTCCCTAAATCTCACCGTCCATTAAGGAAAGGTATGGGATCTAGAGCACAGACCCTCATATTTATTGTTTTCTTTTGCAGGATAATCATTGTATGATGCTAAATAATACCTAGACTTGTCTATTGACTAGATGGGGATAGATATACTCATTTTCTTTGAGTTGTAACAAGCAACATTGTCTCCACATGTTTTTAATGTCCCCTGAGATCAAATGTCCTTAGTGAGAAAACACTAAAATTAGAATGATATTTTTAAGGATTTTCCTGGCAGTCATATACTATAATTTGATTATGTTACTCACAATTTATTACACACACACACACACACACACACACACACACACTGGAGGCTGGGATTGTAGGAAAGGACTCTTAAGAAGTCATGAACATCACTTTCCAGCCACAGAAGGGGCATTACTAGAGAAGATTTATACAGTTAAAAAATTAATTGAAATGTAATGGGGAAGTCATTTTTTGAAGATAGGCTACTCAACTTTCCCAAGCAATTGGTATTTACAGGTCTTCCGTGCAAACTACAGAAGAAAAAACAATATCTAAAAGATCAATGTAATAGTAATGTAACGCTATGGGTTTCAAAAGTGTGAGAGATTAATTAAAAATGGGAAATAGTTGATTATTTTAGATTTCACTATTTTTGGCAGTGCAAAAACATGCTAAATTATTGGCCATCTACTTAAGCAAACAAAACCTTTTACAGTGACTGGAAAAATGAGGACCACATCAAATGAAATAGAAAAAAAATAAGTGGGTGATGTGCTTCCAGGTGATTCAGAGAATCACCTGCATAAAAACTGAAATATAGGACAAAGAATACACCTATAGTCTTAGTTGGGCCTAAAAATGCATAGAACTTTGAACTAAGAGAAAATACCTGCAAGTGATCTATTCTCTTGTTTTCTTTCAGCTTATGGGGCATTTGCAACAAACCCACAACTGGCCCAGAAGATCAAAATGAACTTTGCCCTGGGTCCTGTTGTGTTGACCAAGTATCTAAGAGGTGTCCTTCGCACAGTTGCATACATTGACCCAAAAGTGATCAAGGTTTGTAATACCTTCTAACAACCCCTTAGAAATACCAGTTAGGTACAGTTTTCAGAAATAGAAGTGGTACCCAGTTGAAGATCAGATATGCTGAGACAGGCCCTGCTGCCTCTCTGCTCATCCCGCTGGTGGCCCCACACAGGTCTCCCATCACGGGTCCTGCATTTCCCAGGATTCTGAGTACTGTCAGCCATCAGTTGACCATGGATCATTTTCCTTTTCCCACCTATCTTTCCTTCCTACTGAAACTTTTATTCATTATATTTTATCATACAAAAGTTTCATGTGCATTTTTAAAGGTTTCAGATTGAAATGTCAATAAAATGAGTGAGATTTTTCCCCCTTTAAACTTCTTTTTGCTTTCCATCATCTGGACTATAACACATTTAATTTTTCCCATTGTTTTAAAAGTCACATTAATTGCATCTTGTACAGAGTGCTGAATAATGTATTATGAATGCTTTAGTCTTTTGAGACTGGGTTGCCTCACTTAGTATGTTGTTCTCCAGCTCCATCCATTTTTCTAAGAATTTCATGAATTTATTGTTTCTAATGGCTGAATAGTACACCATTGTGTAAATATACCACATTTTTTTTTATCCATTCCTCCATTGAGGGACACCTGGGTTCTTTCCAGCTTCTGACTATTATGGTATGCACTCACTTCTCAGTGGATATTAGCCTAGAAACTTGGAATACCCAAGACATAATGCACATATTAAATGATGTCCAAGAGGAACAGAGGAGTGGCCCCTGGTTCTGGAAAGACTCAGTGCAGCAGTATAGGGGAATACCAGAACAGAGAAGTGGGAAGGGGTGGATGGGGGAATAGGGGGAGGGAACAGGGCTTATGGGACTTTCGGGGAGTCGGGAGCCAGAAAAGAGGAAATCATTTGAAATGTAAACTAAAAATATATTGAATAAATAAAAAATAAAAGCTTTAGTCTACAGAGAAGCTTTAGTTGGTAAAGTCAGATTCCAGGTTTTGCCTACTGAGTACACATCTGCATTCTTGCTTTGATTTGTCTCTTTAAAATAGGGAGACATCTATAGCTCTGACATGGAGTTATGGTTAGTTCGGGTTTTACTTGCATTTACATAATGGCAATCCATTTACAATGAATCGGCGTTATTTTATTTACATATGAAGTTGCTCTTGATTATTCATAATTGATAGCTCTCTGAGTTTGATTTATATACATTTATATATATACACTCTCTAAAACAGATACAATTACCAGCTGTTTCTTTCTCATATCTAACAAGTATTAACAACCTGAGCTCAGAGATATTAATAATGGAGAAAACTGCTTTCTAACTCAACTCTCTTGTCCTATTTTAGTTCTAGAGCATACTAGAGGCACATCAATCACTGCGACAACCTTTATGTCAGTTCTAAAGATCAAGTGGGTGGCTCCTCTAGAATTCAAGTCCTCTCTCTTTTTGTGTTTGCTTTTAATTATGTGTGCCTGGACGTGTCTGTGTGCATACATGCTGTATGTGTGTGCATGCGTGCATGCATGCCTGTGGGAGAGATTGTTATAAATGTTGCATGATGAATGTAATTGATTCATATTTCATGTTAGAAAACATTTGCATTCTGAGGTGTTTTATCAAGTTCCTATATTCATAGTCATTTGGGACTTTTAGTCCTTACCTCTCAGGTACCTTCTACAACTAGTTTGTGATGTCAGATATTTGGGGGGGGTTATAGACTCTCTTGTCATATACATATATGTCAGATGATATAGTGGCAGTGTGTCTACTTGTAGCTGTGCCTGATGACCTGAGTTCATCCTCTGAGCCCCACATACTGAAAGGAGAGACCTGACTCCTGAAGAACTATTTCAGGGCATATGACTTAGGAGGTATAAAACTTAATAGTGAACAAAACCATATAACTTTATAAGTATGTTAAAATTTTGAGTTTTGTGACTCAAATTCATTCTATCCTTGATTCTTACTGGACAAAGTCTCAGAGTTACTATTTAAATATGTCATTTTCAGACTCTGTTTGGTGAAAAGGATATATTCAGCAGATCAAATGATAATGCTATTCTTCAGTTCTTATGTCATCGAGAGAAAATTGCAACAGCTTGTAATAATCTTCTTACAGTAATATTTGGATACAACCCCAAGAATTTAAATGAGGTATGTGTGATTTTTGTTTTCAGGTAAATATTTGTCTAATAATGTTTGGTGATGATCATGTTCTTACTAGCTAAACATTAAAACTGAGAAAAATTTGCTTGCATTGTATAGAATATATTAACCTATAAAATATGATTAGTTCATATGTTAAAATATGGAATAATTTGCAAAGTTATAAATATGGCTGTAGAAATCCATCTATATCAGATGTGGACAAATATGTAAGTATTATGAATATGAATTTTTATTTATTTATTTGTTTGTTTATTATTTTATACTCCATATTTTATTCCACACCCCCCATGCATCCTACCACTGTTCCACATCCCATACCTCCTCTCAAACCCTTGTCTCCAGAAGGATGTCCAAACCCCACTCCCCACCTGACCTCTAAATTCCCTGGGCCTCCAGTCTTTTGAGGATTAGGTACATCATCTCTCATTGGACATAACCCAGCAGTCCTCTGCTATTTATTTGTTGAGGGCTTCATATCATCTGATGTATGCTGCCTGTTTGGTGGTCCAGTGTTTAAGAGATTTGGGGGTCCAAGTTAATTGAGAATGCTGGTCATCCTACAGGGTCACCCTCCTCCTCAGCTTCTTTCAGTCTTTCCCTATTTTAACCACAGGGGTCTGCAGCTTCTGTTCATTGGTTGGGTCCAAATATCTTCATCTGATCTTTCAGCTGCTTGTTGGGTCTTCGGAGTGTGGTCATACTAGGTCCCTTTTTGTGAGCGCTTCATAGCCTCAGTAATAGTGTCAGGCCTTGGGACCTCCTCTTGAGCTGGATGCCACTTTGGGCCTGTCACTGGACCTTCTCAGGTCCCTCTCTATTTCCATCCCTGTAGTTCTTTCAGACAGAAACACTTATGGGTCAAAGTTGTGACTGTGTGCTGCCTCATTTGTTGCCCTGTCTTCCTGCTGGAGGTGGGCTCTAAAAGTTCCGTCTTCCTACTGTAAGACATTACTTCTAGAGTCACCCCCCTGCTTTGAGTCCTGAGAGTCCTTCACCTTGCAGGTCTCTGGTGCATTCTGGAGTGTCCCCCCACCCCAACCTTCTACTTCCTGAGTTTGCCTGTTTCCATTCTTTTTTCTGGCCCTCAGGGTTCTAGTACTTTTGCTTCACCCAATGCCAGATCAGGTTCCCCTCTCCCCTATAATCCCCTCTCCAGTTTCCCTCCCAGGCCCCTTTCCCCTCCCCACTTGTGGTTGTTTTCTTCTCCCTCCAAAGTGGGATTAATTCATCCTCACTTGGGCCCTTCAACTTGTTAACCTTTTTGAGTTCTGTGGACTGTATCCTGGGTATTCTGTACTTTTTTTCTTTTTTTCTTTTTTTTTTTTTTTTTGCTAATATCCACTTATTTGTGAGTATATACCATGCATGTCCTTTTGGGTCTGAGCTACCACAATCAGGATGATATTTTCAAGTTCCATCCATTTGCCTCTAAAATCCAGGATGTCCTCGTTCTTAATAGCTGAGTAGTAGCATTCTGTTGTGTAATTAATCACATTTTCTGTATCCATTCTTCATGTCTGGGTTGTTTCCAGCTTCTGGCTATCACAAAGAAGGTTGCTATAGACATAGTGGAACACATGCCCCTGTGGCATGGTGGGGCATCTTTTGTGTATATTCCCAAGAGTGGTATTGCTGGATCTTAAGGTAGATCTATTTCCAATAGTCTGAGGAACCTTCATACTGATTTCCAGAGAGGTTGTACCAGTTTTCAATCCCACCAGAAATGGAGAAGCCAGCATGTATTGTCACCTCAGGTTTTGATTTTAGCCATTCTGAATGGTGTAAGGTAGAATCTCAGGGTCATTTTGATTTGTATTTCTCTGATCACTAAGGACTTTGAACATTACTTTAGGTGCTTCTCAACCATTTGAGATTCCACTGGTGTTAATTCTCTGTTTAGTTCTATACCCCATTTTTTGATTTGGTCGTTTGTTTGTTTTGTGGTTAGCTTCTTGAGTATTATGTATTTTGGATATTAACCCTCTATCAAATGTGAGGTTAGTGAAGATTTTTTTCACCAACTTATAGGTTGCCAATTTGTCTTATTTACTATGTCCTTTGCCTTATAGAAGCTTTCCAGTTTCATGAGGTCCCATTTATCAATTCTTGATCTTAGAACATGAGCCACTGGATTTCTGTTTAGAAAATTTCCCCCTATGCCAATGATTTCAAGACTCTTCCCCAGTTTCTCTTCTATTAGATTCAGTGTATCTGGTGTTATGTTGAGGTCCTTGATCCACTTGTACTTGAGCTTTGTGCAAGGTGAAAAATATGGGTCTATTTTCATCTTTCTACATATAGACAGCCAGTTAGTCCAGCACCATTTGTTGAAGATGCTTTCCTTGACCATTGTATATTTTTGGCATCTTTGTCAAAGATCTAGTGTCCGTAGTGTGTGGTTTTATTTCTGCATCTTCAATTCTATTCCATTGATGTGTCTGTCTCTGTTCCAATCGCATGTAGTTTTTATCACTATTTCTCTATAGTAAAGCTTGAGATCAGGGATAGTGATTCCCCCAGCAGTTCTTTTATTGTTAAGAATTGTTTTCACTATTCTGTTTTGTTTGTTTGTTTGCTTGTTTGTTTGCCTTTCCAAATTAATTTGAGAATTGCTATTTCTTTGTCTTTGAAGTATGTGTTGGGATTTTGACAAGAATTGTATTGAATTTCTAGATTGCCTTTGGTAGGATGGCCATTTTTACTATATTAATTCTGCCAAGCCATGGGTTTAGGTGACCTCTCCATTTTCTGAGAACTTTGATTTCTTTCTTGAAAGACTTGAAGTTATCATCAGCAGGTCTTACACTTACTTGCTTAATGTTACCCCAAGTCTTTTCAATAGTCCTTTAATATTAAAACTTTTTTTCTAAGTAGATTATCTTCACCACATACTATCATATAAACCATAAAAATACTTACCTTCTTTCTGTGGTAAAAATCTAGTATTTCCTTTTAATTGATAGAAGAAAGATTTGACTTATATAAGTAACAAGTTCTATAATTCTATTTTAAACTTTCATATTCTTACAAAAGACACTAATCATGTTTTGTTGTCTCACAGAGTCGTCTTGATGTATATATTGGGCATATTCCAGCAGGAACTTCAATTCAAAGTATACTTCATTTTTCTCAGGTAAACTTGTTTTGTGCTTTAATTTCTTCTCTTTTGTTTGAAATCTTCCCTCCTTGATAAGATTTAAAAATTCTCTATCTTATGATGATGATGATGATGATGATGTGATGATGATGATGAAAGAAGAATGGAGAAAGACAGAGAGAGATGGAGAGAGAGAGAGAGAGAGAGAGAGAGAGAGAGAGAGAGAGAGATCAATGATTGTCTCTGATGGCAAGAGGAAACACTACTCTTATTTTTTAATTTGATATATTTGTTATTTACATTTCAAGTGATTTTCCCTTTCCTGGATCCCCCCTCCCCTAAAGTCCCATAAGCCCTCTTCCCTCCCCCTGTTCCCTAATCCAGCCCTTCCCACTTCCCTGTTCTGGTATTCTCCTACACTGCTGCACTGAGCTTTTCCAGGGCTAGGGGGCCACTCCTTTCTTCTTCTTGGGCAGCATTTGATGTGTGCATTGTGTCTTGGGTATTCCAAGCTTCTAGGCTAATATCCATTTATCAGTGAGTGCATACCATGAGTGTTCTTTTGAGACTGGGTTACCTCACTTACGATGATGTTCTCCAGTTCCATCCATTTGTCTAAGAATTTCATGAATTCATTGTTTCTAATGGCTGAATAGTACTCCATTGTGTATATATACCACATTTTCTGTATCCATTCCCCCATTGAGGCAAACAGTAATTATGAAAAGGAATTGTTCCATCCCTTTATCTCTTAAATAGTAACTCTTGTCTTAAAACACATAAAACTTGGGTATCTGGGGAGCCTGCTTGGCTGGATCCAGGGGTCTTATTGTCTTGAGCCTGCCCTTCAGGTTATGTGCAGCTATGACCCCAGCCCTGTCCAGAAGCCTTTTGCCACATAGGGTAAAGAAGATTTGTGTCGGAGTAAGATGTCACAGACAGGATGATTGAACACTATATTTTATAATGGAAGAAAATATATTTAAATTTTAAAACACAGAAGTCTAGTATAAAGGTGTTTTATACAAAACTAATAGTAATTTTAGCAAGTATCAAGCATTAATGAAAGACAGAAATCTTGGGTGCCTTTGAAGTATAGGCATAAATGATAAAATATTTTTTATGCATTTAAACAAGGCTTCCTATAGTAGTAGTGTAGAATAAAGATAAAAATAATCTCATCCTACTAAGGTCATTGCCAGGATTTAAGACAATACCTGTGATCAAGAATATATATCCCCTTATTTGTAATTTTTTCCTTCACTCACAGATATTTGATCTTTTTAATTTTATGGGTGATATGGGTTTTTGAGTTTTCTCTGTACTCATTGGATGAAAATGTTTGGCTCTATTGTTCCAGAATCAGTGGAGTGACCTGCATCACATTTCAACAGGCATCGCACACTATTACCTTGACTACAGCAGTCTGTTGACATCTCCATAGTCCCAGAATTTGAACATTGTGAAAAGTCAGTGTAGACATGCCTGAAGATTAGACTGCTATGAAACCCTCACTCCTTATTATGTTTTACAAAACTAAAACAATTGGGTTTTCAACAAAAATGTGATAATGCTTGAAAGAATTCCCTTTGTCATGAGAACCATTGGAAACAATTTATACAACATAAATTCTATGCAGATACAAAATAATTCAATTGTATTTTAGTTCTGATATAAATGATATTTTATAACTGGTGTTGAAGCCAACTAAATTATATTTTAAGTTTTTTGTAGCCAGATAAAAATATTACCTTATTGTCTTAGTGTAAGGCTTTATTGATGTATATTTTGATAATTTAAAGTGTGTGTGTGTGTGTGTGTGTGTGTGTGTGTGTATGCCTGTGTGTGAATATTCTTATATGATGGTGGACATGTGTGATCCAGTGTCTTGTTAAATGAATCTTTGACATCCAGAGGTGATGTTTTAATACACTAGCCCACTGTTTAATGAGATGCCATCTCTAACTGTCCTGAAATTGGCCAGTTAGGTTAGGCTCTTTCTCTTAAAAAGCCACAGGAATCTGTGTGTCTCTGCCTTCTGAACTTTAGGATTTCAGGTACTCCTCAACAATCTCTGCTTTTTATTCTGGGTTGTAGGTGTGAAATTTAGGACCTAGTGCATTCTAAGCAAACAGCCTATTAACTTAAGATATTTCTCCAGTTCCAAAATATTTCCTCATTAATAATCATTTATAGTTTGAATTTTACTTATAGGTCTAGAATTAAATACAGTAAAATTTAATGTTATGACAAATTCTTACTGTAAAATAACTTGTGAAACACACATCTCTTATAAAATTGTAACAATACTAACATTTTCACATTTCAGTATCTTTCTACATGATACTACCATACATAGTATAAGTACTACTGTATTTTTTTTTATAAAGTATACTTTGGTTGCTAAATCTCTTAATCATATTTCATATATTTGACTGATATGAAAGCATGATGCCTCTGTTTCAGTTTCCATTCATCCAGGATCACATGATGTGATGATAGAATTATAGTACACATATATATTGTTATATTGAGTGAGCCAGGGGGTCACATTAAAAAAAAGGAGGCTATACAGATCCCTAATTCTTAGCAATTGTTCTTTTAGAAGGTTTGTGAGTAATAGTCTATTTTATTTTTAAGGGAATCAGATCAGGTTTATTCCAAAAATATGACTGGGGCAGTGAGTCTCTAAATATGCAGCACTACAATCAGGTAAGTCTCCTTTTAAAAACTGTAACGATTCCTCCCTTTTGAAAAATGTATGAAAGATCTAAAGAAATGCTTTTTAAAAGATTTTTGGATGTTTTTATACTTCCTAGGATATTGGTACACAGGTGCCATAAAATTGCTTCAAAGGAATGAAAATGCTTTTTTAAATAACCCTTTACATACTTTATGTAGCACACCATTTGAAATTCACAACCACTTTATGCTCTATCAAATTATCATTGATATCTTCATGTCAAACATAAAGAACATGAAGTTCAGAGAGTTTCTACTTTGATAAAATTGTGTATGCTGCATGTTAGTGCTTTACCACCACTACATTCGTGCCTTTACAAGTGTTGAGAGCTTTTAAATTCTGCCTATGTTCTGTGGTAGATACTGACTGAATTGATTCGTAGGTTTGAATTTCCAGCTTACAGCTCATACTTTGATGTGTTATTAACATAGCATGTTCTTTATTTTCCTTCAGTCTACTCCTCCAATATACAAGATAGAGAACATGAAAGTTCGAACTGCTATTTGGAGTGGTGGGCAAGATCTTCTGGGAGATCCCATAGATACTGAAAACCTGGCAGCCAAAACTCCCAATCTAGTTTATCACAAAAAGATTCCTGACTATGATCATCTGGGTTTTATATTGGGTAAAGATGTTGCGATACAAGTTTACAAAAACGTCATTGAATTCATCAATAAAGATCAATCAGAGTAAAGATCCTTTAGTTTTCTGCATATTTTTCCTGCTTCTTTCAGAGGGGAGCAGGGAGAACAGGGAAGGGAATAGGGGGTTTAAGTGGGAAGACAGTTAACATTTGAAATATAAATAAATAAGCAAAAACATAAAATGAAATAGTTCTGTACATTTTATTAGTGGAAGATGTTTCTTCAGTTCCTCTTTCTTTTTAGTAATCTTTGATGTAGCCATGGCTGTCCTGAAACTCACTCTGTAGACCAGGCTGGCCTCACACTCAGATCCTCTTGTCTCTGCCCTGAAAAATGGGATTAAAGGTATGCAAAACCACTGCGAGGCATTATTGTGGATTTTAGGCCTTATATAATTTATATAAATTCTATGTCCAAAAGGTATAAACTCTAATAATAAAGTATTTAATTCATCTTGCAAACATTTTCTAATTTATGCATACTTATTTATATATATACATCTTCAAGAACAAATCTTTTTGAAGCACAAGACTAAATTTTATCTGAAATACAGAGATTTCTCAATAGTGATACAGGAATAAGTCACATAGTGATCTATATGTTAGATGCTAAATCTAGAGAAGAGACTATTAAAACGTCTCCCTTATTATTACTATTTTTGAAATAATACCGAAGTATCAAATTGGAGCTGGTCACATAGTTCTGCCTTTTAAGCTCTTATGAATAGACTAGGCACTATACTTCTCATGAATTAATGTTTATGTAGACTAGGCATACTTTTGAATAGATGCTTAGAACAATATTCTATAGTATGGAAGAAAGGCCAATTTCTATTATTTTTATGGTAATCAGTAGTTAGTTACACAGAGAAGTGTTTTCATTGTTACTTAAGTTAATATGAACTGTTTCCAGGTGAACATATGTATTTTTTACTTATGCTCTCCATTTTTAGTCCATGCATTGATTTTGAAGGATCTGAGTTTTGTTATGATGTCATAGAATCACGTACTCCATGAACATTGAAAATGGACTAGTATGTGCCCATCAAATGTTTGAAGTTAGGAAATAATGCCCTAGTCAATTATGTAGGCACTAGCTAGACTTGGTTATTCAAATATAAATTAGAGGGCCTGGGTGCTCAGCTAAGTTCAGTGAGTTCTTCCCTGCCATATTCAAGACCCAGGGACCACATATCTTGGACAGATGTTAAAATTCATGGCATCTTGTGCCACATAGCAAGATGAAGGCCTAAACAGACCCTGCCTGCTTATCTGCTGAGACTTTTCTTGCCTTCCTAAATGAATGGATAATAACTAAATTAAATTATCAGCTTTATTAAATACAATTTAAATACTTACTTAATAATCATCTTTTTCATTGAAAATGAATTCTTATACAATATATTCTGATTACAGTTCTGATTACAGTTTCACACAACAGCCTCCAGCTCCTCCCTACATTCCCTTCCACCCAGATGTACATCAATTTCTGTCTTTCCTTAGAAAACTAACAGGCATCTAAGGAATAATAAAAAAAAATAAGATAAAACAATACAAAGCAAAACAAATGGATCAGGATAGGAAAAAGCAAACAGAAGAAAAAGAGCAAAAGTAAATGCATAATAAACACTTAGATGTAGAGACACATGCATTAGCATATACAGCATTTCCTTAGAAACACAAATACAGAAGCCAAGATAGATACACAAAGGGGCTATAAGGGAAAAAAAACAAGTACTGACTCAATGTTATGAAACAAAGAACCTCCAAAGATTCTACTGAATTCTTTTTGTGCTGTCAGTCTACTATGAGCATGGGGCCTACTCTTTTTAATGTTAATTATTCTATTCATTTACATTCCAAATGTTGCCCTTTACCAGTTTCCCCCTCCCAGAGATCTTAATTCCCTCCTCATCTCCTTTGCCTCTGAGAGAAAGGATCCTCCCCCACTTACCCTTACAATCTATACCCCTGGCATCCCCCTTTCTGGGACATGCAGTCTCTATAGGATTAGGCACATCCTCAGCCACTGAGGCCAGACAATGCAGTCCTTTGCTACATATGTGCCAGGGGACCACAGACCAGTCCATGTATGCCCTTTTGCTGGCTCATTCTCTGGGAGTTCCCAGTCTAGGTTAGTTAACACTGTTGATCTTCCTATGGGGTTGCCATCCTCTTCAGCTCCTTCCATCTTTCTGCTCATTCTTCCACAGGGGTGCCAGACCTCAGTCCAATGGTTGACTGTAAGTATCTGCATCTGCCCCAGTCAGCTGCTGGCAGAGCCTGTCAGAGAACAGCTATGCTAAGCTCCTGTCTGCAAGCACAACATAACATTAGTAATGTCAGGGTTTGGTGCCCACCCACAATACTAATTTGGGCCTGTCACTGGATGGCCTAACCTTCAGTCTCTGCTCCATTTTTGTCCCTGCATTTTTTTTAGACTGGAACAATTCTGGGTCAAAAAATTTGAAGGTAGATAGGTGACCCCATTCTTCCACTGGGGGCCCTGTCTAGCTCCTGGAGGTGATCCCTTCAGATTTCATCTCCCCGTTGTTGGACATTTTGGCTAAGGTCATCTCCGGTGAGTCCTGTAAGCCTCCCATATCCCAGGTCTCTGGGATTTTCTAGAGGTTCCCCATCCCCGACCCTCAGCAGCTATATATTTCCATTCATTATCCAGGTCCTCTGGGCTTCTCTCCTGTCTCCCCCTCATACTTGATCCTGCCCCCCCTTTTCCCTTCTTCCTACCCTCTCCTACCCAGGCCCCTCCCTCCCTCTGCCTCTGCTCCACTATGTTCATAGCAGCCTTATTCATAATATTCAGAAACTAGAAACAACCCAAATGTCCCTCAACTGAAGAATGGATACAGAAAATGTGGTTCACCTACACAATGGAATACTATTCAGCTATTAAAAAAAATGAGGATATTATGAAATTTGCAGGCAAATGGATGGAACAAGAAAACATACTCCTGAGTGAGGTAACCCAGATGGAAAAAGACATACATGGTATATACTCACTGATAAGTAGATATTAGGAAATATGTACACAATACCCATGATAAATCCACAGGCTGTAAGATGTTTAATAATTCATGATAGTCTGATATAATACAGGGCATCTTTTCAATTTCTCATATCTGTTGGCTTGCTTTGTGTCCAAATATGGAATCAATTCTATGAAGTGCTGAGAAAAAGGTATATTCTTTTGTGTTTATATGAAATGTTCCATAAACATCTGCTAGGTCTATTTAGTTTATAATATCAGTTACCTTTCTCTTTTTGCTTTTCTCCTGGATAGTTTGTCTATTTACAAAAGTCAGATATGAAGCCTTCTACTATAATGGTGTGAGGGTTGATATGTGATGTAAGCTGTACTAGAAGTGTTTCTTTTATGAACTTGAGTGGCCTTGAATTTAAGGCATATATATATATATATATATATATATATATATATATATATTAAAAATTGTAATGCCCTCCTTTAATTAGTACGTAGTTCTTCCCTGTCTATTCTGTTTGGTTTGGCTTTAGAGTCTTTTATTGTCAGATATGAAAATGGATATGCTGGGCTCATCCTGTGTAACAGCAACTGGAACTGATCCTGTGCCACAGCTCTCCATACCCAAGTAACACTGGGAGTGAGCTGATCCCCTAAGAGTGTTGACACACCTGTGAGCACAGGTAGGACCACCACTTCTGCTCAATTTTCTGATACAAGAGGGACCTGCCCAGAGCCATCAGAACACAAGAACCAAGGAACAGCCAGGGAACAGAAGGAACACAAGACAGGATCCTTCTGGTTTTAGTCCTTGCCCCAGAGTTGACCCTAAGCCACAACTCTCCATACCCAAATTCCTCCCTGAAAGAACTGGTCTCCCAGGTGTACTGACACATAGGATTGGAGGAGGGACAAGCCATAGTCAGAGACAACAACTTACACCAGAGATAACCAGATGGCTAGAGGCAAGAGAAAGAACATATGCAACAGAAAGCAAGGCTGCTTGGCATTATCACAACCCAGTTCTCCAACTACAATGAGCCCTGAATACCCAATATACCAGAAAAGCAAGACTGATTTAAAATCACATCTTATGGAGAAAGGAAACCTAGGAAAGAGATCAGGAGTCATAGATGCAAGCATCACCAACAGAATACAAGAGATGGAAGAGAGAATCTCAGGTGCAGAAGATATCATAGAAAACATTTACACAACAGTCAAAGAAAATGCAAAATGCAAAAAGCTCCTAACCCAAAATTCCAGGAAATCCAGGACACAATCTAAGGATAATAGATATAGAAGAGATCGAAGATTTCCAACTTAAAGGGACAGTAAATATCTTCAACAAAATTATAGAAGAAAACTTCCCTAACCTAAAGAAAGAAATTCTTCCTGTCAGATAATAATTAAAACAATCAAATGCACAGAACAAATACAGAATATTAAAGACAGAAAGGGAAAAAATATCAAGTAACATATAAAGGCAGACCTATCAGAATTATATCAGACTTCTCACTAGAGACTATGAAAGCTAGAAGATCCTGGGCAAATGTTATACAGACCCTAAGAGAACACAGACTCTAGCCCAGGCTACTATACCCAGCAAAATTCTCAATTACCGTAGATGGAGAGACCAAGATATTCCATGACAAAGACAAATTTACACAATATCTTTCCACAAATCCAACCTTACAAAGGATATTAGTTGGAAAATTCTAACACAAGAAGGGAAACTACACCCTAGAAAAAGCAAGAAAGTAATCTTTCAAGAAACCCAAAAGAAGATAGCCACACAAACATAATTCTACCTGTAACAACAAAAATAACAGGAAGCAACAATTACTATTCCTTAAGATCTCTTAACATCAATGGACTCAATTTCCCAATAAAAGTCAGATTAACAGATTAGATATGTAAACAGGACTCAGCATTTCCCTGCATACAGGAAACGCACCTCAATGTGAAAGACAGACACTACCTCAGAGTAAAGGGCTAGAAAACAATTTTCAATAACAACAAAAACAACAGCAAGCCCACAAACACATGGAAGCTCAACAATGCCTTACTCAATGATAACTTGGTCAAGGAATAAATAAAAGATGTTTTGGAATTTAATGAAAATTAAGGCACAACATACCCAAACGTAGGGGACACAGTGAAAGCAGTGCTAAGAGGAAAACTCATAGCTCTGAGTGCCTCAGAAAGGAAATTGTAGAGAGAATACACTAGCAGCTTGACAGCAGATCTGAAAGCTCTAGAAAAAAAAAAAGGTGCAAAGGAACCCCAGTGAAGTACATGTCAAGAAATAATCAAACTTGGGGTTTAAATATTCAATAAAATTCTCACAAAGCAAATCCAAAAATACACCAAAATGATCATTCACCATGCTCAAGGGATACTTCAACATAGGGAAATCTATTAATGTATACCACTACATAAACAAACTCGAAGAAATAAACCTAATGTTCATCTCATTAGATGAGAAAGAATTTGACAAAATTCAACACCCTTTAGTGTTAAAAGTCTTGGAAAAAGCAGGAATTCAAGGCCCATAACTAAAGATAATAAAAGCAATATACAGCAAAACAATAGACAACATTAAACTAAATAGAGAGAAACTTGATGCCATCCCACTAAAATCAGGAACTAAACAAACCTGTTCACTCTCTATCTATCTAAATTGGAGATCTAGCTAGAGCAATTAGTTATCAAAAGGAAGTAGAAGAGATATAATTGGAAAGGAAGAATTCAAAATATAAATATTTGAGGATGATATGATAGTATATTTAAGTGACCAAAAAGATTCCACCAGAGAACTCCTACAGCTGATAAACACTTCAACAAAGTGGCTGGATAAAAAATTAACTCAAACAAATCAGTACATTTCTTTAGGTGCTTCTCAGTCATTTGAGATTCCTCTGGTGTGACTACTCAGTTTAGTGCTATGCCCCTTTTTTGATGGGCTAGTTTGGTTTTTTAATGGTTACTTCCTTGAGTTCTTTATATAATTTGTGTATTAACCCTCTATCTGATGTGGGGTTAGTGAAGATTTTTTTTTCCCCAATCTGTAGGTTGCTGATTTGTCTTATTGAGGATGTCCTTTGCCTTACAGAAGCTTTCCAGTTTCATGAAGTCCAGTTTATCAATTCTTAATCTTAGAGCCTGAGCCATTGGAGTTCTGTTTAGGAAATTTCCTCCTGTGCCAATGATTGCAAGGCTCTTTCTCATTTCCTCTTCGATTAGATTGAATGTATCTGGTTTTATGTTGAGGTCCTTGATCCACTTGTACTTGAGCTTTGTGCAAGGTAACAAATATGGGTCTGTTTTCATTTTTCTACATACAGACAGCCAGTTAGTCCAGCACCATTTATTTCTGTTTTGGCTTCTTTTTCAAAGCTCAAGCGTGCATTAGTTTGTGGCTTTATTTCTAGATCTTTAATTCTATTCCGTTGATCAATGTGTCTGTCTCTATACCAACACCATGCAGTTTTTATCACTATTGCTCTGTATTAAATCTTGAGGTCAGGGATGGTGATTCCCCTAGCAGTTTTTTCATTGTTAAGAATTGTTTTCTCTGTTCTGTGGGTTTGTTATTGTTGTTTTTGTTTGCCTTTCCAGATGAATTTGAGAATTGCTTTTTCCATGTTTTTGAAGAATTGTCTTTGGATTTTGATGGGAATTATACTGAATTTATAGCTTGCCCTTGGTAGGATGGCTATTTTTACTATGCTAATTCTACCAATCCATGAGCATGGGAGATCTCTTCATTTTCTGAGATCTTTGATTTATTTCTTGAGAGACTTGAGGTTATTGTCATATAGATCTTTCACTTGTTTTGTTAGAGTTACCCCAAGATATTTTATAGTATTTTTATCTATTGTGAAGGGAGTTGTTTCCCTAGTTTCTTTCTCAGCCTGTTTATCATTTGTATATAGAAAGACTACTGGTTTTGTTTTGTTTTGTTTTGTTTTGTCTTTTTGAGTTAATTTCATATCCAGCCACTTTGCTGAAGTTGTTTATCCACTGGAGAAGTTCTCTGGTAAAAATTTGGGGGTTGCTTATGTATACTATCATATCATCTGCAAATAGTGATGATAACTTTATTTCTTTGCCAATTTGTATCCCCTTGATTTCTTTTTTGTTATCTTATTGGTCCAGCTGGCACTTTGAATACTATATTGGATAGATATGGGGAGAGTGGGCATCCTTGTTTTGTCCCAAGTTTCAGTGGGATTGCTTCATGTATGTCTCCATTTTATTTGATATTGGCTATTGGCTTGTGATATATTGCTTTTATTTTGCATTTGTATGGGCCTTGAATTCCTCATCACTCCAATACTTTTAACATGAAGGGGTGTTGTACTTTTCAAATGCTTTTTCTGCATCTAAGGAGATGATAATGTGATTTTTTTTGAGTTTGATATGTAGTGGATTACATTAGATTTTTTTTATATATTAAACCAACTTTGCATCTCTGGAATGAAGCCTACTTGATAGTGGTGAGGAATAGTTTTGATATGTTCTTGGATTCTGTTTGCAAGTATTTTATTGAGCATTTTTGCATCAATATTCATAAGTGAGGTTGGTCTGAAGTTCTCTTTTTTGGTTGGGTCCTTGTGTAATTTAGGTATCAGAGCAATTGTGGCTTCATAGAATGGATTAGATAGTGTTCCTTCTGTTTCTATTTTATGAAATAGTTTGAGGAATATTGGTATTAGGTTTTCTTTGAAGGTCTGGTAGAATTCTGCACTAAATCTATCTGGTCATGGGCTTTTTTTGGGGGGAGGGAGGGTTTAATGACTTCTCTATTTCCTTATGAGATATGGTCCTGTTTAAACAGTTTTCTTGCTCCTGACTTAACTTTGGTATGTGGTATCTGTCTAGAAAACCATCCAATTCATCTAGATTTTCCAGGTTTGTTGAGTACAGGCTTTTGTAGTAGGATCTGATGATTTTTTAAATTTCCTCGGTTTCTGTTGTTATAGTTTCCTTTTCATTTCTGATTTTGTTAATTTGGATACTGCCTCTAGGCCCTTTCATTAGTTTGGCTAGGGGTTTATCGATCTTGTTGATTCTCTCAAAGAACCAGCTTTTGGTTTTATTGATTGTATTTTTCTTTGTTTCTATTTGGTTGAGATTTACATATTTCTTTCCAATACATTAAATATTAGCAATAATTGAAGGGAGTTTTTAATGGTGGGAATGTGTTTTAGAATTTTATACATTGTATAAATACAGTAGTAGACATTGTAGAAATAGTAGATATGGAAACTGCTTCATAAAATTGAATTTTGAGTATTTAGTAGACAAAGTAAATAATTTCATACATTATTCTATATTTTCTAATCAAAAATTAAAAAATAATTAAGTAACTTCTTGTACATTTAGATTTAGAATCAAATTGAGACATTGAAAACATAAGGTAGATATTGAAAATTCAAATTATATTAAAAAAGTCAATTTTAGGGAAGTCTAGTGTTCCTACAAAATAGAGTTCCTACAGAGTAGTAGACATTTCAAACCTGGGATCCATACCCATGTGAAAGAGACAGAACTGATACCTTCAATGAAATTTTAAGGGAGAAAACATTTCTAACTCTAAATGAAGACAAGGATTTTTGACAGTGATTTACGGGTCTTGTTTTGGCTAATATAATTCTAAGGCTTTACCATTAGTGAATGCCTCTAAACTTCTTTCTCATAAAGGACCTGTCAATAATAAATATTTTGTTTTTTATGACAATCATGTAGAGAAATTACAGCAAAATGAAATGGTATTTTTCCTATCTCATGGTTTAAGCAAAGCATAGATAGGAATGATGAATCTAGAGTATGGGAATTCAAATAACATGTTTTCACACAAAAACGTGACATTTCTTATGTTCTAGGCACAGACTTTCATCCTTGACCTGTACATAACAATTTTTTTACTTAAAGTTAGATCCAGTCTTTCTATCAAACATGTATTCCTGTTACTCGTCTGTATTTAACTCAGAAATATATATTTGATCCAAATTACAAGTTTATTCTTTGTCTAGAAAATCATTCACTCTATATAAGGGTTAATATGAAAGTAATTCCTTATTATTTGCACAAATTAAGTGGGCTTTGTTAATATAACAGTTAATAACCTTATCATTCAAACCACTGGCAAAATTGACTTCAAGACCTTTTCTCAAAAGACTTTTTCAATTATGCTTTCATAGATGTTGTAAGATGATTCCCCCA
The DNA here is from genome assembly GCF_947179515.1 of Apodemus sylvaticus. Lineage (NCBI taxonomy): Eukaryota > Metazoa > Chordata > Mammalia > Rodentia > Muridae > Apodemus > Apodemus sylvaticus. The sequence goes on from NC_067472.1 coordinate 28,359,470, forward strand.
CCCCAACCCCCAGAATATGCTCTTATGTTTTTAAAATGAATTTCCTCTATAGAGTTGTAATTCTTTTATCCTCATCATTTATTATTTTTATCTGCTGCAAATACTGGTTTTACTGACTCACGTTGTTAAAATGAATTTTAATTGAGTATAATTGCATCACTTCCACTTTCCTTTTCTTCTCTCCAGGGATTCCCATGCTCTCCCACTCTCAAATTCATATCCTCTTCCCTCTCCCTCTTTCTCTCCCTCTCCCTCTCCTTCTCTCCCTCCCTCCTCCCCTCTCTCCCCCTACATTCCCTATCTCTCTTTCTCTAATATGTGCTATATATATATATACAAATATGTATATAACCTGCTGGGTTTGTTTTTGTTTCTTGTGTAGATATTATTTCAGGGCTAAATTTTTATTGGAAATCAATATGAGGTTCACCTATGAGAGAGTTCTATTCTCCCTCTACCAGCAGTTGTCAGTTACCTATAATTCTTTGTCTAGGGGTGGGAACATATGAAAAATTTCCCCATCCAAGTCTTGATATTGATGTCATTTTCATTTTATTTGTGTACCCATTTCTAGGAAAGACTGGTTCACAGTAGACTGATATTCTGGCTCTTAACTGCCCCCTCCCTAACCCCCATTATATATCCTGAGCCATTGATATAGGATATGACATGCAAATTATTTAGTTTATAACTGTGGAGTTGTGAGAGTATAGTGCCTCAACTCTCCTGAGGGATTCATAGTTTTGGCTCTTATAGTGGTGTCATAGAAACTCAATACATCATTTGATCAAACAGGAAGAAGTGTGTCCAGCTTTATTTCCCAGGACCTATATGGTAGCATTTAACTGTCTCTAGCTCCATTTCTACAGGATCTAACACTCTCTTTTAGCACCAGGCACACAGGTTGCTCACTGATATCCTTGTAGAAAAAAGACCCATTCACATAAAAGCAATGCTAGTGGTCTCTGCAACTCTTTGGTTGCATTTCCCTTCTCTAGAGCCACATATCAGTAACTATAAGACTAGTGCTCCTAATAAAGGACAAATACAATTATAGGTAATGTTATTTATTATATTGTACTGAGACATCTTGTATTTAATATGAAATATTTAAGAAAGATTTCATATAGCCTTTAGGAACCTACAAAAACCCTTAGAGAACAGGAAAGTAATTTATTGTGTATCTAAAAGATTTCACCCTTTACTAACTTTTTTGTTTGCTTTTGTTTTATTTTTCTTTTAATTTTTATTTATGTGTATGTTTGTGTATTTAAAAAAAAAAGCTGTGATGTCATGTTGCACACCTTTAATCCCAGCACTCAGGAGGTAGAGGCAGGTGGATCTCTGTGAGTTTGGCATCAGACTGGTCTATAAAGCAAGTTCCAGAACAGCAGAGACTACACAGGAAAACCCTGTCTCCAAAAAAAAAAAAAAAATGAGGGCTGGTGAGATGGCTTATTGGTTAAGAGTACTGAGTGTTCTTCCAATGGTCTTGAGCTCAAATACCAGCAACCATATGGTGGTTCACAACCATCTGTTACGAGATCTGACACCTGCTTCTGGTGTGTCTGAAGACAGCTACTTACCTATAATAAATAAATCTTTAAAAAAATTAAAAAAATTTTTTTTCCTTTTTGAGATAGGGTTTCAACTATGTAGTCCTGGCTGAATGAGAACACATTATGTGGCACATGCTGAGTTCCTCTCACTCTGCCTGGTCCAGCCTCCCTAGTGCTAGCACTAAATGCATGTATCAACATGCCCAGCAATATTTTTTTTTTCATTTCAAAAATATCTGTTTTTATTTTCTATATTCTTTGTTTACATTCCAACGGCTTTTACCTTTCCCAGTTCCCCCTCCCCATATGTTCCATAAGCCCTCTTCCCTCTGCCCATTTTTCACTCACACCACTCCGACTTCTCTATCCTGGTCCTCCCTACAATGTTTTTTGAGAATCATTTGATATGCTAATTGTGTCTTGAGTATTCAGAGCTTCTGGGCTAATTAATATCCACTTATCAGTGATTGCATCTCATGTATATTCTTTTGTGATTGGGTTACCTCACTTAGGATGGTATTTTCCAACCATTTGCATAAAAATTTCATGAATTCATTGTTTTTAATTGCTGAGTAGTATTCCATTGTGTAAATATACCACATTTTCTGTATTCATCCCTCCAGTGAGGGACATCTGGGTTCTTTCCAGCTTCTGGCTATTATAAATAAGGCTGCTATAAACATAGTAGAACATTTGTCCTTATTGCATGCTGGGGAATCCTCTGGGTAAATGCCCAGGAGTGGTATAACAGGGTCCTCCAGAAGTGTCATGCCCAGTTTTCTGAGGAACCACCAGACTGATTTCCAGAGTGGTTGTACCATCTTACAATCCCATCAGTAGTGGAGGAGTGTTCCTCTTTCTCCACATCCTCACCAGCACCTGCTGTCTCCTGAGTTTTTAACCTTAGCCATTCTGACAGGTGTGAGGTGAAATCTCAGGTTTGTTTTGATTTGCATTTCCCTAATGACTAATGATGTTGAACATTTCTTAAGGTGCTTCTCAGCCATATGAATTTCGTTAGGCAAAAATTCTTTGTTTAGCTCTGTACCCCATTTTTAATGGGGTTATTTGGTTCTCTGTGGTCTAACTTTTTGAATTCTTTGTATATATTGGATATTAGCCCTCTGTTGGATGTTGGTGAAGATATTTTCCCAATTTGTTGGTTGCTGTTTTGTCCTTTGACAGTGTTTTTTGCCTTTCAAAAACTTTGTAACTTTATGAAGTCCCATTTGTCAATTTTTGATCTTAGAGCATAAGCTATTGGTATTCTCTTCAGGAACTTTTCTCCTGTGGCCATGTCCTCAAGGTTCTTCCCAAGTTTCTTTTCTATTAGTTTCAGTGTGTCTGGTTTTATGTGGAGGTCCTTGATCCACTTGGAGTTTTGCTTAGTACAAGGGGATAAGAATGGATCAATTCACATTCTTCTGTATGGTTACCTCCAATTGAACCAGCACCATTTGTTGAAATGGCTATCTTTTTTCCACTGGATGGTTTCAGGTCCTTTGTCAAAGATCAAGTGACTATAGGTGTGTGGTTTCATTTCTGGGACTTCAATCCTATTCCATTTATCCACTTGCCTGTCACTGTATCAATACCATGTAGTTTTTAACACTATTGCTCTGTAGTATTGCTTGAGGTCTGGGATACTGATTCCCCCAGAAGTTCTTTTACTATTGAGAATAGTTTTAGCTATCCTGGACTTTTTGTTATTCCAAATGAATTTGAGAATTGCTCTTTCTAACTCTATGAAGAACTGAGTTGGGATTTTGATGGGGATTACGTTGAATATGTATATTGCTTTTTGCAAGAGGGAGAGAAACTATACACTGGAAAAAGCAAGATAGTGACCTTCTTTCATCAAACCCAAAAGAAGATAACCAATTAAATATAAAAAATAACATCAAAAATGACAGGAAGTAATATTCACTATTCCTTAATATCTCTTAACATCAGTGGACTCAATTCCCCAATAAAAAGTCATAGATTAACAGACTGAATACATAAACAGGATCCTACATTTTGCTGCATACAGGAAAAAGACAGGAGGTTGTCTTTGACCTCAGTGTCACTACTTTAGAGTAAAAGACTGGAAGACAATTTTACATGCAAATGGTCTCAGGAAACAAGCCAGAGTAGCAATTCTAATATCAGATAAAATTGACTTTCAACCTAAAGTCATCAAAAGATACACTGAAGGACACTTCTTGCTGGTCAAAGGAAAAATCCACCAAGAAGAACTCCCAATCCTGAACATCTATGCTCCAAATGCTAGGGCACCCTCATTTGTAAAAGAAACTTTACTAAAGCTCAAAGCACATATTGCACCTAACACAATAATTGTGGGTGACTTCAACACTCAACTCTTCTCAATGGACCGATCAGGAAAACAGAAACTAAACAGGGATACAGTGAAACTAATTGAAGCTCTGGACCAATTGGATTTAACACACACACACACACACACACACATACAAACACACACACACACACACACACACATACAAACACACACACACACACATACATATATATATATATGTGTGTGGAGTCAATTAAAATATATATATATATATATATATATATATATATATATATAAAACATTTCATCCTAAAGCAAAAGAATATATGTTTTTATCAGCACTTCATGATACCTTCTTCAAAGCTGATCATATAATTGGTCACAAGGCAGACCTCAACAAATATAAAAAGATCAAAATTCCATGCCTCCTATCAGATCACTATGGAGTAAAAGTGGTCTTCAATAGCAATAAAAACAACAGAAAACCCACATACACATGGAAACTGAACAATACTCTATTCAGTGATAGTGGTCAAGGAAGAAATAAAGAAAGAAATCAAAGACTTATTAGAATTTAATGAAAATGAAGACACAACATACCCAAATCTATGGGACACAATGAAAGCAGTGCTAAGAGGAAAACTCATAGCCCTGAGTGCCTCAAAAAAATAATAATAAAACAAACAAACAAACAAAACAAAACAAAAAAAAACAAACTGGAGAGAGCATACACTAGTAGCTTAATGGCACATCTGAAAGCTCTGGAACAAAAAGAAGCTAATTCATCCAGGAGGAGTAGATGGTAGGAAATCATCAAACTCAGGGCTGAAATCAATCAAGTAGAAACAAAGAGAACCATACAAAGAATCAACAAAACCAGGAGCTGGTTCTATGAGAAAATCAACAAGATATGTATATATATATATACATATATATACCCTTAGCCAGACTAACCAAAGAGCACAGAGACAGTATACAAATTAACAAAATTAGAAATGAAAAAGGAGATATAACAACAGAAACTGAGGAAATTAAAAAAAATCATCAGATCCTACTACAAAAGCCTATACTCAACACAACTGGAGAATCTGGAGGAAATGGACAATTTCCTAGACAAATATCAAATACCAAAATTAAATCAGGAACAAATAGATCATCTAAACAATCCCATAACCCCTAAAGAAATAGAAGAGGTCATAGAAAGTCTTCCAACCATAAAAAGGACGGGACCAGATGGTTTTAGTGCAGAATTCTATCAGACCTTCAAAGAAGACCTAACACCAGTACTCTTCAAACTGTTCCACAAAATAGAAACAGAAAGAATACTACTCAACTCGTTCTACAAAGCCACAATTACACTGATACCAAAACAACACAAAGATCCAACAAAGAAAGAGAACTTCAGGCCAATTTCTTTTATGAATATTGATGCAAAAATACTCAATAAAATTCTTGCCAACCGAATCCAAGAACACATCAAAACAATCATCCACCATGATCAAGTAGGCTTTATCCCAGGGATGCAAGGATGGTTTAGTATATGGAAAGCCATCAGTGCAATCCACTACACAAACAAACTCAAAGAAAAAAACCATATGATCATCTCATTAGATGCTGAAAAAGCATTTGACAAAATTCAGCATCCTTTCATGCTAAAAGTCTTGGAAAGAACAGAATTCAAGGCTCAGAAATATTTTTTTAAATCAAACTTATTTACTTTAGATGTGTGAGTACCACGTGTGTGTCAGGTGCCCTTGGGGACTAGAAGTGGGTATTAGATCCCCTGGAACTAGAACTACAGATGGCTACTAGCTGGGAATTGAATCAGGGTCTTCTGCAAGTGCTGATTCTGGAATCAGACTGCCTTGATTTATATTTTGGATCTGATACTGTTTAACTTGATAACATTCAGCAAATGACTCAACCTCTTTGGGTCCCAGGTTGGTCATCCATTACTTTACCTTAACACCTTCCGAATTGAATAGAAGGATTATTAAGTGAGGTCATGCAGAAGAGCAACTAGTAAGAGAGTAATGATAATTGTTTACAAGGCAAGCTTATGCATATGGATGTTTGCTATATGCATGACTAATGAGGTCTTGCTGCTGCATAATCTCAATAACCAGTCTATGGCTGAGACCTAGACCAACTGGTGAATTCCAAGAATTGCTCTCCCCAGAGCTCTTTATATCTAAGACCACCCATGTATAAAATGAAGGTTATTCCTAACTCTTAGTAGCGTGGAATCTTAACTCATATTGGGTGTTTTAAACGGTAAGCCCTGTTGTGTGGCGAGGTGTCAGACTTAGTAGTATAGCACTTGTCTACATATGCACATAGAAGCAAGTTTAATCTATAGCACTGCTAAAGAGAGAAACATGCAACATGCTCCATAAACGACGTCTAATGCTGGCCCTACTTCTTTCAGTCCGGCCCAAGATCATGGCGAAAATAGACCAGAAAACAAAACACAATCGGTCTCCAGAATGACGCAGGGCATGTAGCCCTGACTGTGTTTCCAGAAAAAGTTCCATGCAAGGAAGCAAAAATCCAACTGAGCTCGGCCCAGGGCCCAGTACCTGAGTTGCCCGCTGCTCTGACAACCTGGAGTTCAAGCCCCATCTGCACGCTGGGCGGCTGGCAGGGAACCGAGACACCACCACTGGAGTGTTCAGTAGGTTCTGGATCCATAGAGATGGATCAACAAGCGGGCTTAGAGTAAGTGAGGCACCCTTTACTAGCTTCACTACACAAAGTTTATGATGGTTTCTTTTTCCATTTATTTATTTATTCATTCATTCATTCATTTATCCATTTATTTATTCACTTTACATCCTGATCACAGCTCCCACTCCCTCATCTCCTCCTGATAACACCTCTCCAATTATCCCCTCCAGTTCTTCTCAGAGAAGCAGAAGCCCTCCTTGTGAGTCACCCCATCCCTGGACATTAACTCACAGCAAGACTAAACACATGCCCTTCCACTGAGGCCCAATTAGGCAGTCCACCTAGGGGAAGGTGATTCAAGAGCAGGCAACAGAGACCAATGCAGCCTCAGCTCCAATTTTTAGGGGACCACATGGAGACCAAGCTGCACATCTGCTACAGATATGTAGGGGTCTGTGGTCCAGCCCATACATGCTCTTTGGGCTGGTGGTTCAGTTTCTGTAAGTCCTGATGGGATCAGATTAGTTGACTTTGTAGGTCTACTTGTGGTGTTCTTGACCCCTCTGGCACACACAATCTGATCCTCCTCCACTCTTCAACAACATTCCCCAAGCTCCACCTGATGTTCATCTATGGGTTTCTACATCTGTTTCCATCAACTGGATAAAGCTACTCAGGAGGCAGTTATGATAGTCTCATGTATGCTATCACAGCGAAGTATCATTAATAATGTCAGAGGTTAGCTCTCTCACATGGGATAGGTCTCAATTTGGGCCAGTTATTGGTTGGTGCTTCCCACAATCTTTGCTCCCTCTTTATCCCTGCACATAATAAAACCCATATACGGAAAAATAAAATCAATTTAAACAAAGGCAATCCTAAAGAAATTCCACTAAATTCAAGGACAGGACAAGGCTGTCTATTCTCTTTGTATCTCAATATAGTACTTGAAGTTCTAGCTTAAGCAATAAGACAACTAAAGGAGATACAGGTGACAAGTAAACAGAATTCTCAAAAGAGGAATCTCTCTAATGGCAGAGAAACACCTAAAGAAATGTTCAACCTCCTTAGTCACCAGGAAAATGCAAATCAAAATGACTCTGAGATTCTACATTATACCCATCAGAATAGCTAAGATCAAAAACTCAAATGACAGCACATGCTGGTGAGGATGTGGAGCAAAGGGAACAGTCGTCCATTACTGGTGGGGGTGCAAATTTGTACAACCACTTTGAAAATCAATTTGACTGTGTCTCTGACAATTGAAAATAGTTCTTTCTCTAAGACATTTGGTTATGTGGTATTTTAAAAGAAAAGGAAAAATGCTCCCAAGAGAGCAGAGAATGAAATGAAAGAGAAAGATTTCCCTTTAATGTGTCTAATGTGTATGGATTCTGTATGTTGCTTATTCCAAAGCAACAAGCATAGGCACGTGGAATTTTAATTTTTAATATCCACATTGCTCTTCAACAACAGTATTTATTTATTTATTTTTTATTTATTTACTTACTTATTTATTTATTTACTTACTTACTTACATGAGAAGACTTTTACAGGCACCATTAAATTAGAATTTATAAAAACTGACTTTTCCTGTGTTGTACTCAGCTCAACATAGAATAGACAAGGATATTAAAATTTCAGGAAGGTTGGAGATTTGTTAACAATTTCCCTAAAGAAATACCAAAACAAAACTCCATGACTTAAGGTATTTGAGAAATTCAATATGTTCTTCATTTTAAAATGTCAGTTTAAGATTATCAGATGTGAATTAAGAAGCTATGAAAATACGAATCTTTTAAATTGAGGTAAGACAAGCTTTTTCCAACAGGTCACTGCCTGAATTTGAATCAAAGTTCTGCTAAGAGGAAAGTCATACTCTGCCAACTTGAAAGTTTTGTGAAGCCATAATGTTCCATATCACTTGACAGAACTGATATTTATTCTAGTCTTTGTCAATAATATACAACAAAATAAGCATTCATAAATTTCCCCTGAGGTTGCATGTGACATAAGATGCAGGTGTCTCATAGTACATCTTGTGATTTGGGGATAAAAAATCCTCTCTGGGTTGATAAAAAAGAATCTCTATTTCTTAACTATTGTGAAATTACAAAATTTTCCAAACCAACAATTCCAATCTCCCCTTCATTTGTATCTGCATTGTGACTTGCATATCCTTGACTTGACTGGCTAAGTGGATTTGTAATTTTCAAGTGCAGGACTAGGGTTAAAGTGCCATTTCTCTCTTATGGACTCTGTGTTTATCAGTAATTAATCCCTTAAGATACTTATTTAAGGCACCCAACTTCACCTTCAGTCCTGTCTATGCAAACAATGCTAAGTTTTAAAGGTCATTATGAAAATACTTTAGTAGTAAGTAAAATAAAATTTCCTATAAACTACAGAATGTATGGAAGAGTAGAGGAACATTAATGGTATTATTTGTACTAACATACTGGTTACTGAGTAAAACTTGTTGTCTTAGTTTGGATATCTATTGCTGTAATGAAACACCATAACCAAAAAGCAAGTTGGGAAGAAAAGCGTTTATTCAGCTGACACTTCCAGATCATGGTCCATCACTGGAGGAAGTCCAAATAGGAACTCAAGCAGGACTTGAACCCAAAGGCAGAATCTGATGCAGCGGACATGGAGGGGTTCTACTTACTGGCTTGCTCCCCATGGATTGTTCAGCCTGCTTCTAAATTCAAGACACCAGCCCAGGTATGACAATATGAGCTTGCCCTCCCACACTGATTACTAATTAAGAAAATCACTTACAGCTAGATTTAGTGAGGTAATTTTCTCAGCTGAGGATTCTTCCTCTCTGAGGACTCTAACCTTTGACAAATTGACACAGAAAATCAGCCAGTACAGGGTATAATGGGAAAGAAATAAAGGCAGTAAGATTGCTGACATTTTTTCTTTTTTCATATTGAATATTTACATTTCAAATGTTATCTTCTTTCCAGGTTTCCCCTACGGAAGCCCCCATTTGTCCCCTCTCCCCCTGCTTCTATGAGGATGCTCTCCTCCAACACACCCACTCCCACCTCACTGGCCTGGTAATCCCCTACACTGAGGATTGAACCTTCATAGGACCAAGGGGTTCTCCTCGTATTGATGGCCTCAAGGCTACTGCTACATATACCGCAGAGTTATGAGTTCCTCCAGGTGTACTCTTTGGTTGGTGGTTTAGTCCCTGGGAGATCTGGGAAGTCTAGTTGGTTGATATTGTTGTTCTTCCTATGGGGTTGCAAATCCTTTCAGCTTCTTCATTCCTTTCTCTAACTCCTCGATTGGGGACCCTATGCTAAGTCCAATGGTTGGCAGTAAGCATCTACTTCTATATTTGTCAAGCTCTGGCAGAGCCTCTCAGGAGATAGTTAGAAGAAGCTCCTGTCAGTAAGCACTTCTTGGCATTCACAATAGTATCTGGGTTTAGTGCTGTTATATGGGATGGATCCCAAGGTAGAGCAGTCTCTGGATGGCCTTTCCTTGAGATGTATTACCTTTACACAGGAGCCTTTCTGGGATAAGAATTTGGAGTTGAATGTGTGGCCCCATCCCTCAACTTCTAAAGGTTCTCCCTCCTCTTTGTTGAATATTTAAACTAATCTCATCCCCTTTGGGTCCTGGGAGCCTCTTGATCTCTGGTATCTGGAACTTGCTGGTTGCTACCCCTAGTTCCCCATTTCCAATGCTACACACCTCTGATCAATTTCCTGATGCTCTGTATATCATCATTGTCTCCTCCCATACCTAATCCTGCACCCCTTTCTCCCCTACCTCTTCTCTATTTCTTCCAAGTCCCTCTGACACTCTACTCCCTTGAGTATTTTGTTCCCCCTCCTAAGAAGGACTGAATCACCCACACTTTGTCTTCCTTCTTCAGTTTCATGTGGTCTATAAATTGTATCTTGGGTATTCTGACCTTTGGGGCTAATATCCACTTATCAGTGAGTGCATACCATGCGTGTTCTTTTGTGACTAGGTTATCTCACTCAGGATGATATTTTCTAGTTCCATCTATTGGCCTAAGACTTTCATGAAGTCATTGTTTTTAATCGCTATTGTGTCAATGTATCACATTTTCTGTACCCATTCCTCTGTTGAAGGACATCTGGGTTCTTTCCAGCTTCTGGTTATTATCAATAAGTCTGCTATAAACATAGTAGAGCATATGTTCTTGTTATATGTTGGAGCATCTTTTGGGTATATAACCCATGAGTAGTATAGCTGGGTCCTCAGGTAATAGTATGTCTAATTTTCTGAGGACCCACCAGATTGATTTCCAGAGTGGTTGTACCAGCTTGCAATCCCACCAATAATGGAGGAGTGTGCCTCTTTCTCCACATCCTCACCAGCATCTGCTGTCACTGAATTTTTTATCTTAGCCATTCTGATTGGTGTGAGGTAGAATCTTAGAGTTGTTTTGATTTGCTTTTCCCTAATGACTAAGAATGTTGAAGATTTCTTTAGGTGCTTCTTGGCCATTTGATAATCCTCAGTTGAGAATTCCTTGTTTAGATTGGTACCCCATATTTAATAGGGTTATTTTGTTCTCTGGAGTATAACTTTTTGAGTTCTTTGTATGTATTAGATATTACTCCTCTATTAGATGTAGGGTTGGTAAAAATATTTTCCCAATGTGTTGGTTGCCATTTTGTCCTATTGACAGTGTCCTTTTCTTTTCAATTTTATGAGGTCACATTTGTCTATAGTTGATATTAGAGCATAAGCCATTGGTGTTCTGTTCAGGAAATTTTCCCCTGTGCCCATGTGTTCAAGGTTCTTACCCATTTTCTCTTTTATTGGTTTAAATGTACCTGGTTTTGGAGGCCCTTGATCTACTTGTGCAAGGCGATAAGAATGGATTGATGTTCATTCTTCTACATATTCACTGCCAACTGAACCAGCACCATTTGTTGAAAATGCTGCCTTTTTTCCACTGTATTGTTTTAGCTTCCTTGTCAGTGATCAAGTGACCATAGATATGTTGGTTCATGTCTGGGTCTTCAATTCTATTCCCTTGATCTACCTGTTTGTCACTGTACCAATATCATGCAGTTTTTTTTTTATCACTATTGCTCTGTAATACAGCTTGAGTTCAGGGATGGTGATTCTCCCAGAGTTCTTTAACTGTTCATAATAGTTTTCACTATCCTTGGGTTTTCATTATTCCAGATGAATATGCAAATTGCTCTTTCTAACTCTATGAAGAATTGAGTCAGAATTTTGATAAGGATTACATTGAATCTGTAGATTGCTTTTGGCAAGATGGCCATATTTACTACATTAATGCTGCTTATCCATGAGCATGGAATATCTCTACATCATCTCAGATCTACTTTGATTTCTTTCTTTGGAGACTTGAAGTGCTTGTCATATAGAACTTTCATTTTCTCGGTTAGTGTCACACCAGGGTGTTCTATATTTGTTGTGACTATTGAGAAGGGTTCCATTTCTCTGGGATGAAGCCTACTTGATTGTGGTGAATGATTGGTTTGATGTGTTTTTTTTATTTGGTTTGCAAGAATTTTTTTGAGAATTTTTCCATGGGTATTCTTAAGTGAGATTGGTCTAAATTTCTATTTTTTTTTTTTTTTTTGGTTAGGTCTTTGTGTTGTTTAGGTATAAGGATAATTGTGGCTTGGTTGGGAGACTTTTAATGACTGCTTCTATTCCTTTAGGGGTTATGTGACTATTTATATGGTTTATCTGATGCTAATTTACTATCTGTCTAGAAAATTGTCCATTTCATCCAGATTTTCCACTTTTTTTGAGCATAGGCTTTTGTAGTAGGATCTGATGATTTTTGTAAATTTCCTTTGTTCATGTTGTTACATCTCCCTTGTCTTTTCTGATTTATTAATTTGGAGACTGTCTTTGTGCCCTCTGGTTAGTTTGGCTAAGAGTTTATTGATCTTGATTTTTGTCAAAGAACCAGCTCCTGGTTTTATTGATTCTTTGTGCAGTCTTTTTCTATTTTGTTTCTAATTGGTTGATATCAACCCTGAGTTTAATTTTTTCCTGCTATCTAGTTCTCTTTGGTGTATTTGCTTCTTTTTGTTCTAGAGCTTTCAGATGTGCTGTCAAGCTGCTGGTGTATGCTCTCTCCAGTTTCTTTCTGGAGGCACTCAGAGCTATGAGTTTTCCTCTTATAACTGCCTTCATTGTGTCTCAAAAGTTCCAGTATATTGTGCCTTCATTTTCATTGAATTTTAAAAAGTCTTTAATTTCTTTATTTCTTCCTTGACCAAATTATCATTGAGTTAAGCATTGTTCAGCTTCCATGTGTATGTGGGCTTTCTGTTTTTGTTGCTATTGAAGACTACTCTTCTTCTGTGGTAATCTGATAGAATACATGAGCTTTAGTCCTCTTGTATCTGTTGAGGCTTGTTTTGTGACCAATTAGATTATATGGTCAGTTTTCAAGATGGTACCATGAGATGAAGGTATATTCTTTTAATTTAGAATGAAATATTCTGTAGATATCTATTAAATCCATTTGGTTCATAGCTTGTTAGTTTCACTGTGTCTCTGTTTAGTTTCTATTTCCATGATCTGTCCATTGATGAGAGTTGGGTGTTGAAATCTCCCACTATTATTGTGTGAGGTGCAATGCGTGCTTTGAACTTTGGTAAAGTTTCTTTAATGAATGCGGGTGCCCTTGCATTTGGAGTATAGATGCTCAAAATTGAGAGTTCACCTTGGTAGATTTTTACTTTGACAAGTGTGAAGTATCTTTCTTTATCTTTTTTGATAACTTTTGGTTGAAAGTATAAGAGTCTTTCAGAAGACCCCCCACTCAATAAGGCCACAGAGACTGGAATCACTGCAATCTGCAAGAGGTTTATTGTTCCAATGTACACTGGGATTCCTCAGCACACAGGCAAGAGGAGACCCTGAGCTCACAAAGCATACCCTTTTTATGAACATTTTGGCAGGGAGTTCAGCAGTTGCCTGAATTGGATGACTGTGATTGGATACCCTGAGCAACATTTAAAATTATTGGTCAACTCGAATAGGGAGGTTGTCGCTGCCATTTGGCTCTGTCCTGCCCACCTTGAAGTATTTGTGGTGTTTCCTGGCTTTGTCTTTTTTGTTGAATCACTTCCATCTCTGGTATCACCCTAGGCAGAGTGGTTCTGTTTAGGTCATTTCCTTATCTATCTTCCCCCAGGCAGTACTGGGCAGAATGCAAAGTTTCAGTCCAGTTTTGAGGCCCCATTCTGGATCTCGGGGAGCTGGCCTGCAGTTTCTGACAGGATTCTCACAAAAGTAGATTTTATTCCATATTAGAATGGTTACTCCAGTTTGTTTCTTGGGACCAGTTGCTTGGAAAATTATTTTCAGCATTATATTCTGAGTTAGTGTCTGTCTTTGTCACTGAGGTGTATTTCCTGTATACAGCAAAATGCTAGGTCTTGTTTACATTCAAGTCTGTAAGTCTCTGTCTATTGGTGGGGGGAGATTGAGTCCATTGATGTTAAGAATTATTAAGGAATAGTGATTTTTGCTTCCTGTTTTTTTGTTGTTAGAGGTGGAATTATGTTTGTGTGGCTATCTTATTTTGGGTACCTTGAATGATTACTTTGTTGATTTTTCTAGGCTGTAGTTTCCTTCCTTCTGTTGGAGTTTTCCATCTGCTGTCCTATGTTGGGCTGAATATGAGGAAAGATATTGTCTAAATTTGGTTCTATCACAGAGTATCTTGGTTTCTCCATCTATTGTAATTGAGTGTTTTGCTGGATATAGTAGCCTGGGCTGGCATTTGTGCTCTATTAGGGTCTGTATGACATCTGCCCAGGATCTTCTAGCTTTCATAGTCTTTGGTGAAAGTACTGGTGAAATTCTGATATGTCTGCTTTTATGTTGACACTAAATGTTTGACACTAAAAATGTTTTTGTCAAACACACAATCAAATAAGGCAGTTATGTTAGCAACAACACAGAACACCAGGTCCACTAGGCCATAGATATTGTGAGGGTAGCAAGGTTGTTTTTCTAGGTTTTGAGTTCAAGGGTATAAATGCTGAGTCAGCAGGGGTTCCTTCATATTTGACCTGTGATTCCCATTTACCACAAATCTCCTTATTCTCTTTTCATTTTTTAGAATTTGAGCTCTAATATGCCATGAGAACTTTATTCTTTAGTTTTGTATGTTTGTTGTTCTATGTGATTCCTTTATCTGTATAGGTTTCTTTCCTTAATTTAGGAAAATTTTTTGTGATGATCCTATTGAAGATCTGGTCTTTGCCATTGACCTGTGATTCTTCTCCTTCATTCAGGCCTGTAATTCAAAGACTTTAATGTAAGACCTGTTGCTTTAAGCTGAGTAGAAAAAAATCACAAGAGAGCTTTACAGTACAGGCATAAGCAGCAGCTTCCTTTAGAGGAGTAGGATAGCTCAGGAAATACCAGAAGTAACAGGCAATGGAGATTGCATAAAACTGCAATGTTACAGCACAACAAAGGAACAAGGAAGCAAGTGATAAGTCATCCTAAGGATGGAGGAAGTTGCTGCCAGCCCAGCACATAATGAGCATACAGTCCAGATTTAAAATTAGAATTCTCAACTGAGGAATATCAAATGGATGAGAATCTCATAAAGAAATTTTCAATATTTTTATTCATTAGGGAAATGCAAATCAAAACAACCCTGAGATTCCAAATCACACCAATCAGATAAAAAAAAAACTCAGGTGATAGGAGATGCTGGCAAGGATGTGGAGAAAAAGGAATACTTCTCCATTGTTTGTGGGATTGTAAGCTGGCATAACACTCTGTAAATCAGTCTGGTCCTCAAAATTTGGACATAGTATTACCTGAGGACCCAGCTATAGCAGCACTCCTTGGCATATACCCAAAAGATGCTCCAGCTTATAACAAGGACAAATGCTCCCCTATGTTCATAGTAGTCTTATTTATAATAACCAGAAGCTGGAAAGAACACAGATGTCCTTTAACAGAGGAATGGATACAGAAAATTTGGTACATTTACACAATGGAGTATTACTCAGCTGTTAAAAACAATGAATTTATGAAATTCTTTTTTTTCTTTTTTTATTTTTCATTGGTTATTTTATTTATTGATATTTCAAATGTTATCCCCCTTCCCAGTTTCCCCTCCACAAAGCTCCATCCAATCCTGCCCCCTACCTCTATAAAGGTACTCCCCTACCTGCCCACCAACTCCTGCCTCAGCACCCTAACTTTCCCCTACCCTGGGTTATTGAGTCTCCACAACACCATTTTCTACATCCAATCTTTTTTTTAATTTTATTTTTTAATATATATTTTTATTTTCTATATTCTTTGTTTACAATCCAAAAGCCTTCCTCTTTCCCAGTTCCCCCCTCCCAATAAGTCCCATAAGTCCTCTTCTCTCCATCCATTCTCCTATCTTTCCCCTTCCCTTTTCTCTGTCCTGGTACTCCCCTACAATGCTGGATCAAGCCTTTCCAGGATTAGGGCCCTCTTCTTCCTTCTTCATGGGAATCATTTGATATGCTAATGGTGTCATCAGTATTCAGAGCTTCAGGGCTAATTAATATCCACTTATCAATGATTGCATCCCATGTGTATTCTTTTGTGATTGTGTTACCTTGCTTAGAATAATATTTTTCAGTTCCATCCATTTGCCTGAAAAATTCATGAATTCATTGTTTTTAATTGCTGAATAGTACTCCATTGTATATAATCACCATATATTCTGTATCCATTCCTCCATTGAGGGATATCTGGGTTCTTTCCAGCTTCTGTCTATTATAAATAAGGCTGCTATGAACAGAATGGAGCATGTGTCCTTATTGCATGCTGGGAAATCCTCTGGGTATATTCCCAGGAGAGGTATAGCAGCGAATTGATCCATTGTTATCTCCTTGTACTAAGCTCAACTCCAAGTGGATCAAGGACCTCCACATAAAACCAGTCACACTGAAATTAGTAGAAAAGAAACTGGGGAAAACCCTTGAGGACATAGGCACAGGGGAAAAGTTCCTGAACAGAACACCAATAGCTTATGCTCTAAGATCAAGAAATGATAAATGGGATCTCATAAAATTACAAAGTTTCTGTTAGACAAATAACACCATCAAAAGGACAAAACGGCAACCAACAAATTGGGAAAAGATCTTCACCAATCCTACATCTGATAGAGGGCTAATATCCAATATATACAAAGAACTCAAGAAGTTAGACCCCAAGAAACCAAATAACCCTAATAAAAATGGGGTACAGACCTAAACAAAGAATTTTCACCTGATGAAATTTGGATGGCTGAGAAGCACCTTAAGAAATGCTCAACATCATTTAGCCATTAGGGAAATGCAAATCAAAACAACCCTGAGATTTCACCTTACACAAGTCAAAATGGCTAAGGTTAAAAAACTCAGGAGACAGCAGGTGTTGGCAAGGATGTGGAGAAAGAGGCACACTCCTTCACTGCTGGTGGGATTGTAAGATGGTACAACCACTATGGAAATCAGTCTGGCGGTTCCTCAGAAAACTGGACATGACACTTCCGGAGGACCCTGCTATTCATGAAATTCTTAGACAAATGGATGGGACTAGAATATATCATCCTAACTGATGTAACTCAGTCACAAAAGAACACACATGGTATATACTCACTGATAAGTACATATTAGTCCAAAAACTCAGAATACCCATGATACATCTCTTGGACCATATGAAGCTCAAGAAGGAAGACCAAAGTTTGGATGCTTTAGTCCTTCTTAGAAGGAGAATCAAAATACTCACAAGAGGTAGAGGGCAATAGGATCATGGGAGGAATAGGAGTGGGAGGGAAAAGTGGCCAGAATTAGGTTTGGGAGGACACTGGGATGATACACAGAGCATCAGTAAATTGAACAGAGGTGTGAGGTATTTGGGAATGGGGAACTTGTGATAACCACCTGCAAGTCCCAAATACCAGGAAAGCAAGCCACTCCCAGGACCCAAGGGGGGAAGATATTAGCTGAAATGACCAACAATGGATAGAGAGAACTTGTAGAGACCATATCCAGAGTTTAGGCAAGGCTCCCACTTGGGGTATGGGGTCCTCCACTCATCTCCAAATTCTTAACCCAGAAGGGCTTCTGTGTAAAGGAAATATGGGGAAAAGTATGGAGCAGAGAATGAAGAAAAGGCTATAGGAAAACTGCCCCACCTGGGGATCCATTCCATGTACAGACACCAATCCCAGACACTACAGTAGATGCCATGAAGTGCTTACTGACAGGAGCCTGTTATAGTTGTCTCCTAAGAGCCTGACAAATACAGAGGTCGATTCGCACAGCCAACCATTGGACTGTTATAACCCAAGTGGAGGGGTTCAAGAAAGGACTGAAGAAGCTGAAGGGGTTTATAACCCCAAGGAAGAACAACAATATCAACCAACCAGACTTCCCACAGAACCCAGGAACTAAGCCACCAACCAAAGAGTACACATGGAGGGACCCATGAGTACAGCTGTGTACAAAGCAGAGGATGGCCTTATCTGGTATCAATGGGAGGAGAGACCCATGGCTACGTGAAGGCTTAATGCTGCAGTTTAGGGAAATATCAGGGCACTGATTTAGGAGTGGGTAGGTAGGGAAGTACCCTCATAGAAGCAGGAGGATGTGGAAATGATGGGGGTTTGTGGAGGGAAAACCAGGAAAGGGGATTACATTTGAAATGTAAATAAATAAAATGTCCAATTAAAAAAAAGAAACCTGCATCCTTTATTCATTGGGTTCTGAGGCTGAAACGATGACTCTGATGGAGGCAGTTTACAGTTCTTGGGATCTGAGCATGGGCTTGTAGTTTGTAAAGACTGCAGAGTTGTGTCCAGTGGCTACACAGGGCCAAGGAGTGGTGTTGTCAGCCCTCTGTCATCCACTCTTATTACAGACCACCAAGGTTAGAAAGGAGCACTGAAGGACATTTTCGTGGTTGTGATAGTAGATTCAGGGCATATGCCTTTCCTGAGCTCCTGAGATCTTGCTGCCTTCTGGTATCTAGGGTACTATTTCTCACATTCAGTATCACTGAGCACTGAAGGTCATCTTCAGTCCATCTCAACCCTTCTTTAGTTCGCTGGCATAGTTCTCTCTCTCTCTCTCTCTCTCTCTCTCTCTCTCTCTCTCTCTTTCTCTGTGTGTGTGTGTGTGTGTGTGTGTGTATGTGTGTGTTTGTGTGCACGTGCGCATGTGTGTGTGTGTGTGTGTTGACTAAGAATCTGTTTTCATAGCATGTTATCTCCTGTTAGTTCATTTGACATATATCTTATGTGAAGTATTTATATCTATTCTACTTTATAGCTTTAAAATGAATTCTTTGAGAATATATATGAATGATACAAAATTAAATTTATACAAACTGAAAAATATGTCTCTAGATACATGAACTTGCCGGGAGATTGATTACTCTTTATGTGAAAATCATTTAAATCTTTTCTTTTTTCATTATACAAAGATTGTCATAGTTTATTGACTTTAAGGTTTTTAAATCCCCTGTTTTTAAGATAGTTGATATGGATTTATACTCGTTACAGAATTTTGTTCCCAATGCAATGTAGAGGGAATGGAAATGTATTGTTATACAGAAAAAGATACTGGGCTACCTTCAGTATTCTCCACTAAGGATTTTGTTGCAGTCTTCTATTGATAAAAGTATTTTATAGGTGTTAAGACATTATTTTATAGTCATCTGACATTGTTTTCCCTGGATTGGTCTCAAGACAGAATAGGACAAACCAAATAAACCTTGCAGAAGCCTTTAGTATTGTTGTAACTGTAAATGATCATATCCTGCTAAGCAGTTTCTATGGAAAAAAAACAGTTGGATACATTCTTGTGCTACCAAAATGTAATTATTGAATGAAGATTCCAAAAAGACTAGACTGGGCCACTGGCTCTTTTATGGCATTCTAAGTGGATTGTCTCATGTATTGAAAAAAAAGAAAATAGGCAAAGCTATTGCCAGTTTAAGCATGGAACAAACTAAGTGGAGGAATAAAAGCAAACCTTCCAATTAATTTAAAATCCTATAAAGTCAAACATTGTATCATTCAACAAGATTAGGACTCCTCCTAGCATTTGGAGATAGGTGACATGGACATAGAAATTTCATCTAAACATGCAGGTGACTGTTGCCGCATGTGCCCTTCAGGGTGTCTTCGTTATGGGAAGCCGAACAAAGGTTCTCTGAGCTTTTCAGAGAATCTTGATATTTCTATTTCAAAAAGTTTCAACTCCAGGTTTCAGGGTTCAGGACAAAGATAGGAATGCAACTGGGAGAAAGACTTGGGTATCTGGGAACCCTGGAGCCCCATGGTTCCTGAAAACACATTTGCATACATTGCTCAGCTCTAGAATGAGGCTTCTGTTGGTGTGTCAATCAAGGAGGAACGAAAAATGGTTCACCTAGCTGATAGAAACGTTGAACTTTCTACCTCACTCAGAAAACTCTGTTGGTGTGTGTTCTTAGACCCTGGTGGGTTGTAAGCGCATTAAAACAGTCGTCTCATGAGCTGAATATCTCCAGTGTGTTCCACTCAAGTGCTATATCTGTAGATGATGAAGGGACTATAATTTACTAGGTCAGTACAAGGCACTAAAATATACATTTTAGTAAAATACAAGGTATTTCTGTCGGTTATATTATTTTATTTTCTAGTTACTTTTTTTTACTTTTGAGATTATAATAAAATATATGACTTCCCCCTTCCCTTTCCAACTTCCAAACAAACCCATACTACTCTGTTTTGTTTATTCATATTCATAGCCTTTATTTCATTGATTAATTGTTACATACATACACACACATATGTGCATGCATGCACGTGTGTGTGTGTGTGTTTGTGTGTTGGGATGTATGTGTATGTGTGTGTTAATTATACCATGATAGTTCTGCCATTTGAGTATATTTTTCCTATTATGGAATTAATGAATGGATTGGTTAGATGTGAGCTATAAAAACCATCTGGCTTGTGTCTCTAGCATGTACCTCTTTTATAGATGCATTTGCCTTTCCTTAGAACCTGGTGAGACCTGTTGCGGTTGCCTAGTTGCATGAAAGAGATTCTATATTATCTTTTCCCAGAACTTCAAAGCAAAAGCCAAACAATAATAAGAGCATCTCTCTCTCTCTCTCTCTCTCTCTCTCTCTCTCGTGTGTCCTGTATCTTAATATATTACAATGCAAATAATATTCACCACAGATTTTAGCGTTAGACCTTTAAAAGTAGCCACCAAATCTTGAATCTAAGAAAGCATCATAAAATACATAGAAAAGATTTTTTTAAAAATCATGTAGACAATAGTACAAACAATACTATTCAATTGCTACAAGAAGAAATATTAGTTTAAACTAACCATGCATAGATTTTAAATTATTATACATACTAGAATGTACATAAATAATATATGTAATTTAACATAAATGGTTAAGTGGAAAGACATTAGGTCCCTTAAATGACCAATTTTTGTCTCTGTTCTAGATTCATTTTTTAAAATTATCTGTTCCTGCTTATTCCTTGTGACTACTTTCCCAGAATTCCACAGCATTTGTTGTGTGTGATTAGAAATTTCTAGTTCTTTCAATCATATTTGTTGTTCCTTATTTTTATCCCTTCTCAATTTTTTACAAAATTAATTCTTTTTCAATTGTCCTAGAATTTTAGTTCATTTAGCTATTTCAGGATAGAACCAAGCACACTTATTTGGGTAAACGTTTCTCAATTACCAAATATGCTATAAGGGAACTTTTTCTGTTATGGTTGATACCATGACTCACAGCTTTCATTCCAGTCATTGAAATGTATATTAATCTTTCTGTTATTAAAAGTCATTTGCACATGTATTCAAAGCATTTCAAAACATCATCTTTGGTATTTATATTTTTATGTGACTGAAGGAAAATAAAAAGCTAAAAAACAATGATATAAGAGTCATTTGGATCAAATGATAGAGATAATCTCTCACTGCCTATTTCTCACTGCCCATTTATGAACATCAGGAGTAAAACATACAAAATTATTGCATGTGAAACATTTGAATAGAGAGATGTTAGAAAGACCGCTCAAAAAAGAGAAGTAGCAAAGGGACAATTCCATATTAAAACAAAGGATGGTGTTTTATTTTGTTAGTGGTGGTTGTGGAATAATGGAAGGGACTTATTTCACTCTAACTTCATTAGAATTGAAGTACCCTTGTATAGAGCTCACTGAAGATGTACAATACAAACGGAAAAAAAAATGTCCTAAATAATATCTCAATGATGCCTTAAGGTACAACCTTTTATCATCTTCCCATGAATGCGCATCACCTGCCTTCTGCACCACTATCCAAGTTCATGAACAGGAGATGTTTGAGAATGACATTTCACCCCTCATGTCTTCTTCACTGCTGTGTACATGACTGCTAAGAGAGACTAAAGACAATTGCATACAGTTCAGTAATGAACAGGTATCTGTTTAACACTTTATTGAATTTAACACCTCTATTTCAACATGTATAACCTTCCTGTTTCCCTTAAATGACCATTTGTATAATAAAGATATAATTTTAGGTGATATTGTTAGTTATATACATATATTGAAATAATATTTTGTACTTAATATCATTAAAATATGTATTTTTAAAATATGTTTGAATGACCTCAAATAAATTTTAGGTAGATCAGAACTTACAAATTACACAGGGATCCTTCCAACAGTGAGGGAGAAAATACTTTCATTATACAAAAACCACTTAACTATTTTACCCATTTTTATAGCATCTTAAGTTGTGCAGAAATATATGAATATGCTTATGTGAAGATTCAATATTTTGAGTATATTAAATCACTGGCAGAAAGAGAACCATGTTTTATAATTTAAAATATTTTATTTCTTTAATATCCTGAATATTCCACATTGTATTTGAACAATAGTATTGGTGACTGTTCTCATGACAGAAGTTTTTTTTCATAGTTGCCAATAACTTATACCTAGGACCATTGAGGTTGATTATGTTTGATTGATCTGAAGTTGGAATAGATCAAGTTTATTAGTGTGAGGAGAGTATTGGCTTTGCTTTCAACATGACATTCAGTTATAGCCTACTAGGCAATCTTTCTAAGGAATTGACCAGGATGTTTTGAATTGATTGGCAATTTTGTAACCATATTTTCAATGTTGATATATGAACTTAAGGTTTTAGTAGGAACATTTGAGAAAGTTATAGACATTAGTCTTTTCAAGTTGGCATAAGCAATGTGAAATGAGAAATTCATTCTATTGGTGAATTGTAATACTAAGCTCTAGCTGGTGACAAAAGGATACAACATTCAAGAACACCAGTTTTGTCAACTTCAAAGTTATGCAAATTGATAATATTCCATGTCACCCAAGAATCAATATTTACTCTAGGACTTGGAAATGTACCATGGTTATTTAATCTCATATATCTTCATCCATAGAAAGATGTGACCTAAATAAATGTGTGTCACTTTATCTCCTGTTCTTCAGAGCTGGCAAAAAAAGAAAAAAATAAGAAAAGAAAACAAGGAAAGGAAAAAAATTAAAGAATCAATTGCCACATCATTCCTCACTTTTGAAAATTCAAAAATTGTTGTTTTTGGTAGAAAGCAATCTCAGGTGGCTATTGTGTCATCAAAACCTGATAGAGTCAAGTTGAAATGTGCTACAGGAAAAGCATGCTCATGTTGAAAATCATTTTATAGAAAATGATATACAATATGTGCTATAACAATCAATGTTGAAATGATGCATTGGATAAAGTGCATTAAATAAATACATAAAATATACCCCTCGACTATAATTAAACACAGATGGAGACATGGCAAAAATTTAAAGTTATGTCTATTTCTTTACCTGTTTTCAATCCATTTAACTGATTTTTTCTATCACTTTCATTCTCATTTCTGTTAATTCCTTCTATTGTCTTTTGATAATAAATTCTCTTTAGTTTTTTGAGCAAATTAATTACTATTTTCCATATTTCACTGACTAAAAATTAATGCTATTATTTTTATTCTCTTAAAAGTATTTTAAAACATACTGGATTACAAATGAACATATCCACATAAAAATTAATGAATATCTGCATATAATATATGAGAATCAATTACTTTATGTCTGGAGCCAACTAGGGAAAGCTAAGGCTAGCAGGTGGCCTACCTGGTGGTTGCCCACTACTTTTGCATGTTCTGTGATGGGATGGCTCTGAGGCAAGGTCCCAAATAGACTTCACTCCAGATTGCTTCTTCTAGATTATAGATCTTCTTGTTACTATTAAAAAGTATATAACAATCACTAGGTATTAGCCCACAAATTTATCCATATTTCTGCAGATCAATGAAGATTAATTATTTTGTAGTGTTGCTGTGGAGATAAATAAATGGTGTCTTAATTCTTAATGATAATTTAAAATGATTTCTTAAATTACACTAGTAATTGTTGAGTCCTTTATAATAGGGCTGCTGTTAAATCCCCCTCTGGTATGAAAACTGCAAGAACTCTGACAGTCTTCAAGTGTCAGGATTTAATTGCTTCTGAGATAAAAAGAAAGCTTTTACAATTTAGAGCACATTCTGAAAGGTAATAAAACAATTATCCAAAGGGCAAAAAGGGGAAATAATGATTTGTTATAGGTGCAAGGACAGAAGATAAAAATTTACTGGGACTATCTAAACAAAGCTTCAATCATAACTTAGTCACACTAATTATGATTGCTAACTTTTAATGAACCTGTGAAGCTAGTGACAAATAATAAATGTCTGGTCTTAATGGGAACACAGGTAAACATCTCTATTGTAAAGTTCCTATTTAATTTATGATTTGATTTTATGTTTGAACGTTTATTGAACTTTTGTTTTTTTAAAAAAGGATGCTTCAAAAAACTATGTGATCTATTCTACTAGAAAACGTGAAAAAGAAAACAAGAAATGCTTACATTACATGGCATTATTACATCAGAATAGGAGAAAGAGTAAGGTTAGAAGGAAAGTAGAATAGCTTAGAAAATATGAGAGTAACTTAGAAATTGAGAAAGCAGCTTAGAAATTTAAAGAACATATGGTCTGATAGATTTCTTCCCTTTTACCTCCCTTTATAAATAAAGAGACTATTAGGACAGGACCCAAACAAAAAAACATGGGAGCACAGAATGCAGAGAGAAAGTAGGACATGAGAGAGAGAGAGAGAGAGAGAGAGAGAGAGAGAGAGAGAGAGAGAGAGAGAACACAGAAAGTACAAGCAGGCTTCTTCTTACCATTGGATAGAACAGTTCTTTTCTTAACAGCAAGGCAGGATTAGTCTTACTAAAGAAGAACAATATGTTTTTTGTACAGACTTGGGTTTAATTCATTTAGAAATAAAACGGTCAAAGGGCAATAAAGATTTTAGCTCACTTTTCATCCAGAATGAGTAAGTTCTTTCTGCTCTAACACTTGGAGATTTGCTTCATATACATGTGTATGTGTAGATGTGTATATGTGAGTACGTAATTTTGAGATATGTAAGTAGCTGGCCCCAATTGGAATGCATGAATGTGTATGAATCTGTGTGCATGGGTTTGTATATAAATGTATGTGTTCATGTATATTTGCATGTCAAAAAGTTTTTTTCCTTCTGTGAGTAACTCTCTTTTGCTGGTTCAATAAAAGTTTTCTGCTCCCAATCTTCCTCATGCCTGATAAGCAAGAAGGAGGCTTCTAGGCAAGAGAGAAAAACTCCATAGCAATTAATCCTTTGTTTAAATCTCTGCTGTTTTAAGATGAGGTACTAAACAACAAAGACTGTAATTTCTGGTCTCAGAGGAACTGAGAATGCCAGCTCACACTGCATAGTACCTTAGACTCAAGATAAGTAAGCATTTTATTATTACATCAAAAAGCAACCCTAATTTCTCCCAAGACCAAGTAAGTCTTGCCACCGCTGAAGCTATTAACCCTTAGCTACATTTAAAATAGAACCAGAACTCTGGAGCTGGCTTATGACATCTCTTTTGGCAACCAAACAGGAACCTCTTGATATAAATTTATTGTGTTTCTGGAAAAAGCTAAGAATCTCATCTTGGATTTATCTAGGCTGTTGATTAGTGATATCAGTTAGGGACAGATGAGTAATTGGAATTTAAATGCGTTTCTGCCTGCAAGGAGGTCCCCAATTGATTGCTGCTAAATACAAAACCACCTGTTGCTTTTAGTGGGAATTTCACTGACTACTATTAAACACTGTCTCCAACCGGCATGCTGACCCTGCAAGTGTAAATACTTTGTAGCTACCAGTGAAGATTGCAAAAACTACTGCTAGTACCTACATGAACTGGTATAAAACAGATTGAATTGACAGACAGACAGTTCTTCACAGATGTTATTAAATATAATCTTAAGGGAAAGGCATTAAGGTTAGCACTAGCCAGATGACTGAATTTCTTCTTCAGTTTGTACAAAAAGCCAGTTCTTGGTTTCCAGAAAGGGGAACTTTAGATGTGGATATGGGGTGGGGGGCTAGGGTTTGATATTTAGACTGGTTTACAGAGAATGGAGGGAAAGACTTGCCCCTTGCAGCATTTGCTATTTAAAATGCACTTAAGCAGACATTAGCAGACAAAAAAATCCCAAAACAGCCATATATGCTCAAAAAACATTAGTTTCACTTCCTTGCGAGGGGACTCTATTACTACAGTCTCACTCAAGATCTAAGAACAATATTTCCCACTTGACTGAAAAGTCTGAGAAAGACAGCTTAGGGGAAAATAGTAATGAATCAGAATAGAAGAAACAAACAAACAAACAAAACAAACAAAACAAACAAACAAAAACCAGCCTCAGAGGAGAATTCCTACTTTAAAAAAGTGTACTAACCATCCATCATAAGCACAGGTGGCCTTTACAGGACTCTATAGATGCCGGGCCTCTCCCATGGACACAGACTTCCACACCTACCACTTCCTACATGCCCACTTCAGTCAGATCCATCTGCAGGCTTTCCACCCACACCAGAAACACTATCAAAAACAGACACCAGAGACACATTTCCTGATTGTATCTGATTGTACTTTTAATTCTATATTTAGGGGAATATAAAATTGCTAAACATAAATCTGCGTATATCACTTCCCATCAGAATGCTATTTGACTAATTGTATAATTTTACCAT
Source organism: Apodemus sylvaticus (assembly GCF_947179515.1). NCBI lineage: Eukaryota > Metazoa > Chordata > Mammalia > Rodentia > Muridae > Apodemus > Apodemus sylvaticus. The sequence goes on from NC_067472.1 coordinate 28,386,156, forward strand.
GAGTCCTATTGATTTTGTTCATTTTATACTGACTAACCTATATTTTGTTACCAATTATTTTCTCAGTATTGATGTAATGCTCCTACTATGTATATATTGGTATGGATTTTTAATTCCCTTTCACAACCTAAGAAATTTATACTGGAGCTTGTCTTAGGCATTTTTTTAAATTTTTGAATTATATTATTTCATTAATAACCTGAATAAATCAAATTGCATTTCTGCGATGGTATTAGAAATGTTTTTTTGACAGATTTTTTTTTTGAGACCGGGTTTCTCTGTGTAGCCCTGGCTGTCTTGGAGCTCAGGCTGTTGACCAGGCTAGCCTTGAACTCAGAAATCTGCTTGCCTCTGCCTCCCAAGTGCTGGGATTAAAGGCATGTGCCACCACTACCCGGCAAATAAATATGGAACACTTCTCGAATTTGCATGCTATTCTTGCGCAGGGACCATGGTAATCTTCTCTGTATCATTCCACGTTTAGTATATGTGCTGCCAAAGTGAGCACCTTGAACTTTTACTGAGGAACATTTAGGTTGCTTGTGTTGGACTTCGGTGAAGATGGAATAGGGCAAGTTAATTACAGTGTAAGTTTATTGGCTTTCTTTTCAATTTCTTTTCTGAGGAATTGACCAGCATCTTTTGTATTGGTTGGTAATTGTGGTAATAGCAAAGTTTTAATGTTGATATATGAATTTAAAATTTTGCATCATTGAGGAAGTTATAGACATTAGTCTATTTCAAGTTGGCATAAGCAGTATGAAATAAGCAATTCATTCAACTGGAGAAATGTAATCTCTAGCTGGTAGAAAAGGATACAAAGTTCAAAAACACCAGGTGCATCTACTAGAAAGTTATGTAAAATGGTAATGTTCCATGTCACCCAGCAATCAATATTTACTCTAGGACTTGGAAGTGTACCAAGTTATGTAATGTATGGCTACGTAATATTGTGTATCTTCCTTCATTGACACATATGACCTAAATGACACGTGTCTCACTATATCCTCTGTTATTCATTGACGGGAAGAAAAGAATTAAAGAATCAATTAGTACATCCTCCCGTCACTTTTGGAAACTAAAAACTTGTTATTTTTGGTAAAAACTAATTTTAGTGGCTATTGAGTTACCAAAACATGACAAGGTCAGGTTGAGATGTACTACAGAAGAAGCACAATCACATTAAAAATCATTTTATAGAAAATGATGTAGAATATATAACAATTGATGTGAAAATGGTATATTACATAAAATTTGTTAAATAAATACATAAATATGTTTCTCAACTATAAATTAAATAAACACAGATGGACTCATGACAAGAAACTGAAATTTCTTTTATGTCCATTTCTTCAATTAGTTGTTAGCAATCCATTTAATTGAAATTTCTCTCTCTCACACATTTGTTCTCATTTCTTTCAGGACTTTTAATGTGTGTTGATAATAAAACACCTTCCCTTGACATGGGTTCTGATTTGGGCGTGTCACTGGACTTCCTTTCCCTCAGTTACTACTCCATTATTGTCCCTGCAGTTCTTTTAGACAGGAACAATTCTGAGTCAGAGTTTTTGATTGTAGGATGTCAATCCCATCCCTTCACTTGGTGTCCTGTCTTTTTACTGTAGGTAGATTCTACAAGCTCCCTCTCCCCACTGTTGGGAATGTCATCTAAGATCCCTCCCTTCTAATTTTGAGATTCTCTCACCTCCTGGGTTTCGGGTATATTCTAGAGTGTCTCCCACCTCCTACCTCCTGAGGTTGTTAATTCCCATTCATTCTTCTGATTCTCTGGGCTTCAATCCTGCCTCCCAATACCTGATTATGTTCCCCCTTTCCCCTGCCCCTCCCACTCCCCTCTACCAATTGAAAAATAGTTCTCTAGATATGTGGCATGCAGGGAGATAGATTACTCTCCATGTGGAAATCACATAAATCTTTTCCCTTTTCATTATACAAAGATCATAATTTATTAACTTGAAGGTTTTTAAATCCCTTATGATTTTAGGACAGTTAGTATGGATTTATAGTTATTAGGAAATTTAGTTCTGAACAGCATGTAGAGGGAATGGAAATTTATAATATAGGAAGACACTGGGCAACCCCCAGGATTATCCAGTAATGACTTTGTTACAGTGTTCTATTGATAGAAGTATTTTTTAAGACATCAAGACATTACATTTGACTTTGTTTGCTCTGGATTTGTCTCATCATGGAATAGAAGAAACCAATTAAACCTTGAGGAAGGCTTTAGTTTTGTTTTGTAACCATAGGAGATGATATCCTTCTGAGCAGTTTCTATGAAAAAGAAAGAAAGAAAGAAAGAAAGAAAAAAAGAAAGAAAGAAAGAAAGAAAGAAAGAAAGAAAGAAAGAAAGAAAGAAAGAAAGAAAGAAAGAAAGAAAGAAAGAAAGAAAGAAAGAAAGAAAGAAAGAAGTTATGCTGGGAACTATTCTTGATTTTGGGCTGCCAATCTGTGATAATTGAATGTGGATTCCAGGAAAGCTAGACTGGACCACTGGTTCATTTAGGGCAACATAAGATGAGCTGTCTAATGATGGTTATTGAAGAAATAATAAGCAGAGCTATTACCAGTTTAAGCATGAAACATAATAATAATGGTGATGAACATCAGAAGCAAACAATCACAGAAGGTTAGTACATATGTTATATCTGAGTAGAGAGATGCTAAAAAGAACTCTCAAAAAAAGAGGAGTTGCAATGGAATAATTTCATATTAAAACAAGGAATGGCATTTTATATTGTTGGTAATGGTGGAGGTGGTTGTGGAATAATGGAAGTTATTGATTTCACTCCAAATTGATTAAAATTGAAGTCCCCATGTATTTTACAGAGCTCACTGAATGTGTATAACACAAACAGGAAAAAAATCCTAATTTCTCAATGATGTCTGAAGATATAAATTTTTATGAGCACTATGGGTGTGGTCCTCATTTGAATTTTTCACCATCATCAAAATTAGTGAACAGAGCATTGTCTGAGATTGACACTTTACCCCCATGTCTTCTTCATGAACATGTGAAAGATTTCTAAGACTAAAGACAATTGCATACAGTTGAGTAATATTCCAGTTATCTGTTTAATACTCTATTAAATTTAACACCTCTATTTCAACATGTAAACCTTACTATTTCCCTTAAATGACAATTTGTATAACAGACATAATTTCAAGTGATATAATTAGTTGTATTATAATAAAATAATATCTTGAAGTTAATACAATTAAAATGTATATATTTAAAATATGTAGGAATGACCTCAAGAAATTTTCAGGTAGATAAGAACTTATAAATTTTACAGTGATCCTGTCAGTAGTGATGGAGAAAATATTTTCATTCTATGGAAAACACTTAAGTATTTTACCCATTTCAAAATAATCTTACATTGTACAAAATAAAAGAATATGCACATTTCAAAATTCAATATTTTGGATATATTAAATCAGTAGTGGACGGAAATAGAACCATATCTTTATGATTTGAAGTATTTTAATTCATTAATAAACTCAATAACAATGCTTTTCAAAAATGGTATTGACAATTGTACTGTTGACATAAGATTTTTTACATAATTGCCATGAACTTATCCTTAGAAATATTCAGGTTCCTTATATTGGACTTAGTTTAAGATGGAATAGAGCAAGGTTATGACAGTGTAAGGAGGATATTGGTTTTGCTTTCAACATGATATTCAGTGATAGCCTACTAGGCAGTCTTTCTGGGGAATTGATCAGCATGTTTTGAATTGATTTGCAATTTTGATAATACTAAATTTTTAATGTTAATGTATGCATTTAAATTTTTAGTATGCATAGTTGAGAAAGTTATAGACATTAGTCTCTTTCAAATTGGCATAAACAGTGTGAAATGAGCAATTAGCAACTGGAGAAATGTAATGATTGACATTAAAGAACACCAGTTGCGTCAACTTCAAACTTACGAATGTAAAAACTGATGTACCATGTCACCCAAAAGTCAATATTTACTCTGGGACTTAGAAATGTACCATGGCTGTTTAATCACATGTGTCTTCCTCCATAGACACACGTGACCTAAATATATGTGTCTCAGTGGATCTCCTGTTCTTCAGAGCTGGAAAAAAAACTGAGAATCTCAAATACCACATCCCTCCTCCCAATTTGAAATTTCAAAATTTGTTTTTGGTAGAAAATAATCTTTTGTGGCTATTGAGTCATCAAAATGTGACAAGATAAAGTTGAGGTACACTACAGGATAAGCATGCTCCTGTTAAAAATCATTTTATATAAAAATTGTCTCCTCCCCCCCCTGCAACTAAGTTGGCTAGCGGGCACCCAACTCTTCCGATGGCTACCTCCGGCCTTTGTTCTGTGAACAATAAGGCTCCCCACCTCGGCTATCGACACCGCCCCCAAGCCAGCGTTTACCTGAGCCACCAGGCTGAAGGCAGACGACACGCTGAGACCTGGAGCCAGAGGATTCACAGCACCGCCTTTGAAGCTACCGACTTCTGGGGGGTTGGCCGATCTCCCAAATGTCTATATAACCTGTCTTAAATTTATTAAAACCAGTCTTGACCGGAATCCTCGCCTTGACTCAAATCCCTTTGTCTCCGTCCCTGTACCCCAAGATTCTCTCAACAGGTAACCTGGTTCACATGTAGCTGCTGGCGGTTACAAAAAATGATACAGAATATATAATAATCAATGTTTAAGCGACATATTGGGTAAAATGGAAAAAATAAATACATAAAATATGTCCCCTAGTGTAAATAAATAAACAGAGATGAAGAAGCTTAAATTTCTTTCTTTGGTTGGTAGGTTTTTAATGATTTCTTCTATTTCCTTATGGGATATGGGCCAGTTTAGATAGTTTACTTGCTCTTGATTTAACTTTGGTAGGTAGTATCCATCTAGAAAACCATCTATCTCATCTAGATTTTCTAGTTTTGCTGAGTATAGGCTTTTGTAGTAGGATCTGATAAAATTTGAATTTCCTCTGTTTCTGTTGTTATTTCTCCCTTTTCATTTTTGATTTTGTTAACTTGGATAGTGCCTCTGGGCCCTTTCGTTAGTTTGGTTAGGGATTTATCTATCTTGTTGATTCTCTCAAAGAACAAGCTTTTGGTTTCACTTGTTTTTTGTATTGGTCTCTTTGTTTCTATTTTGTTGATTTCAGCCCTGAGTTTGAGATTATTTCCTGCCATCTATTTCTCTTGGGTATATTTGCTTCTTTTTGTTCTCAAGATTTCAGGTGTGCTGTCAAGCTGCTAGTGTATGCTCTCTCCAGTTTCTTTTTGGAGGCAATTAGTGCTATACCTTTTCCCCTTAGCATTGACTTCATTGTGTTCCATAAGTTTTGCTATGATGTGCCTTCATTTTCATTAAAATTCTAAATGTCTTTAATTTTTTTCTTTGCTTCTTCTTTGACCAAGTAATCATTGAATAGAGTCTGGTTTAGTTTCCATGTGTATGTGGGCTTTTGTTGTTTTTGTTGCTACTGAAGACCAGATTTAGTTTGTGGTGATCTGATAGGATGTATATACTTCAACCATCTTGTATCTGTTGAGGCCTGTTTTGTGACAGATTATATGGTCAATTTTGGAGAAGATACCATGAAGTGCTGAGAAGAAGGCATATTCTTTAGTTTAGGATGAAATGTTTTATAGATATCTGTCAAATCCATTTGGTTCATAACTTCTGTTAATTTTACTGCATCTCTGTTTAGTTTCTGTTTCCATGACCTATCCCTTGTTGAGAGTGAAGTGCTGAAGTTTCCCACTATTATTGTATGGGGTTCAATGTGTGATTTGAGCTTTAGTAAAGTTTCTTTTATGAATGTGTGTAAGTGCACCCTTACATTTGTGGCATAGATGTTCAGAATTGAAACTTTCTCTTGGTGGATTTTCCCTTTGATGAATAAAAAGTGTCCTTCCTCATCACACTTGATAATGTTTGATTGAAAATCTATTTTATTGGATATTAGGATGACAACTTCAGTCTGTTTCCTGGGACCATTTGTTTGGAAGACCTTTTTCCATTCTTCTACTCTGAGATAGTTTCTGTCTTAATTATTGAAGTGTGTTTCTTATCAGACTAGTTAAGATCAAAACCTCAGGTGATAGCACATGTTGGCAAGAATATGGAGAGAGAGAAACAATCCTCCATTGCTGGTGGGACTGCAAACTGGTACAACTCTGGAAATCAATCTGGAGGTTCCTCAGAAAATTGGAAATAAATCTGCCTAAAGACCCAGCAATCCAGATGTCCTATGACAGAAGAATGGATACAGAAAATGTATTTCACTTACACAATAGAATACTACTTAGGTATTATGAAAGAGGACATCCTGAGTTTTGCAGGCAAATGGATGAAATTAGAAAATAGCATCCTGAGTTAAATAACTCAGACACAAAAGGGCATGCATAGTATGTATTCACTAATAAATGGATATTAGCCAAACCAAAAAAAAAAGTGTCAAATACCTAAGATAGAGCCCGGACAAATCAAAAAGATCAACAAACTGAAGGGCCCAAGTGAGGATGGCTCAGTCCCACTTGGAAGGGAGAAGAAACCAACAACAAGAATGGAGGGAGAGACATGGGAGATAAAGGGGAGTGGAGAGTGAAACATGATTGTGTATTGGGTGGGAGAAAAGGATTGGAATCCTTGAGGGCTATCAGAAAGAAGACCAACATGCAACCACAGGAGGTAGGAGGTTGGGGGAACCTTCCAGAATATACCAGAGACCTGGGAGGTAAAAGACTCTCAGGACTCAAAGAGAGGGACCTTAGATGAAATGTCCTACACTGGGGAGAGTGAACTTATAGAGCCTACCTCTAGCAGAAAGACAGGACACAGGTGAGCAATGGGGTTGCTATCCTAGTATGGAAATAGAGACGAGCCTGAGGAAAATAAGGTCCAGCGACAGGCCTAGAGTGGAATCCTGCTTAATGGGAGGCTCCAAGACCTCACACTATTACTGAGGCTATGGAGCACTCATAAAAAGGGACCTATTATGACTGCCTCCAAAAGACCCAACAAGCAGCTGAAAGAGTCAGGTGCAGATATTTGCACACAACCAATGGACAGAAGCTGCTAACCCCTCTGGTTGAATTAGGGGAAAGCGGGAAGAAGCTGAGAAGAGTGACCCTGTAGGAGGATCAGCAGTTTCAATCAACATGGTCCTCCAAAATCTCTCAGACACCGGACCACCAACCAGGCAGCATACACCATCTGATATGAGGCCCCCAACACATATACAGCAGAGAACTGCCAGGTCTGTGTACAATCAGAGATGATGCAACTAACCCTCAAAAGACTGAAGGCCCCATGGAGTTTAGAGGTCAGGCGGAGTTGGGGATGTGGACATCCTCATGGAGATAGGGGTTGGGAAAGAAGTATGGGATGTGGAACAGTTGGAAGGTAGAAGGGATGGGGAATAAAATCTGGAGTTTAAAATTAATTAATTAATTAATGTTTAAAAAATGAAGAAAATGCAAAAAAAGAAGCTTAAATTTTGGTATGTACATTTCATCAATTTTCTCTTATCAATCCATTTAATTGAAATTTGCTCTTTATCTTTTTTCTCACTTATTTTGCTATTTCTTATTGTCTGTTGATAATAAAATACCTTTAGTTTTTGAGCATATGAATCATTATATTTATATTTCACTGGCTTAAAATAGATGTTATTACTTTTATTCTCTCAAAATTGTTTTAAATTCTGCTGGAATACAAATGAACTTGTCCACATAAACATTAATGAATAGCTACACATGGTAAATGAGAACCGCATACTTTATTAACATTTTAAATACTTGTTTTTATTACATGTGTCTTAATATTCTGCCTACATCTTTGTATGTGTGCTACATGGATTCATGGTGCTCACTAATTCCAAATGAAGCTCTTGGGTACCTTGGATCTGAAGCATTGGTGTTTGGAATCCACAATGAGAATAATGGGAACCAAACTTAGATTTTTTTCAAAAAATTCTTTTTTTTATGTTTTTTTAATTTTTCTATATTCTTTGTTTACATTCCAAATGCTTCCCCCTTTCCCAGTTCCCCCATCCCCATATGTTTCATAAGTCATCTTCTCTCCACCCATTCTCCAATCACCTCCCTCCCTTATCTCTGTCCTGGTACTCCCCTACAATACTAGATCAAGCATTTTCAGGATCAGGGCCCTCTCCTTCCTTTTTCATGAGAATCATTTGCTATGCTAATTGTGTCTTCATTATTCAGAGCTTCTGGGCTAACTAATATCCACTTATCAGTGATTGCATTCCATGTGTATTCTTTTGTGATTAGGTTACCTCACTTAGGATGATATTTTCCATTTGCAAACATTTGCCTAAATATTTCATGAATTCATTGTTTTTAATTGCTGAATAGTATTCCATTGTGTATATATACAACAATTTCTGTATCCATTCCTCCACTGAGGGACATCTGGGTTCTTTCCAGCTTCTGGCTATTATAAATAAGGCTGCTATGAACATAGTGGAGCATGTGTCCTTATTGCATGCTGGGGAATCCTCTGGGTATATGCCCAGGAGTGGTATAGCTGGGTCCTCCAAAAGTGTCATGCCCAGTTTTCTGAGGAACCACCTTACTGATTTCCAGAGTTCTTGTACCATCTTACAATCTCACCAGCAGTGGAGGAGTGTTCCTCTTTCTCCATATCCTTGCCAATATTTGCTGTCTCCTTAGTTTTTAACCTTAGCCATTCTGACTGGTGTGAGGTGAAATCTCAGGGTTGTTTTGATTTGCATTTCCCTAATGACTAATGATGTTGAACATTTCTTAAGGTGGTTCTCCGCCATCCAAATTTCTCCAGGTGAAAATTCCTTGTTTAGCTCTGTACTCCATTTTTTAATAGGGATATTTGGTTCCCTGGGTTCTAACTTATTGAATTCTTTGTATATATTGGATATTAGCCCTCTGTTGGATGAAGGGTTGGTGAAGATCTTTTCCCAGTTTGTTGGTGGTGGTTTTGTCCTTTTGACAGTGTTCTTTGCCTTACAGAAGCTTTGAAATTTTATGAGGTTCCATTTGTCAATTCTTGATCTTAGAGCATAAACTATTGGTGTTCTCTTCAGGAACTTTTCCCCTGTGCCCATGTCCTCAAGGGTCTTCCCCAGTTTCTTTTCTATTGGTCTTAGTGTGTCCAGGTTTATGTGGAGGTCCTTGATCCTCTTGGAGTTGAGCTTAGTGCAAAGAGATAACAATGGATCAATTCACATTCTTTTGCATGCTGACCTCCAATTGAACCAGCACCATTTGTTGAAAAGGCTATCTTTTTTTCCACTGGATGTTTTCTACTCCTTTGTCGAAGATCAAGTGCCCATAGGTGTGTAGGTTCATTTCTGGATCTTCAATTCTATTCCATTGATCCACTTGCCTGTCACTGTACCAATACCATGCAGTTTTTAACACTATTGCTCTGTAGTATTGCTTGAGGTCTGGGATACTGATTCCCCCAGAAGTTCTTTTATTGTTGAGAATAGTTTTAGCTATCCTGGGTTTTTTGTTATTCCAGATGAATTTGTTGCTTTTTTTTAACTCTATGAAGAACTGAGTTGGGATTTTGATGGGAATTGCATTGAATCTGTAGATTGCTTTTGGTAAGATGGCCGTTTTAACTATTTTAATCCTTCCATGAGCATGGAAGATTTTTCCATTTTCTGAGGTCTTATTCGATTTCCTTCTTCAGAAATCTTAAGTTCTTCTCATACAGATCTTTTATTTGTTTGGTTAGAGTCACACCAAAATAATTTATATTGATGGTGGCTATTGTGAAGGGTGTCATTTCCCTAACTTCTTTCTCAGCCTGCTTATCCTTTAGGTATAGGAAGGCTACTGATTTTCTTTAGTTGATTTTATAACCAGCCACTTTGCTGAAGTTGTTTATCAGCTGTAGGAGTTCTCTGGTGGAGATTTTTGGGACACTTAAGTAGCCTATCAGATCATCTTCAAATAGTGATAGTTTGACTTCATCCTTTCCAATTCCTCACGGGAAGAATAATGCTCAGTTCAGGTAAGATCTGAGTGAGAGAAACAGTGAAGCTGTCAGCACCCTCAGCCAATGGCATGCTAAGCAATGACTTGCTAAATGGGTACCTCTAAATTGAATAATTTCTGAAGAGCAATGGAGCTCCCGGATTCCCATGACTAAAGCTGGGGCTTAAAGGAGCCTAGCTTTCATTGGTCACTATGAGGATGTGTTTCTACAGATGGTGCTGAGCCCCTAAATTATTTACAAGCGCACAGCATCTGGGAGATCCCTTGGTTTCCTTTGTACCTATTCATAGTTTAGACTACAGATGGTAATACATGAGACCTGGTTCATTCCTCATATCCACCTAGAAGCCCTGGATGTTCTTAGAGTCCAGTGAGTTTTAAAAGACCCTGCATATTAATCTTTGGATGTTTAGTCATTAATATTTCTTTATATTTGTCTCTTGGATTTTATAAGGTTTGTATCATTCCTTTGAAATAACTAAAATATATAATGTCTGAAAGATAAACAGGTGTACAAAGGAAATTTATGATTGAGGAGGGTGAGGTAGGAGGGAGACGAAGGTCTGGTAGAAATGACTCTTCTTTTGCCCAATCCCATATTTATTAACACTAACTGACATAGGTTAAAGGAAGTCTTAGCACATCCCTCTGTTCTAGTTTCAAAATCTTTTGGTTTTGTTATGAGTGTTTGATGTTCTTGCTTACATTTTCAGTAGATGCTAATGGTGTAAAGCATTTTCCTGATTGCTTTTGCAGCCCTGAAAATGGTAGTATTTTGTCTCCATGGCTTACTTGCAACTGCTGGTGCATGGGTTTCCAATCCTCCAAACAACAGCCTGGTCTTCATCCTAGCAGATGCTGGGTATGATGTGTGGTTGGGAAACAGCTGAGGAAGTATGTGGGCAAAGAAACAACAGCCTCTTGCTTCCTACCTTCTGTTTGCCTCTCTCATTCCAGTTATCCTAAACCTGCCTTTCCTCTCATCCTCTCTTCCTCTTTCTAACTCAGAGGTTCCACCTATTCACCCAGTGAATGGTCCCTTGTAATGTTTGTTTATTTAGGGAAGATACTACCACATATACATACCAACTAAATCCATTCAGTGTTGCTTGCATGTATGTTAAACATGTTCAGGAATGATCACATTGTATGGGATAATCTTTTGACATGTTTCCTAGTGTAGTTTATCTTATCTAATATTTCACTTCAAGTTTTCTGCTACTGTCTTCCTAAAATCTGCACACTAAATTTTATTAATGGTACATTTTCCTTTATACTTGTCATTGTTTTCCCTGTGCACAGACAAAATTATCTTCATTGACCTTTTTTATGTCTATTTTCTTTATTTACATGTCAAATATTTTTCCCTTCTCCCTGAAACCTCCTATCCCTATCCTATCCCACACCTCCCCCTGCTTCTATGAGGATGTTCCCTTATCACCCACTACTGCCTTTCTGCCCTGACATACCCTACACTGAGGCATCAAGCCTTGTTCATAGGAACAAGCGCCTCTTCTTCCACTGATGACCGACAAGGCCATCCTCTACTACATATTTAGCTGGAGCCGTGGGTTCCTGCATGTGTACCCTTTGGTTGGTGGTTTAGTCCCTGAGATCTCTGGAACATCTGATTTGTTGGTATTGTTGTTCTTCCTGTGGGGTTAAACCCCTTCAGATCCTTCAGTTCTTTCTCTAACTCCTCCATTAAGGACTCCTTGCTTAGGCCAATGAATAGCTGTGAGCATCCACCTCTGTATTTGTCAGGCTCTGGCAGAAACTCTCAGGGTACAGCTATATTAGGCTCCTGTCATCAGATAATTATTGGCATCCACAATAGTGTCTGGGTTTAGTGACTGCATATGGGATGTATCCCCAGGTGGAGCAGTCTCTGGATGGCCTTTCCTTCGGTCTCTGCGCAACACAGTCTCCATATTTCCTCCCATATTTTGTTTCCCCTTCTAAGGACTGATGTATTCACACTTTGGTCTTCCTTCCTCTTGAGCTTCATGTGGTCAGTGAATTGTGTCTTGGGTATTCCGAGCTTTTGGACATATCCACTTAGTAGTAAGTGCATACCATGTATGTTCTTTTGTGACTGGTTTGACCTCACTCAGGATGAGATTTTCTAGTTCCATCCATTTACCTAAGATTTTCATGAAGTCTACCTTCAACCTTCAATCTGTCCTTGGTGGACGCCATGCAAAAGGAGCTGCAGTGGGCAAGCAAACTTTCTCTGTAGATAGCTCATTGTTTTGCATGGCTGCAATGGGTATATCCTGGAAAGACATGGCCCCAGAAGCTGTGTCCCAGGATTGCTTCTTGATGCTGGTGTACCTTCTCATGTTAATCAATGCTGTATTCCTCATATTTCTCACTTGGTGTGACCTGCTGCCCATAGTCTCTAATCATTTATTCTCGAATATTAGCCCACCTTATTGAGTAAAACTTCCTTTAGACCAAAATGAATATGAACTTTTATGAACTAGTGTTGTTTAGATGAATTCACAATTTTATAGAATTCCTGATTTGAGTCAAATAATTTTAGGAAGTTACAGTAGTTGATAGAAAATTTAAGGAGATAGTTTAAGTTGTTTTGCCAGAAAGATATAATAAAGTTCAAATCAAGAGCACATTTTAATCCCTCCTCATAGAATAATATATAAAGGTTGCATGAAAATGAATACAATAAGCTGTTATGTGCTACAAGCATGTAAAAAGGAAGAAAATGGGCTTGGGCACATTAATGATAAATGCAAACATTCATTTTAGGTCAGGTCCAGGGATGAGGCCACAATCATGAACCATGGTAAAGTTAAACCATGCTGAGAGTAGATAATTCTATAAAAATAAGTTACTAATTCAGCCTTATTAAATGAAAGATAGATCAACCTACTACTTTAAACTTGTAATCAACAGTTCTGCTTTATCTCAATCTTGTGTAACATTTTATCTGTTGTTGAGTGAGATCATTTTTCTTCTTACATAGAGAACTTTGTCACAGGATATGTGAAAATGATTAAAGAAAAAAATTGTCAGAGTTCCTCTCCATCCACCAACTATGTGTACATATGTAAAATTGGTGGAGTCAGCTGGTTGGAGTTTCTCTCTGTCCACCAACTGGAGGGATATATGTATATGTGTGTATGTATGTGAAATGGTTACAGACTGCTCATCAGAGCTTTGCTTTATCCACCAAATATGCATAAGTTTATGTGTGTGTATAGGTAAATGGTTGGATTCTGCCTTGTTCCATCCATCTAATGTATAAATGTGTGTCTGTCTCTATGTATGTGTGGAATTGTTTGAGCATGCTTGTTGGAGACTTCTTTATTTCATTTAGTGTGTATGTCTGTGTATGTGTGTCTGTGTGTGTGTGTCTGTGTGTGTATGTGTGTGTGTCTGTGTGTGTATGTCTGTGTGTGTGTGTCTGTGTGTGTGTGTGCATGTGCTTATGCATGCACATGATTGATTTTCCCTCCTTTGTTATCTTTCTTTCTGACACCTAGAAAGTTAAAGTTCAGAGTTTCTTCTTGGTCACTGAGAGTCCCAGTCCCAGATAACAGAGTTTTGATCACTTACAATGTAAATTGCCACTGTCAATGGGGTAGTGGGGGAGTAGTGGGTTGCTATCAGCACCAACTGACAATGATCTCTGACTCCACACCTCAATGCCTTCCTCAGCTTACCTGTGCTGTTGAAGCTGGTCTTCGACATGCCCTACCTGCAAGATGTGCTAGATGTGCTGGGACAAAGGTGGCATAGGACTTGTGGGGGTGACCAGCCAATGACTGGTCTAACTTGAGGCCAATGCCTAGAGCATGAGCCCATGCCTAACACTGCCTGGATGACTAGGCCCCAGATGATGGAGAGCCAAGAGACTTAGGATAGAATTAAATATGACTGGATTCCCCTCAAAAAGTCAATGAAATGATTCCTAGTGATATTCTGTTGTACTCATTGATTGGTGTCTAGCCTGATTATCATTAGTGACACCACAGAAAAACATTAGGTTGAGCTCGGTGAAACTCATGAAAGAAGGAAAGGAAGGATTTTAGGAGCCAGAGGGGTAGAGATACCATGAGAACATGGCTCTCAGATTCAACTAAGCAGTGTTTTAAGGGTATCACAGAGACTCAAGTAACAATCACAGAGCCTGTATGGGTCTGAGCTAGGTCCTGGGTATATATCCTGGTTGTGTAGATTGATGTTATTGTGGAACTCCTACAATGGGAATGGGTCTGTCTCTGACTCTTTTATCAGCATTGCAAGTATTTTTCAACCATTTCTACTGAGAAAATTTTTATCAGGAAGTTTGATCTGTAATTTTCTTATCTTTGGGTTTTTATCTGGTTTAAGTATCAGGATTAATATACCTCCATGAACACTTAGAACATGTCAATGTTCTAAGGCTCCTGTCCTTTCATATTTTGTGGAGCAGCGTGGGAATAATTGATGATAATTCTTCATTGTAGAGCTAATGGAATTTAGCAATGAGTTCATTTAGATATCTAGATGAGGATTTTCCTTTTTTAGTTTAGAGAATTTTTATACTTCTTCAGTCTTTTTATTTCTATTTATACAATATCTCATCTTGGTAGTTTATTGCATCTTGAAAGTAATTTTCTAATTGAGTAGAGATATGTTTTTAAGGAATGCCCTAAGATTCTTATTAAATTTCATTGGTTTCTGACAGAAATGTCTCTTTTATTTGTATGTTCCCTCCCTCCCTCCCTCTCTTATTTACTTCTTCCACTTACTGATGTTGAGATTGAGATGATCTTGTTTTCCAAGTGGTTAACCTGTTGTGAGTTTTTAGTTTGATTTTTTGTTTGTTTCGTTTCATTTTAATCTCTATCCATTCTAAGTGGATGCCATTAAGGCAATGACTTCCTTTTCATGATGGCCTTGTGTTCATCATATCATGTACATTTCATTGTACTTTGTATTCATTTCAATTCATAGAAAGAATTTCTCATTTTCCTTCTTGATTTTTTCTGACTTATTAATTCAATAAGGTAGAGTTTCATTAATCTTTACAAACTTTTTTTCTGTTCTATACTTTTTTAGCTGTTAATTTGCAGCTTTGTTCCATTGAATGAGATAGAAATCAAACAATTGCTTCACTCGAGATATTGGGGCGGCGGCGGCGGCAGCGGCGGCGGTAGCAGTGGCTGCTCCAGCTGAAGGGCCATCAGCGGTGGAACCAAGGCGACACAGGGTCCAGTTAGGCCCTGCGCCCACGACCACTGACCTTCACTGACCAGCCGGGCGGCAAGCAACTGCGGTTCTGCGGAGCCTTTCGCTGCACGGAAGCCACTTCAGAACTCGGCTTCCCGCCAGTCAGGAGAGACTCACCTCCATCTTGAACCCGGGCTCCAGAGATCGGTCAGACTGAGGTACACAAACATAATCCTAGGCCCAACACCGCAGGGGTCTGAGCCAGACGGGCGTTGGCCTGCACCCAGGCCCTGGGCTGTTCGAGTGGCCATTGGGGCGCCAACCCAGCCAGGAGTATTTTTTTTGCCCCGGCCGGCGCACGCGCCGCCATTTTGCCTACAGGAGCCAGAGTGCTCGGGAGGGCAGAGACTGCTAACAAGCGTAGCCTGAGGCTAACAAAACGGGGGTCTAGGCCCCAAAAGGCACAGGACTGACCCCAAGAACTGGGCGGCTTGGTGGGCCATCTGTGTGTCAACCCGCCCAGGAGGTTATTAGCACAACAGACTCTCCCGGTGCTTTCGGGGAGCGCGGACACGCACGCCCGCCATCCGGGTCACCTGGCGGACCCAAATAACAGACATAGCCCTAGGGGAACTTTGCTCGGACCTTGGCCTCCCAGGCGTTTGCCTGGACTCAGGGCCCGGGCGACAAGGCTAACCTAGTGTGCGCCAGCCCGGTTTCCCAGGCGTTTGCCTGGACTCAGGGCCCGGGCGACAAGGCTAACCTATTGTGCGCCAGCCCGGTTGGGGAAATCGGCTGCCCAGCGGAGTGAGCGGAGCACAGGGGAGGTCACAGCAACATTCACCTTCGGAGCTCCCTGGGGGTGCACACAGGTTCCACCTGGTCCACAGACACAATCTGGGGCAAGGCCTCAGGCAGAAGCCCCCAGCTCAACTCTCTCCGCTTCAGATCAGCCTGGGTGGCCGCCACATCTCCAGGTCCCTCAAGAGGCTAGTGGGGGCTTCCGGGCGGCCAGCTGGGAGAAGTCGGTGTGCTCCAATAAATCCTGCGGGCCCCAGCGGGAGCCTTCAGGTGCCTGCTTCGGGATCTGAACAGCCTGGACAACAGCACCCTGTCTACAGGCAGTGCAGAGTGTAAGCTGTGCACCAGAGGCCAACGGGGAAGGGGCAGCTTGCACTGGTGAGTCCAGCACTGACAAGACCAAGTAACACCAGTGAGAGCTAGATGGCAAAAGGCAAACGCAGGAATGTCACTAACAGAAATCAAGGCAATATGGCAACATCTGAACCAAATTCTCCTCTACCAGCAAGTCCTGGATACCCCATCACACCAGTAAAACAAGATTTGGATTTAAAATCACTGGTCATGATGCTGGTACAGGAACACATGAAGGACATTCAGGAGAAAATGGATCAAAAGTTAGAAGCCCTTGCAAGGGAAACACAAAAATCATTGAAAGAAATCCAGGAGAATACAAAAGCCAACAAGGAGGAAATGCAAAAAACACTTAAAGAAATACAGGAGAACTTTGGTCAACAGGCTGAGGTCATGAAAGACGAAACACAAAAATCTCTTAAAGAAATACAGGAGAACTTTGGTCAACAGGCTGAGGTCATGAAAGAAAAAACACAAAAATCTCTTAAAGAATTACAGGAAAGCACAAACAAGCAAGTGAAGGAGCTAAGCAAAACCATCCAGGATCTAAAAACAGAAGTAGAAACAACTAAGAAAACTCAAAAGGAGACAACTTTGGAGATAGAAAGCCTTGGGAAGAAATCAGGGGACAGAGATGCAAATATCAACAACAGAATACAAGAAATAGAAGAAAGAATCTCAGATGCTGAAGATTCCATAGAAACCATGGACTCAACAGTTAAAGAAAATGCAAAATGCAAAAAGCTTGTAACCCAAAATATCCAGGAAATCCAGGACACAATGAGAAGAGCAAACCTAAGGATTATAGGCATAGATGAGAGTGAAGATTTACAACTTAAAGGGCCAGCAAATATCTTCAATAAAATTATGGAAGAAAACTTCCCTAACCTAAAGAGAGAGATGCCCATGAATATACAAGAAGCCTACAGAACTCCAAACAGACTGGACCAGAACAGAAATACTTCCCGTCACATAATAATCAAAACACCAAATGTTCTAAACAAAGAAAGAATATTAAAGGCAGTAAGAGAAAAAGGCCAAGTAACATATAAAGGAAGACCTATCAGAATCACAGCAGACTTTTCACCTGAGACTATGAAGGCTAGAAGGTCCTGGGCAGATCTCATGCAGACTCTAAGAGAACACAAATGCCAACCAAAACTACTATATCCAGCAAAACTCTCAATCACCATAGATGGAGAAACTAAGATATTTCACGACAAAACCAAGTTCACCCAATATCTATCCACAAACCCAGCCCTAAAAAGGATAATAGGAGGACAACACCAATACAAGGAGGGAAACTTCACCCTGAAAAAAGCAAGATAGTAACCTTTCATCAAACCCAAAAGAAGTTAAGCAATCAAATTTAAAAAATAACGTCAAAAATGATAGGAAGTAACAATCACTATTCCTTAATATCTCTTAACATCAATGGACTCAATGCCCCAATAAAAAGACACAGACTAACTGACTGGATACGTAAACAGGACCCTACATTTTGCTGCTTACAGGAAACACACCTCAGGGTCAAAGACAAACACTACCTTAGAGTAAAAGGCTGGAAGACAATTTTACAAGCAAATGGTCTCAGGAAACAAGCTGGAGTAGCCATTTTAATATCAGATAAAATTGACTTTCAACCCAAAGTCATCAAAAGAGACTCTGAGGGACACTTCTTGCTGGTCAAAGGAAAAATACAACAAGAAGAACTCTCAATCCTGAACATCTATGCTCCAAATGCAAGGGCACCCTCTTTCATAAAAGAAACTTTATTAAAACTCAAAGCACACATTGCACCTAACACAATAATTGTGGGTGACTTCAACACTGCACTTTCCTCAATGGACCGATCAGGAAAACAGAAACTAAACAAGGACACAATGAAACTAATTGAAGCTTTGGACCAATTAGATTTAACTGATATATATAGAACATTCTATCCTAAAACAAAAGAATATACCTTTTTTTCAGCACCTCATGGTACCTTCTCCAAAATCGACCATATAATTGGTCACAAGACAGACCTCAACAAATATAAGAAGATAGAACTAATCCCATGCCTCCTATCTGATCACTATGGAATAAAAGTGGTCTTCAATAGCAACAGAAACAACAGAAAACCCACATACACGTGGAAATTGAACAATACTCTACTCAATGACACCTTGGTCAAGGAAGAAATAAAGAAAGAAATTAAAGACTTTTTAGAACACAATGAAAATGAAAACACAACATACCCAAATCTATGGGACACAATGAAAGCAGTGCTAAGAGGAAAACTCATAGCCCTGAGTGCCTCCAAAAAGAAAATGGAGAGAGCATACATTACCAACTTAATGACACACCTGAAAGCCCTAGAACAAAAAGAAGCTATCTCACCCAGGAGGAGTAGAAGGCAGGAAATCATCAAACTCAGGGCCGAAATCAATCAAGTAGAAACAAAGAGAACCATACAAAAAATCAACAAAACCAGGAGCTGGTTCTTTGAGAAAATCAACAAGATAGATAAACCCTTAGCCAGACTGACCAAAGGGCACAGAGAAAGTATCCAAATTAACAAACTTAGAAATGAAAAGGGAGACATAACAACGGAAACTGAGGAAATCCAAAAAATCATCAGATCCTACTACAAGAGCCTGTACTCAACACAACTGGAGAATCTGGAGGAAATGGACAATTTCCTTGACAGATACCAAATACCAAAATTAAATCAGGACCAACTAGACCATCTAAACAGTCCCATAAAGCCTAAAGAAATAGAAGGAGTCATAGAAAGTCTTCCAACCAAAAAAAGCACAGGACCAGATGGTTTCAGTGCAGAATTCTACCAGACCTTCAAAGAAGAGTTAACACCAATACTCTTCAAACTATTCCACAAAATAGAAACAGAAGGAACACTACCCAATTCCTTCTACGAAGCCACAATTACGCTGATACCAAAGCCACACAAAGATCCAACAAAGAAAGAGAACTTCAGACCAATTTCCCTTATGAACATCGATGCAAAAATACTCAATAAAATTCTTGCCAACCGAATCCAAGAACACATCAAAACGATCATCCACCATGATCAAGTAGGCTTTATCCCGGGAATGCAGGGTTGGTTCAATATACGGAAATCCATCAATACAATCCACTACATAAACAAACTCAAAGAACAAAACCACATGGTCATTTCATTGGATGCTGAAAAAGCATTTGACAAAATTCAGCATCCTTTCATGCTTAAAGTCTTGGAGAGAACAGGAATTCAAGGCCCATACCTAAACATAGTAAAAGCAATATACAGCAAACCGGTAGCCAGCATCAAACTAAATGGAGAGAAACTTGAAGCAATCCCACTGAAATCAGGGACCAGACAAGACTGCCCCCTTTCTCCTTATCTTTTCAATATTGTACTTGAGGTACTAGCTCGGGCAATTCGACAACATAAAGAGGTCAAAGGGATACAAATTGGAAAGGAGGAAGTCAAACTATCATTATTTGCAGACGACATGATCGTCTACCTAAATGACCCAAAGAACTCCACTAGAGAGCTCCTACAGCTGATAAACAACTTCAGCAAAGTGGCAGGTTACAAAATCAACTCAAGCAAATCAGTGGCCTTCCTATACTCAAAGGATAAGCAGGCTGAGAAAGAAATTAGGGAAATGACCCCCTTCACAATAGCCACAAATAGTATAAAGTATCTTGGGGTGACTCTTACCAAACATGCGAAAGATCTGTATGACAAGAACTTCAAGACTCTGAAGAAGGAAATGGAAGAAGACCTCAAAAAATGGGAAAACCTCCCATGCTCATGGATCGGTAGAATCAATATAGTTAAAATGGCCATTTTGCCTAAAGCACTATACAGATTCAATGCAATACCCATCAAAATCCCAACTCAATTCTTCACAGAGTTAGAAAGAGCAATTATCAAATTCATCTGGAACAACAAAAAACCCAGGATAGCTAAAACTATTCTCAGCAACAAAAGAAAATCTGGGGGAATCAGTATCCCTGACCTCAAGCAATACTACAGAGCAATAGTGTTAAAAACTGCATGGTATTGGTACAGTGACAGGCAGGAGGATCAATGGAACAGGATTGAAGATCCAGAAATGAACCCACACACCTATGGCCACTTGATCCTCGACAAAGAGGCTGAAAACATCCAATGGAAAAAAGATAGCCTTTTCAACAAATGGTGCTGGTTCAGCTGGAGGTCAGCATGCAGAAGAATGGGAATTGATCCATCCTTGTCTCCTTGTACTAAGCTCAAATCCAAATGGATCAAGGACCTCCACATAAAGCCAGACACTCTGAAGCTAATAGAAAAGAAACTGGGGAAGACCCTTGAGGACATCGGTACAGGGAGAAAGTTTCTGAACAGAAAACCAATAGCGTATGCTCTAAGAGCAAGAATTGACAAATGGGACCTCATAAGGTTACAGAGTTTCTGTAAGGCAAAGGACACCATCAAGAGGACAGATCGGCAACCAACAAATTGGGAAAAGATCTTCACCAATCCTACATCAGATAGAGGGCTAATATCCAATATATATAAAGAACTCAAGAAGTTAGACTCCAGAAAACCGAACAACCCTATTTAAAAATGGGGTACAGAGTTAAACAAAGAATTCTCACCTGAAGAACTTCGGATGGCGGAGAAGCATCTTAAAAAATGCTCAACTTCATTAGTCATTAGGGAAATGCAAATCAAAACAACACTAAGATTTCATCTTACACCAGTCAGAATGGCTAAGATTAAAAATTCAGGAGACAGCAGGTGTTGGAGAGGGTGCGGAGAAAGAGGAACACTCCTCCACTGCTGGTGGGGTTGCAAATTGGTACAACCACTCTGGAAAGCAGTCTGGCGGTTCCTCCGAAAACTGGGCACCTCACTTCCAGAAGATCCTGCTATACCACTCCTGGGCATATACCCAGAGGATTCCCCACCATGTAATAAGGATACATGCTCTACTATGTTCATAGCAGCCCTATTTATAATTGCCAGATGCTGGAAAGAACCCAGGTATCCCTCAACAGAAGAGTGGATACAAAAAATGTGGTATATCTACACAATGGAGTACTATTCAGCCATTAGAAACAATGAATTCATGAAATTCTTAGGCAAATGGATGGAGCTAGAGAACATCATACTAAGTGAGGTAACCCAGACTCAAAAGGTGAATCATGGTATGCACTCACTAATAAGTGGTTATTAACCTAGAAAACTGGAATACCCAAAACATAATCCACACATCAAATGAGATACAAGAAGAAAGCAGGAGTGGTCCCTGGTTCTGGAAAGACTCAGTGTTTCTCTTTCTCCACATCCTTACCAATATGTGCTGTCACCTGAGTTTTTTATCTTAGCCATTCTGATTGGTATAAGGTGGTAGGTATCTCAGGGTGGTTTTGATTTGCTTTTCCCTAATGACACAGGACTTTGAAGGACTATTTCTTTAAGCGCTTCTCAGCCATGTGAGATTCCTCTGTTGTGGATACTCTGTTCAGTTCTATACCTCATTTTTAATTGGAGTATTTGGAGTTTTGGAGATTAGCTTCTTGAGTTCTTTATGTATTTTGTACATATGGCTATGTACTACTGCATATGGGGTCAGTGAAGACTTTTTTTCCCAAATCTGCAGGTTGCCAATTTATCCTATTCTCTATGTCCTTTGCTTACATAATTTTTTCATCTTAATGAGGTCCCATTATAGTCTGTTAAGTCTATTTGGTATATGATGTCATCTAACTCTGATATTTCTGTTTACTTTTTTCCTAAATGATGTTTCAGTGGGTGAAATGAGTTAGGAAATCCACCTCCTACTATCGTATAGATGTTCACCCACATGGAACTTTCAATCCAATAATATATATATATATATATATATATATATATATATATATATATATATGAAATTTGTTGTATATACAGCACATATATGTTTAGAACTGTAGTGCATTCTTGGTGGGGTTTTTTCTAATGAATATGAGGAAACTTTCCTTACTCATTTGACTAGATTTGGGTTGGAGTCTTCTTTGTCAGGTATCAAGAATCGAATCTTCTTTTATCTCAATTTCATCCTTCAGCCTAATGTATCATCTGTCTTTTATGACGAGATATTTTTCTTAGAGGTTAAGTGGATGGATGCTACCTTTTAACCTTATTATGCTAGTCTACATCTCTTAAAGGGAAATTGAGTCCATTGATACTAGGAGTCAATATTGAAAAGGAAGTATTATTTCCTATCATTGATTGATTTTGGACCATTTCTCAGTCCTCTTGCTGAATAACTTTTCATACATTTTTTCTTTCTTGTGGCTTCATGCATAGATTTATCTGTTTACTATGAAATATTTGTTCAATGTTCTCCCATGGATTAGGCTTAGCATTCACAAATTATCTAAGCCTAATTTTACTATGAACATTTTTCTTTTCCTTTCAATTATAATAGCCTATGATATAGAGTTGATGTTTCTTTCTGAATTTGATCATATGTTATCATAAGTATCTCAATCTTTTGACATCTGTATTGAGAAATCTAGTGGAACTTAGTACCCCTCTCATAGTGCAATACACTTACATTGTTCTAAATATTTAAGAGCATAGTCATGCTACTATGAAGTGAAATGTCTCCTCCATATCTGTTTGGTGTTCAGTTAGAAAAGTTTTCACAATGATTGAATTGCCAATTTTTCTGATTTTCAGAATGAAATTATTTACTTTCTTCTTAATACAGAATTCTTTTAAACTTTTAAAAATATTTTTTATTTTTTATTTTTATGAATTCTTTACCAGAATGTATGCCTGTGCACTAAATGTGGGCCTGGTGCCTAGAAAGGCCTCTGAACTGGAGTTACAAATGGTCATGAACCATCATTTTTATGCTAAGAATTGAAGCCAAGTCTTCTAGTAGTACACTTAACCTCTGACATATCTATCTAGTCTTGTGATATACAAGAAGCTTATATTGACATAAATGATATATTACATATCTTGAAAGTCTTATTTGTACTTTCTTAACAATTTCTTGTCTTCAGGCTCAAATACCCTGTGGTCTCCTTGATCTATTATATTGGTGAGATTTTCCACAGCTGTTTTATTCAATTTAGTGTGTTCTTCATTTCTAGTATTTCAGTTTTGTTTTTCTATTTCTTTATGTAATTCCAGTTTAAATAACATTTAGTATTTTTTTGTTTCCTTGCATTTTTGTGCTTTGGGTGGTGGAATGCAATTGGAAGACCTTAGTGGTCTATGAATCAATGAGTTCCCTGGAGTCTCAAAATACTATCTGTCCTCACTGCTCAGCCAAAGGAAGTTGCTTCACTTGATTTTCTTTTCTTGTTCAGTAAAGGAGTACCAACTGCTCAGCTAGATTTTAATAGAACCTTCAAACTGGTATCAACACCCAAATTATACTGCCTGATCTCCGGTGACTTGTGGGCACATTTAAAGTAGCGAAGTGTTACTCTGCTCTATATTGCCTTCTTTTCTATCATCCAAGACGCACTTTTCTATTGAGGAGAAAACCTTACATGCCCTCCTGTAGCATTTTTTTTTTACAGATGCTAAAAAGACTAGTGTACTTCCCCGGCCTGTCAGGGTTTTCAACAGTGGACCCAAAGAGAGAAGGGGAGAGAATGGAAAGGACAGGAGGTATGAGAAACCAGACCAAGACAGGCTTCCTGATCAAGGTCTGACAAACCTTATTTTCTCAGGGAATTTATACAGGCACGGGGAGAAATAAGGCAAGTGGGATTTTCCACAAAGTTTGGGCATTCTGCCAAGGTGAATCGCTGGCAGCTGTAAGATGTTTCTTCTTCTGGCAGGGTTCAGTGGCCATCAACCACCCAATTTCTCCAAGGTCTGTAGCTGAGGAGAAGTCAAAACCTATCTTTAAAATGGTAGCCCATCTTTAAAATGGAATCTAAACATAAAGTAAAGTCAGTTTGGCTGCTGGCATCTCCTCCCTTTTTATTTAATTTTTGTGAGGCTGGTGAAAAAGCAGACATCTACAGGTCTCCTTTATGCATGGGCAGGCATTAACCAGAGGGGTTAAATATTGACTTGGTTCCTTTACTGGGAACAGAGGATTGTTCTTCCCATATTTTAGATGGCTCTTAGTATCTTTTGGATAAGAGGGACAGAGCCTAATTTGGTGGGAGCTCCCCATAGAGTACAGAGTGATCTGAGGACTGATACCAACACCTATGCAAATCAGGTGTGTTTCACTGGGGACTCAGAAGCAGACAGTTGGGTCCATCCTCTGCAGTGCTTTGCCTTGCACCCCTTGCAGGTGCCCATAATGAGTTTGTGCTGTGCCAAACCAATGTGCATAGCTCTGAGTTTCTATGCATCCCCCGTGTTTGCTCACTCAGGCCTCTATCATCCAAATCAAGTTGATGATATTATACCTGTATGGTTTTGAATGTTACAGAATCAACTTGTTGTCTAATAAATCCTCGTGGGGAACAGAAGATTGTCTAATAAATATCAACTGATTTAAAATGAAGGGTCCTAAAATAGCTATCAAAAGCACACAAAGCAAGGGCCCAACAAGGGGCATCAGGAGGGAAAACATGGAGGATTCCCACCAATCAGTGGCAGCTCTAGAAAATTTCTGTCTCTGTAGATCTTCACTCAGCTTATGGAGTTTATGCACCTGTCATTCTATCAGGCCAGATTCATTAACATAATAGCAACATTCTTCCTTAAAGAAAAGGCAGGTACCATCCTTCTCTGCTGTGAGAAGGTCTAAGGCACAGTGATTCTGCAAGGTAACTTGGGCAAGTGAGGTTATTTGTCTTTGCAGAGAAGGCAGAGATTCAGCAGAAACCTGTAGAGCTGATTGAAATTGTGCAGCTAACTTATTTGTGATTACAATGTAATGTCCCAATGCGCCACCTGCCAATCCAGCAGCTACCACAGAGGTAGTCAAGGAAAGGCCAAATGCAAATGGCAAAAATAATGCACATTTCTCTCTTCTGAAATGTTCAGAAGACATCAAAAATGGTACAGGACTACGAAAAGTTAGTTGAGGAATCAAGGTAACAGGGAGGCACAACATGGAGGGATCTATATTTTTTTGACAATTTTTTAGTGAGGGTGCCATTGCACCAAATAAAATATCCTCTTGGGGGGAAAATATAAGAAGGAGACTGAGTAATAGTGCATCTTCCTTTTCCAGAATCTGAATAACAAAAAGGAAATTTGGAAAAAGGTCAATAGAATTCAACCTCAGGAATAGGAGAGGTCTTCACTGATTTCACTGTTGTAGAATTTAATGTAAAAGGAGAAGGGACAGCTACTAAGGGCAGATAGCCCAACATAACACTCAAAAAACATGAGTAGAGGTTTCCCAATCCTGAAACATTGCCCAACATCAACCCTTCCCTCTAGATGGAAATCCAAGAAAAGGATTGATGAGGAGCAGGAGAGACAGAAAGCTGGCTATTAAGCTTTCTTTCTGTATTTAAAATGTTAGAAAAGACAGCAGATTTTATTGGAACAATACAGCACCAGATATAAATCTTGCTACTAGGCAGATTTTCTTTCCTGCTCATATACAAGGCTCCTTTTACAGGAGAAGTCCAGTGGTTATCCCAAGGGTCCCAAACAACCAAACTATATCCTGTGGATGTCTTAAAAGAACTTATCTCAATTATAACGGTGCTGGCTGATAAGATCTTATTTTCTCAAAGGAATGGCTACATATATTTTGCAGTGACCCCAGGGGAACACTACATTCTCTTCTATCCAGTTGGTTGAACATGGTGAATAGGACTGGTCATAAAGAAAACAAAGGGCAGGCTACTTTCTACCTGGTCAGTACTTGAAATCTGTAAAATTGAAATATATGGCCTTTTGACACCCTGAAGGAGGGCAATCAGCAGTAGACAATATCTTCCCTTTAGTCTGTTTATACTTTGTCCAATTTTCAGCTAAATACAATAGCCATGCAAAGGGGGATGTTGGGTCTGCAGACGTCTGTGGTGTCAGCACTAGTAGGAGGCATCCAAGGGTGGCGAGGACTATGTCCATTTTCAATGATTATAATCATCATCATTCTTTGTCCCTGCATCAGCATATCTCATTAACCACTCTGGCAGCTAGCGTGTCCTTCAGCATCCTGCAGAAAACACACAAACATGCCCTCTTCCCCACACTCAGAGAGCTCCTTGGCATTGAAATTTTAAATTTTTTTATGGTGTACAGGGATATGATTCTCCTTTGTTTTTATAAAAATATTGTTTTCAAGTTCCATGTGCCTGTGTCACAATGTCTTGTCCTTAAGGATTATAAAGAATCTCAGTAATATGACTAGTATTAAATTGTTAACAAAACATCTCAAATGACTGACTGTAATATCCAGTTATAATATGTGTCTTAATCTGATTTGGAACATTTAGTATAGAAAACCAACATAGGCAATGACTAATTTTATTTTTAGTTGCTTCCCTTGTTAAATCATTTGTAACTAGACAGCTTGAAAAGCTGTCAATAGTCTTAGGTATATATTTTAATTTTTTAATCAGAAATATGAGTTATATCTATTTGTCTTGATTATGTATGAGTCTTTAAGGATTAACACTACTATGTGGTACATGAAGAAATTGAGGACAAGTCTTTATAACTTGATGTGTATATTTTCTAGAAGTATCAAATTATTGTCTTAAGCTATTACTATTTTGGTGATGTAAAGAATGAAATTGTTTGGCTAACTGTTCTTGTGTAACGTCTATAATCTGATATGTAAACCTGCTGTAGCATTGTTCTCATTAAAGAGTCCGGATAATCTTGAATGAGCTTTTAAATGTCCTAAAAGCAATAAAAAGTACATGTTTCTTAAATTAAGCTGTATTTGTTTAAAATTTGAGAATTAGCAATATCTGCAAAAAATATCATCTCAAGCAATTGTAAGCCATGAGCTATCTATTTCAATCATCAGTCTATAAATTAAAAGCTTGATTATTTAACGTTTTAAAGATAGTGGCTATAGCATGTAATTTAATTATTTGTGAAGCAGGAGAAAAATTTAAGAGTATAATCATGTGATCTAATTATATATGTTTCTCTGTCATTAGATGAGCTGTTTATAAATATAGCATATGTATTTTTATTGGCTGTATGTATATAATTACAAAAGAATGAATAGAGGCAAAAATCTAAAAACTTGTCTTTGGAATAATGATTATCGAATTTGCCTAAAATGTTTGCTATGTAATAGGCCAAATATTAGTATTCTGCAAAAACCAATGTAATTGCTATTTGGACTAAGGAATAAATATTCCATCAATTTCTTTTACAAATTATTTTCATGATTTTAGCATTTTGTATTAACATAGCAACAGACTCATGATAAGGTGTTCAAACTTTACTTGGAGATAAAAAACGATGAATTCACATCAATGGTCCCTTTTGCCAAGGGACTGCTGTGAATCAGCCAACAATTGACTTCTGAAAAGTTAATTATCCCTCATCAGTTAATTGTCCAGGAGATTAGGGTTTGCAATCTCCTTAAGACTATCAAACAAAGGTTTAAAT
Source organism: Apodemus sylvaticus (assembly GCF_947179515.1). Taxonomy (NCBI): domain Eukaryota; kingdom Metazoa; phylum Chordata; class Mammalia; order Rodentia; family Muridae; genus Apodemus; species Apodemus sylvaticus. The sequence goes on from NC_067472.1 coordinate 28,414,050, forward strand.
TCTCCTGTGGCAAGCTTAAGGTGAGGTCTTAATGAATTAACATTTCCTCAAAGCTTTTGAAAATCATTTAAATCAAATAAACTATCTTTTCTTATTTGAATTTTCTGTGCCAAAATTTGTTTAGGATATAACTGATCCACTTGCCTGATATTTTATTTAATTACAAATATGGATGAGTTAAAATCTTGAACTTGTGATTGAATTGTAAACTAAAACTATGGAACATCGGCAGTTGTAGTGCCACTCCCTGGGCCAAGCATATACAAACCATCATAGGGTCCATATCCCCCATTGCTAAGAGACTTCAGTAAGGTCACTCATAGATTACAGGGAGTTGCCATTGCACTAAGTTTCTACATTGCCCCTGAAATGCCCCCCAATCACAGTCATCTTTTCCAGTACTTTCTCCCTTTGTCTATCCCACCCTCTCCTACCTAATCCCTCGTGTTCCTGTCCTCATCTGCTCCCAATATACCTATAATGCAGAACATTTTCTTGATTAAGGATGAAGGTTGGAGGCCAACCCGCTGTGGTAGATGCCACCGCTGAGAAGATGGTATAAGAAAAGAAATTGAGCAAGCCATGGGAAGCAAACCAGTAAGCAGCATTCCTCCAAAACCTGTCCTTTGGTTCCTGCTTTCTAGTTCCTGCCTTGATTTCCTGCCCTGGATTATATTAATGATACACTATGATCAGGGCATCTAAGTCAAAGGAATCATTTTCTTCTCAAGTTTATTATGTCTACCACAGTAAAGAAAGCACACTAGGATAATATTTGTGTTTGTTTTCACACACTCTGGGTACTATGGCTTTAAGGGTATTGTGTGTTTTAAATCTGGTATCTCCCAGATTTGAGAACTTCCTCCCCACTTACTTAAATTACAAAAAGAAAAACTGCTTTCAAAACCTCTGTTTTGTTCACATTTTCAAGATTTCTCTATATGCAACTTTATTTACAACAAACAGCAAAAGCTTCTGATGAAGTTAGTTACACCTAATTCTTCAAAGTGGCTTAGGGTAATATTTACAGTTTTAGCAAAAATAAATGTTGATTAATTATCCCATTCCTAATCACTTAAGAACTCTTCCATGATATTTACACAGTCAGGGAGATGAGACTTGGGAGGAAGCATTATAGCACCTGACAGGTCACAGAGATGACAATGCTAGGAAGAAAATTTGGGAGTTGTCCATCTTGGAAGCTTTTCAAATGTTTGGTTTCTTGGCAAATGTCAGAGTTCACTGCAGCCATAGCCACTGTTCATCGGAGAGAAAGTAATCTGAAGAACATATTCATGCTGATGTTTATATAGAGAGGAAAGGACAAGGAGAATTAAAATTTCATTTACACCACAGAGAGCCTAGAGACTTTACACTGGTGACGGTGAGTTTGAAGTTGTGGTATTTCAAACCTTATTAGAATTTACTTTCACAATATATTCATATGGGAAATTCATTCTATTTTAGATACAGCATAATTTCCATTAAAAATTACCACCATGATTGACTGTACAGAAAGTTACTTTCTTCTTTTCTCTATTGTGCCTTGATATTAATCATTTATGTAAAGAAAAGACAATAGAACAGAACACAGACAGGTTGGTGTCTCAATTGGGATCTACTATGACTAGGCTCTTTATCAATAAGAGAATTAATAATTTGGGTTGAAAATATTTCATTACCAGTATTTATACTGTCTATGAAAAGTTCTGAAAACATCTGTGGAATGTGTCTCGTGTTACTATTGTTACTATTAATCAAAATAAGACCATGTTGGCAGTAGTGACAACATAAGGCCCCTTGGAGCTACATGGTCTGGTTCCACGAGACTGTGTATCCCACATTGCTTCTCCCACACCCTGATATGGTTGTTCTATCATTCTTCCTAGCTTTATTCTGTTGGGATAGAGTTGTAAATGGCTTTAGATGAATGTGTGTAACAGTTTTCTTAAGGAAACCAAATAATGATCTTGATTAAGACAAGTTCCAGCAAGGTGGTTTCCTGAATAGTATGGACAATAACTTTGCATTTCATATAAACTGTCTTTTAAAAAGTGCAGGGGTAAGTCTTGTTCTTAGAAGATATTGTGACCAACTTTCTAGTATGTAAGGTGGCAGATGGACAATGTACACAAAATAACCTGAGTTTACCTGGCAACATGTACTGTATTATGCTAATAAATATTTCCCAGCAGGGTTAAATGTGGTGGCTACTGAGAACAATGTGTTTTGTTCACACAATTGGAAACATATTTTGTTTTTTGGAAGCCAAACCGAAGAATCCTGAAACGAATATGAATGTTTTAAGTTATTCCTGTTAATCAACATACTTTTAAATATTCGTCCCTGTTCCTTTCACACATCTTTCCCGATGGTTGCATTTATGATAATCTGAAATTTCTCTGTACCTAAAACACTCTGTTCTGTTCTATAAAGGAAATTTGCTGGAGAATCATAAATGTGCTCAGGTAACCAAACAAATAAAAGTCAATATGTTTTCTCTTCTGCATTTAGAGTGAGATAATTTCCCACTGGGGCTATGAAAGGGAAGAGCATGAAGTTTTGACTGAGGACGGTTACCTACTCCTAATCTTCCGGATTCCACGAGGGAGGAATGAGAAAAAAGGATCTTCTAACAGTGAGTGAGAAAAAATGCTCAGAGTGAAAGGTGTGCTGGGCAAACCCTCCCATCATTTACACGCCCCCCCCCCATGAGGAACTCCCCAAATCTCCCTGGCTTCCACATGCAAAGCTAGGCATCTGTCCTGTGTGACTCCTGCCATGGGAGTTGATGTTATTAGAAGAAAAGTCACCTCTGTCATGTGAATTTAGATTTCTGTGCAGAATAATAGCTCAGAATCCATGCTGGAATGGCCAAGAACTTCCAGGACTGACTTGTAATGCTTGTGATGCTGCAATGCTTGAGTTAGAGTTCAGAGAATTCAGTATGTCATTCCTGATGGCAGGTACATCTGGCCCATTCTGAGTCAATGTCTAAATGCTCAAGGATTTGTTGTTGGAGTTATTTATTAAATGTTCTGCATATTATCTTTTGTTTGGAAGTTTTATAAATTAAAAGCATTTAGTTGGGAATCTGATATTTATTCAATAAGGAACAGGAAGAAGAAAGTAATCCGTGACTCCAGTGAATAATTTACTCTGAGGAAAACAAGTGATATTTATGGTTATCCAAAGAGGGTAATCAGCTCTTATCTCCTCTATTTGGATTACAACTGCATTATGGTAAATACATGAGCTTACAAAAAAACAAAAAAACAAAAAAACAAAAAAACAAAAAAAAAAGCAAACAACAACAAGACAGCAACAACAAAAATGACCAAAAAAAATAAAAAAAATAAAAAAAAAACAACCCCCAAACCCAAATCCAAACCTTGTTGCCTTTAATCCCAGCACTGGGGTGGAAGAAGCAGACAGGTACTTGTGAGTTCAAGACAACCCTGTTCTACATAACAAGTTCCAGGCCAACCAGGACTATATGCTGAGATGATGCCACAAAGCAAAAACAAACAAACAAAAATTGCCAGTCAGAAATAATAACAAAAATCCCCAAATCAAACAGTATTATTATGACTCAAATTTACATTATCAATCAAATATTTCCCAAGAGGAGATAGGTGTCAAAGAGAATGAGGGAGGGTGTAAATATGAGAAAATTGCAGGGGCATACATATAGGAAATATAATGAGCTCTCTGATTTTGTATTCTTGAAAACTAATGATAAATAACAAATACTTTTTGTTTTCTTTTCAGCCACGAAGCCAGTGGTGTATTTGCAACATGGCTTTACTGTATCTGCGGATTATTGGGTTCTCAACCCTCCCAGCAACTGTCCAGCTTTCCTCCTGGCAGATGCCGGTTTTGATGTGTGGCTGGGGAACAGCAGGGGCACTAACAATGGCAGGAAACATGTGAGCCTAGACCCAAATTCTAAAGAATTCTGGGCTTTTAGGTAAGAAAAAAGATTGTTTTATCCTGATACATTTCCTTAAAACTATCTTTAACATTTTTTAGTTGTCATATATTTACTGAACAAGACCAAAATAACACCATTAAAATGTCTTAAGAAATGAGTCTTTAAGATTTATTTTAGTATGTATCTGTGTAGGTATGCATGTATTTATGTGCATAGTGTATATGTGTATAGCTGTGAGTTAATGTGTGTGTGCACATATGTCTGTGTATGTGTGCATGTAATGTATATGTCTGTGTGTCTGTGTATGTCAGTATGTGTGTAGTGTGTGTGCATGAGTTTATGTCTGTATATGTGTCTCTAATGTGTGTGTATGTCTTTATGTGTACTATGTGTGCATGGGTGTTCATATATGTGAGTGCAAAATTCATAGGATTTGTGTCTATCCTGCTAGAGCTGGAGCTTAGGTGGTTGTGAGCTGTTATTTAGAGCAGTAAGTGTCCTGAAGCACTGAGACATCTTGTGCTCCTTGAATAATATTTTTAAAGGTTGATAGGTTATAATCTTGCCTAAAATTTTATATTATGAATTTAGTTTAAGATAAAAATTAACATTAATATATCATTTCTATACATCTCTTTACTTGTAACTACTAATCATCTTTAGAAAATATCTCAATGAAGTATATTTGAATAGAAAAGATGTTCATGTTCTGTATGTACTGCTTGATAAGTACAGACCCAAATTCCAATCTGTATATTTTTCTTTTATGTGGCTTCTCTTATTTTTTATGAAAAAATAATAGGGAAGGAATATAAGGAACATAGCTAAGATTCATTTCTATCACAAAATGCCAGATGATCTTATAAAACATGTCCCTGTTTTCTAAAAGCTCTTTCTGCTTTTCTTTTTTTTTTGGTATTTACCCACTTTACTGACCATTTTAACATATCTTACCCAAACACAAATAAAAATGATTCATATATGTTATGGGAGTGCCATATAATGTATTTATTATAAATGCTGGTATAGAACAAATGCACTTGAATTTCTCTGATCTCTGGCTCTGGTCAAAGTGCACCAACAAGAGATCATGCCAAGCCATTGTGGGTATTATAGGATGGCAGGAGGAGACATGATGGAGGGTCTGCAGGAGATATTTGATCAGCACTCATGTAGCCCTTTAGGAATTATTTTCAAGTCAGGGTTTACCTTGAAAGGATAATGGTCAATTACTATAATTAACAAAATTATATTTTCTCTCCATTTTTGTTTTATACAGTTTTGATGAACAAATAGCATACGACATCCCAGCCACCATTGATTTCATTTTGAACAAGACGAGACAAACACAACTTTACTATATTGGCCATTCCCAGGGCGTATATATTGGTATGTGGAGAGAGACTGAAATCTGAACACATTGCAATTTTTATCACAAACTGCACACATATTTGTTAGTAATGATTTCAGTTTTAGGAATGACATCTTGTCACTATGTAGAAACATTCAGACTAGCCAGAAATCTAAAATCCAGTAGTTACAGTGGTTTTATTTGTTATCGGGCAGTCATGCTGGTGTGTGGTATAGGATATTGCTATGTAGCACACTCTAGCCTCAACCATAAAACTACTGACTCCACTTCTCAGAGGCTGAGATTACAGCCATGGGCAACTGTACCTGGCTAATCTTTTTCAAAGAAACAGAAAGAAAAATAGGCATATTTTGTCTTTAGTCATTATAATTTCCTCCATAAAAGATAGTTGAATTCACTGCACTTTCCAAAGCCAAGTTTAATATACATTGTTTTTAAATCTTTAACTGATTTCTTAAAGGAAAATTGATGTATGCACACTTTTTCTAATTAATCTATTTGTCTTATTGAGTTATTTATTTGCTTGTCTATTTATTTATTTAATTCATATGTGCACTCTGAGCATTTAAGCGCAGAGGACCTAGTGAGCATCCACTATTATCCTAGTGAGCTACAGAGCTACAGAGCTACAGAGCTTTGAGTAGCATTGTACTGGACTGGTCTGAGGCATGCTAATTTACATATTGTGCATATAAGAAAAAAAATCTTGTTTCTAAACCTTATGTTACCTGGAAAAACATTTCTAATCAATTTGCATGCCACTGTTAAAAAATTACAGTGTTTTTCCCCTTAATTTATTTGCTTATTCACTTACATCCAATCTTCCTAATCCTCTCTTACACAGCCCATCCTGATACCCTCCTTCCCCTTGTCTTCTGAAAATGCAGAGTCCTTACTACTTTGCTGGTTATTAGTTACAATGCATGTGGTACACTAAAAAGAATGTACTTCTCCTTAAATCTCACCGTCCATTAAGAGGTGTGGGATCAGTAGCACAGACCCTTATATTTATTGTTTTCTCTTGCAGGATATTCATTGTATGATGTTAAATAATACTGAGACTGTCTAGTGACTAGACGGGAATAGATACCCTCATTTTCTTTGAGTTGTAGCAAGCAACAGTGTCTCCACATGTTATTAGTATCCCCTGAGATCAGACGTTCTTAGTGAGAAAACACTAAAAATGGAATCGTATTCATAAAGGTTTTCCTGGCAATCATACACTATAATTTATCACACACACACACCACACTGGAGGCTAGGATTGTAGGAAAGGACTCTTAAGAAGCCATGAACATCACTTCCCTGCCACAGAAGTGGCATATCCATACCCAACTAATAGAGTAGATTTGAATGGTTAAAAAAAAATAATTGAAATTTAATGGGGTAATTATTTTTTTCTTTTTTCTTTATTAAATACATTCTTTATTTACATTTCAAATGTTGTCCCCTTTCCTGATTCTCCCCTCCCCCAAAAATCCCATAAGCCATCTCCCCTTTTCCAATCAACCCTCCCCCATTTCCCTGTCCTGGTATTCCTCTACACTATGGCATCAAGTCTTTCCAGGACCAAGGGCCTCTCCCCCCTTTGGTGTCTAACAAGACCATCCTCTGCTGCCTATGAGTCTGGAGCCATGGGTAACTCCATGTGTACTCTTTGGTTGATGATATTGTCCCTGGAAACTCTGGGAGTACTGGGTGACTCATATTGTTGTTCCTCCTGTGGCACTGCAAACCCCTTCAGTACTTTGGGTCCTTTCTCTAGCTCCTCTACTGGGGAACATGTGCTCAGTTCAATAGCCAGCTAAAAATGTCCCCCTCTGTATTTGTCATGCACTAGCAGAGCCTCCCAGGTGACAGCTATGTCAGGCTCTGGTCAGCAAGTACTTGTGGGCATCAATAATAGTGTCTGGGTTTTGTAACTATAGGGGATGAATCACTAGGGCGAGTAGGCTCTGAATGGTCTTTCCCTCAGACTCTGCTCTACATTTTGTCTTTATAACTCCTTCTGTGGGTATTTTGTTCCCCTTTCTACAAAGGGCCCAAGTATCCATACTTTGTTCTTTATCCTTCTTGGCATCATTTGATATGTGAAATGTGTCATAGGTATTCCACACTTCTGGGCTAATATCCACTTATCAGTGAGTGCATACCATGTGTGCTCTTTTGTAATTGGGTTACCTCACTCAAGATGGTATTTTTCCAGCTCCATCCATTTGTCTAAGAATTTCTTGAATTCATTGTTTTTAATGGCTGATTAGTACTCCATTGTGTATACATAATACATTTTCTGTATCCATGCCTCCATTGAGGGACTTCTGGGTTCTTTCCAGCTTCTGGGGATTATAAATAGAGATGCTATGAACATAGTAGAGCATGTGTCCCTATTACATGATGGAGAATCCTCTGAGTATATGCCCAGGAGTGGTATAGCAGGGTCCTCCTGCAGTATTATGCAGTTTTCTAAGGAACAGTCAAACTGATTTCCAGATTAGTTGGGAAAAGATCTTTACCAACCATATATCTGACAGAGGGGTAATATCTAATATATACAAAGAACTCAAGAAGTTAGACTCCAGAGAACCAAATAACCCTATTAAAAGTGGGGTATGGAGCTAAACAAAGAATTTTCACCTGAGGAATATCAAATGACTGAGAAGTACCTAAAGAAATGTTCAACATCCTTAGTCATCAGGGAAATGCAAACCAAAGGAAACCTGAGATTTTACTTCACACCTGTCCAAATGGCTAAGATCAAAAACACAGGAGACAGCAGATGCTGGCAAGGATGTGGAGAAAGAGGAACACTCCTCCACTTCTGGTGGGATTGCAAGCTGGGATAGTCATTTTTTGAAGACTGGTTACTCAACTCTCCCAAGCAATTGGTGTTTGCAGGTTTTCTGGGCAAACCACACCAAAAACAAAACAAAACAAAAAAAAACAATATTTAAAACATCAATGTAATAGAAATGTAACACTGTGGATTTCAAAAGTGTGAGAGATTAATTAAAAATAGAGAAATAGTTGGGTTTTTTTAGATTTTCACTTTTTTTGGTAGTGCAAAAACACGCTAAGTTATCGACTGTCTAGTTAAGCAAACAAAGCCTTTTGCAGTTGTTAGAAAAATAAGGACCACATCGAATGGAGTTGAAAAAAAGTAACTTGGTGCTGTGCTTCCAGGTGATTCAGAGAATCACCTGCATAAAAATTGAAATATAGGATAAAGAATACACCTATAGTCTTAGTTGATATTAAAAATGCATAGAACTTTGAACCAAGAGAAAATACCTGCAAGTGATCTATTCTCTTGTTTTCTTTCAGCTTATGGGGCATTTGCAACAAACCCACAACTGGCCCAGAAGATCAAAATGAACTTTGCCCTGGGTCCTGTTGTGTTGACCAAGCATCTGAGAGGTGTCTTTCGCACAGTTGCATACATTGACCCACTAGTGATCAAGGTTTGTAATATCTTCCAATGACCCCTTAGAAATACCAGTTATGTACAGTTTTCAGAAATAGAAGTGGTACTGAGCTGAAAAGCAGAAATGCTGAGACAGGCCCTGCTGCTCTCTGCTCATCCCCTGGTGGCCACACACAGCTCTCCCACAGCTAGTCCTGCATTTCCCAGGATGCTGAGTCCTGTCAGCCACCAGTCCACCAAATGACCAAAGGCATTTTCCTTTTCCCACCTATTTTTCCTACCTATTGAAACCTTTATTCATTAGATTTTACCATACAAATGTTCCATGTGCATTTTTAAAGGTTTCAGATTGTAATGTCAATAAAATGAGTGAGATTATTTTCCCCTTTTAACTTCTTTTTGTTGTCCAGCGTCTGGACTATAACACATTTCATTTTCCCCATTGTTTTAAAAGTCACATTAATTGCATCTTGTACAGAGTGCTGAATAATATATTAATTATGAATGCTTTAGTCTACAGAGAAGCTTTAGTCAGTAAAGCTGGATTCCAGGTTTTGCCTACTGAGTACACGTCTGCATTCTTGCTTTGTTTGTCTCTTTCAAATAGGGAGCCATCTATAGCTCTGACATGGAGTTATAGTTAGTTCGGGTTTTACTTGCATTTACATAATGGCAATCCATTTACAATGAATCAGCATTATTTTTTTGTATATGAAGTTGCTCCTGATTATTCATAATTAATTGCTTTCTGAGTTTATTATTTATATACATTTACATATATATACTCTCTAAAACATAAAATTACCAGCTGTTTCTTTCTCATATACATCAAGTATTAACAGCCTGAGCTCAGAGATACTAAAAATGGAGAAAACTGCTTTTTAACTCAACTCTCTTGTCCTATTTTAGTTCTAGAGCATACTAGAGGCACATCAATCACTGCGACAACCTTTGTGTCAGTTCTTAAGATCAAGTGGATAGCTCCTCTAGAGTTCAAGTCCTCTTTCTTTTTGTGTTTGCTTTTAGTTTTGTGTGCCTGGACGTGTCTGTATGCATGCATGCACTATGTGTGTGCATGTGTGCATGCATGCCTGTTGTGAGAATGTTAGAAATATTGCATGATGAATATTATTCATTCTTATGTATATTCATGAATATCATGTTAGAAAACATTTGCATTCTGAGATGTTTTATCAAGTTTCTATATTCATGGTCATTTGGGACTTTTAGTCCTTACCTCTCAGGTACCTTCTACAACTGATTTGTTATGTCAGACTTTTTTTTGGGAGGACGGGTTAATTTTGATAGACTCTCTTGTCATATACTGGACTGGTCAGATGATATAGTGGCAGTGTGTCCACTTGTAGCTGTGCCTGATGACCTGAGTTCATCCTCTGAGCCCCACATACTGAAAGGACAGACCTGACTCCTGAAGAACTATTTCAGGGCATATGACTTAGGAGGTATAAAACTTAATAGTGAACAAAATCATATAACTTTATAAGTATGTTAAAATGTTGAGTTTTGTGACTCAAATTCATTCTATCCTTGATTCTTACTGGACAAAGTCTCAGAGTTACTATTTAAATATGTCATTTTCAGTCTCTGTTTGGTGAAAAAGATATATTCAGCAGATCAAATGATAATCCTATTCTTCAGTTCTTATGTCATCGAGAGAAAATTGCAACAGCTTGTAATAATCTTCTTACAGTAATATTTGGATACAACCCCAAGAATTTAAATGAGGTATGTGTGATTTTTGTTTTCAGGTAAAGATTTGTCTAATAATGTTTGGTGATGATCATGTTCTTACTAGCTAAACATTAAAAATGAGAAAAATTTGCTTGCATTGTATAGAATATATTAACCTATAAAATATGATTAGTTCATATGTTAAAATATGGCATAATTTGCAAAGTTATAAATATAGCTGTAGAAATCCATCTATATCATATGTGGACAAATATTTAAGTATCATGAATACGAATTTTTATTTGTTTGTTTATTACTTTACACTCCATATTTTACTCCTCACCCCTCATGCATCCTACCACTGTTCCACATCCCATACCTCATCTCAAACCCCTGTCTCCACAAGGATGTCCAACCTCTTCCCTCCCACACACACACACCTGACCTCTAAACTTCCTGGGCCTCCAGTCTTTTGAGGGCTAGGTGCATCATCTCTGATTGGATATAGACCCAGCAGTCCTCTGCTGTTTATGTGTATGGGGCCTCATTTCATCTGGTACATGCTGCCTGTTTGGTGGTCCAGTGTTTGAGAGATCCCGGGGGTCCAGGTTAATTGAGACTGCTAGCCATCCTACAGGGTTACCCTCTTCCTCAGCATCTTTCAGCCTTTCCCTAATTCAACCACAGGGTTCAGCAACTTCTGTCCATTGACTGGGTACAAATGTCTGCATCTGACTCTTTCAGCTGCTTGTTGGGTCTTCTGGAGTGTGGTCATGCTAGGTCCCTTTTTGTGAGCACTTCATAGCCTCAGTAATAGTGTTAAGCCTTGGGACCTCCTTTTGAGCAGGAGCCCAGTTTAGACCTGTTGCTGGACCTTCTTTTCCTCAGGTCCCTCTCCATTTCCATCCCTGTAATTCTTTTAGACAGGAACACTTACAGGTCAGAGTTGTGACTGTGGGATGCCCCTCTCCCTCATTTGAAGCCCTGTCTTCCTGCTGGAGGTGGGCTCTCCCTACCTATTTCATCTAGCATCCTTGCCTTTGAGTCCTGAGAGTTCTTCACCTTGAAGGTATCTGGTATATTCTGGAGAATCCCCCAAACCTTCTACCTCCTGGGGTTGCCTGTTTCCATTCTTTCTGCTGGTATTCAGGGCTAGAGTTCTTTTCCCTCACCGAATGTGAGATCAGGTTCTCCTCTCCCATATAAACCCCTTCTGACTTTCCCTCCCCACTTGTAATTGCTTTCTTCTCTCTCCAAGTGGGACTGAGGCATCCTCATGTGAGTCCTTTAGCTTGTTGACCTTTTTGAATTCTGTGGACTGTATCCTGCACATTCTGTTCTTTTCTCTTTTTTTCTTTTCTTTTTTTTGTGTATTTGTGAGAACATGCATGTCCTTTTGGGTCTGAGTTACCACACTCAGGATGATATTTTCTAGTTCCATCCATTTACCTGCAAAACCCAGAACGTCCTCATTCTTAATAGCTGAGTAGTAGTATTCCATTGTGTAATGAACCACATTTTCTGTATCCATTCTTCTGTCATGGGACATCTGGGTTGTTTCCAGCTTCTGGCTATCACAAAGAAGCCTTCTATAGACATAGTGGAACACATGCCCCTGTGGCATGGTGGGGCATCTTTTCTGTATATTCCCAAGAGCGGATTGCTGGATCTTAAGGTAGATCTATTTCCAATGGTTTGAGGAACCTCCATACTGATTTCCAGAGTGGTTGTACCAGTTTGCAATCCTGCCAGAAGTGGAGGCATGTTCCTCTTTCTGTGGAGAAACATCCTTGCCAACATGTGTTGTCACCTCAGGGTTTGATCTTAGCCAGTCTGAATGGTGTAAGGTGGAATATCAGGGTCATTTTTGATTTGTATATCTCTGATCACTAAGGACTTTGAACATTTCTTTAGGTGCTTCTCAGCCGTTTGAGAGTCTTCTAGTGTGAAATCTCACTAAACTTCTCAGTTTAGTTCTATATCACATTTTTTGATTGGGTTGGGTTTCTCTTGGCTTTTTTGTTGTTGTTTATTTGTTGGTTTTGGAGGGTGTTAGCTTCTTGAGTGTTATATATTTTGGATATTAGCCCTCTATCAGATGTGAGGTTAGTGAAGATTTTTTTCCCAACCTATAAGTTGCCAATTTGTCTTATATACTATATCCTTTTCCTTACTGAAGCTTTCCATGAGATCCCATTTATCAATTCTTGATCTTAGAGCATGAGCCATTGGAGTTCTGTTTAGGAAATTTCCCCCTGTGTCAGTGATTTCAAGACTCTTTCCCACTTTCTCTTCTATTAGATTGAGTGTATCTGGTTTTATATTAAGGTTCTTGATCTACTTGAAGTTGAGCTTTGTAGAAGGTGATGAATATGGGTCTATTTTCATTTTTCTACATACAGACAGCCAGTTAGACCAGCACCATTTATTGAAGATGCTTTCCTTTGTCCTTTGTACATTTTTGGCATCTTTGTCAAAGATCTAGTGTCAATAATTTTGTGGTTTTATTTCTATATCTTCAATTCTATTCCATTGATCAATGTGTCTGTTTCTGTACCAATACCATGCAGTTTTTACCACTATTGCTCTGTAGTAAAGCTTGAGGTCAGGGATAGTGATTGCCCCAACAGTTCTTTCATTGTTAAGAACTGTTTTCACTATTCTGTTTTGTTTGTTTGCCTTTCCAAATTAATTTGAGAATTGCTCTTTCCATGTCTTTGAAGAATTGTGTTGGGATTTTGATGAAAATTGCATTGAATCTCTATATTGCCTTTGGTAGGATGGCCATTTTTAGTATATTAATTCTGCCAATCCATGAATTTAGGTGATCTCTCCATTTTTCTGAGATCTTTGATTTCTTTCTCAAAAGATTTGACGTTATTGTCATAAGGTCTTTTACTAGTTTGTTTAATGTTACCCCAAGTCTTTACAAAAGCCCTTTACTACTAATATCTTTTTTCAAATAGATTATCTTCACCACATACTATCATTAAACCCATAATAATACTTAGCTTCTTTCTGCAGTAAAAAGCTAGTCTTTCTTTCTAATTGGTATAGGAAAGATTTGAATCACATAAGTAATAAATTATACAATTCTAAACATTCATATTCTTACAAAGGACACTAATCATGTTTTGCTGTTTCCCAGAGTCGTCTTGATGTATATATTGGGCATATTCCAGCAGGAACTTCAATTCAAAGTATACTTCATTTTTCTCAGGTAAACTTGTTCTGTGTCTTAATTTCTTCTCTTTTATTTGAAATCTTCCTTCCTTGATAAGACTTGAAAAGACTATATTCTCTATCTTATGATGATGATGATGTGATGATGATGATGATGATGATAAAGGTGATGGTGATGATGATGATGATTGATGGTGGTGATTAAAAGATGGAGAGACAGACAGGAAGAGAGAGAGAGAGAGAGAGAGAGAGAGAGAGAGAGAGAGAGAGAGAGAGAGAGAGAGAGAGAGAGAGAAAACAATGATTGTCTCAGATGCCAAGAGGAAACACTACTCTTTAGGCAAACAGTAATTATGAAAAGGAATTATTCCGTCCCTTTATCTCTTAAGCAGTAACTTTTGTCTCAAAACACATAAAACTTTGGAATCAGGGGGAGCCTGCTTGGCTGGATCCAGGGGGTCTTATTGAAGACCTGGCCTGAACCTGGCCTCCAGACAAGCTGAGCCTATGACCCCAGCCCTGTCCAGAATCCTTTGGACATAGAGGGTAAAGAAGATTTGTGTCAGAGCAGGATGTCACAGACAGGATGTTTGAACACTATATTTTCTGTGGAAGAGAATATATTTAGATTTTAAAACACAGAAATCTAGTATAAATGTATTTTATGTAAAATTAATAGTAATTTTAGTAAGTATCAGGTATTAATGAAAGGCATAAATTTTGGGTTCCTTTGGAGTATAGGCATAAATGATGAAATATTTCTTCATCCATTTAAAAGAGATTTCCTATGGTAGCAATGTAGAATAAAGATAAAAATGATCTAATCCTACTAAGACCATTGCCATGATTTAAGCTGATACCTATTATCAAGAATATATATATCCTCTTATTTGTAATTTTTTTTCCTTCACTCACAGATATTTACTTCTTTTTATTTTATGGGTGATATGGGTTTTTTAGTTTTCTTTGTATTCACTGGATGAAAATATTTGACTCTATTATTCAAGAATTAGTGGAGTGACCTGCATCACATTTTAATGGTTATCATACACTATTACCTTGACTACAGCAGTCTGTTGATGACATCTCCATAGTCTCAGAATTTGAACATTGTGAAAAGTCAGTATAGACATGCCTGAAGATTAGACTGCTATGAAACCCTCACTCATTATTATGTTTTACAAAACTGAAACAATTGGATTTTCAAAAAAATGTGCTAATACTTGAGGGAATTCCCTTTGTCATGGGAACCATTGGAAATAATTTATACAACATAAATTCTATGCAAATACAAAATAATTCAAATGTATTTTAGTCCTGATACAAATGATACTTTGTAACTGGTATTATTATATTATATTTATATAATTAAACTAAATTATATTTTAACTAAATTATATTTAAAGTTTTTCTGTGGCCAGAAAAAAATATTACCTTATTGTCTTAATGTGTCGCTTTTTTGATGTACATTTTGATAATTTAAAAGGGGTGTGTGTGTGTGTGTGTGTGTGTGTGTGTGTATCTGTGTCTGTGTGTGTGTGTGTGTGTGTGTGTGTGTGTGTGCCTGTGTGTGTGAATGTTCTTGTATGATGGTGGACATGTGTGATCCAGTGTCTTGTTAAATGAATCTTGGACATCCAGAGATGATCTTTTAATACACTAGCCAACTGTTTAATGAGAGGTTATCGCTAGCTATTCTGAAATTGGCCAGTTAGGTTAGGCTCTTTCTCTTAAAAAGCCACAGGAATCTGTTTGTCTCTGCCTTCTGAACTTTAGGATTTCAGGTACTCCTCAACATTCTCTGCTTTTTATTCTGGTTTGTAGGTGAGAAATTTAGGACCTAATGCATTCTAAGCAAACATCCTATTGACTATTTCTCCAGTTCCAAAATATATCCTCATTAATAATCATTTATAGTTTGAAATTTACTTATAGGTCTAGAATTAAATACAGTAAAATTTGATGTTATAACAAATTTTTACTCTAAAATAACTTGTGAAATGCACATCTATTATAAAATTGTAACAATGCTAACATTTTCACATTACGGTGTCTTTCTACATATGATGGTATCATACATAGTATTATTGTACTTTTTTGTAGAGTATACTTTGGTTACTAAATTTCTTAATCATATTTCATATATTTGATGGATATGAAAGCATTATGCTTATGTTTCAGTTTCCATTCATCCAGGATCACATGATGTGATGATAGAATTATAGAAATAATTATATAGAGATATAATTATATATATATTTATATAGTTATATTGTTATATTGAATCTGAGCCACAGGATCACATAAAAAAAAGGAGAAAATACAGATCCATAATTCTTAGCAATTGTTCTTTTAGAAGGTTTGTAAGTAATAGTCTATTTTATTTTTAAGGGAATCAGATCAGGTTTATTCCAAAAATATGACTGGGGCAGTGATTCTCTAAATATGCAGCACTACAATCAGGTAAGTCTCCTTTTAAAAACTGTAAAGATTTCTCCCTTTTGGAAAATTATATGAAAGATCTAAAGAAAATTGTTTTAAAGATTGTTGAATATTTTTATACTTCCTAGGATATTGGTAGACAGGTGACAAAAAATTGCTTCAAAAGAATGAAAATACTTTAATAACACTTTACATACTTTATATAGTTCACCATTTGAAATTCACTACCCCTGTATGCTCTATCAGATTATCATTGATATCTTCATGTCAAACATAAAGAACACAAAGTTCACAGAGTTTCTAGTTTGATAAAATTGTGAATGCTACATGATAGTGCTTTACCACCACTACATTCCTGCATTGACACCTCTCTGTGGTCTGTGGTAGATGCTGACTGACTTGATTCATAGGTTTGAATTTCCAGCTTACAGCTCATACTTTGATGTTCTTTATTTTCCTTCAGTCTACTCCTCCAATATACAAGATAGAGAACATGAAAGTTCGAACTGCTATGTGGAGTGGTGGGCAAGATCTTCTGGGAGATCCGATAGATACTGAAAACCTGGCAGCCAAAACTCCCAATCTAGTTTATCACAAGAAGATTCCTGACTATGATCATCTGGATTTTATAGTGGGTAAAGATGTTACAATACAAGTTTACCAAAAAGTAATTGAATTCATCAATAAAGATCAATCATAGTGAAGATACTTTAGTTTTTTGCATATTTTCCCTGCTTCATTCAAAGGGGAGCACCTTCACAGAGCAGGGAGGATAGGGAGGAGAATAGGGGGTTTAACTGGGAAGAGAGATACCATTTGAAATATAAATAAATAAAATAAGCAGTAACATAAAATAAAATAGTTCTATACTTATGCTTAGTGAAAGACATTTCTTGATTTCCTCTTTCTTTTTAGTAATTTTTGGCAGAAACCACTGCCAGGCATTATTGCAGATTTTAGGCCTCATATAATTTATGTAAATTCTATGTCCAAAAAGCATAAACTCTAAAGATAAAATATTTAATTCACCTTGCAAACATTTTCTAATTTCTGCATGCTTATTTATATATACATCTTCAAGAAGAATCTCTTTGAAGCACAAGGCTAAAATTTATCTGAAATACAGAGATTTCACAATAGGTATACAGGAATAAGTCACATAGTAGTCTATATGCTAGATGAAAAATCTAGAGAACAGACTATAAAAATGTGGCCCTTGTAATTATTACTATTTTTGAAATAACACCAAAGTAGCAAATTGGAGCTGATCACATTGTTTTGCCTTTTAAACTCTTATGAATAGACTAGGCACTATACTTCTCATAAATTAATATTTATGTAGACTAGGCACACTTTTTATTAGATGCCTAGACCAATATTCTATAGGAGAGAAGAAAGGCCAATTTTTATTATTTTTATGATAATCAGTAGTTACACAGAGAAGTGTTTTCATTGTTACAGACTAAGACTGGTCTTCGATAACAACAAAAACTGTAGAAAGCCTACATACATATGGAAGCTCAACAATGCCTTATTAAATGATAACTTGGTCAAGGAATAAATAAAAGACTTTTTAGAATTTAATGAAAATTAAGGCACAACATACCCAAACTTAGGGGATACAAGGAAAGCAGTGCTAAGGAGAAAACTCATAGCTCTGAGTAACTCCAAAAGGAAACTGTACAGAGAGTTCCACTAGCAACTTGACAGCACATCTGAAAGCTCTAGAAAAAAAGATGCAAAGGCACCCAAGTGAAGTAGATATCATGAAATAATCAAACTCAGGGCTGAAATACTCAATGAAATTCTCACAAAGTAAATCCAAAAATACACCAAAATGATCATTCGCCACACTCAAGGAATACTTCATTATAGGGAAATCTATTAATGTAATCTACTACATAAACAAACTCAAAGAAATAAACCTCATATTCATTTCATTAGATGCTGAGAAAGCATCTGACAAAATTGAACATCATTTGCGTTAAAAAGTCTTGGAAAAAAGCAGGAATTCAAGGCCCGTACCTAAAAATGGTAAAAGCAATATACAGCAAAACAGTAGCCAACATCAAACTAAATAGAGAGAAACTTGATGCCATCCTACTAATATCTGGGAGTAGACAAGGCGGCCCACTCTCCTCTATTTAATAGAGTATGTGAAGTTGTAGCTAGAGAAATTAGACATCAAAAGGAAGTCGAAGGGATACAAATTGTTAAGCAAGAAGACAAAATATCACTATTTGAGGGTGATATGATAGTATAGTTAAGTGACCCAAAAGATTCTACCAGAGAAATCGTACAGCTGATAAAAAAAAATTTAGCAAAGTGGCTGGATATAAAGTTAACTCAAACAAATCAGTAGCCTTCCTATACTCAAAGGTTAAATGGGCTCAGAAAGAAATTAGGAAAATGACACTATTTACAAATCAAATTGGAGCTGGTCACAAACAATATAAAATAGCTTGCTGTGACTCTAACCAAACAAATGAAAGATATGTAGGGTTGTGACTGTGTAGACAGGTACAGACAGGTATACAGGGATCACCTGAGTGCTTGGCACATGCCCCACCAGGGCTTCAACTGCACCCAGGAGCTCAGCAGTACCACAACCATCTGTGCAACTACCCTGCCAGGGGACATCTACCCTACAGGGAGTCCCACAGTTAGAGGGAGTACTGCATTTAGAGGTGAGGCACCACCATCTTTGCTCCTGTGACTATATAGACAGGTAAAGACAGATACACAGGGATCACCCAATATAAGAGCACTAGGAACATGGCCTGCCAGGACTATACCTGCACCCAAGAGCTGGGCAGCGCCGCCACAGCCTTCTGTGCACCTAGTCTGCTAGGAGATATCTGCTCTGCATTCAGTCCTGTGATTAGAGGTGAGGCCAACATCTCCCCTGCAACTGAGAAGGCTTTTGCAGCTAGAAATGTAGAGAACATCCAAGTGTAGAACACTTGGCAGTCAGTCTGCAGGGCTCCACCTGCATCCAGGAGCTGGACAGCTCCACACCACTCTGTGCCAGAGGAAAGTTGGTCACCCAGGTGTGCTGAGATAGACTTGCAGGCACACAGGAGGGACAAACACCAGCCAGTGACAGCACGACCAACTAACACCAGTGATAACCAGATGGCAAAAGGCAAACATAGAAACATTACTAACAGGAATCAAGACAATATAGTACCATCCGAACCCAATTCTCCCACAACAGCAAGTCCTAGATAACCCAACACACCAGAAAAGCATGATTTGGATTTAAAATCACAGCTCATGATGCTTATGGTGGGCTTCAAGAAGGACAAAAATAACTCCCTTAAAGAAATACGGGAGAACACAAGAATGGGAGAAACCCTTTAAGAACTGAGGGAAAACATAACAAAACAGATGAAGGAGTTGAGCAAAGCCATCCAGGATCTAAAGATGGAGGTAAAAAAAAAATGAAATCACAAAACGAAACAACTCGGGACATAAAAATCCTAGGAAAGAAGTTAGGAATCATGAATCCAAGCATCAACAACAGAATACAAGAGATAGAAGAGAAAATCTCAGATGTGGAAGATACCATAGAAAGCAGTGACACAACAGTCAAAGAAAATGAAAAGTGCAAAAAGCTCCTGACCCAAAACATTCAGGAAATCCAGGACAAAATGAGAAGACCAAACCTAAGGATTATAGGTATAGAAGAGAGGGGAGATTTCCAACTAAAAGCACCAGTAAATGTCTTCAACAAAATTATAGAAGAAAACTTCCTTGACCTGAAGAAAAAGATGTCCATGAACATATGAGAAGTCTACAGAACCCCAAATAGATTTGACCAGAAAAGAAATTCCTCCTGTCACATAATAATTAAAACACCAGCCAGGCAGTGGTGGTGCATGCCTTTAATCCCAGCACTTGGGAGGTAGAGGCAGGCAGATTTCTGAGTTTGAGGTCAGCCTGGTCTACAAAGTGAGTTCTAGGACAGCCGGGGCTACACAGAGAAACCCTGTCTCGAAAAAAACCAAAAAAGAAAAAAAAAGCAAAGCAAACAAACAAACCTCCAAATATACTAAACAAAGAAAGAATATTAAAAGCAGTAAGGGAAAAAGGTCAAGTAACTTATAAAGGTAGACCTATCACCCGACTTCTCACGAGAGACTATGATAGCCAGAAGAGCCTGGGCAGATGTCATACAGACCCTAAGGCAATACAAAAGCCAACCCAGACTGCTATATCCAGCAAATCTCTCAATTACTATAGATGGAGAAACCAAGGTATTTCGTGACAAAAACAAATTTACGCAATATCTTTCCACAAATCCAGCCCTTTAAAGGATAATGAATGAAAAAGGAGGGAAACTACACACTAGAAAAAGCAAGAAATTAATCTTCTTTCAACAAACCCAAAAGAGGATAACCACACAAACATAGAAATTACATCAAAAATAGCAGGAAGCAACAATCACTATTCTGTAATATCTCTTAATATCAATAGACTCAATTCCCCAATAAAAAGACATAGACTAACAGACTGGATATGTAAACAGGACCCAATATCACCGTGGTGGCCCAGTGAAGTCTGTAAAGTTGATATTTTACAGACAGAGGTGGAAAAAAGAAATGTCTCCTGGGAATAATGGAACTCTGTAAATTTTGAAGCAGAAATCTCACCTGGCAATTTGCTATATTCTCTTACTTCCTAGCTCTTTAAGATGGGCCTGTAGTTCTCAAGTAGCAGTTTGCCCAGACTTCCTCCTTTTCTCTCTTCTCGGGGATTCCTATGGCCTGGCTGGGATTCCTAAGGCTTGGCTGATAATGGGGTCTTTGAAGTCCATTCACTAACTACCAAACTTCCTTTTAAGAATTTCAATGCTTTGCCTCATAGTTGTTTACATAATTACAATCTTCCAACCACATGTAGGTTTTTATGGCTGTGCATATGTGTATGAGGATGGCTCTGGCACTCTGGTACTGAAAACATTGATTAAGTCAAGAAGTTTTGTTTTACAAGATAGAAGGCTAAATGTTAGATAAGGATTTCTCACAGGAACTTGTTAAAGACCCAGGTGGTATAAGAAATTTCAAACTCTTTGAAGGTTTGCTGTAAACTATGAGTGACTCTGTATTCTAATCAGGAAGTTTGATGGCACCTGTAAATTGATCTTCTGTATCTGTTACTTGAGAAACTGTAACTGATTGATTTTGCATTTCCTTGTACCAAATGGCTATGATAATTGTGCCTGCCTCACTGGCTACATCTTTTGAAATGGTAATACCAACTCTTCATGTATAAAAATCCTTGTCTTAGAGCTCCAAAATACATTCAGATTCAAACCTCCACTGTGTGTGTGTGGTTTGTTCTGTCTGTCATATCAGCCAGACCTGTGCCTTCCTGGACCAGAGGACCCTGGTTATCCCACAGCAGACCCACGGTCTGTAACAGCTGGTGCCCGAATAGGGACATTGGACAGGTAACCTTTCTTTTTCTTTCTTTTTTCTCAAGGTAACAGGCTGGCTCTTGCCAGGGAGCTGCAGTCCCACCAGTAAAGACTAACTGGTTAAGTGCAAGGAATCAAATTTTGTAGTAATATGGGGCAATCTGAATCAAAGCAGGAACGAATGTTTCTTTCAGTATTTAAGATAGAAATGATAAAAGTGCAAGACTATGTAAAGGCCTGCATAGATGCCTCACCCGCAGTGGTACAAGGGATAGCCTCTACTGCAGCTATGAAGGGACAGAAATTCAGCGCCTTTGTTAAACATACTTATGGTAAAGGAGGAAAAGGAACCTCCGAGCCCACATGTTATAAATGTGGGGAATCAGGACATATGCAAAGGCAATGTCCAAGAGATAGTAAAAGAGACTCCAAAAGAAGGAGTGCTCCTCCAGGAGTTTGTTCTCATTGCCAGAAAGGCAAGCATTGGAAAGATAAATACAAATCCAAGTTCCACAAAGATGAAACACCTCTTACAGGGGAAAAGAAAGAGGAAAACTCAGTTTTTTAAGTCAAGGGAAGCCTCTCAGCAGCGAACTTGTTAATTCTATAACAAGAATAACTATATATCATATATTATATATATATATCCTATATATTCTATATATTCAAATATTCTATATATATTCTATATATACTATATATTCTATAACAAGAATATCTATATTTCATATCTATACCAGTTAATACAGATGTGAAATTGGTAACCTCAGATAATCTAAATAAACAGCATTTTTTATAAAGGCCAATAAAGGCTTGTTATATGCAGATAAAATTAAATTAAATTAAAAATGCCTATATATCTCAGTCAATAGCCCCTAACAGAAGAGAAAATACAGGCTGTAGAGCAACTTGTACAAGAGAAATTAGAAAAGGGACATCTTGAGGAAAATAACAGTCCCTAGAATACTCCCATATTTGTAATAAAGAAAAGGTCAGGGAAGTAGAGGTTATTACTAGACCTCAGGGCTGTAAATGCCAGCATGGTTGACATGGGAGCCTTACAGCCAGGACTGCCATCTCCAGTAGCAGTCCCAAAAGGATGGGATATAATAGTAATAGATTTGCAAGATTGCTTTTTTTTACTATAAAGTTGCATCCTGAAGATTGCAAAAAATTTGCTTTTAGTGTACCAGCCATAAATTTAAAGAGGCCATATAGAAGATATCAATGCAAAGTATTACCTCAAGGGATAAAAAATAGTCCAACGTTATGTCAAAGATTTGTGGATCAAGCTTTGATATTAATTAGGGAAAAGTATCCTGAGGCCTACATTGCACATTATATGGATGATATTTTGATTGCTCATCAATTATCCTCAATTAATGAAGAAATAGTATCTTATATGTTTGAACAATTAACCAAGTTTGGGTTGATAATAGCCCCAGACAAAATACAAAAGAATAAGCCTTTAAGTTATTTGGGCCAGTTAATTCATGATGATTATATTGGTTCACAAAAGGTATCTATCAGGATTTAAAGAATTTAAATGATTTTCAAAAATTATTAAAAAATATTAATTAGATGAGACCTTATTTAAAAACCATAGCAGAAGAATTAGTCCTTTATTTCAACTACTACGGGAGACACTAATACTAAGTCTCCATAAGTTATGACTCAAAACAAAAAATTCTAGAAACATAAGAAAAAAGAGTAAATGAAAATGGGTTTAATTGTATAACAAGCATGCTTTCCTTTCTGTGTACTGTTGATTTGGTACGCACCATGTCTACATATATGTTTATGTCCTATTCATGTGTTTGTGTGAACGACTGTTTTTCTGTTTCATGTTTTAAAAAATGGTAAAAACCTCATCTATTGGTGGTCTGTTAATCTAGCCGCAATTTACACAGTGGAGGCTAATTTAAAATGTCCCACATTTAGCCAGGAGTCAAATATAGTTAGAGAGAAAGCTGCTTTTTAAAAAAAGGGCTATAGCAGCCTCAGGTCTAGGACAAATGGGTTGTTTCTCCAAAAGAAAAATCTTTACAATTCTGGTTTTTGATTCAAACTGCTTTTTATTCTCTCAAAATTACAGCTAAAAAAAAAAAGAAAGAAAGAAAGAAAGAAAAAAGAAAAGAGAAAAGAAAAAGAAAAAAAAGAAATTTGTTTGGTTTAAGTTTATGAGATTTATGTAATCATTTTATTGATGTTTATAATTGGTCTTAAGGGTATAAGTGTATTTTACATGTCTTGACTAAATAAAATGTTAGCCTATATGTCATTAGACATGATTTAAAAGGTATAATGTTGGCAACAAAAAGTCAGTTTAAAACTAATAGCTCAAAGTTATGGTCATCTTAAACATGTGGCATGACTGCAAACCAAGAAATACAGGCCTCTAAGATGCTTTTAAATTGACATGGTGTTTTATGTAAATCTTAGCCTAGAAATTAGACTTATAAGAAATAAAATATAAAATAAAGTCTTTTCAATTAGTTATATTGTCATACATTTGAACATAAAGACTGGCAGACAAATCTTAAGGTGCAGAAATAATGTGTTTGCCATTAATTTTAAAGAAAATAGATTGTTTAAAGTTTGGTTTTGCTTCCAAAGTTATAGCTATGCTCTAATATTATAAGAGGATATTAAGAGTTACGATAAAAAATTGCCAATGAGCCATAGCTCAGACAAACAACTATTTCATTCACTCTACTAGATAACCACTACACTTATGTATCTAGTAGGTATCAGGCTGAAAAATATAACCAAATGTTAGTTGTATGTGGAAATATGTAACTTTGGGTAGCTTTGAATAGAAACTAAAATGAAACTTTGAATTTTAAAACATTAAAGACATAATAGTAGAACATTTCATGACCATAAGCATACGAGAGAGAGAGAGAGAGAGAGAGAGAGAGAGAGAGAGAGAGAGAGAGAGATAAAGAAATAGAGAATTAGAGAAATAGAGAAACAGACAGAGACAGAGAGACCAGAAAAAAAAATTGGTTTATAATGCCAGCAGTGAAGGACTAGAACTGCCTGCAAGTTTCAAATCCTGATAGCTACTTGAAAGGGGTGAATGTAACCTTAATGTTAATGGATTCTCAACGTGGATGTATAAATATGTGCAAAGAAAGCAGAGTGTTTGATATAATTTAACACTGAGGCATCCTCACTTGGGCCCTTCAGCTTGTAAATATTTGTGAGGTCTGTGGACTATATCCTGGGTATTCTGTACTTTTTTTTTTTTTTTTTGCTAATATCCACTTATTAGTGAGTACGTACTGTGAATGTCTTTTTGGGTCTGAGTTACCTCACTCAGGATGATATTTTCTAGATCTATTCATTTGTCTTCAAAAACTCAGGATGTCCTCATTCTTAATAACTAAGTAGTATTCCATTGTGTAAATGAACCACATTTTCTATATCAATTCTTCTCTCAGGGAACATCTGGGTTGTTTCCAGTTTCCAGCTATCACAAAGAAGGGCACTATGAACATAGTGGAACACTTGCCCCTGTTGCATGGTGGGGCATCTTTTGGGTATATTCCCAAGAGTGGTTGGTATAGCTTCATCTTCAGGTAGATCTAGTTTCAATTTTCTGAGGAACCTCCAGATTGATTTCCAGAGTGGTTGTATCAGTTTGCAAACCCACCAGCAATGGAGGAGTGTTCCTCTTTCTCCACATCCTCACCAACATGTGTTGTCACCTGTGGTTTTGATCTTAGCCATCCTGATTGGTATAAGGTGGAATGTCAGGGTCCTTGTGATTTGCATTTCTCTAATCACTATGGACTTTGAACATTTCTTTAGGTGCTTCTCAGTCATTTGAGATTCCTCTGGTGTGAATACTTAATTTAGTTCCATACCTCTATTTTTGATTGTCTTGTTTGGTTTTTTTGATGGTTAGCTTCTTGAGTTCTTTTAATCCTCTATTTGATGTGGGGTTAGTGAAGACTTTTTTCCAATCTGTAGGTTGCTGATTTGTCTTATTGACTATGTCTTTTGCCTTACAAAAGCTTTCCAGTTTCATGAAGTCCCATTTATCAGTTCTTGATCTTAGAGTATGAGCTATTGGAGTTCTGTTTAGGAAATTTCCTCCTGTGCCAGTGATTGCAAGGCTCTTTCTCATTTCCTCTTGTATTAGATTGAATGTATCTGGTTTTATATTGTGGTCCTTGATCCACTTGTACTTGCGCTTTGTTCAAGGTGACAAATATGGGTCTATTTTCATTTTTCTACATACAGACAGCCAGTTAGTCCAGGACCATTTATTTCTGTTGTATTTTTTGGCTTCTTTGTCAAATATCAAGTGTGCATTAATTTGTGGTTTTATTTCTAGATCCTTAGTTCTATTCCATTGATCAGTATGTCTGATTCTACACCAATACCATTCAGTTATTTATTACTATTGCTCTATAGTAAAGCTTGAGGTCAGGAATAGTGATTGCCCTAGCACTTCTTTCATTAAAACACAGGAGAGCTAAAACTATTCTCAATAACAAAAGAAATTCTGGGGGAATCAGTATCCCTGACTTCAAGCAATACTACAGAGCAATAGTGTTAAGAAACTGCATGGTATTGGCACAGTGACAGACAAGTGGACCAATGGTATAGAATTGAAGATGCAGAAATGAATCCACACACCTATGGTCACTTGATCTTCGACAAAGGAGCCGAAAACATCCAGTGGAAAAAAGATAGCCTTTTCAACAAATGGTGCTGGTTCAATTGGAGGTCAGCATGCAGAAGAATGGGAATTGATCCATTCTTATCTCCATGTACTAAACTCCACTCCAAGTGGATCAAAGACCTCCACATAAAACCAGACACACTGAAACTAATAGAAAAGAAACTGGGGAAAACCCTTGAGGACATAGGCACAGGGAAAAAGTTCCTGAACAGAACACCAATAGCTTATGCTCTAAGATAAAAAATTGACAAACGGGACCTCATAATATTACAAAGTTTCTGTAAGGCAAAGGACACCGTTAAAAGGACAAAACGGAAACCAACAAATTGGGAAAGGATATTCACCAACCCTACATCTGATAAAGGGCTAATATCCAATATATACAAAGAATTCAAGAAGTTAGACCCCAGGGAACCAAATAACCCTATTAAAAAATGGGGTACAGATCTAAACAAAGAATTTTCACATGAAGAAATTCCGATGGCCGAGAGGCACCTTAAGAAGAGCTCAACATCATTAGTCATTAGGGAAATGCAAATCAAAACAACCCTGAGATTTCACCTTATACCAGTCAGAATGGCTAAGGTCAAAAACTTAGGAGACAGCAGGTGTTGGCAAGAA
This sequence comes from Apodemus sylvaticus, assembly GCF_947179515.1. Classification (NCBI taxonomy): domain Eukaryota; kingdom Metazoa; phylum Chordata; class Mammalia; order Rodentia; family Muridae; genus Apodemus; species Apodemus sylvaticus. Next base: position 28,440,833 of record NC_067472.1, read on the forward strand.
TGTGAAGAAAGAGGAACACTCCTCCACTGCTGGTGAGGCTGTAAGAAGGTAGAATCACTTTGAAAATCAGTCTGGCGGTTCCTCAGAAAACTGGACATGACATTTCCGGAGGACACTGCTATACCTCTCTGGGCATACACCCAAAGGATTCCCCGCCATGCAATAAAGACCCATGCTCCATTATGTTCATAGCAGCCTTATTTATAATAGCCAGAAGCTGGAAAGAACCCAGATGTCCCTCAAAGGAGGAATGGATACAGAAAATGTGGTATATTTACACAATGGAAGACTACTCAGCAATTAGAAACAATGAATTCACAAAATTTTTAGGCAAATTGTTGGATCTTGAAAATATCATCCTGTTCAGAAACTTTCTCCCTGTACCGAAGAGGATTCCCCACCATGTAATAAGGATAAATGCTCTACTATGTTCATAGCAGGCCTATTTATAATTGCCAGATGCTGGAAAGAACCCAGGTATCCCTCAACAGAAGAGTGGATGCAAAAAATGTGGTATATCTACACAATGGAGTACTATTCAGCCATTAGAAACAATGAATTCATGAAATTCTTAGGCAAATGGATGGAGCTAGAAAACATCATACTAAGTGAGGTAACCCAGACTCAAAAGGTAAATCATGGTATGCACTCACTAATAAGTGGGTATTAACCTAGAAAACTGGAATACCCAAAACATAATCCATATATCAAATGAGGTACAAGAAGAAAGGAGGAGTGGTCCCTTGTTCTGGAAAGACTCGGTGAAGCAGTATTCGGCAAAACCAGAATGGGGAAGTGGAAAGGGGTGGGTGGGAGGACAGGGGAAGAGAAGGGGGCATATGGGACTTTCAGGGAGTGGGGGGCTAGAAAAGGGGAAATCATTTGAAATGTAAATAAATTATATCGAATAAAAAAAAAAGAAAATATCATCCTAAGTGAGGTAACCCAATCACAAAAGAATACACATGGAATGCAATCTCTGATAAGTGGATATTAATTAACCCAGAAGCTCTGAATACCCAAGGCAGAAATTGCATAACAGCTGACTCCCATGAAGAAGTAAGGAGAGGGTCCTGATCTTGGAAAGGATTGATCTAGGGTTGGAGGGGAATATAAGGACAGAGAAAAAGGAGAAAGGTGATTGGAGAATGGGTGGAGAGAAGAAGGTTTATGGGACATATGGGGAGGGGGGATCTGGGAAAGGGGAAATAATTTGGAATGTAAACAAAGAATATGGAAAATAAAAATATTAAAAAAAGAATTGTTTTCTCTATTTTGTGTTTTTTCCCTTTCCAGATGAATTTGAGAATTACTTTTTCCATGTCTTTGAAGAATTGTGTATGGATTTTGATGGGGATTTCACTGAATCTGTAGCTTGCCCTTGTAGGATGGCTATTTTTACTATGCTAATTCTGCCAATCCATGAGCCTGGGAGATGTCTCCATTTTCTGAGATCTTTGATTTATTTCTTGAGAGACTTGAAGTTATTCTCATACAGATCTTTCACTTGTTTGGTTAGAGTTACCCCAAGATAATTTATATTATTTTTATCTATTGTGAAGGGAGTTGTTTCCCTGATTTCTTTCTCAGCCTGTTGTTCATTTGTATGAAGGAAGCTTGCTGGTTTTGTTTTTTTGTTTTGTTTTGTTTTGTTTTGTTTTGTCTTTTTGAGTTAATTTTATATCCTGCCACTTTGCTAAATTGTTTATCCACTGGAGAAGTTCTCTGGTAGAAATTTTGGGGCCGCTTTTGTATACTATCATATCATCTGCAAATAGTGTTGCCTTTATTTCTTTGTCAATTTAAATCCCCTTTATCTCTTTTTGTTGTCTTATTGTTTCAGCTAGCACTTCGAGTATTATATTGAATAGATATGGGGAGAGTGGGCATTCTTGTTTTGTCCCAGGATTCAGTGGGATTGCTTCAAGTATGTCTTCATTTAATTTGATATAGGCCATTGGTTTGTGGTAAATTGCTTTTATTATGTATATGTATGGGCCTTGAATTCCTGATCTCTCCAATACTTTTTTTTATTCGATATATTTTTATATCGAATATTTTTTTTACATTGTATATTTTTATTTACATTTCAGATGATTTCCCCTTTTCTAGCCCCCCACTCCCCGAAAGTCCCATAAGCCCCCTTCTCTCCCCCTGTCCTCCCACCCACCACTTTCTTGTTCTGGTTTTGCCAAATACTGCTTCACTGAGTCTTTCCAGAACAAGGGGCCACTCCTCCTTTCTTTTTGTACCTCATTTGATGTGTGGATTATGTTTTGGGTATTCCAATTTTCTAGGTTAATATCCACTTATTAGTGAATACATACCATGATCCACCTTTTGAGTCTGGGTTACCTCACTTAGTATGATGTTCTCTAGCTCCATCCATTTGCCTAAGAATTTCATGAATTCATTGTTTCTAATGGCTGAATAGTACTCCATTGTGTAGATATACCACATTTTTTGCATCCACTCTTCTGTTGAGGGATACCTGGGTTCTTTCCAGCATCTGGCAATTATAAATAGGGCTGCTATGAACATAGTAGAGCATGTATCCTTATTACATGGTGGGGAATCCTCTGGGTATATTCCCAGGAGTGGTATAGCAGTATCTTCTGGAAGTGAAGTGCCCAGTTTTCAGAGGAACCGCCAGACTGATTTCTAGAGTGGTTGTACCAATTTGCAACCCCACCAGCAGTGGAGGAGTGTTCCTCTTTCTCCAAATCCTCGCCAACACCTGCTGTCCCCTGAATTTTTAATCTTAGCCATTCTGACTGGTGTAAGGTGAAATCTCAGGGTTGTTTTGATTTGCATTTCCCTAATGACTAATGAAGTTGAGCATTTTTTAAGATGCTTCTCTGCCATCCGAAGTTCTTCAGGTGAGAATTATTTGTTTAGCTCTGTACCCCATTTTTAATAGGGTTGTTTGGTTTTCTGGAGTCTAACTTCTTGAGTTCTTTATATATATTGGATATTAGCCCTTTATCTGATGTAGGATTGGTGAAGATCTTTTCCCAATTTGTTGGTTGCCAATTTGTCCTTCACTCTCCTCAATGGACTGATCGGAAAAAAGAAACTAAACAGGGACACAGTAAAACTAATTGAAGTTTTGGACCAATTGGATTTGACTGATATTTATAGAACATTTCACCCTAAAGCAAAAGAATATACCATTTTCTCAGCACCTCATGGTTCCTTCTCCAAAATCAACCATATAATTGGTCACAAGACAGACCTCAACAAATATAAGAAGATTGAACTAATCCCATGCCTATTATCAGATCACTATGGAGTAAGAGTGGTTTTCAATAGCAACAAAAACAACAGAAAGCCCACATACACATGGAGGCTGAACAATACTCTACTCAATGACACCTTGGCCAAAGAAGAAATAAAGAAAGAAATCAGAGACTTTTTAGAATTTAATGAAAATGAAGGCACAACATACCTAAATCTTTGGGACAGAATGAAAGCAGTGCTAAGAGGAAAACTCATAGCCCTGAGTGCCTCCAAAAAGAAAATGGAGAGAGCATGCACTAGCAGCTTAATGACACACCTGAAAGTCCTGGAACCAAAAGAAGCCAATTCACCCAGGAGGAGTAGAAGACAGAAAATCATCAAACTCAGGGCTGAAATCAATCAATTGGAAACAAAGAGAACCGTACAAAGAATCAACGAATCCAGGAGCTGGTTCCTTGAGAAAATCAACAAGATAGATAAACCCTTAGCCAGACTGACCAAAGGGCACAGAGAAAGTATCCAAATTAACAAACTTAGAAATGAAAAGGGGGATATAACAACAGAAACTGAGGAAATCCAAAAAATCATCAGATGCTACTACAAGAGCCTATACTCAACACAACTGGAGAATCTGGAGGAAATGAACAATTTCCTTGACAGATACCAAATACCAAAATTAAATCAGGACCAAATCGATCATCTAAACAGTCCCATAATGCCTAATGAAATAGAAGAAGTCATAGAAAGTCTTCCAACCAAAAAAAGCACAGGACCAGATGGTTTCAGTGCAGAATTCTATCAGACCTTCAAAGAAGACTTAACACCAATACTCTTCAAACTATTCCACAAAATAGAAACAGAAGGAACACTACCCAATTCCTTCTACGAAGCCACAATTACACTGATACCAAAACTACACAAAGATCCAACAAAGAAAGAGAACTTCAGGCCAATTTCCCTTATGAACATCGATGCAAAAATACTCAATAAAATTCCTGCCAACCGAATTCAAGAACACATCAAAATGATCATCTACCATGATCAAGTAGGCTTTATCCCAGGAATGCAGGGTTGGTTCAATATACGGAAATCCATCAATGCAATCCACTACATAAACAAACTCAAAGAAAAAAACCACATGGTCATTTCATTGGATGCTGAAAAAGCATTTGACAAAATTCAGCATCCTTTCATGCTTAAAGTCTTGGAAAGAACAGGAATTCAAGGCCCATACCTAAACATAGTAAAAGCAATATACAGCAAACCGGTAGCCAGCATCAAACTAAATGGAGAGAAACTTGAAGCAATCCCACTAAAATCAGGGACTAGACAGGGCTGCCCCCTTTCTCCTTATCTTTTCAATATTGTACTTGAGGTACTAGCTCGGGCAATTGGACAACATAAGGAGGTCAAAGGGATACAAATTGGAAAGGAAGAAGTCAAACTATCATTATTTGCAGATGACATGATAGTCTACCTAAGTGACCCAAAAAACTCCACTAGAGAACTCCTACAGCTGATAAACAACTTCAGCAAAGTGCCAGGTTATAAAATCAACTCAAGCAAATCAGTGGCCTTCCTATACTCAAAGGATAAGCAGGCTGAGAAAGAAATTAGGGAAATGACCCCCTTCACAATAGACACAAACAGTATAAAGTATCTTGGGGTGATTCTTACCAAACATGTGATAGATCTGTATGACAAGAACTTCAAGACTCTGAAGAAGGAAATGGAAGAAGACCTCAAAAAAATGGGAAAACCTCCCATGCTCATGGATCGGTAGAATCAATACAGTTAAAATGGCCATTTTGCCAAAAGTAATATACAGATTCAATGCAATACCCATCAAAATCCCAACTCAATTCTTCAGAGTTAGAACAAGCAATTATCAAATTCATCTGGAATTACAAAAAACCAAGGATAGCTAAAACTATTCTCAGCAACAAAAGAAATTCTGGGGGAATCAGTATCCCTGACCTCAAGCAATACTACAGAGCAATAGTGTTAAAAACTGCATGATATTGGTACAGTGACAGGCAGGCAGATCAATGGAACAGGATTGAAGATCCGGAATTGAACCCACATATCTATGGCCACTTGATCCTCGACAAAGGGACTGAAAACATCCAATGGAAAAAAGATAGCCTTTTCAACAAATGGTGCTGGTTCAACTGGAGGTCAGCATGCAGAAGAATGTGAATTGATCCATCCTTTTCTCCTTGTACTAAGCTCAAATCCAAATGGATCAAGGACCTCCACATAAAGTCAGACACACTGAAGCTAATAGAAAAGAAACTGGGGAAGACCCTTGAGGACATCAGTACAGGGAGAAAGTTTCTGAACAGAACACCAATAGCGTATGCTCTAAGATCAAAAACTGACAAATGGGACCTCACAAAATTACAAAGTTTCTCCAATACTTTTAACATGAAGCGGTGTTGTATTTTGTCAAATGCTTTTTCTGCATCTAAAGAGATGATCGTGTGGGTTTTTTTGTATGTGTGTGTTTGATTATATAGTGGATTACATTAATGTTTTTTTTTTTTTGTATATTGAACCAAACTTGCATCTCTTGGATGAAGCCTACTTGATAGTGGTAAGGGATAGTTTGGATGTGTTCTTGGATTTTGTTTGCAAGAATTTTATTGAGCATTTTTGCATCGATATTCATAAGTGAGGTTGGTCTGAAGTTCTCTTTTTTGGTTGTGTCCTTGTGTAGTTTAGGTATCATGGTAATTTTGGCTTCAGAAAATGAATTGGGTAGTGTTCCATCTGTTTCTATTTTGTGGAATAGTTTGGAGAGTATTGGTATTAGGTCTTTGAAGGTCTGATAGAACTCTGCAGTGGACCCATCTAGTAGTGGGCTTTTCGAGGGTTGGGAGGGTTTTAATAACTTCTATTTCCTTATTGGATATGGTCCTGTTTAGATAGCTTCCTTGCTCTTGATTTAACTTTGGTTATGTAGTATCTGTCTACAACACTACCCATTTCATCTAGATTTTCCAGTTTTGTTGAGTACAGTCTTTTGTAGTACGATCTGATGATTTTTTTTAATTTCCTCAATTTCTGTTGTTATGTCTCCCTTTTCATTTCTGATGTTGTCAATTTGGATACTGCCTCTGGGCCCTTTCATTAGTTTGGCTAGGGGTTTATCTATCTTGTTGATTCTCTTGAGTTCCTACAGAGTAGTTGACATTTCAAACCTGGGATCCATCCCCATGTGAAAGAGACAGAACTTATACCTTCAAGGAAATTTCAAGGGAGAAGACATTTCTAACTCTAACTGAAGACAAGGATTTTTGACAGTTATTTACAGGTCTTGTTTTAGCTAGTATAATTCTAAGGCTATACCATTAGTAAATGCCCATAGACTTCTCATAAAAGAACTGTCAATAATAAATATTTTATTTTTAATGACAATCATGTAGAGAAATTACAGCAAAATGAAATGGTATTTTTCCTATCTCATGATTTAAGCAAAGCACAGGAATGATGAGTCCAGAGTATGGGAATTCAAACAACATGTTTTCACACAACAACATGTCATTTCTTATGTTCTAGGCACAGATTTTCATCCTTGACCTATACATAACAATTTTTTTACTTAAAGTTAGATCCAGTCTTTCTATCAAACATTTATTACTGTTACTCATCTATATTTAACTCACAGAAATATGTATTTGATTAAAATAACAAGTTTGTTCTTTTTCCAGTGAGCCATTCACTCTATATAAGGTTTAATATGAAAATAATTCCTTTTTATTTACACAAATTAAGTGGCACAATTACACTGCCAAAATTTCCTTCAAGACCATTTCTCAATAGACTTTTTCCGTTATGCTTTCGCAGATGTTATAAGATGATTCCCCTTCTGGAATATGCTCTTGTGTTTTTGAAAGGAATTTCCTCTAAAGAGGTATAATTCTTTTATCCTTTTCATTTATTATTTTTATCTGCTGCAAATACTTGTTTTACTGACTCAGGTTAAAATGCATTTTAATTAAGTATAATTACATTATTTCCACTTTCCGTTTCTTCTCTCCAGCCACTCCCATGCTCTCCCACTCTCAAATTCATAGCCTCTTCTCCCTCTTCCTTACTCCTCTCCCTCTAGCTCTCCCTCTCCCTCTCCCTCCCTCTCTCTCTCTCTCCCTCTCTCTCTCTCTCTCTCCCCTCTCTCACTTTCTCTCTCCCTTTCCCTATCTCTTTCTATATAATATGTCCTTTTTATAATATGTCCTATATATATATATACATATATACACAAACAAATGTATATAACATGCTGTATTTGTTTTTGTTTCTTGTGTAGATATGATTTTTATTGGAAATCAATATAAGGTTCACCTATGAGAGAGTTCTATTCTTCCACTACCAGCAGTTGTCAGTTATCTATAACTCTTTGTCTAGGGGTTGGAGCATATGAAAAATTCCCCCATCCAAGTCTTGATATTGATGTCATTTCATTTTATTTATGTACCCATTTCTAGGAAAGACTGGTTCACAGTAGACTTCCTGATATTCTGGCCCTTAACTGTCCCATCCCCAACTCCCATTATATATCTTGAGTCATTGATACAGGATATGACATGCAAATTTATCCATCTTTGTTCTTCACAGACATAGAAAAGCATCCAAAACCTTTGTGAAGTAGAAGAGATGGTACAGCAGTTCAGAGCTCTTGGTGCTCTTGCAGAGGATCTGGGTATGGTTCCCAGAATCCACATTAGGAGGCTCACAACCGTACATGACCTCAGTTATAGGGAATCTGACACTTACTGCTAGCCTACATAGTTGTCAGGAATGTACCTGACACACATTCTTATATGCAGACAGCCACATATAAACATACAGTAAATGCATTTGTAAAAGTTATAATAAAAGCCCAAAATGTCAAAGAAATTCCAAATAGAAATAAGCTGTCATAATGCATTATCATTTAATTTTAAAGTCATAATAATAAAAATAACAAAGAATTGGCACAAAAGCAGACATGGAGATCAATGGAATAGGATTGGGAACCACAAATACAAGTCCATGCAACTTAGGTTGCTTGATTTTTGACCAAGATGCTAAAAAATATATATACTGCAAAAACAAATATTCAACAAATAGTTCTGAAAAAATTGAATTTCATCATGGAAAAATAAAATTAGATTCTTATCTCTCATGGTGCCCAAGAGTCAGCTCCAGCTGGATCAAAGATCTAAACATGAGAGCTGATGCCTTGAAACCAGTAGAGAGTATAGGGGGAAGAGAAACACACAGGGGAAGATGTTCTGAGTAAGAGTCTCACATCACATGACGTGAGAAAAATTTATAGAGAATAACTTTCAAGTCAAGCTAAGTGTTTATACAAAATTTGCACAGATACTACACATTCACAGCATTGTGTTACACACCAAAAGCTGATTATGCCATAATCTGAAGGGTTCAGAAGAATCAAGTATGATATGAACTATGAGTTACAATTAGGCATGAGCTCATGTAATAGAGATTTCCTTATTAAATTAAATGTTAAAATAAATATGTAAAATAATCACTGTGTAATGTAAATTTTATAATTTCTATTATTTAAAATAAAATGTTTTATCAATTACATAAAATATACTTCTGTTTTATTGGTAATCATCTTATGCTGTTTTGACTGTATGCTTCTTTATTTAATGTGAGAAATTGCTTTATTTCTAAGTTTGGTAAAATCTCTATGGGTTATGGAAAAAGAACTAGTTTATAACTGTGAAGTTGTGAGGGTATGGCAAAGACAGTGCCTCAACTCTCCTGAGGACTTCATAGTTTGTGGCCTTACAAAAGAAAGTTTGGTGTCATAGAAACTCAATACATCATTTGATCAAACAGGAAGAAAGTGAGTCCAGGTTCATTTCCCAGGACCTATATAGAAGCATACAACTGTCTCAAGCTCCATTTCTATAGGATCTAACACTTTCTTTTATCACCAGGCACACAGGTTATGCAATGATATCCTTGTATCCCAAATACCCATTCACATAAAAGAAATGCGAGTTGTCTATGGTGAACAGTCTTTCATTGAATTTCTCTTCTCTAGTGCAATGTATCAGTAATTATAAAACTAGTGCTCCTAATAAATGACAAATACAATTATAGGTAATGTGATTTATTATATTGTACTCAAACATCTTGTATTTATTATAAAATATTTAAGAATGACTTCAAATAACTTTTAGGAACCTTCTAAAACCTTTAGAGAACAAGAAATTAATTCATTGTATATTTAAAAACTTTTACCCTTTACTAACCTCACTATACAGTTTATGATGATTTCCTTTTTCCATTTTATTTATTTATTTATTTATTTATTTATTTATTTATTTACTTACTTACTTATTCATTCACTTTACATCGTGATCACAGCTCCCAATCTCTAATCTCCTCCTGATAACCCCTTTATATATCCCTTCACCAATTTAATTATCCCTCCAATTCTTCTCAGAGAAGCAGAAGCCCTCCTTGTGAGTCACCCCGTCCCTGGACATTAAGTTACAGCAAAACTAAACACATCCTCTTCTACTGAGGCCCAATTAGGCAGTCCGCCTTAGGGAAGGCAATTCAGCAGCAGGCAAGAGACTAAGGCAGCTTCATCTCCAATTTTTAGGGGACCCACATGGAGACCAAGCTGCACATCTGCTACAGATGTGTAGGAGGCTGAGGTCCAGCCAATACATGCTCTTTGGGTTGGTGGTTCAGTCTCTGAAAGCTGCCATGGGCCCAGATTAGTTGACTCTGTAGGTCTTCTTGTGGTGTTCTGGACCCCTCTGGCACACACAATCTGATCCTCCTCCACTCTTCAACAAGAATCCCCAAGCTCCACCTGATGTTCATCTATGCGTTTCTGCATCTGTTTCCATCAGCTGGATAAAGTCACTCAGGGGACAATTATGCTAGTCTCATGTGTGTTGTCACAGCAAAGTATCATTAATTGTGTCAGGGGTCAGTTCTCTCACATGGGATAGGTCTCAATTTGAGTCAGTTATTGGTTGGCCATTCCCTCAATCTCTGTTCCCTCTTTATCTCTGCACATAATAAAACCGATATACAGCAAAAAATAAATAAATAAAAGCCATCAAATTAAACAGAATGAATCCAAAAGAAGTTCCATTGAATTCAGGGAAAAGACAAGGCTCTGTATTCTCTCTGTATCTCAATATAGTACTTGACATTCTAGCTAAAGCAATACGACAACTAAAAGAGATCCATGTGATAACAATTGGAAAGAAAGAAGTCAAATGTCACTATTTACAAATGACAACATGAATACATATATATGTATATATGTCACCAAAAAATTCTCCCAAAGAACTCCTACAGCTGATAAACACCTTCAGCAAAGTGACTGGATACAAAATTAACTCAAAAAACTCAATAGCGCTCCTTTATACAATGATAAACAGACTGAGAAAGAAATCAGGGAAAAAAACATCCTCAACAATAGCCACAATAATATAAAATATCTGGGTGTAACTCAAATCAGGTAAGTGAAAGACCTGTATGACAAGAACTTCAGAGAGGTTTATAATAAACTAGAATCAAAGATCCAGAAATAAAGAAGCAGACCTGTGGACACTTTTTTTGACAAAATAGACAAAACCATACAATGGAAAAAAGCATCTTCAAGAAATGGTGCTGGTCTCACTGGAGGTCTGATGTAGAAGAATGTAAATATACCCATATCTATCTCCAAGTGGATCAATTATCTTGCCACCACTAACAACAAAAACAACAACAACAACAAAATGAACAGAAGCACTAAATCTAATAGAAGAGAAACTAAGCAACTTCCTTGAACACATTGGCACATGAGACAAATTCCTGAACGAAACAAGAATATCTGTTTTTTTATCAGGCACTGAGATAAAAAAATTAATGAATGGGACCTCACAAAGCTGAAAAGCTTTTGCAATGCTAAGGACACCATTTATAATAAAATACAGCAACCTACAAAATGGGAATAGATCCTCACCAATCCTATATCCGACAGAGGACTAATATCCAAATATGTAGAGAACTCAAGAATTTAGAGAACAATAGACTAAATAACCCCAATATAAAATGGGGTGCAGAAGTAAACAGAGAATTCTCAAAAGAGGTATCTCTCTAATGGCAGAGAAACCCCTAAAGAAATCCTCTACCTTCTTAGTCATCAGGGAAATGCAAATCAAAATGACTCTGAGATTCTACATTATACCCATCAGAATGGCTACGATCAAAAACTTAAGTGACAGCACATGCTGGTGAGAATGTGGACCAAAGAGAACACTTGTCCATTGCTGGTGAGGGTGCAAATTTGTACAACCACTTAGAAAATCAATTTGACTGTGTCTCTGACAATTGAGAATAGTTCTTTCTCTAAGACAGAGCTATACCACTGCTGGGAATATACACAAAAGATGTCCCAGTATACCACAAGGATACTTCTTCAACAATGTTCATAGCAGCTTAATTTGTAATAGCCAGAAACTGGAAATGACTTAGATGTCCCTCAACTGAAGAATGGATAAAGAAAAATGTGGTACATCTAAACAATGAAAAGCTATTTAGCTATTAAAAACAAAGACATCATGAAACTTACAGGCAAATGGATAGTATTTGAAAATATCATTCTGAGTGAGACCCAAAAGGCAAAGATACTCACTTTTTGTACTCACTTATAAGTGGACACTAGCTGTAAAGTACAAAAAAACAGTGCTACAATCCATAGACCCAAAGAAACTAAATAACAAAGAAGGACCAAGGATGGATGTTTGATTTTTACTCATAAAGAGAAATAAAATAGACATAATATGAATGGAAGAAGACAATGAGGTAGGAGAGGTGTTGGGGAAGGGAAACAGGATGGGCAAGGAGAGAGCTAGGAGTGAGAATCTAAATCAGTGGAGTACATCTCTGTGACTAGCTGGAGACCAGGGAATGCAGAGGCTTCTGGGAGTATATGGGAGTGACCACAGCTGAGGCTCCTAGCAGCTGGAAATGTGAAGACTGAAGTAGCCTCCTCCTGTAAGCAGGTGAGACTTCCAGGAGAAAGAAGGAGGACATAACTTTCTCATAAAACCTATGATGGTTTCCTCCTGTAGGCATTAATGTCATCTTAAATTTCAAAGAAATACATCAATATTGAAGCACTATCTGTGGAGAAGGAAAATAGTGGAAGACATTTGGTTATGTAGTGTTTTAAAAGAAAGGGGGAAATGTTCCCAAGAGAGCAGAGAATGAAACGAAAGAAAAGCATTTCCCTCTAATGTGTCTAATGTGTATGGATTCTGCATGTTGCTTATTCCAAAGCTAAAAACAGAGGCACGTGGAATACTATTTTAATTTTTTTTAACAGGGAAGAAAATATTTATTCCTTTTTCTAGCTTATAGTTCATCGAGAAAAGAATTAAGGGTAGATACTCAAAGTAGTACCTGAAGCAGAAGCTATAGTTTAACACTGCTTACAGGCTTTCTCCCCAAATAACTGCTAATTTTTTTTTGTAACATCAAGATGCAAATATCCAGGGTCAAAATCACCCATGGATGTTTGGCCTTCACACTTCAATTTTTTTTTGGATTTTTATTTTTATATTTTAATATCCACATCGCTCTTCAACAACAGTACTTATTTATTTATTTATTTATTTATTTATTTATTTATTTATTTATTTATTTACATAAGAAGACTTTTACAGGCACCATTAAATTAGAATTTTAAAAAATCTGACTTTTCCTGTGTTGTACTCAGCTCAACATAGAATAGACAAGGATATTAAATTTTCAGTAAGGTTGGAGATTTGTTAAAAATTTCCCTAAAGAAATACCAAAACAAAATGCCATGACTTAAGGTATTTGAGAAATTCAATGATATGCTCTCCATTTAACAATGTCAGTTTAAGATTATCGGATATGAATTAAAAAGCTATGAAAATACAAATCTTTTAAACTGAAGTTACACAAGGTTTTTACAACAGGTCAGTGCCTGAATTTGAATCAAAGTTCTGCTGAGAGGAATGTCATACTCTGCCAACTTGAAAGTTTTTTGAAGCCATAATGTTTCATATCACTTGACAGAACTGATATTTATTCTAGTCTTTGTCAATAATACACAACGAAATAAGCATTCATAAATTTCCCCTGAGGCTGCATGTGACATAAGCTGCAGGTGTCTCATAGTAAATCATGTGATTTGGGGCTGAAAAAAATCCTCTCTGTGTTGATCAAAAAGAATCTCTATTTCTTAACTATTGCTGTGAAATTACAAAATTTTCCAAACTAACAATTCCTATCTCCCCTTCATTGTTTCTGCATTGTGACTTACATATCCTTGGTTAGATGGCTGGCTAAGTGCATTTGCAATGTTCAAGTGCAGGACTAGGGTTAAAGTGACTTTTCTCTCTTATGGACTCTGTGTTTATCAGTAATTAATCCCTTAATCTATTTATTTAAGGCACCCAACTTCACCTTCAGTCCTGTCTATGCAAACAATCTTAAGTTTTAAAGGTCATTATAAAAATACATTAATAGTAAGTAAAATAAAATTTCCTATAAACTACAGAATGTATGGGAGAGTAGAGGAAGATTAATGGTATTATCTGTACTAAGATACTGGTTGCCTAGTTAAACTTGTCTTAGCTTGGATATCTATTGCTGCAATGAAACACCATAACCAAAAAGCAAGTTTGGAAGAAAAGTGTTTATTCAGCTGACACTTCCAGATCATGGTCCATCATTGGAGGAAGTCCAGACAGGAACTCAAGCAGGACTTGAACCCAAAGGCAGAATCTGATGCAGAGGACATGGAGGGGTTCTACTTACTGGCTTGCTCCCCCTGGATTGCTCAGCCTGCTTCTAAATTCAAGACACCAGCCCAGGTGTGGCAATATGAGCTTGCCCTCCCTCACTGATTACTAATTAAGAAAACCCCTTACAGCTAGATTTAGTGAAGTAGTTTTATCAACTGAGGATTCTTCCTCTCTGAGGACTCTAACCTTTGACAAATTGACACAAAAAATCAGCCAGTACAGAGTATAATGAGAAAGAAATACAGGGAGTAAGACTGTTGACAGTTTTTTTTTTCCTTTTTATATTGAATATTTTATGTATTAACATTTCAAATGTGTTATCCCCTTTCCAGGTTTCCCCTCTGTAACCCCCCATCTTGTCCCATCTCTCCCTGCGCCGAAGAGTATACTCTCCTCCCACACCCCCACCCCCACCTGATAATTCCCTACATGAGGGAATTGAGCCTTCACAGGACCAAAGGGTTCTCCTCATATTGATACCAGACAAGACCATCCACTGCTACAAATAGAGATGGAACCATGAGTCCCTCCTTATGTGCACTTTGATCGGTGGTTTAGTCCCTGGGAGATCTGGGGAGTCTGGTTGGTTGATATTTTTGTTATTCCTATGGGCTTGCAAATCACTTCAACTTCTTCGCTCCTTTATCTAACTCCTCCATTGGGGACCCTATACTAAGTCCAATGGTTGGCAGTAAGCATCTGCCTCTATATTTCTCAGGCTCTGGCAGAGCCTCTCAGGAGATAGTTAGAAGAAGCTCCTGCCAGCAAGAACTTCTTGGCATTCACAATAGTATCTGGGTTTAGTGTCTGTATATGAGATGGATCCCCAAGTGGAACAGTCTCTGGATGGCCTTTCCTTCACTCTCTGCTCCAGTCTTTGCCCCCATATTACCTTTAGACAGGAGCTCTTCTGGGATAAGAATTTTGAGTTGAATGTGTGGCCCTATCCCTCAAACTCTAAAGGTTCCCCCTCCTCTTTGTTGGATATTTAAGCTAATCTCATTCCCTTTCAGTCCTTGGAGCCTCTTGCTCTCTGGTATCTGGAACTTGCTGGTTGCTACCCCCACTTCCCCATTTCCAACTGCTACACACCTCTGTTCAATGTCCTGACACTGTGTATATCATCACTGTCTCCTCCCATACCTAATCCAACCTCCTTTTATCCCGTACCCCTCTCTATTCCTCCCAAGTCCCTCTGACCATCTACCCCCTTGAGTATTTTGTTTCCCCTTCTAAGAAGGACTGAATCACCTACATTTTGGTCTTCCTTCTTCTTCAGCTTCATATGGTCTATAAATTGAATCTTGGGTATTCCGAACTTTGGGGCTAATATCCACTTATCAGTGAGTTCATAACATGTGTGTTCTTTTATGACTGTGTTACCTCACTCAGGAAGATATTTTCTAGTTCCATCTATTTGCCTAAGAATTTCATGAAGTCATTGTTTTTAATAGCTGAGTAATACTCCATTGTGTAAATGTACCACATTTTCTGTACCCATTCCACTGTTGAAGGACATCTGGGTTCTTTCCAGCTTCTGGTTATTCTAAATAAGGCTGCTATAACCGTAGTAGAGCTTATGGCCTTGTTATATGTTGGAACATCTTTTGGGTATATGCCCATGAGTAGTATAGCTGGAGCCTCAGGTAATACTATGTCCAATTTTCTGAGGAACCACCAGATTGATTTCCAGAATGGTTGTACCATCTTGCAATTCCACCAATAATGGAGGAGTAGTCCTCTTTCTCCACGTCCTCTCCAACATCTGTTGTCACCTGAGTTTTTGATCTTAGCCATTCTGATTGGTGTGAGGTGGAATTTTAGGGTTGTTTTGATTTGCTTTTCCCTAATGACTAAGAATGTTGAATGTTTCTTTAGGTGCTTCTCTGTCATTCGATATTCCTTAGTTAAGAATTCCTTCTTTAGATTGCTATCCCATATTTAATAGAGTTATTTGGTTCTCTGGAGTCTAACTCTTTGAGTTCTTTGTATATATTAGATATTACTCCTCTATTAGATGTAGGGTTGGTAAAGATATTTTCCCAATGTGTTGGTTGCCATTTTGTCCTATTGACAGTGTCCTTTTCCTTTCAACTTTATGAGGTTCTATTTGTCTATTTTTTATATTAGAGCATAAGCCATTGGTGTTCTGTTCAGGAAAATTTCCACTGTGCCCATGTGTTCAAGGCTCTTACTCACTTTCTCTTTTATTGGTTTGAGTGTATCTGGTTTTGGAGGCCCTTGATCCACTTGTACAAGTAGAAAAGAATGGATTGATGTGCATTCTTCTACATGTTCACTGCCAGTAGAACCAGCACCATTTGTTGAAAAATGCTGCCTTTTTCCACTGGATGGTTTTAGCATCCTTGTCAAAGATCAAGTGACCATAGGTATGTGAGTTTATTTCTGGGTCTTCAATTCTATTCCCTTAACCTACCTGTCTGTCACTGTACCAATATCATGCACTTTTTTATCACTATTGCTCTGTAATACAGCTTGAGATCAGGGATGGTGATTCCCCCAGAAGTTCTTTAACTATTGAGAATAGATTTCACTATCCTTGGATTTTCATTATTCCAGATGAATTTGAAAATTGATCTTTCTAACTCCGTGAAGAATTGAGTTGGAGTTTTGATAGGGATTACATTGAATCTATAGATTACTTTTGTAAAGAAGGCCATTTTTACTACATTAACACTGCCTATTCATGAGCATGGAAGATCTTTCCATCTTCTGAGATGTTCTCTGATTTCTTTCCTCAGAAACTTGTCATATAGATCTTTCATTTTCTTGGTTAGTGTCACACCAGGGTATTCTATATTATTTGTGACTATTGAGAAGAGTTCCATTTCCCTGGGACGAAGCCTAGTTGATTATGGTGAATGATCATTTTGATATATTTTTTGATTTGGTTTGAGAGAATTTTTTTGAGAATTTTTCCATGGGTATTCATAAGTGAAATTGATCTAAAGTTCTATTTCTTTATTGGATCTTTGTGTGGTTTAGGTATAAGGGTAATTGTGGGTTCATAGAACAAATTGGGTAGTGTTCCATCTATTTCTATTTTTTGGAATAGTTAGGAGAATATTTTGCTATTAGGTCTTCTTCAAAGATCTGATAGAATTCTGCACTAAAACCATCTCATCCTGGGCTTTTTTTGTGGGGAGACTTTTAATAGCTGCTTCTTCTATTTCTTTAGGGGTTATTGTACTGTTTATACGGTTTATTTTCATTTAAAATAAGTTAAATCTGGTCCTGATTTAACTTTGGTACCTGGTATCTGTCTAGAAAATTGTCCATTTAATCCACATTTTCTACTTTTGTTGAGTACAGGCTTTTGTAGTAGGATCTGCTAATTTTTTGAATTTCCTGTTTCTGCTGTTATATCTCCCTTTCCATTTCTGATTTGATAATTTGGATACTATCTCTGTGCCCTATGGTTAGTTTAGCTAAAGGTTTGTCAATCTTGTTGATTTTCTCAAAGAACCAGCTCCTGGTTTTGTTGATTGTTTCTACTTGGTTGATTTCAACCCTGAGTTTAATCATTTCCTGCTATCTGTTTCTCTTTGATGTATTTGCTTCTTTTTGTTCTAGAGCTTTCAGATGTGCTGTCAAACTGCTAGTGTATGTTCTCTCCATTTTCTTTCTGGAGGCACTCAGAGCTATGAGTTTTCCTCTTAGGTCTGCTTTCATTGTGTCTCAAAAGTTTTGGTATGTTGTACCTTCATTTTTATTGAATTCTAAAGTCTCTGAGTTCTTTATTTCTTCCTTTACCAAGTTATCATTGAGTTAAGCATTGTTCAGCTTAAGCAGAAAATGGAACTAGATGGAACTAGAAAATATCATCCTAAGTGATGTAACTCGATCACAAAAGAAATCACATGGTATGTACTCACTGATAACTATATATTAGTCCAAAAACTCAGAATACCTATGATACATATCTCAGACCATATTAAGCTCAAGAAGAAAGAACAAAGTTTGGATGCTTTAGTCCTTCTTAGAAGGGAAGCAAAATCCCCACTGAGGTAGAGGGCAATAGGGTCTTGGGAGGAATAGAGGAGGGGGAGGGGAAAGTGGCCAGTATTAGGTTTGGGAGGACACCGGATGATACACAGAGCATAAGCAAATTGAACAGAGGTGTGTAGTATTTGGGAATGGGGACCTTGTGGTAACCACCTGCAAGTCCCATATACCAGAAAAGCAAGAGGCTCCCAGGACCCAAGGAGGAAGATAATAGCTGACATGCCCAACAATGGGTAGGGAGAACCTTTAGAAACCATATCCAGAGGTTAGGCAAGGCTCCCACTTGGGGTATCGGGTCCCCCACTCATCTCCAAATTCTTTTTTTTTAACGTTTTTTTTTTTATTCAATATATTTTTATTTACATTTCAAATGATTTCCCCTTTTCTAGCCCACCACTCCCTGAAAGTCCCATAAGCCCCCTTCTCTCCCCCTGTCCTCCAACCCACCCCTTCCCATTTCCCCATTTTCGTTTTGCCGAATACTGCTTCACTGAGTCTTTCCAGAACAAGGGGCCACTCCTCCTTTCTTCTTGTACCTCATTTGATGTGTGGATTATGTTTTGGGTATTCCAGTTTTCTAGGTTAGTATCCACTTATTAGTAAGTGCATACCATGATTCACCTTTTGAGTCTGGGTTACCTCACTTAGTATGATGTTCTCTAGCTCCATCCATTTGCTTAAGAATTTCATGAATTCATTGTTTCTAATGGCTGAATAGTACTCCATTGTGTAGATATACGACATTTTTTGCATCCACTCTTCTGTTGAGGGATACCTAGGTTTTTTCTAACTTCTGTCAATTATAAATAGGGCTGCTATGAACATAGTAGAGCATGTATCCTTATTACATGGTGGGGAATCTTCTGGGTATATGCCCAGGAGCGGTATAGCAGGATCTTCTGGAAGTGAGGTGCCCAGTTTTCGGAGGAACCACCAGACTGATTTCCAGAGTGGTTGTACCAATTTGCAACCCCACCAGCAGTGGAGGACTGTTCCTCTTTCTCCACATCCTCACCAACACCTGCTGTCTCCTGAATTTTTAATCTTAGCCATTCTGACTGGTGTAAGGTGAAATCTCAGGGTTGTTTTGATTTGCATTTCCCTAAAGACTAATGAAGTTGAGCATTTTTTAAGATGCTTCTCTGCCATCCGAAGTTCTTCAGGTGAGAATTCTTTGTTTACCTCTGTACCCCATTTTTTAATAGGGTTGTTTGGTTTTCTGGAGTCTAACATCTTGAGTTCTTTATATATATTGGATATTAGCCCTCTGTCTGATGTAGGATTGGTGAAGATCTTTTCCCAATTTGTTGGTTGCCGATTTGTCCTTTTGATGGTGCCCTTTGCCTTACAGAAACTTTGTAATTTTATTAGGTCCCATTTGTCAATTCTTGATGTTAGAGCATATGCTATTGGTGTTCTGTTCAGAAACTTTCTCCCTGTACCGAAATCCTCAAGGGTCTTCCCCAGTTTCTTTTCTATTAGCTTCAGAGTGTCTGGCTTTATGTGGAGGTCCTTGATCCATTTGGATTTGAGCTTAGTACAAGGAGACAAGGATGGATCAATTCACATTCTTCTGCATGCTGACCTCCAGTTGAACCAGCACCATTTGTTGAAAAGGCTATCTTTTTTCCATTGGATGTTTTCAGCCCCTTTGTCGAGGATCAAGTGGCCATAGGTGTGTGGGTTCATTTCTGGATCTTCACTCCTGTTCCATTGATCCACCTGCCTGTCACTGTACCAATACCATGCAGTTTTTAACACTATTGCTCTGTAGTATTGCTTGAGGTCAGGGATACTGATTCCCCCAGAATTCCTTTTGTTGCTGAGAATTGTTTTAGCTATCCTGGGTTTTATGTTATTCCAGATGAACTTGAAAATTGCTCTTTCTAGCTCTGTGAAGAATTGAGTTGGGATTTTGATGGGTATTGCATTGAATCTGTAGATTACTTTTGGCAAAATGGCCATTTTAACTATATTGATTCTACCGATCCATGAGCATGGGAGGTTTTCCCATTTTTTGAGGTCTATACTTCCATTTCTTCTTCAGAGTCTTGAAGTTCTTGTCATACAGATCTTTTACATGTTTGGTAAGAGTCACCCCAAGATACTTTATACTGTTTGTGGCTATTGTAAAGGGGGTCATTTCCCTAATTTCTTTCTCAGCCTGCTTATCCTTTGAGTATAGGAAGGCCACTGATTTGCTTGAGTTGATTTTATAACCTGCCACTTTGCTGAAGTTGTTTATCAGCTGTAGGATTTCTCTAGTGGAGTTTTTTGGGTCACTTACGTAGATTATCATGTCATCTGCAAATAATGATAATTTGACTTCTTCCTTTCCAATTTGTACCCCTTTGACCTCCTTATGTTGTCGAATTGCCCGAGCTAGTACTTCAAGTACAATATTGAAAAGATAAGGAGAAAGGGAGCAGCCCTGTCTAGTCCCTGATTTTAGTGGGATTGCTTCAAGTTTCTCTCCATTTAGTTTGATGCTGGCTACCGGTTTGCTGTATATTGCTTTTACTATGTTTAGGTATGGGCCTTGAATTCCTGTTCTTTCCAAGACTTTAAGCATGAAAGGATGCTGAATTTTGTCAAATGCTTTTTCAGCATCCAATGAAATGACCATGTGGTTTTTTTCTTTGAGTTTGTTTATGTAGTGGATTGCATTGATGGATTTCAGTATATTGAGCCAACCCTGCATTCCTGGGATAAAGCCTACTTGATCATGGTGGATGATTATTTTGATGTGTTCTTGGATTCGGTTGGCAAGAATTTTATTGAGTATTTTTGCATTGATGTTCATAAGGGAAATTGGTCTGAAATTCTCTTTCTTTGTTGGATCTTTGTGTGGTTTTGGTATCAGTGTAATTGTGGCTTCGTAGAAGGAATTGGGTAGGGTTCCTTCTGTGTCTATTTTGTGGAAGAGTTTGAAGAGTATTGGTGTTAAATCTTCTTTGAAGGTCTGATAGAATTCTGCACTGAAACCATCTAGTCCTGTGCTTTTTTTGGTTGGAAGACTTTCTATGACTCCTTCTATTTCTTTAGGCGTTATGGGACTGTTTAGATGATCTATTTGGTCCTGATTTAATTTTGGTATTTGGTATCTGTCAAGGAAATTGTCCATTTCCTCCAGATTCTCCAGTTGTGCTGAGTATAGGCTCTTGTTGTAGGTTCTAATGATTTTTTGGATATCCTCAGTTTCTGTTGTTATATCTCCCTTTTCATTTCTAAGTTTGTTAATTTGGATACTTTCTCTGTTCCCTTTTGTTAGTCCGGCTAAGGGTTTATCTATCTTGTTGATGTTCTCAAAGAACCAGCTCCTGGATTCGTTGATTTTTTGTACGGTTCTCTTTGTTTCCAATTGATTGATTTCAGCTCTGAGTTTGATGATTTCCTGTCTTCTACTCCTCCTGGGTGAATTGGCTTCTTTTTGTTCCAGGACTTTCAGGTGTGTCATTAAGCTGCTAGTGTATGCTCTCTCCATTTTCTTTTTGGAGGCACTCAGGGCTATGAGTTTTCCTCTTAACACTGCTTTCATTGTGTCCCAAAGATTTGGGTATGTTGTGCCTTCATTTTCATTAAATTCTAAAAAGTCTCTGATTTCTTTCTTTATTTCTTCTTTGGCCAAGGTGTCACTGAGTAGAGTATTATTCAGCCTCCATGTGTATGTGGCTTTCTGTTGTTTTGTTGCTATTGAAAACCACTCTTACACCATAGTTATCTGATAGGAGGCATGAGATTAGTTCGATCATTTTATGTTTGTTGAGGTCTGCCTTGTGACCAACTATATGGTCGATTTTGGAGAAGGAACCATGAGGTGCTGAGAAAAAGGTATATTCTTTTGCTTTAGGGTGAAATGTTCTATAAATATCAGTCAAATCCAATTGGTCCAAAGCTTCAATTAGTTTTACTGTGTCCCTGTTTAGTTTCTGTTTTCCCGCTTGGTCCATTGAGGAGAGTGGAGTGTTGAAGTCCCCCACAATTATTGTGTTAGGTGCAATGTGTGCTTTGAGCTTTAGTAAAGTTTCTTTTACTAATGAGGGTGCCCTTGCATTTGGAGCATAGATGTTCAGGATTGAGAGTTCAGAATTGAAAGTTCTTGGTGGATTTTTTCCTTTGACCAGCAAGAAGTGTCCCTCAGTGTCTCTTTTGATGACTTTAGGTTGAACGTCAATTTTATCTGATATTAGAATGGCTACTCCTGCTCGTTTCCTGTGACCATTGGCTTGTAAGATTGTCTTCCAGCCTTTTACTCTAAGGTAGTTTTTATCTTTGACACTGAAGTGTGTCTCCTGTATGCAGCAAATTGTAGGGTCCTGTTTCCTTATCCAGTCTGTTAGTCTATGTCTTTTTTGGGGGGAATTGAGACCATTGATGTTAAGAGATATTAAGGAATAGTGATTATTACTTCCTGTCGTTTTTGATGTTCTTTTTATATTTGAGTGGTTATCTTCTTTTGGGTTTGATGAAGGAAGGTAACTATCTTGCTTTTTCCAGGGTGTAGTTTCCCTCCTTGTATTGGAGCTTTCTTCCTATTATTCTTTGCAGAGCTGGGTTTGTGGAAAGATATTGTGTAAATTTGGTTTTCTCATGGAATATCTTGGTTTCTCCATCTATGGTGAATGAGAGTTTTGCTGGGTTTAGTAGTCTTCGCTGACATTTGTGTTCTCTTAGAGTCTGCATGAGATCTGCCCAGGATCTTCTAGCTTTAATGGTCTCTGGTGAGAAGTCTGGTGTGATTCTGATAGGTCATCCTAAATGTTACTTGGCCTTTTTTTCTTACTGCCATTAATATTCTTTATTTGTTTAGTGCATTTGGGGTTTTGATTATTATGTGACCGGAGGTATTTCTGCTTAGGTCCAGTCTGTTTGGAGTTCTGTAGGCTTCTTGTATATTCATAGGCATCTCTCTCTCTTTAAGTTAGGAAAGTTTTCTTCCATAATTTTGTTGAAGATATTTGCTGGCCCTTTCAGTTGCAAATCTTCACTCTCATCTATACCTATAATCCTTAGGTTTGGTCTTCTCATTGTATCCTGGATTTCCTGGATGTTCTGGGATACAAGCTTTTTGCATTTTGCATTTTCTTTGACTGTTGAGTCAATGGTTTCCATGGTATCTTCAGCATCTGAAATTCTCTCTTCCATCTCTTGTATTCTGTTGTTTATATTTGCATCTATGGCCCCTGATTTCTTCTCAAGGTTTTCTATCTCCAAAGTTGTCTCCCTTTGTGATTTCTTAGTTGTTTCTACTTCTGTTTTTAGATCCAGGATGGTTTTGCTCACTTCCATCATTTGTTTGTTTGTGTTTTCCTGTAATTCTTTAAGAGATTTTTGTGTTTCCTCTTTCATGACTTCTGCCTGTTGACTCAAGTTCTCCTGTATTTCTTTAAGCTTTTTTTTTTTTTTTTTTTTTTTTTTTTTTTTTTGCCTTTCTTCTTTATTGGCTTCTATCTCTTGGGCCTTATTCTCCTGCATTTCTTTAAGTGATTTTTATGTTTCCATTATTCGGGTTTCTAGCTTATTCATGTTCCCCTGTATTTCTTTAAGAGATTCATTCATGTCCTTTATGTGTTCTTCTAGCAGCATCATGAACAGTGATTTTAAATCCAAATCTTGTTTCTCTAGTGTGTTGGCATAACCAGGACTTGCTGATGTTGGAGAGTTTGGTTCAGATGCTGCCATATTACCTAGATTTCTGTTAGCAGCATTCCTGTGTTTGCCCTTTGGCATCTTGTTCTCTGGAGCTAGTTGGTCTTGTCTCTGGCTGGTGTTTCAGCCTCCTGAGAGGCTCTAGGGCTATTTCTGCAACACTGGATGGCAGGGTTTCCCATGTTGCAGATTGTTGATGTGCTATCCTCCTCTTGGGTGCCCTTGAAGCCCTAATGTTCTTTGCCCCAGATTGTGTCTGTGAACCAGATGGTGCCCGTTTGCTCTTTCAGGGAGTGCTGAGGGTGTATGCTGCCGGGACCTTTTCTGTGTGCTGATCACTCTGCTGGGCAGCGGAACTCCCAACCTGGTTGGTGCACACAAGGCTAGCCTAGCTGCTCGGGCCCTGAGTCTAGGCAAAAGCCAGGCAGGCCAATGTCCGAGCAAAGTTCCCCTCACCTGTGAGTGTTAATTGGGTCTGTCAGGTGGCCAGGATGGCAGCATGTGCGTGCTCCCTGAGAGTGCTGGGAGAGTCTGCTGGGCTAACAACCTCCTGGCCGGGTCAGCACACTAATGGCCCACCGAGCAGCCCAGGGCCTGGGGGCATTCCAGGGCCTGACCATCTTAGACCCCAGCTATGTCAGCCTCGGGCTAGCCTGTTAGCCGATTTTGCCTGCTAGGACTCTCTGGCTTCCTGTAGGCAAAATGGCACTGCACGTGCTGGCCCCGCCCGGGCAAACAACCTCCTTCCCGGGTTTGCACACCGGTGGCCCCCCAAACAGCCCAGGGCCTGGGTGCAGGTCAACGCCCGTTGGGCTTAGACCCCCACGATGTTGGTCTCGGGTTATATTTGCGTACCTCAGTCTATCTGATGTCTCTGGCGTCCGAGAACCAATATGGAGGCCTCGTAACTGACTGGTGGGAGGCAGAGTTCTGATGTGGCTTCTGCGTGGTGAAAGGCGCCGTAAATCCTCCGCTGCTTGCAGCCTGGCTGGCCAGCAATGACCAGTGGTCATGGGCACAGGGTCTGCCTGGACCCTGTCAGCTTGGTTCTACTGCTGATGGCCCTTCCTCTGGACCAGCCGCTGCTGCTGTTTTTGCTGCTGCTGCTCCCGGAACTCCTCATCTCCAAATTCTTAACCCAGAAGGGCTCCTGTGTAAAGGAAATATGGGGACAAGTGTGGAGCAGAGACTGAAGGAAAGACCATACAAAAACTGTCCCACCTGGAGATCGATTCCATGTACAGGCACCAATCCCAGACACTATTGTCGATGCCAAGAAGTGCTTGCTGACAGGAGCCAGTTATAGTTGTTTCCTAAGATGCTCTGCCAGAGCCTGACAAATACAGAGGTAGATTCTCACAGCCAACTATTGGACTAAGCACAGAGACCCCAGTGGAGGGGTTCAGGAAAGGACTGAAGGAGCTGAAGGGATTTGCAGCCCCATAGGAAGAACAACAATATCAATCAACCAGACTTCCCAGAGATGCCAGGGACTAAACCACCAATCAAACAGTACACATGGAGGCACCCGTGGGTACAGCTATAGCAGAGGATGGCCTTATCTGGTATCAATGGGAGCAGAGGCCCTTGAATATGTGAAGGCTTAATGCCGCAGTTTAGGGAAATATCAGGACAGTTATTTAGGAGTGGGTAGTTGGGAAAGTACCCTCAAGGAAGCAGGAGGACAGGGAAGGGATAGGGGGTTTGTGGAGGGGAAACCAGGAAAGGGGATAACATTTGAATAAATAAATAAAATATCCAATAAAAAAAGAAACCTGCATCCTTTATTCATTGGGTTCTGAGGCTGAAACGATGACTCTGGTGAAGGCAGCTTGCAGTTCTCTAGATCTGAGCATGGGCTTGTAATCTGTAAAGGCTACAGCATTGTTTCCAGTGGCTACACAGGGCCAAGGAGTGGTGTGTCAGCCATATGTCATCCACTCTTCTTACAGACCACCAAGGTTAAAAAGGAGCACTGAAGAATATTTTCTTGGTTGTGATAGTATCTTTCTGGTTTACTAGATTCAGGGCATATGCCTTTCCCGAGTGCCTGAGATCTTGCTGCCTTCTGGTATCTAGGGTACTATTTCTCACATTCAGTATCACTGAGCACTGAAGGTCATCTTCAGTCCATCTCAACCCTTCTTTAGTTCACTGGCATAGTTCTCTCTCTCTCTCTCTCTCTCTCTCTCTCTCTCTCTCTCTCTCTCTCTCTCTCTCTCTGTGTGTGTGTGTGTATGTGTGTGTGCGTGTGTGTGCGTGTGTGCACATGCATGTGTTGACTAAGAATCTGTTTTCATAGCATGTTATCTCCTATTTTAGTTCATTTGACATATATCTTATCTAAACTATTTATATCTATTCTACTTCATAGGTTTAAAATGAATTATTTGAGAACATATATGGATGATACAAAATTAAATTTTTACAAACTGAAAAATAGGCCTCTAGATACATGAACTTGCAGGGAGATTGATGTGAAAATCATTTAACTCTTTTCTTTTTTCATTATACAAAGATCATCATAGTTTCTTGACTGTAAGATTTTTAAATCCCCTGTTTTTAAGACAGTTGATATGGACTTATACTCATTATGGAATTTTTCTCCCAATGACATGTTGAGGGAATGGAAATGTATTGTTATATAGAAAAAGACACTGGGATACCTCCAATATTCTCCACTAATGACTTTGTTGCAGTATTCTATTGATAAAAGTATTTTATAGGTGTTAAGACATTATTTTATAGTCATCTGACATTGTTTTCCCTGGATTTGTCTCAAGACAGAATACGACAAACCAAATAAATGCTTTTGTATCGTTTTGTAATTGTAAGTGATCATATCCTGCTAAGCAGTTTCTATGGAAAAAAAAACAGTTGGATACATTCTTGTGCTACCAAACTGTAATAATTGAATGCAGTTTCCAAAATGACTAGACTGTACCACTGGCATCCTAAGTGGAGCTGTCTCATGTTGCTATTGAACAAAGGAAATAGGAAAAACTATCGCCAGTTTAAGCATGGAACAAACTAAGTGGAGGAATAAAACCAAACCTGCCAATTAATTTAAAATCCTATAAAGTCAAACATTGTATCATTCAACAATATCAGGACTCCTCCTAGCATTTTGAGATAGGTGACATGGACATAGAAATTTCATCTAAACATGCAGGTGACTGTTGCCGCATGTGCCCTTCAGGGTGTCTTCGTTATGGGAAGCCTAGCAAGGGTTCTCTAAGCTTTTCAGAGAAACTTGATATTTCTATTTCAAAAAGTTTCAACTCCCAAGTTTCAGGGTTCAGGATAAAGACAGGAATGCAACTGGGAGAAAGACTTGGTTATCTGTGAACCATAGAGCCCCATGGGTCCTGAAAACTCATTCGAGTTCATTGCTCAGCCCTAGAATGAGGCTTCTGGCTTCAAGGAGGAAAGAAAGATGGTTCATCTAGCTGATAGAAGCGTTGAACTTTCTACCTCACTCAGAAAATTGTGTTGGTGTGTGTTCTTAGAACCTGGCAGGTTGTAAGCACATTGAAGCTTGAGAAGGGTTACCCTACATATCACCAACAGCTTTTCTCTAATTCTGTCTTCAGATGAATGTCTCAGAAAAAAAATTGGAAAACAGTTGTCTCATGAGCCAAAAATCTCCAATGTGATCCACTCAAGTGCTATCTCTGTAGATGATGAAGGGACTACAATTTACTAGATCAGTACAAGGCACTAAAATATACAAGGGATTGTGGTCGGTTATATTGTTTTATTTTCTAGTTACTTTCTTTAGAGATCATAATAAAATATTTCACTTCCCCCTTCACTTTCCAACCTCCAAACCGACCCATACTACTCTGTTTTGTTTACTCAAATTCACAGCCTTTATTTCATTAATTGATTAATTGTTACATGCGCACACAGACATACATGTGCACACACACACACACGTCTGTGTGTGTATGTGTGTGTGTGTTACAGGGTATGTGTATGTGTGTGTTAACTATACCATGATAGTTCTGCCATCCTGATTAGATCTTTCCTATTATGAATTAATGAATGGATTGCTTAGATATGAACTATAAAAACCATCTGGCTTGCGTCTCTAGCATGTACCTCTTTTATAGACGCATTTGCCTTTCCTTAGAACCTGGTGAGACCTGTTCTGGTGGCCTAGCAGCATGAAAGGGATTCTGTATTATCTTTTGCCAGAACTTCAAAGCAAAAGCCAAATAGTAATAAGAGGATCTCTCTCTCTCTCTCTCTCTCTCTCTCTCTCTCTCTCTCTCTCTCTCTCTCTCTCTCTCTTGTGTATCCTACACCTTAATATGCTACAATGTAAATAAAATTCACCACAAATTTTAGTTTTAGACCTTTAAAACTAGCCATCAAATCTTGAATCTAAGAAAGTATCTTAAAATACATAGAAAAGCTTTTTAAAAAATCGTGTAGACAATAGTACAAAAAATACTATTTAAGTGCTACAAGAAGAAATATTAGTTTAAACTAGCCATGCATAGATTTCAAATTATTATACATACTAGAATGCACATAAATAATTTATATGTAATGTAACATAAATTAAATGGTTAAATGGAAAGTCATTAGGTCCCTTAAATGACCAATTTTTGTCTCTGTTCTAGATTCATTTCTTAAAATCATCTGTTCCTGCCTATTCCTTGTGACTACCTTCCTAGAACTACACAGCATGTTCATAGCAGCCTTATTTATAATAGCCAGAAGCTGGAATGAACCCAGATGTCCCTCAGTGGAGGAATGGATATAGAAAATGTGGTATATATACACAATGGAATACTACTCAGCAATTAAAAACAATGAATTCATGAAATTCTTAGGCAAATGGTTGGAACTGGAAAATATCATCCTAAGTGAGGTAATTCACTCACAAAAGAATACACATGGAATGCAGTCACTGATACATGGATATTAGTCCAGAAGCTCTGAATACCCAACACATTACTCGCATATCAAATGATTCCCAAGAAGAAGGAAGGAGAGGGCCCTGTCTCTGGAAAGGCTTGATGCAGCATTGTAGGGAAGTACCAGGACAGAGAAGTAGGAGGGGGCTGATTGGAGAACTGGCAGAGGGAAGAGGGCTTATGAGACTTATGGGGTGGGGGGAACCAGGAAAGGGAAAAACATTTGGAATGTAAACAAAGAATATGGAAAAGAAAAAAAGAAATTTCTAGTTTTTCAATCATATTTGTTGTTCCTTATTTTTATCCCTCCTCATTTTTTTTTTGCAAAATTAGTTCCTTTTCCATTGTCCTAGAATTTTAGTTCATTTAGCTATTTCATAATAAAATCAAGTACACTTATTTGGGTAAACATTTCTCAATTAACAAATATGCTATATGAGAACTTATTCTGTTACAGCTGATACTATGATTGACAGCTTTTGTTCTAGTCATTGAAACATATATTAACTCTCCAGGTTGTTAAGAGTCATTTGCACATGTATTCAAAGCACTTAAAAAATATCATCTTTGGTATTTATATTTTTATGTGACTGAAGGAAAGTAAAAAAGCTAAAAAGCAATGATATCAGAGTCAACTGGATCAAATGATAGAAAAAAGTAATCTCTCACTGCCTATTTCTCACTGCCCATTTATGAACATCAGGAGTAAAACACACAGCATTACTACATGTGAAACATTTGAGCAGAGAGATGTTAAAAACACCACTCCAATAAGAGGAGTAGCAATGGGACAATTCCATATTAAAACCAAGGATGGTGTTTTATTTTATTGGTGGTGGTTGTGGAATAATGGAAGGGACTTATTTCATTCTAACTTCATTAGAATTGAAGTACCCTTGTATTTTATAGAGCTCACTGAACATGTACAATTCAAACAAGAAAAATTGTCCTAAATAATATCTCTTAATGTACAATGCCTTAAGGTACAACCTTTTATCATCTTCCCATGAATGCACATCACCTGATTTCTGTGCCATCATCAAAATTTGCAAACAGAGAGATGTTTGAGGATGACATTTCGCCCCTCATGTCTTCTTCACTGCTGTGTACATGACTGCTGAGACTAAAGACAATCACATACAGTTCAGTAATGGCCAGGTATCTGTTTAACACTTTATTGAATTCAAATCACCTCTATTTCAACATGTATAACCTTGCTATTTCCCTTAAATGACCATTTGTATAACAAAGATATCATTTTAGGTGATATTGTTAGCTATATCATATAGTTATATTGAAACAATATTTTGTATTTAATATCATAAAAACGTGTATATTTAAAATATGTGTGAATAACCTCAAATAAATTTTAGGTAGGTCAGAACTTACAAATTTCACAGGGATCCCCATAATAGTGATGGAGAAAATACTTTGATTATACAAAAAAACACTTAACTATTTTACCCATTTTTATAGCATCTTAAATTGTGCAGAAATATATGGATATGCTTATATGAAGATTCAATATTTTGAATATATTAAATCACTGGTAGAGAGAAAGAGAACCATGTTTTATCATTTAAAATATTTTATTTCTTTAATATCTTGAATATTCCACATTGTATTTGAACAATAGAACTGGCGACTGTTTTCATGACAGAAGTTTTTTTTCATAGTTACGATGAACTTATAAATAGGACCATTGAGGTTTCTTATGTTCAACTGATCTGAAGATGGAATAGAGCAAGGTTATTAGTGTGAGGAGGGTATTGGCTTTGCTTTCAAAATGACATTCAGTGATAATCTACTAGGCAGTCTTTCTGAGGAATTGAAATTCCTCAGAATTTCAATTGAAATGTTTTGAATTGATTGGCAATCTTGTTGCTAAATTTTCAATGTTGATATATGAACTTAAGATTTTAGTATGCATATTTGAGAAAGTTTTAGACAGTAGTCTCTTTCAAATTGGCATAAGAAGTGTGAAATGAGCAATTAATTCAACTGGTGAAATGCATTACTAAGCTCTAGCTGGTGACAAAAGGATACAACATTCAAGAACACCAGTTTTGTCAACTTCAAAGTTATGCAAATTGGTAATATTCCCTGTCACTCAAGAATCAATATTTACTCTAGGACTTGGAAATGTATCATGGTTATATAATCGCAATCTGTCTTCATCCATAGAAACATGTGATCTAAATTATTGTGTCTCGCTTTATCTTCTGTTCTTCAGAAAGAAAAGAAAAGAAAGGAATCGAGAGGAGAGGAGAAGAGAGGAGAGGAGAAGAGAGGAGAGGAGAGGAGAACAGAGGAGAGGAGAGGAGAGGAGAACAGAGGAGAGGAGAGGAAACGAAACGAAATGAAACGAAATGAAAATAATCAAAGAATCAATTACCACATCCTTCCTCACTTTTGAAAATTCAAAAATTGTTGGTTTTGGTAGAAAACAATCTCAGGTGGCTATTGTGTCACTGAAACCTGAGAGAGTCAAGTTGAGATGTGATTCAGGAAAAGCACGCTCATGTTGAAAATCATTTTATTAAAAACGATAAGCAATATGTTCTATAACAATTGATGTTGAAATGATGCATTGGATAAAGTGCATTAAATAAATGCATAAAATATGCCCCTTGACTATAATTAAATAAACACAGATGGAGACATGATAAAAATTTAAAGTTATGTTCATTTCTTTACCTGTTTTTAATCCATTTAATAGAATTTTTCTATCACTTTCATTCTCATTTCTGTCCATTCCTTTTATTGTCTCTTGATAATGAATTCTCTTTAGTTTTCTTGAGCAAATTAATTACTATTTTCTATGTTACATCGACTTAAAATTAATGTTGTTATTTTTATTCTCTTAAAGGTATTTTAAAATATACTGGATTACAAATGAACATATCCACATAAAAATTAATGAGTATCTACATACAACATATGAGAATCAATTACTTTATGTCTGGAGCCAACTAGCGTAAGTTAGGGCTAGCATGTGACCTACCTGGTGGTTGCCCACCACTTTTGCATATTCTGTGATGGGTGAGTTCTGAGGCAAGGTCCCAAATAGACTTCACCCCAGATTGCTTCTTCTAGATTATAGATCTTTCCTGTTACTATTAAATAGCATATAACAATCACTATGTATTAGTCCACACATTTTTCCATCTTTCTGCAGATCAGTGTAGATGTACTATTTTGTAGTGATGCTATAGAGATGGTGTCTTAATTCTTAATGATAATTTTAAATGATTTTCTAAAACTATACTAGTAATTATTGAGTCCTTTATAATGGGGCTGCTGTTAAAGCCACCTCTGGTATAAAAACTGCAAGGAGAATTCTAACAGTCTTCAAGTGTCAGAGTTTAATTGCTTCTGAGATTAAAAAAAAAAAAAAAAAGAAAGAATTTACAATTTAGCACACACTCCAAAAGGTCAAAAAGGGGAAATAATGACTTGTTATAGGTGCAAAGACGGAAGATAAAAATTTAATGGGTCTATCTATACAAAACTTCGATGATAATTTAGTCACACAAATTATGGTTGTTAACTTTTAATGAACCTGTGAAGCTAGTGATAGATAATGAATGTCTAGTCTTAAGGGGAACATACATGAACATCTCCATTGTAAAGTTCTTATTCAATTTATGGTTTGATTTTAGGTTTGAACGTGTAGTGAACTTTTGTTTTTTTAAAAAAAGGATGCTTCAAAAAACTATGTGATCTATTCTACTAGAAAAGGTGAAAAAAGAAAACTAGAAATGATTACATTACATGGTGTTATTACATCAGAACAGGAGGAGAAAGAGCAAGATTGGAAGGAAAGTAGAATACATTATAAAATATGAG
This sequence comes from Apodemus sylvaticus, assembly GCF_947179515.1. Classification (NCBI taxonomy): domain Eukaryota; kingdom Metazoa; phylum Chordata; class Mammalia; order Rodentia; family Muridae; genus Apodemus; species Apodemus sylvaticus. Next base: position 28,473,339 of record NC_067472.1, read on the forward strand.
AGTAACTTAGAAATTGAGAAAGCAGGTTATAGATTTAGAGAACATATTGTCTGATATATTTCTTCCCTTTTACATCCCTTTAGAATAAAGAGACTATTAGGACAGGACCAAAAAACAAAATAAAAACAAAAAAAACCCAAAAAAACATGAGCACAGAATGCAGAGAGAAAGTAGGACAAAAAAGAAGGTACATTTAGAACTATAATTCACCACGATCAAGTAGGCTTTATCCCAGGGATGCAGGGATGATTCAATGATGTAAGGAAATCATTCACTGTAATCCACTACATAAACAAAGTCAAGGAAAAAAAACACATGGTCATTTCATTATATACTGAAAAGACATTTGTCAAAATCCAGCATTCCTTCAAGATAAAACTCTTGGAGAGATCAGGAATCCAAGGCCCATACCTAAACATAGAGAAAGCAATATACTGCAAATGGGTAGTCAACAAAAAATTAAACAGAGAGAAACTTGAAGCAATCCCACTAAAATCGGGGACCAGACGAGGCTGCCCACTCTCCATATTTATTCAATATAGTACTTGAAGTTATATTTAGAGCAATTAGACAACAAAAAGAGGTCAAAGGGATACAAATTGGAAAGGAAGAAGTCAAACTATCACTATTTGCAGACGTGATCTTATACTTAAGCAACTCCAAAACATCCACCAGAGAACTCCTTAAGCTGATAAACAACTTCAGCAAAGTGGCTGGATATAAAATTAACTCAAACAAATCAGTAGCCTTCCTCTACTCAAAGGATAAACAAACTGAGAAAAAAATTAGGGAAATGACACCCTTCACGATAGTCCCAAATAATATTTCATACCTTGGCATGACCCTAACAAAGCAAGTGAAAGATCTGTATGACAAGAACTTCAAGCCTCTGAAGAAAGAAATTGAAGAAGATCTCAGAAGATGGAAGGATCTCCCATGCTCATGGATTGAGGCATCAATATAGTAAAAATGGCCATATTGCCAATAGCAATCTACAGATTCAATGCAATCCCCATCAAAATCCCAAATCAATTCTTCCTAGATCTAGAAAGAGCAATTCTCAAATTCATCTGGAATAACAAAAAAAACAAGGATAGCAAAAACTATTCTCCACAACAAAAGATCTGGGGTAATTACCATCCCTGACCTCAAGCTCTATTACAGAGCAATAGTGATTAAAAAATAAATAAATAAATAAATAAAAAAAATTAAAAAAAAAACCTCTTTGGTATTGGTATGGAGACAGACAGGAATATCATTGTAATAGAATTCAAGACCCAGAAATGAACCCACACATGTACAGTCACTTGATATTTGACAAAGGAGCTAAAAACATCCATTGGAAAAAAGACAGCATTTTTAACAAATGGTGTTAGAACAACTGGAGGTCTGCATGCAGAAAAATGCAAATCGGCCCATTCTTATCTCCTTATACAAAGGTCAATTCCAAGTAGATCAAAGACCTACAAATAAAACCAGACACAATGAAGCTTATAGAGGAGAAAGTGGGGATGAATCTTGAACACATGGGCACAGGGGAAAAATTCTTGAATAGAACATCAATGGCTTATGCTCTAAGAACAAGAATCGACAAACAGGACCTCTTAAAACTGCAAAGCTTCTGTAAGGCAAAGGACATGGTCAATAGGAAAAAGCAGCAACCAACAAATTGGGAAAAGATCTTTACCAATCCTACATCCAATAGAGGGTTAATATTCAATGTATACAAAGACCTCAAGAAGTTAGTTCAGAGCGTCAAATAACCCTATTAAAAATGGGGTACAGAGCTAAACAGAAAATTCTCAACTAAGGAAACTCAAATGGCTCTAAAGCACCTAAAGAAATGTTCAGCATCCTTAGTTATCAGGAAAATGCAAATCAAAACAACCCTAAGATTCCACCTCACACTGGTCAGAATGGCTAAGATGAAAAACTCAGGGGAGAGCAGATGCTGGAGAGAATGTGGGGAAAGAGGAACACTTCTCCATTGTTGGTGGGATTCCAAGCTGGTAAAACCACTCTAGAAATCAGTTTGGTGATTCCTCAGAAAATTAGACATAGTACTACCTGAGGACACAGCTATACCTCTCCTGGGCATATACCCAGAAGGTGCTCCTACATGTAATAAGGACACATGCTCCACTATGTTCATAGCTGCCTTATGTATAATAGCCAGAAGCTGGAAAGAACATAGATGTCCTTCAACAGAGGAATGAATACAGAAACTGTGGTGTATACACACAATGGAGTACTATTCAACTATTAAAAACAATGAATTCATGAAATTCATAGGCAAATGGATGGAACTAGAAATTGTCAACCTGAGCAAGGTAACCCGATCACAAAAGAGTGCACATGGTATGCACTCACTGATAAGTGGATGTTAGCCCAAAAGCTCAAAATAAACAAGTTACAATTCACAGACCACAGGAAGCTCAAGAAGAAGGAGGACTGAAGTGGGATTTTTGGTTCCTTGGAGAAAGGGAACAAAATATTCACAGGAGCAATTATGGACACAAAATGTGGAGCAGAGACTGAAGTAAAGGCCACCCAGAGACTGCCCTATCTGGGGATTCATCCTATAAACAGTCACCAGACCCTGACACTATTATGGACGACAAGAACTGCATACCAAAAGGAGCCTGTTATGGTTGTCTCTGGAGGGGTCCTGCCAGATCCTTACACATACAGAGGCAGATGCTAGCAGTCAACCATTGGCCTGGTCATGGGGTCCCCAATGGAGGACTTGGAGGGTGGTCCTGAGGAGCTGAAGAGGTTTACAGCCCCAAAGGAAGAACAACGAAGTTAGCCACCCAGACGCCCCAAGATTCCCAGGGTCTGCATCAACCAAGGGATACACATGGTTCCAGACAAAAATGTGGCAGAGGAATGCCTTGTCGGGCATCAATGTGAAGAGTGGTCCTTGGTCAGGTGAAGGCTCAATAGATGCCCCAACAAAGGGAAATCAATGGGGGGAGGTGGGAGTGGGTGAGATGAAGAGGCATATACTTGGAGGCAGAGAGTGGGAGGAGGGGTTGGGGGTTTTCATGGTGGAGGGGAAACCGAGAAAGGTTTTAGCATTTGAAATGTAAATGAAGATTATATTCAATAAAAAAGAAGGTGCAGAAAGAGAGAGAGAGAGAGAGAGAGAGAGAGAGAGAGAGAGAGAGAGAGAGAGCACAGAAAGTACAAGCAGGCTTCTTCTTACCATTGGATAGAACAGTTCTTTTCTTAACAGCAAGGCAGGATTAGTCTTACTAAAGAAGAACAATATGTTTTTCGTACAGACTTGGGTTTAACTCATTTAGAAATAAAACGGTCAAAGGGCAATAAAGATTTTAGCTCACTTTACATCCAGAATGAGTAAGTTCTTTCTGCTCTGACGCTTGGAGTTTTGCTCCATATACATGTGTATGTGTAGTTGTGTATATGTAAGTATGTAATTATGAGATATGTAAGTAGCTGGCCCCAACTGGAATGTATGAAGGAATATGAATCTGTGTGCATGGATTTGTATATAAATTTATGTGTTCATGTATATTTGCTTGTCTAAAAGTTTTTTTTCCTTCTGTGAGTAACACTCTTTTCCTAGTTCAATAAAGTTTTCTGCTCCCAATCTTCCTCCTGCCTGATAAGGAGGAGGCTTTGAGGCAAGAGACAAAAACTCCCTAGGAATTAATCCTTTGTTTAAACCTCTGCTGTTTTAAATGAAGTACTAAACACCAAAGACTGTAAATTCTGGTATCAGAGGAACTGAGAATACCAGCTAACACTGCATAGTAACTTAGAATCAAGATAGGTAAACATTTTATTATTACATCAAAAAGCAACCCTAATTTCTTCCAAGACCAAGTCTTGCCACTGCTGAAGCTATTAACCCTTAACTACAATTAAAATAGATCCAGAACTCTGGAGCTGGCTTATGACATCTATTTTGGCAACCAAACAGGAACCTCTTGATGTAAATTTGTTGTGTTTCTAGAAAAAGCTAAGACTCTCATCTTAGTGAAATCAGTTAAGGACAGTTGAGTAATTGGAATTTAAATCTGTTTCTGACTGCAAGAAGGTCCCCAATTGGTTGCTGCTAAATACAAAACCACCTGTTACTTTTAGTGGGAATTTCACTGACTATACTATGAACCAGCATGCTGACCCTGCAATTGTAAATACTTTGTGGCTACCAGGGAAGATTACAGCAACTACTGCTAGTACCTACATGAATTGGGATGGGACAGATTGAATTTACAGACAGACAGTTCTTCACAGATGTTATTAAACATAATCTTAAGGGAAAGGCATTAAGGTTACCACTAGCCAGATGACTGAATTTCTTCTTCAGTTTATACAAAAAGCCAGTCCTTGCTTTCCAGAAAGGGAAACTTTAGATGTGGATATGTGGGGGGGGGGGGGGGGCAGAAACTAGGGTTTGATATTTAGACTGGTTTACAGAGAATGGAGGGAAAGACTTGCCGCTTGCAGTATTTGCTATTTAGATTGCACTTAAGCAGACATTAGCAGACAAAAAAAAAAAAAAAAAAAAAAAAAAAAAAAAAAAAAAAAAAAAACCAAAACAGCCATATATGCTCAAAAAACATTAGTTCCACTTCCTTGCGAGAGGACTCTATTACTACAGTCTCACTCAAGATCTAAGAACAATATTTCCCACTTGACTGAAAAATCTGAAAAGGACAGCTTAGGGGAGAATAGTAATGAATCAGAATAGAAGAAACAAACAAACAAACAAAACAAACAAACAAAAAACCAGCCTCAGAGGAGAATTCCTACTTTAAAAAAGTGTACTAACCATCCATCATAAGCACAGGTGGCCTTTACAGGACTGTATAGATGCCGGGCCTCTCCCATGGACACAGACTTCCACACCTACCACTTCCTACATGCCCACTTCAGTCAGATCCATCTGCAGGCTTTCCACCCACACCAGAAACACTATCAAAAACAGACACCAGAGACAAGTTTCCTGATTGTACTTTTAATTCTATATTTAGGGGGATATAAAATTGCTAAACATAAATCTGTGTGTATCACTTCCCATCAGAATGCTATTTGACTAATTGTACAATTTTACCATGAGTCCTAAGATTTTGTTCATTTTATACTGGCTAACTTATATTTTGTTACCAATTAATTTCTCAGCATTGATGTAATGCTCCTACTATTTTTATATTGGTATGGATTTTTAATATCCTTTTATGACCTAAGAAATTTCTAGTGGAGCTCATCTTAAGCATTTTTCATCTTTTGAATTATTTTAGTTTATTAATAACCAGAATAATTCAAATTGCATTTCAGCAATGGTATTAGCAATGTTTTCTTGACAGATATTTTTTCATAGTTACCTTGAACTTTTACTTAGGAACATTTAGGTTGCTTGTGTTGGACTTAGCTAAAGATGGAATAGAACAAGTTAATTACAGTGTAAAGAGTTTATTGGCTTTGTTTTCAATGAGACATTTATAGACAACCAGGCAGTCTTTATGAGGAATTGACCAGCATGTTTTGTATTGGTTGGAAATTGTGGTAATACCAAAGTTTTAATGTTTATATATGAATTTAAAACTTTAAGATGCATCATTGAGAAATTTATAGACATTAGTCTCTTTCAAGTTGGCATAAGCAGTGTGAAATAAGCAATTCACTCAACTGGAGAAATGTAATCTCTAGCTGGTAGAAAAGGATACAAAGTTCAAGAACACCAGGTACATCAACTTCAAAGTAATATAAAATGATAATGCTCCATGTCACCCAGCAATCAATATTTACTCTAGGACTTGGAAGTGTACCAAGTTATGTAATGTATGGTTACGTAATGTTGTGTGTCTTCTTTCATAGACACACATGACCTAAATGATACGTGTCTCACTGTATCCTCCGTTATTCACTGCTGGCAAGAAATAATAAGCAGAGCTATTACCAGTTTAAGCATGAAACATAATAATAATGATGATCATCATCAGAATAAAACCATCACAGTAGGTTAGTACATATATTATATTTGAGTAGAGAGATGCTAAAAAGAACTCTCAATAAAGAGGAGTTGCAATGGAATAATTTCATATTAAAACAAAGAATGGTATTTTATTTTGTTTGTAGTGGTAGAGGTGGTTGAGGAATAATGGAAGGAATTAATTTCACTCCAAATTGATTAGAATTGAAGTCCCCATGTATTTTACAGAGCTCACTGTATGTGCATAACACAAACATGAAAAAAATATCCTATTTTCTCAATGATGTCTTAAGTTAAAAACTTTTATGAGCATTCTGTGAGTGGACCTCATTCGAATTTTTCACCATCATCAAAATTAGTGAACAGAGCTATGTCTAAGATTGACACTTTACCCCATGTCTTCTTCATGGAGTTGCAAAAGATTGCTAAGACTAAAGACAATTACAGAAAATTGAGGAATATTCTAGTTATCTGTTTAAAACTCTATTGACTTTAAAATGTAAACCTTACTAATTCCCTTAAATGACAATTTGTATAACAAAGACATAATTTTAGGTGGTATAGTTAGTTATATTATAATAAAATAATATCTTGAACTTAGTATCAATAAAATGTGTATGTTTAAAATATTTAGAAATGACCTAAAATTTTTTTTAGGTAGATAAGAACTTACAAATTTTACAGTGATCCTTTCAGAAGTGATGGAAAAAATATTTTCATTCTAAGGAAAATACTTAAGTATTTGGTTTACAGAGTGAGTTCCAGGATAGCCAGGACTACACAGAGAAACCCTGTCTCAAAAAACAAACAAACAAACAAACAAATAAATAAATAGATAAATAAATAAATAAATTTTTACATTCTATAAAATAAAATAATATGCACATTTCAAAATTCAATATTTTGAAGATATTAAATCAGTAGTAGACAGAAATAGAACCATGTTTCTATAATTTAAAATATTTTATTTCATTAGTAAACTAAATAACAATGTTTTTCAAAATGGAATTAACAACTGTTTTGTTGACACAAGATTTTTTACATAATTGCCATGAACTTATCCTTAAGAACAATCAGGTTCCTTATGTTAGACTTAGTTTAAGATGGAATAGAGCAAGGTTATTACAGTGTAAGGAGGATGTTGAGTTTGCTTTAAACATGACATTCAGTGATAGCCTACTAGGCAGTCTTTCTGAGGAATTGATCTGCATATTTTGAATTGGTTTGCAATTTTGATAATACTAAATTTTTAATATTGATGTATGGATATAAATTTTTAATATGCATATCTGAGGAAGTTATAGACATTAGTCTCTTTCAAACTGGCATAAGCAGTGTGAAATGAGCAATTAGCTACTGGAGAAATGTAATAATAATTTCTAGCTGGCGGAAAAACAACACAGTTGACATTAAAGAACACCAGTTGCGTCAACTTCGAACTTACGCATGTAAAACTTATTTACTATGTCACCCAAAAATCAATATTTACTCTGGGACTTAGAAATGTACCATGATTATTTAATCTCATGTGTCTTCCTCCATAAACACACGTGGCCTAAATACATGTGTCTCAGTGCATCGCCTGTTCTTCAGAGCTGGCAAAAAAAAAAAAAAAAAAAAAAAAAAAAGATTTAGAGAATCTCAAATACATGCTCCTTTCTCCGGTTTGAAAAATTAAAAAATTGTTGGTTTTGATAGAAACTAATTTTTTGTGACTACTGAGTCATCAAAATGTGACTAGATAAAGTTGAGATGCACTACAGGAAAAGCATGCTCCTGTTAAAAATAATTTTATAAAAAATTATATAGAATATATGATAATCAATGTTTAAGTGACATATTGGGTAAAATGGATTAAATAAATATGTAAAGTATGTCCTCTAGTGTAAATAAATAAACAGAGATGGAGATGTGGCAAGAAGCTTAAATTTCTTTTTTTGGTTGGGATGGTTTTTAATGACTTCTTTCTATTTCCTTATGGGATATGGGCCTGTTTAGATAGTTTACCTGCACTTGATTTAACTTTGGTATGTGGCATCTATCTAGAAAACCATCCATTTCATCTAGATTTTCCAGTTTTGTTGAGTATAGGCTTTTGTAGTAGGATATGATAATTTTTTTAATGTCCTCTGTTTCTGTTGTTATCTCTCCATTTTCATTTCTGATTTTGTTAAGATGGATACTGCCTCTGGGCCCTTTTGTTAGTTTCCTTAGGGTTTTATCTATCTTGTTGATTCTCTAGAAGAACCTGCTTTTGGTTGTGTTTGCTCTTTGTATTGGTTTCTTTGTTCCTATTTTGTTGATTTCAGCCTGGAGTTTGATTATTTCTTGCCATCTATTTCTCTGAGTGTATTTGCTTCTTTTTGTCCTAGAACTTTCAGGTGTGCTGTCAAGCTGCTAGGATATGCTCTCTCCAGTTGCTTTTTGGAGGCAATGAGTGCTATAAGTTTTTCCCTTAGCATTGCTTTCATTGTGTCCCATAAGTTTTGCTATGTTGTGCCTTCATTTTCATTAAAATCTAAAATGTCTTTAATTTCTTTCTTTGCTTATTCTTTGACCAAGTTATCATTGAGTAGAGCATGGTTTAGCTTCCATGTATATGTGGGCTTTTTGTTGTTTCTGTTGCTTTTGAAGACAAGCTTTAGTCCATGGCGATCTGACAGGGTGTATGGGATTATTTCAACCTTCTTGTATTTGTTGAGGCCTGCTTTGTTACAAGTCACATGATCAGTTTTGGAGAAGGTACCATGAAGTGCTGAGAAGAAGGCATATTCTTTTGTTTAGGATAAAATGTTTTATGGATATCTGTTAAATACATTTGCTTTATAACTTCTGTAACTTTTACTGCATCTCTCTTTAGTTTCTGTTTCCATGACCTGCCCCTCGGTGAGAGTGGGGTGCTGAAGTCTCCCACTATTATTGTGTGGGGTTCAATGTGTGTTTTGAGATTTAGTAAAATTTCTTTTATAAATGAGTGTAAGGGCACCCTTACATTTGGGGCATAGATATTCAGAATTGAAACTTTGTCTTGGTGGATTTTCTCTTTGATGAATACAAAGTGTCCTTCCTCATCACACTTGATAACTTTTAGTTGAAAATCTATTTTATTGTATATTAGGATGGCAACTCCAGCGTGTTTCCTGGAGCCATTTGTTTAGATGACCTTTTTCTATCCTTTTACTCTGAGATAGTATCTGTCTTTGTTATGGAGGTGTGTTTCTTGTCAGAATAGCTAAGATCAAAACCTCAGGTGATAGCACATGTTGGCATGAATGTGGAGAAAGAGGAACATTCCTCCATTGCTGGTGAAAATGCAAATTGGCACAACCACTTTAGAAATCTACCTGGAGGTTCCTTAGAAAATTGGAAATAGATCTACCTGAAGACCCAGCAATACCACTCTTGGGAATATACAAAAAGATGCCCTGCAATGCCACAGAGGCACATGTTCCACAATGTTCATAGTGGCCTTATTTGTGATAGCCAGAAGCTGGAAACAATCCAGATGTCCTACAACAGAAGAATGGATACAGAAAATGTATTTCATTTATACAATGGAAATCTACTTAGCTATTTTGAAGGAAGACATCCTGATTTTTGCAGGCTAATGGATGGAATTAGATAATATCTTCCTGAGTGAAGTAATTCTGACACAAAAGGACATGCATAGCATGTATTCACTAATAAGTGGATATTAACCAAACCAAAAATAAAGTGCCAAATACCCAAGATAGAGCCCACAGAACTCAAAAAGGTCAACAAGTTGAAGGGCCCAAGTGAGGATGCCTCAATCCCACTTGGAAGGGAGTAGAAACCAACCACAAGAATGGAGGGAAGGATATGGGAAGTAAATACAAATGGGGGATGGAGAGCAGAACAAATCAGGTATTGGGTTGGAGAAAAGGACTGAAATCCCTGAGGGCCGGCAGAAAGAAGGGAAACATGCAATCACAGGAGGTAGGAGGTTGGGGGAACCTTACAGAATGTACCAGAGACCTGGGAGGTGAAATACACTCAGGACTCAAAGAGAGGGACCTTAGATGAAATGCCCTACATTGGGGAGAGGGAACTTATAGAGCCCACCTCTAGCAGAAAGACAGGGCATCAGGTGAGGGATGGGGTTGCTATCCTGGGGTGGAAGTAGAGAGGAGCCTGAGGAAAAGAAGGTCCAGTGACAGGTCTACAGTGGGATCCTGCTTAATTGGAGGCTCCAAGACCTCACACTATTGCTGAGGATATGGAGCACTCACAAAAAACGGTACCTATTATGACTGCCCTCCGAAAGACCCAACAAGCATCTGAAAGAGTCAGGTACAGATATTTGCATGCAACCAATGGACAGAAACTGCTCACCCCTCTGGTTGAATTAGGGGAAAGCTGGAAGAAGCTGGGGAGGAGGGTGACCCTGAAGGAGGACCATCAGTCTCAATTAACCTGGATCACAAAAATCTCTCAGACACCAGAACACCAACCAGGCAGCATACACCATCTGATATGAGGACCCGAACACGTATACAAAAGAGGACTGCCAGGTCTGTGTTCAATCATATATGATGCACTTAACCCTCAAAAGACTGAAGGTCTCATGGAGTTTAGAAGTCAGGTAGGGTTGGGGGTGTGGACATCCTAATGGAGATAGGGGTTGGAGAGGAGGTATGGGATGTGGAACAGTTGGAAGGTGGAAGGGGTGGGGAATAAAATCTGGAGTTTAAAATAAATTAATTAATTAATGTTTAAAAAATGAAAATGTTTAAAAAGAAGCTTAAATTTTGGTATGTCCATTTCATCAATTTTCTGTAATCAATTCATTTAATTGAAATTTGCCTTTCTATTTTCTCTCATTTATTTAGATATTTCTAATTGTTTGTTGATAATAAAATACCTTAAATTTTGAGCAAATGAATCATTGTTTTCTATATTTCACTTGCTTAAAATAAATATGATTTTTCTCTCAAAATTCTTTTAAAATCTTCTGAAATACAAATGAACTTGTCCACATAAGCATTAATGTATAGCTACACATGGTGAATGAAAACCACATACTTTATTAATATTTTAAATATTTTTATTGCATGTGTCTTAATATTCTGCCTATATCTTTGTATGTGTGCCACATGGATTCATGGTGCTCACTAATTCCAAAAGAAGCTGTTTGGTACCTTGGATCTGAAGCATTGGTGTTTGGAATCCACAATGAGAAAAATGGGAACCGAACTTAGGTCCTTTCAAAGAATTCTTAACTGCAGAGCCATCTCTCCAGACCCAAATATTAACATTTAATTGATGTTATTTGTGCTCTTAGTGGAAAATCACCCATCTGCTACATCACATAAAATGAAAAAAAAATGCAGGTGTTAACTCTTGGAAATCTTAACATCTTGAACCATAGTAATAATTGTTTAAAAGAAGAGTGAGACATACTGAAATTGAGAGCATTTGTCAGGGAGGCCGACAACAGGACCCTTCAGCAGTTCTGTTCTGCCTACCTCTTAGAAGAAAAATTCCAGTTTCTGTATTCTGATATTCTAAAAGTCCAAACAGCACAAAAATGTGACATTTTTTTACTTCTGTACAGTGCCTTTGCTATGTGTAACATCCATGAACAGCCACAGACATCTGAGGCCAGAGTGGCTTAAAAATATTTCATATATGGTGGCTAGATGTATCTTCATACTGACAGGTCAGAGTACTAGATTCTCTACCAAGGAAGACAGAATGTGTCATTTTATGGGTAACTGCATGGTTTATTTTTTCTTTCTTCAAACATTTCTTTTACAAACTAGAGTATGGGAACATGAGAAAGAATTTTGACGTGGCTTACTGTAATATTTCTTATATGCCATTATTTTCCTTGGCAAATATTAACTATTGATACAGCATATGCATGTAGAACTAATGTTTGGTGAGGTTGGGAATATATTTGAAAATATAGACAAGTCTGTATATAAGAACTAGGCAGAGTCATATAGACATGGTCAAAATCTATTGGGAAAAAAATCTAACTATTAGAAAACACTCTTGAGAAAGGATAATTTTAACAATAAACTTTATGAGTTCTGTGGCCCAGTAAAGTTTGGGTCTTAGATCTTCTACAGTCTATATGCAGAAATAAGTGTACACGACCATGGTTACCCAGAAACTCACTGCATAGTAAAGCCCCCAATGAATCCAGGGGTGATCCTCCTATCTACCTCCTAGGTGTGGCATGAGCAACCATGATTAGCTCTACATTTTGTCCTCCAATATTTCTCCATAGATTATTTTAAAGATATATTTAGTTCAGCAAACTTCATTTTAAGTTTTATTAGAGTCTATGGTAATCTGAAACACTTTAAATGAAACATGAAATATTGATAGTAGAATAATCAGTTACTATATGTTTCCTTGTGACATGGGATGGAATGTATCCAATATTTACTCTGGAAAAAAAAAAAAACGACAGAAAAGCAGTTTTACAAGCCAGATAAATTTTGCCCATGATTAACTCATTATCTGATCAGGTTCCTACCAATATACATATAAAGAGGGTGGACCAACAACAGAAATGACAGGAAGTCATCAAAATAAGAAGTGAGATCAATTGTGATAATAATTCCCTTTATAATATGAGAAATTATTTATACAATGTATACCAGAGAAATACCTTTGTCCTAAAAAAAAATATCAGAACTCGGAAGATTTGACTCTTCATGCCAATTCTCAGAATTAATTTCTACAGGGAATTAAGAGGTTAGGCCAGTATCTTAACCATAGACTCCTGAATGAATTAATAAAAGAAATAGTATATTTCTACTGCCATTAAATATGTATTCATGCTTATATTCACCACTCTACTTTTGGGTCCCTGTTCTGCAAGCATTGTTGTCCCTAAACCAGGAGCTGGTTCTTTGTGAAAATCAACAAGATAGATAAGCCTTTAGCCAGACTAACCAGAGAGCACAGAGACAGTATCCAAATTAATAAAATCAGAAAGGAAAAGGGAGAAATAACAATAGAAACTGAGAAAATTCAAAAAATCATCAGATCCTACTACAAAAGCCTATACTCTACACAACTGGAGAATCTGGAGGAAATGGACAATTTCCTAGACAGATACCAACTACCAAAGTATAATCAGGATCAGAGAGACCATCTAAATGGTCCCATAATACCTAAAGCAATAGAAGTGGTCATTGACAGTCTTCCAAAAAAAGCACACTACCAGATGGTTTTAGTGAGGAATTGTATCAAACCTTCCAAAAAGACCTAACACCAATACTCTTCAAATTATTCCTCAAAATAGAAACAGAAGGAACATTACCCAACTCATTCTATGAAACCACAATTTCGCTGATGCCAAAACCCCACAAAGATGCAGCAAAGAAAGAACTTTAGACCAATGTTCCTTATGAATATCGATGCAAAAATACTCAATAAAATTCTTGCCAACTGAATCCAAGAACACATCAAAACAATAATTCACCATGATCAAGTAGGCTTCATACCAGGGATGCAGGGATGGTTCAATATACAGATATTCATCAATGCAATCCATAACATTAACAAACTCAAAGAAAAAAAAAACACATGGTCATTTCATTAGATGCTGAAAAAGCATTTGACAAAATTTAGCATACTTTCATGTTAGAGGTCTTGGAAAGAACAGGAATTCAAGGCCCATACCTAAACATAGGAAAAGCAATATACAGCAAGTCAGTTGCCAATAGCAAACTAAATGGAGAGAAATTTGAAGTAATCCCACTAAAATCAGGGACTAGACAATGCTGCCCTCTCTCTCCATATTTATTCAATATAGTACTTGTAGTTCTAGCTAGAGCAATTGGGCAACAAAAGGAGGTCAAAGGGATACAAATTGGAAAGGAAGAAGTCAAATTATCACTATTTGCAAATGATATGATAATATACTTAGGTGACCCAAAAACTCCACAAGAGAACTCCTACAGCTGACAAAAAAAACTTCAGCAAAGTGGCTGGATATCAAATTAACTCAAGCAAATCAGTAGCCTTCCTATACGCAAAGGATAAACAGGCTGAGAAAGAAATTAGGGAAATGACACCCTTTACAACAGTCACAAACAATATAAAGTATCTAGATATGACTCTAACCAAAGAAGTGAAAGATCTGTATGACAAGAACTTCAAGTCTCTGAAGAAAGAAATCAAAGAAGACCTCAGAAGAAGGAAAGGTCTTCCATGCTCATGGATTAATATAGTAAAAATAATGGGGAAGTATTAAAGAAGAGTAAAGAGAAAGTAGAGCCATATAAAACTAAATATTCTGGAATAAAATAAAATAAAACCACTTCACAGAGAAGTTGGAATGATTCACATTGTAAAAAATTTTAGTTAGATTAAGCAACAACATAGGAGTAGACTGAGAATCTATCCTCTGGTTGTACAGTCAGTGAAAATATCAATGAAGAGGTAGCTTCAAAATAGAGAGCACAAACAGACCAAGAAGACAAGCTTATGAAGAATGATACTCCATGAAAAAAATAGTTTGTACAAAACAGGAATCCCAAAGTCATTGGCTATGGGCAAAAGATTAAAGGTTCTAACTGCAGAGATTAGAAATCCAGACAGAATGCACCAAGAGATAATCTTAACCTGTGAACTGATCTTACAGAGATGGCCCTATGGAGAGAACTTTAATGTAACACATGGAAATGTTAATAAAAGCAGAACTATCTTGTGAGACAGTACACTTTACCTAAATTTTTATAATAGTTTCAAAAATATTTGGTTGTCACCACGTATAGTTTACAGGTGCCTATAATTGTGCTCAAGATGTTTACTGTAAGAAAGAATATTTATTTAGAATAGATTTGAACAATGATCTTGCATAATTTCTGAGTCTGAAAGAAAACACCACACAGTGGATGCATTATAAAAAGGGGTTCATGTGGTTCAATCTTCTGTAGATTTTAGAACATGGTGGGTGCTCAGCTCTAGGGGTGGCAAAATGCTAGGCAATGTAACACAGTAAGAAGGGGGTCACATAGACATCTAGGAATCAAGTGATAGAGACAAGGCAAATGCACGTTTTGCTTATTTTTATAACAAAATTTCCTTCGGAAACATCACTTGCACCAACACTTGATCTACTTCTGAAATACAGCATTGATCCATTTTGTGGTGAGGTCCTCCTGACCTAGTAATTCCAACAAGATTCCATTTCCAAAAGATTCTATTGTGTTTGCACTGTAGGTCTGAACAACAATATCCCAGCAATAGACTCTGAGACATAAGACATTCAAGTAGTATCATATGCATTTCCTGCTATCACTATGCCAGATTTTTTTTCTGGAAACAGAGGGATAGATATTTCTGAAGTTTTTAAAACATACATACTTTGACATTTTTATATTCTGAAGATACCATCTCCCAAATTTATACATATGTTGCTCTTAAGTCAGTTACATGGGAAAATGTCTTTAAAGTATATCACCATCTATATCTTGACTCATTTTGTAATTCTGTATACAGCAGCTTTTAAATTACTCAGTCAGGTAATATGGTTACAGTTACTTTTTTGAGGAAAATACAGCCTCATGAGTTATTATCCAGCTTAAAACCTAAAGAAAGCTTCAGGATGCACACTGAGGATGAGGATGTGGAGAAGGAGGGTATTGGCAGGCGATGAACCCAGAGCCAAGAGACCATGTTGATCATGAAAGCTGTGCAGTATTTGACGTCTGATTTGACAAGCATCCAAGTTTATGGTTAAAGTAGGCACTGTCTATTTTTTTGGAAAGGTCATCCAAAAAATACATTCTTGGTATATTTATAGTGAGCAGGAGGGGGAAAGGAGAAGTAAAATTTCATTTGGACTACAAGAAATAAAAAAAAAACATTTATATTCGGTAACAGTGAGTATGATAATCTAAGAATTGTATTGTTTTAGGCTGAGTATTAAACAGCAAGATGTTATTTATATGTCATTTAGATGTTATTTAGACATTATTTAGATGGTGTTTAGACAGTGGGTGCAACATGAAGTTTGTCATCCCCAACACTGATTTTATTAATAAGATTATTTGGCTGATATGTATCTCTTTTTTTCTTTATCTTTCTTGGTATCTTGATATTAGGGAATTGAATAATAAAATAAAGTAAAATGAAAGAAAGACAAGAAGCCATATTCTGTGCTTGGGACATGAACTGGGAAGCTATCTGTGGGATTCACATAAATTGACAAATCTGTGATTGTTAAAACTGTGTGCACAAATAGCACTTTAAAATAATGCTTAAAGGAGATGGAAAAGAGATACTTAGGGCTCATGATTGTGGGTTTTTTTAAGCACATATTTTAGAAATTCAAAGAGCAGTGGTGGAAAACATGCATTCCACATAGTTGTGAAAGAAGGCAAGGAAAGATATGGTGGCTAGACAGGATTCCTTGGAATGCACATCTTCAACCTGGGGAAATCCATTCGCATGGCTTCTCATCCAACTCTGCTATCATTGTTAACCTTTTCTCCTCTCCTCACGCTGATGCCAATACTCTAAAGGGCTTTGAATTA
This sequence comes from Apodemus sylvaticus, assembly GCF_947179515.1. Taxonomy (NCBI): domain Eukaryota; kingdom Metazoa; phylum Chordata; class Mammalia; order Rodentia; family Muridae; genus Apodemus; species Apodemus sylvaticus. Next base: position 28,489,827 of record NC_067472.1, read on the forward strand.
AGCAACTTTTTTAAAAATCATTAACCAATAAATTACGTACTAATCTTAGTCCTTTAGGATATATCTCAAATAGTCATCAGTGAGGATTTATCAGCAAATTAGAATTATTTTGTTTTCAGGAACAGCTAAGGGACAGACAGATAGCTTTTATAAAACATATTGTCAATGTTAATTATATCTAAGCTGATCTTTAATTATATCTTAGCATTTTTTATCTCTTAGTTTACTGCTGTGAGCATTTTAAAATTTTTGAGTTCACCTAAGGTTCTTATTATATTATATGAACATTTTCAATTACTGAAGAATGCATATGAACATAATATATATGTAATAAAGTGAGATAGATAGTACCACGTCTTTAGCTCCTTCACGAAAATAACTATTTCCCTGCAGGATTAAAATGCTGTGGCTGCTGACAACAATGTGCCTTGTGAATGGATTTGCAAAAACATTTTGTTTATTTGAACCAAACAAGAATCCTGAAGCTCACATGAATGTTGTAAGCTATTCTCTTTTTGATTTATTTTTTATTCTTCAATTATTTTTTATAGTCCAGGCTTCATCCCCATACTGGTCTGCCCCCTCTGCCAACCATTCCCCATCCCACACCTCCTTCCCCCAACATCGCCCATTTCCAAGAGGATGTCCTGGTACCTGCATCTGACTCTTTCAGCTGCTTTTCTGGGCGTCTCAGATGGCAGCCATGCTAGGTCCCTGTCTGCAAGCACACCACAGCATTAGTAACAGTGTGAGAGCCCTGGGCCTCCGCTTGAGCTGGATCCAAATTTAGGCCTGTCAGTGGACCTCCGTTCTCTCAGGCTTTTCTCCATTTTCATCCCTGAAGTTTCATCCACTTCATGCCTGAAATTTCTTCAGAGAGGAAGAATTCTGGGCCAGAGCTTTTGGCTGTGGGGAGGCAACCCCATACCTCTTCTTGTCCCTCCACTGGAGGTGGATTCAAATGCCCCACTGTCGAGCATTTCATCGGAGGTCCCACCTTTTGAGTCGTGAGTCTCTCACCTCCCAGGTCTCTGCTACATTCTGGAGGCTTTGCCCAACCTCCTACCTCCCAAGGTTGCCTGTATCCATTCTCTCTACTGGCCCTGAGGACTTCAGTCCTGTTCACCCCTTCCCACCTCCTACCCAGAATACCTGATCATGTTCACCTCTTCCCTTTCCTGTTCCCTCTCCCACCCAGGACACTCCCTCTCTCTACCACCAGGACTGCTTTCTTCCCCTCCCAAGTGGGATTGAGGGGTACTCACTTGGGTCCTATAGCTTGTTAACCTTCTTGAGTCCTGTGTGTTATGTCCTGGGTATTCTCTAGTTTTTGGCTAATATCCACTTATTAGTGAGTACAGACCATGCATGTCCTTTTGGGTCTGACTTACCTCACTCATGATATTTTCTAGTTCCTTCCGTTTGCTTGAAAAACTTGTGATATCTTCGTTCTTAAAAGCTGAGCAGTATTCCATCGTGTAAATGAACCACATTTTCTGTATCTATTCTTCCTTTGTGGGACATCTGGGTTGTTTAGAACTTTTGACTATCACAAATAAGGTTGCTATGAATATAGTGGAACACATGCCTCTGTGGCATGGTGGGGCATCTTGTGGGTATATGCCCAAGAATGGTATATCTTGGTCTTCAGGTAGATACAATTATTTTCTATACTATTCTCATCACAAATAAAATTAAATGCATTTGCCTTATCTCTATTGACTTATTTCATCCTTTCTAAATTGTTGCACCTCTTGCAATCTGAAGTTAGCAGAATGATGACTTAAACCCAAGAAGAAATAATTCTATTTTAAGGATCATGAAAAGTGAGTGTGTATAAAACAAGATTCATGAAATCCGTTATGGTGTCTCTTCTGTTGTAGAGTCAGATTATTACATACTGGGAATATCCAAGTGAAGAATATGAGGTTGTGACTGATGATGGCTACATTCTTCCAATTAACCGAATTCCTCACGGGAAGAATAATGCTAACAGTTCAGGTAAGATCTGAATGAAACAGTGGAGCAGTCAGCACCCTCAGGCAATGGCATGCTAAGCAATGACTTGCTAAATAGTTACCTCCAAATTGAGTAATTTCTGAAGAGCAATGGAGCTCCCGGATTCCCATGACTAAAGCTGGGGCTTAAAGGAACCTAGCTTTCATTGGTCACTACGAGGATGTGTTTCTACAGATGGTGCTGAGCCCCTAAATTATTTACAAGCACACAGCATCTGGGAGATCCATTGGTTCCCTATTGTGCCTATTCATAGTTTAGGCTCCAGATGGTGATACATGAGGCTTAGTTCATTCCTCATATCCACCTAGAAGCCCTGGATGTTCTTAGAGTCCAGTGAGTCTTAAAAGACACTGCATATTAATCTTTATATGTTTAGTTATTGGTATTTCTGTATATTTGTCTCTGGGATTTTATAAGGTATGAATCATTCCTTTGAAATAACTACAAACTATAATGTCTGAAAGATAAACAGATATAAGAAGGAAATTTATGGTTGAAGAGGGTGAGGTGTGAGGGAGACCAAGGTCCTGTAGAAATGACTCTTCTTTTGCCCAGTTCCATATGATCAACATTAACTGACAAAAGTAAAAGGAAATCTTAGCACATGTCTGTGTGCTAGTTTCAAAATCTTTTCATTTCATTATAAGTGTTTGATGTTCTTGCTTATAATTTCAGTAGATGCTAATGGTGTAAAGCATTTTCATGATTGCTTTTGCAGCCCCGAAGATGGTAGTATTTTGTCTCCATGGCTTATTTGCAACTGCTGGTGCATGGGTTTCCAATCCTCCCAACAACAGCCTGGCCTTCATCCTAGCAGATGCTGGGTACGATGTGTGGCTGGGAAACAGCCGAGGAAGCACCTGGGCAAAGAAACACATGACCCTCAACCCAGATTCTAAAGAATTCTGGGATTTTAGGTAGGGAATAATTCCATGTGATTACTACTTTTGTCTTAAAAGAATGTCAAATGTTTTAATGGTTAAGTAATTTTGTGGAACAGGATTGTAAGCATTTCATTTAGAGTGATTTTAGAAGATTGACTTGGGTGACATAGTTTGGGACTTTGTATTACAGCTAAAACATATAATAATTATAATAAAATTATCATTATAACCTATTTTCAACTCCTGAAATACTACTTACTCTGCTAATCAATGCACTTATTTATTTATTTAGTGTGTATCTACTCATGTGTGTCTCTGTGTGTATCTGTACATGTGTGTGTGTGTGTGAATCTGTGCATGTTTGTGTGTATCTGTGCATGTGTGTCTGAGTGTGTATCTGTACATATGTGTCTCTGTGTGTGTATCTGTGCATGTGCATGCATCTGTTTTTGTGTTTGTGTGTGTATCTGTGCATGTGTGTGTGTATCTGTGCATGTGCGCGTATATCTGTGCAGGTGTGTGTGTATCTGTGTATGTGTGTGAGTACCTGTGCGTGCATGTGTGCATCTGTGTGTGTATGTGTGTGTGAGTGTGCACGGTGTGTGTGTGTGTGTGTGTGTGTGTGTGTGGTGCATCATTTCATGTAAATGCTTCAGAATATGTTTGGCTATTTCCTTTTTCCATGTTGGTCCTGGGGATGAAACTCAGGACAACAAACCTGGTAACAAATGCCTTTGCTCCCGGAGTCTTCTCACAGACCTCACCCATGTCTGTATAAAATTGCTTCATTGAAGTAAATTTGATATATTTGAAACAATGATTTTGTAAATGTAGACATTTGTACAAGCCATCCCCATTATTCTTTACTTTAAGCATGTATTCTGGTTTGTGTGTGTGTGCATACATGCTTGTGTGTATGAAATACATATATATTAATGTACATGCATTTAGTGAGGATCAGAGCACAAATTCCTCCGGCTTGGGAATCTCTAAGTAGGATAGGCTGGGTGGTCAGGAAAACTGCTTATTTTTACACATGCATTGCTGGAATTTCAGGTGAGCGCCAGCATAACTGTTTTTGTTTTTGTTTTTGTGGGTCTTGGGATCAAACTCACTCTTCAATTATTTTCCGATGAGCTGCCTTCTCAGCTGATACTGTTGATATTTTGTTAGAAGGAAGACTGACAGGCAGTGAAGAAGGGAGACAGTTAGTAGTACTTTGTGTCTCAGAGTAGTAGAATATTCTCTCATCTGATTGTTTAATTGACCTCCTTCATGATTTGTCTTTGTACCTTTAGCAATCTCTGTCTGTCTGTCTGTCTCTGACTTTGTCTCTGTCTCTTTTTCTCTGTGTCTCTCTGTCTGTCTCTCTCTCCCTCCCCATCCCTCCCCATCCCTCCCTCCCTCCCTCCCTTCCTTCCTCCCTCCCTCCCTGAGCCCCACAAGGAACTTGGGACAGATTTCCTATTTCCAATTTTAAATCATATAATGTCCATGTGGAGAACCTAGAATTTTTAGAAATTTGGCTCTCAACCAAAAGTTTTCAAAATTAAGCCTAACAGTTCATTCATTGTAGATATAGCAGTGCTAGCTTAATTCTGTGCAATGTGTATAATTGTGGACAAATGTCACAGGAAATTTGTGATCACAGAGAAATGGTGATCATAGATGGAAACATAGTGAACATGTGGGTAGTAATTGATAATTACCACCACTTTGCAAACCATGTCTCCCTTCACATAGATCACATGGAGACATCATTTAAAATGGAAATGAATTACTTATTGGTTAGTAACTACATCACCTTTTCTCCATTCTATTTTCTTGCAGTTATGATCAAATGATAACATATGACCTTCCAGCCACCATTAATTTCATTCTGGAGAAAACAGGACAAAAGCAGATTTACTATATTGGTCATTCACAAGGAACCCTTATTGGTATGTAAAAAAGGACAATGCTAAAATTGTATCCCGAAGAATACAAATATACACATATAATTTACACCTCTTTATAAAACACAGAGAAGCTCTGCCAGATGATAACAACTGTAGCCTGCTTTAAAGTGTCAAATGTTGAAATCACAGCCTCTAGTACATAAAATATTTAAATGAAGTACATATGTGAGGTACTCCTAGGGTTCTCTATACCTAGAACTTCTGAGACTAAATATTCACTGTGTTGTGTGTGTGTGTGTGTGTTTGTGTGTGTGCACACGTGTGTTCTTTCTCAAATGTTTTTCTACATGTTGAAAATTGGAGTGTCCATTTTTCTTAGAAAATGCTTTATTTTCTATTTTTTATTTTTTATTCTCCACTGTCTTGGTCATCTGTCACACAGCTTTGATTGATATTGTTTGGGTTTATTTCAAAGAACAAATGTGACCAAGGGCAGATGGTTCCTACTGTCTGACTCTCAGGGAAGATATTTCTAACTAATGTGTCCATTTGTCCAATTTATAATGTGACAGACAGAATGATTGTAGATTTTAGATTGTAGATTTCTATATTGGTGTACACCTGCATGAGTGGAATGGAGATGCGACATGGAGGACATGTGGAGGTAGATAATTAAAAATCTAGAGTTTAAAATCAATATGTGATATTTTGTGTAGGTGTCTCTTCCAAGAGCCAGGGAAGATTTTATTTTATAAGAGTGCTGAATTGATCCTTAATTACAGTCAGTCTCAAATAAGTGAGCCAGCAATCAAAAAAAAAAAAAAAAAACTCAAAGTCCATCTGTAAGTCTTTAGTAAATGTAAGCATGCCTCACATTGTCAAGAATACAAAACAAAATAAACTAGGTGGAATTGCCCAGAGCAGAAAATTCCAAATAGGATTCCAGAATTTATTAGAGAGATCTCTTAAAGGGCAGAATATTTTTCCTCTTCCAGAATGATTTTTTTCTAATGGTAAATCATAAACAGAGTCATTCACAGAAAGTGGAAGGGGGAGGAGTGAATTGAATGGAACTTAAAGAGTTTAACATTTTAGTACTCTGATGAGTAAACTAAGGGAAATCTTCAGGAACAAGTTTAAATATCTGGCAGAGAAGAGACATAATCTCTGGAAAACAGGTTAAGAAGGAGGGAACAGTAACTAAATTTGTATATAATGTCTTTCAGCTATTGGAGCATTTGCTACAAATCCAAAACTGGCTGAAAAGATTAAACTCAACATTTTACTGGCTCCAATTTACAGTGTTAAACATATCAAAGGTGTTGGACACCTTGGATTGTACATCTCTCCGACGACTACCAAGGTTTGTGATAAACTCAAAGTGGTGGTATACTTACATTTCTCAAAGTTAGAGTGCTAAAGAAAAGATCTACCAGTACAGTCTAATGCTCACTCACCCACATCACCTGTCTTGATGGCTACGGGGAGTCTCACCTTAAAGTTGGGCAGCATGCATTTTGTCCTGTGCACTTTCTCTAGCATGGATGTAATCTTTCATCTATATTTTATCTTTTATCTAGTTCTTATTAATTTAAATTTTCATTTTTCAGAATTTTATGTTAATATTACAGCTATAACTTTCCCATCCCTCTCTATACTCTTCCAATTCCTCTGTTCCCCCTCCTTCTCAAATTCATTACTGACTCTTTCCTTATTATCCTTACATACATATATACATGTTGCGTGACATGTATAAAAGGCATCCAAGCTAATACTGGCTAGCATGGGCAATCGGCCTCGGTCTGTTTACAGCCTGGTAAACAGGCAGAGACCATATTCTTTCCTTTTACCCAGGGCTCTCTACCCCATTCTCACTAAATTTCTATTACTGGCTATTGTCACACACACACCACGCTTCCAAATCCCTATGGTTGGCTGGGATGTACCCTTGCACACTACACTCTTCTGCTGTACCTTACTGTGGAACCCAGTTGAGTTGTCTCATGAAGGAAAATATCCCCACAATCTTAGTTTAGAATCAACAGTAACACAATTGCCGGGCACAGAAGCTAGCATCTTAATTTTACAAATTATTCTATGTTAAAAATCCACTAAAAGCAGCAGCCTCTGGCTTCCTACCTCCTGTCTGCCTCTCTCACTACTGCTAACCTGAAGATGCCATTCCTCTCCTCCTCCTCCTCTCTTCCTCTTTCTAACACAGAGGTCCCACCTACTCACCCAGTTATTGGTCTCTTGTAATGTTTAATTATTAGGGGAAGATCCTACCTCATATACATACCAACTAAATCCATTCAGTGTTGCTTGCATGTATGTACACATGTTTAGGGATGATCACTTTGTATAGGACAATCGTTTGACATGTTTCCTAATGTAGTTTATCTAATATTTCACTTTCAAGTTTTCTGCCACTGTATTCCTAAAACCTGCACACTAACTTTTATTAATGGTATATTTTCCTTTATATTTGTCATTGCTTTGCCTGTGCATAGACTAAATTTCTTCATTGATCTTTCTTTATTGAATATTTTCTTTATTTACATGTGAAATGTTATTCCCTTCTCCCCCAACCTCCTATCCCACCCCCTCCCCCTGTTTCTAAGAGGATGTTCCCCCATCACCCACTACTGCCTTTCTGCCCTGACATACCCTACACTGGGGCATCAAGCCTTGTTCACAGGACCAAGGGCCTCTTCTTCCACTGATGACTGACAAGACCATCCTCTGCTACATATGTAGCTGGAGCCATGGGTTCCTACATGTGTACTCTTTGGTTGGTGGTTTAGTGCCTGAGATCTCTGGGATGGTCTGGTTTGTTGGTATTGTTGTACTTCCTGTTGGGTTAAACCCCTTCAGATCCTTCAGTTCTTTCTTGAACTCCTCCATTGGGGACTCCTTGCTCAGGCCAATGAATGGCTCTGAGCATCCACGTCTGTATTTGTCAGGCTCTGGCAGAAACTCTCAGGAGACAGCTACATCAGGCTCCTATCATCAAACAACTATTGGCATCCACTATAGTGTCTGGGTTTGGTGACTGCATGTGGGATGTATCCCCGGGGTGGGGGGGGGGGGGGAGGCGTAGTCTCTGGATGGCCTTTCCTTCAGTTTCTGTACAACACTGTCTCCATATTTCCTCCCGTATTTTGTTTCCCCTTCTAAGAAGGACTGAAGCATCCACATTTTGGTCTTCCTTCTTCTTGAGCTTCATGTGTTCGGTGAATTGTACCTTGGGTACTCCAAGCTTTTGGGCATATCCACTTAGTAGTAAGTGCATACTATGTGTATTCTTTTGTGACTGGTTTTACCTAACTCAGGATGCAATTTTCTAGTTCCATCCATTTACCTAAGAATTGCATGAAGTCATTACATTTAATAGCTGAGCAGTACTTCATTGAGCAAATGTACCACATTTTCTATATCCATTCTTCTGTTGAAGGACAACTGGGTTTTTTTCCAGCTTCTAGCTATTATAAATAAGGCTGCTATGAACACAGTGGAGCAAGTGTCCTTGATATATGTTGGGGATTTTTTGGATATGTGCTCAGGAGTGGTATACCTAGGTCCTCGGGTACTAATATATCTAATTTTCTGAGGAACTGCCAGACTGAAATCAAGAGTGGTTGTACCAGCTTGCAATCTCACCAACAATGGAGAAGTGTTCCTCTTTTTCCACATCCTCACCAGTATCTTCTCTCACCTGAGTTTTGATCTTAGCCATTCTGATTGGTGTGAGATGGAATCACAGAGTTGTTTTGATTTGCATTTCCCTGATGACTAAGGATATTTCTATAGGTGCTTCTTGGCCATTCAGTATTCCTCAGATGGGAATTCTTTGTTTAGCTCTGTACCCCATTTTTTAATAGGATTATTTGATTCTCTGGAGTCTAACTTCTTTAGTTCTTCATATATATTAGATACTAACCATCTATTGGATATTGGTAAAGACCTTTTCCCAATCTGATGACTGCTGTTTTGTCCTATTGACAATGTTCTTTGCCTTACAGAAGCTTTGTGATTTTATGAGATCCCATTTGTCAATTGTTAATATTAGAGCCTGAGCCACTGGTGTCCTGTTCAGGATATTATCCCCTGTGCCCATGTGTTCAAAGCTCTTCCCCACTTTGTCTTCTAGTAGATTTAGTGCATCTGGTTTTATGTGGAGGTCCTTGATACACTTGGACTTGAGCTTTATACAAGGAGATAAGAATGGTCTTATCTTGAATTTGTATTCTTCTACATGCTGATGGCCAGTTGAATCAGCACCATTCATTGAAAATGCTGTATTTTTTCAACTAGATGGTTTTAGCTTCTTCGTCAAAAGTGAAATGACCATAGGTGTGTGGGTTCATGTCTGCATTTTCAGTTCTATTCCATTGATCTACCTGTCTGTCTCTGTACCTATAAAATACAGTTTTTATCACTACTGCTCTGTAATCCAGCTTAAGGTCAGGCATGGTTATTCCCCCAGAAATTCTGTTATTTTTGAAAATAGTTTTCACTATCTTGTGTTTTTGGTTACTCCAAATGAATTTGCAAATTGCTCTTTCTAACTCTATGAAGAATTGAGTTGGAATTTTGATGGGGATTGCATTGAATCTATAGATTGCTTTTGACAAGATGGCCATTTTTACTATATTAAACTTGCAAATCCATATACATGGGATATATTTCTGTATTTTGAAGTCTTCTCTGATTTCTTTCCTCAGAGACTTAAAGTTCTTATCATACAGATCTTTCACTTTCATGATGAGAGTCACAACAATGGATTTTATATTATTTGTGACTTTATAAAGGGTCTCATTCCCTAGTTTTTTTTCTCAGCCCATTTATCCCTTGAGTAGAGGAAGGCTACCGATTTATTTGAGTTAATTTTATATCAAGCCACTTTGCTGAAGTTTTGTATCAGCTGTAGAAGTTCTCTGGGGAAATTTTCGGGGTCACTTAAGTATACTATCACATCATCTGCAAATTGTGATTTTTTGACTTCTTCCTTTCCAATCTGTATCCCTTTGACCCCCTTTTGTTGTCTTATTGCTCTGACTAGGACTTTGAGTACTATATTGAATATGTAGGAAGAGAGTGGGCAGCCTTGCCTAGCCCCTGATTATAGTGGGATTGCTTGAATTTTCTCTCCATTTAGAGAAAATGTTGGCTGCTGGTTTGCTGTATATTGTTTTTACTGTGTTTAGATATGGGCCTTGATTCCTGATCTTTCCAAGACTTTAACATGAAGGGGTGTTGAATTTTGTCAAATGCTTTCCCCGCATCTATGAGATTATCAAGTGTTTTTTTCTTTTTTTTTATTTTAATATTTTTTATTTATTGAAAAGGGAAGTAAAGGGAAGTAAAAACACTTCATGATAAAATTAAAGATTTACATGGAAAATATTTCAGATAAACATGTTAAAATTGACAATTTTCATGGAAAATTAAAGAGTAAAGAGGTAGACATGTAAAACATTGCTAAATTAATTGAAATATGAGATAGAAACAGTTTATGATAGAATTGAAGATTTCCATGGAAAATATTTCTGATAAAATTGTAGAAAGATGTTAGAATTGAAGATTATCATGGAAAATTTTATATAGATATAATATGGTAGGCATAAAAGTATTCCTAAGTTGATTAAAAGTGGAATTATAAACATTTTCTGATAAACTTGAAGATTTCCATGGAAAATATTTCTGATAAAATTGTAGAAATATATATAAAAACATGTTAAAATTAAAGATTATCATGGAAATGATATAGATAAAATGATAGGCATAAAGATAATTCTAAGTTGATTGAAGGTGGAATCATAAATATTTTCAGATAACAATGAAGATTTGCATGGGAAATATTTCTGATTAAATTCAAGAAATAGACAAACACATTAAAATTGACTATTTCATGGAAAATTTTACATAAAGAATGGTTGATGTAAAAACTATTTCTAAATTAATTGAAGGTGGAATTAGAAACATTTGTGATAAAATCAAAGATTTACATTGAAAACATTTCTGATAAAATAGAGGAAAAATAATAGAAAGACATTAAAATTGAAGATTATCATGAAAAATAATATAGATAAACTGGTAGACATGAAAGAAATTACTAAATTAATTAAAAGGGGAATTGCAAACATTTTCTGATAAAATTGAAGATTTACATGAGAAATATTTTGTTAGTCTATGTCTTTTTATTGGGGAGTTGAGTCCATTGTTGTTAAGAGATATTAGGGAATAGTGATTGTTGCTTCCTGTTATTTTTTATGTTATTTTTATGTTTGTGTGGGTATCTTCTTTTGGGTTTGTTGGAAGAAGAGTACTTTCTTGCTTTTTATAGAGTGTAGTTTCCCTCCTTGTGTTGGCATCTTCCCTCAGTTATCCTTTGTAGGGCTGGATTTGTGGAAAGATACTGTATAAATTTGGTTTATCATCGAATATCTTGGTTTCTCCATCTATGATGATTGAGAGTTTTGCTGGGTATAGTAGCCTGGGCTGGCATTTGTGTTTTCTTAGGGTCTGTATGAAGTCTGCCCAGGATCTTCTAGCTATCTAGTGAGAAGTCCTGTGTGATTCTGATAGGTCTGCCTTTATAAGTTACTTGCCCTTTTTCCCTTATGGCTTTTAATATTCTTTCTTTGTTTAGTAAATTTGGTGTTTTGATTATTATATGTCGGGAGGACTTTCTGTTCTGGTCCAGTCTGTTTGGAGTTCTGAAGGCTTCTTGTATGCTCATGGGCATCTCTTTCTCTAGGTTAGGGAAGTTTTCTTCTACAATTTTGTTGAAGATATTTACTGGGCCTTTAAGATGTAAATCCTCGCTCTTGTCTATATGTATAATCCTTAGGTTTGGTCTTCCCATTGTGTCCTGGAGTTCCTGGATGCTTTGTGTTACCAGCTTTATGCATTTTGCATTTTCTTTGACTTTTGAGTCAATGTTTTCTATGGATCTTCAGACAGAGAGTCTTTCTTCTATCTCTTGCATTCTGTTGTTGATGCTTGCATCTATGACTCCTGAATTCTTTCCAAGGTTTTCTATCTCCAGAGATGTCTCACTTTGTGATTTCTTTATTGTTTCAACTTCCACTTTTAAATCCTGGATGGTTTTGTTCAGTTCCTTCACTTGATTGTGTTTTCCTGTAATTCTTTAAGGGATTTTTGTGTTTCTTCTTTAAGGGCTTCTGTCTGTTGACCCATGATCTCCTGTATGTCTTTAAAAGATTTTTGTGTTTCCTCTTTAAGGGCTTTTACCTGTTGACTGATGTTCTCCTGTATTTCTTTAAGGGGGTTATTTAAGTCTTTCTTGAAGCCCTCTATCAGCATCATGAGATACAATTTTGAATCCAATTCTTGCTTTTCCAGTGTGTTGGGGTATCCAGGACTTGCTGTGGTGGGAGAACTGGATTCTGATGTTGACATGTGGCCTTGGTTTCTGTTGGCAGGGTTCTTGTGCTTGCCTTTTGCCATCTGGTGCTAGTTGGTATTCTTGTCACTGGCTGGAGTTTGTTCCTCCTGTGGGCCTATAATCCTGTGTCCTTAGTCCTCTGAGCTCAAAAGTTGTGGGTTTTTTTTTTCTTTGAGTTTGTTTATGTATTGCATTGATGGATTTCAATATACTGTCCAGCCCTGCATTCCTAGGATGAAGTCAACCTGATCATAGTGGATGATTGTTTTGATGTGTTCTTGAATTCACTTTGAGAGAATTTTATTGAGTATTTTTGCATCAATATTCGTAAGAGAAATTGTTCTGAAGTTCTCTTTCTTTGTTGGGTCTCTGTGTGGTTTACATAATAGCGTAACTGTGGCTTCTTAGTACAAATTGGATAGTGTTTCTTATGTTTCTATTTTGTGGAATAGTTTGAAGAATATTGGTATTTGATCTTCTTTGAAGGTCTGATAGAATTCTGTACTAAAACTATCTCGTCCTATGCTTTTTTTTTCTTTTTTTTTATTAAAATTTTTTATTAAAATTTATTTACATTTCAAATGATTTCCCCTTTTCTAGCCCCCCCCACTCCCCAAAAGTCCCATAAGCCCCCTTCTCTTTCCCTGTCCTCCCTCCCACCCCTTCCCAGTTCCCCGTTCTGGTTTTGCCGAATACTGTTTCACTAAATCTTTCCAGAACCAGGGACTGCTCCTCCTTTCTTCTTGTATCTCATTTGATGTGTGGATTATGTTTTGGGTATTCCAGTTTTCTAGGTTAATAACCACTTATTAGTGAGTGCATACCATGATTCACCTTTTGAGTCTGGGTTACCTCACTTAGTATGATGTTCTCTAGCTCCATCCATTTGCCTAAGATTTTCATGAATTCGTTGTTTCTAATGGCTGAACAGTACTCCATTGTGTAGATATACCACATTTTTTGCATCCACTCTTCTGTTGAGGGATACCTGGGTTCTTTCCAGCATCTGGCAATTATAAATAGGGCTGCTATGAACATAGTAGAGCATGTATCCTTATTACATGGTGGGGAATCCTCTGGGTATATGCCCAGGAGTGGTATAGCAGGATCTTCTGGAAGTGAGGTGCCCAGTTTTCGGAGGAACCACCAGACTGATTTCCAGAGTGGTTGTACCAATTTGCAACCCCACCAGCAGTGGAGGAGTGTTCCTCTTTCTCCACACCGTCTCCAACACCTGCTGTCTCCTGAATTTTTAATCTTAGCCATTCTGACTGGTGTAAGATGAAATCTTAGTGTTGTTTTGATTTGCATTTCCCTAATGACTAATGAAGTTGAGCATTTTTTTAAGATGCTTTTCCGCCATCCGAAGTTCTTCAGGTGAGAATTCTTTGTTTAACTCTGTACCCCATTTATTAATAGAGTTGTTTGGTTTTCTGGAGTCTAACTTCTTGAGTTCTTTATATATATTGGATATTAGCCCTCTATCTGATGTAGGATTGGTGAAGATCTTTTCCCAATTTGTTGGTTGCCAATCTGTCCTCTTGATGGTGTCCTTTGCCTTACAGAAACTCTGTAACCTTATGAGGTCCCATAAACCACATGGTCATTTCATTGGATGCTGAAAAAGCATTTGACAAAATTCAGCATCCTTTCATGCTTAAAGTCTTGGAGAGAACAGGAATTCAAGGCCCATACCTAAACATAGTAAAAGCAATATACAGCAAACCGGTAGCCAGCATCAAACTAAATGGAGAGAAACTTGAAACAATCCCACTGAAATCAGGGACCAGACAAGGCTGCCCCCTTTCTCCTTATCTTTTCAATATTGTACTTGAGGTACTAGCTCGGGCAATTCGACGACATAAGGAGGTCAAAGGGATACAAATTGGAAAGGAGGAAGTCAAACTATCATTATTTGCAGACGACATGATAGTCTACCTAAGTGACCCAAAAAACTCCACTAGAGAGCTCCTACAGCTGATAAACAACTTCAGCAAAGTGGCAGGTTATAAAATCAACTCAAGCAAATCAGTGGCCTTCCTATACTCAAAGGATAAGCAGGCTGAGAAAGAAATTAGGGAAATGACCCCCTTCACAATAGCCACAAACAATATAAAGTATCTTGGGGTGACTCTTACCAAACATGTGAAAGATCTGTATGACAAGAACTTCAAGACTCTGAAGAAGGAAATGGAAGAAGACCTCAAAAAATGGGAAAACCTCCCATGCTCATGGATCGGTAGAATCAATATAGTTAAAATGGCCATTTTGCCAAAAGCAATATACAGATTCAATGCAATACCCATCAAAATCCCAACTCAATTCTTCACAGAGTTAGAAAGAGCAATTATCAAATTCATCTGGAACAACAAAAAACCCAGGATAGCTAAAACTATTCTCAGCAACAAAAGAAAATCTGGGGGAATCAGTATCCCTGACCTCAAGCAATACTACAGAGCAATAGTGTTAAAAACTGCATGGTATTGGTACAGGGACAGACAGACAGATCAATGGAACAGGATTGAAGATCCAGAAATGAACCCACACACCTATGGCCACTTGATCCTCGACAAAGAGGCTGAAAACATCCAATGGAAAAAAGATAGCCTTTTTAACAAATGGTGCTGGTTCAACTGGAGGTCAGCATGCAGAAGAATGCGAATTGATCCATCCTTGTCTCCTTGTACTAAGCTCAACTCCAAATGGATCAAGGACCTCCACATAAAGCCAGACACTCTGAAGCTAATAGAAAAGAAACTGGGGAAGACCCTTGAGGACATCAGTACAGGGAGAAAGTTTCTGAACAGAACACCAATAGCGTCCTGTGCTTTTTTACGTTAGTAATCTATTAATGACTGCTTCAATTTCTTTAGGGGTTATGGGACTGTTTAGAGGGTTTATTTGATCCTGACTTAACTTTAGTACTGTCTAGAAAATTGTCCATTTCATCCAGATTTTCCAGTTTTGTTGATTCTAGGTTTTTGTAGTAGGATCTGTTTATTTTTTTGTATTTCTTCAGTTTTGCTTGTTATGTCTCCCTTTTCATTTCTGATTTTGTTAAATTGGATACTGTCTCTGAGTCCTCTGGTTACTCTGGCTAACGGTTTATGTATCTTTTTGGTTTTCTCAAATAACCAGCTCCTGGTTTTGTTGATTCTTTGTGTAGTTATTTTTGTTTGTCCCTTGTAAATTTCAGCCCTGAGTTTGATTTTTTCCTGCTTTCTACCTCTCCTGGGTATATTTGCTTCTTTTTGTTCTAAATCTTCCAGGTGTGCTATGAAGCTGCTAGTGTATGCTCTCTCCAGTTTCATTTTGGAGGCACCTAGAGCTATGAGTTTTCCTCTTAGCACTGCTTTCACTGTGTCCCATAAGTTTTGGTATGTTGTGCCTTCAATTCATTAAGTTTTAAGAAATCTTTAATGTCTTTTTATTTCTTCTTTCACCAAGTTATCAATGAGTAGAAAATTGTCCAGTTTCCAGGTATATATGGGTGTTCTGTTGTTTCTGTTGTTATTGAAGACCAGCGTTAATCCATGGTGATCTGATAGGATGCATGGAATTATTTCAATCTTCTTGTATCTGTTGAGTCTTGTTTTGTTACCAATTATATGGTCAGTTTTGGAGGAGGTTCCATGAAGAGCTGAGAAGGAAGTATATTCTATTCTTTTAGAATTAGACATTCAATAGATATTGCTTAGATCCATTTGGTTCATAACTTCTGTTAGTTTCAATGTGTCTCTGTTTAGTTTCTGTTTCCATGATCTGTCCATTGCTTGTTCTTAATATCATTATTTCTGTTATAAAGTTATTACAATAATACAGTAGAACCATTAGGATATGTTTTCATTAAAGATAATTAAAGTTATTGCAAATATCACCCCTCAAGTTTTCCCTTTTCTCAGTATGTGTTTTATCTTATGAGAGCATCAGGATTCCAACTCTGTCTCTGATATCATTTGCCATCATCAATATATGTTCATCATCAAAAAAGTTCCTGGACATCCTTTCCTTCACTTAAAGTTCTTCAGCACTTCTCACTGTCTGCTTGATTTAGAGTGCCAAGTGCAGTGTTATTGGCATTTACCATGTGACTGCAGATAAAGACTTGTGAAATTTTAAATTCCACCTGTACCGTCAATGTGTCTTGAGAATGAAAAACTTCATTCCCATCTTGTTTATATTCCCAGCTATTTCAAAGTATTTCATAGTTCCTTGAAAATTTTCATGCAATTTTAGGATGACTAGTCCATAACTATAAATGCAGAACAAACAGAACAATTCTGAGTTTATGGCCAGCTACATAGGCAGTGCCAGGCATGCTTACAATACACAGAAAAATCTCTCAAAGACAACAAGAAAAACAGGGAGGGATTAAATTAGCATGTGATTTTAAAACTTTCTTTTTTATAATAAATTTCAATCTGTCCTTGGGGATATCATTATCTTCAGTAACTATCCTGGCTTTAAGATTCTGAGAAGGATGGTTGGGCATTCTATGCTGTGAAAACATTCATAGTATTCCTGGATGGCAGGTATTCTGAATCGCCTACATTTGTTCTATTTCAGAAGTTAAACCAAGATCCTAATTTACATCAACTATACACGAAAAACAAAACAGAACAAATAACTTCTTCATTTTCTCTGTCATCCATCTTCCCAAACCAGATCATAACTCTACTTAGGGTTTTCTTTAAAATGATTTCTGTTGTTTGTTACATCTCAAATGTGTGTGTGTGTGTGTGTGTGTGTGTGTGTGTTTGGTTCTGTTCTACACAATGACTAATTTGAAGCAATTATTTTTTGTGCACTTGTAGATTCATTATATTTGATATATAGATTATGTTTTATATAGTACAGACTTCTTTTCCCTATTCATTTGACCACATCATACATGTTCACAGTGTATTGATTATATTCAACTCATTATCCTCTCATATCCATAATCCTGCTTCTGAATGGCATACTTTCCAACTCATTCCCCCTCTACTTTCATATCCTCCTTTTTTTGTATTTTGTTGTTTTTGTTGTTGTTATTTTTTGTTTTTTGTTGTTGTTGGTTTGGGGGTTTTGTTGCTCTTTTAGTTTTGTTTTGTTTTGTTTTGTTGTTTGTGATTCACAGCCTAATTAGGTTTCCTGCATGAACATGACAAGGGGTTGTGTAGGGAGGGACAAATCACCACTAAAGAAAATGACACCCATTCTCATGACCACAGATGTTTTTAAATTGACCTTTTATATTGGCAGTCTACTATAGAATAAACATTCATAGATGTAGCAAGAGAAATGTTGTATCACATTGTTAGGTACAAAGTATTTAGTCTGTGACCTTTTCCCAGATGGATGACTTCATAGTCAGAGGATGTTAACTTATATTGCTAGCTGTTAATGAGATATGATGGGCAGATATTGCTGTATGCTTGCTCTATATCTACTGAGATCCTGCATTATTTCTTTCCTAGTTTGTTAAAAGGTGAATTATCAATTTTCTGAGATTTAAAACAACTTTCACTCCTGAGACAAACCTCACATTTTTCTAAATTTATATCTTATCTATGAATCATTTTCTATTTTTGCCAAGCAGGCAGAACAATTGGGTTCACATTTACTAATTTAGCATTTACATTTATTCTCTATTTGATTTATTTCATTTATTTTTTGAGACATGGTTTTATATATCAAAAATTCATGGCCCTATTTTATTTGTGTCACTGACTTTATTACCACAAAGTATTCCAATAATATTCTATTAATAAATACAGAGTGACAGGATATAAGGATTACAGAAGTCTAATTTCACCCTCTAGGATAGTTACAGTCTAATTATAACTAAAACATTTAATTATTATGCTGCTTGGGGACAGCCTCCTCACAAACCTTCAGTACTCCTGAGTCTTTCCAGTTCCATTGCCTGGCCTTGAGTTTCTATCCTCAACTAGATGTGCAGTTCATAGTAAGATGAAATCAGATTAGATTCTCTATGGATCTTTGAATTTCAACTTCTACTTGGATCAAAACCTTAGCTGCTTTGGACTTTTTGAAATCTCATTTGTCTATAAAGTTTACAAAGCTGGGAATACTGTTTGGGCAACAGATATATACTATAAGACTCAGCTAGTTATAATCATATTTTTCATGTTACACTCTCTCACAGCCTAATATGCAGTGTTGGAGAACTCTTGTTTTGTATGTATTTTTTGTGTGTTTCAATTAACACTATCTGATATCATTTCTAAAATAAGCTGCCACTGTCTCATTCCCCCAGCATCCTTGAATCACCTGTGTGTCTGATATAGTTGTTGATCTTAGTCATTTCATCATGATGGAATCATGGGCTTTGGTGTCCTCTGTCTTCACTATCTCAGTTGGTGTAAATACTGCTAGTTCATCTCTGGTGGAGTGTTATGGGATCCTTCTCTGTGAAAGAATAATAATCTGTTGTGTAAATGTAATACATTCACTTAATTTGTATACTACTACTGACAGAGTTTTCCATGTTTTTCCCCTAATTTGCTCATTTGCAAGTTTTTGTGTGGACATGTTTTTATTTTATGCTAAGCATACTTCAAAATATAGCCACTTCTGTACAGTGTTTAGGTCAACAGGTCTACCAGGCATTAAACCTGAATAAACCCTCCCCAATAAAGAAGCAGAAAGATTGCCCTCACCCCACAATGTTCATGAATTGAATGTCATAATCTGTAAACTAAACCAATCCATCCTCCAGCAAGACACAATAGTTTTGTCTTTTGTCTTACTCCCTATAAACATTGTGCTTCTATCAGACAAAATACTTTCTCACACTAAAAGCTGCTCTTCACATTTGTCAATTTCAGCTCCTTTTTGGTGAAAAAGAATTTTTACCTACTGTAGTTTCCAGTAAGCTGGGTGAATATGTATGCGATATTAACTTGATCAATGCTGGTTGTGCTACTATGATGGGATCAATGGGTGGATTTTCTCCAGAGCAGTTAAATATGGTAGGTGTTGTTTCCTTTCAAATTCATTGTTTTGTGTGTGTGTGTGTGTGTGTGTGTGTGTGTGTGCTGTTGAGATAACAATTCTATCTGGTAAATTAAACTTTAATTTATTTAGTAGAGTATATATTAAAATCAAGGTGTGATTTGCATACAATTCCATATTCTTAACATGAGAGCACAGCAGATCTGTTGTCCACCAATTATGAATGAATGATTGTGTCAGGTACTGACGAGTTTCATCTTTTCTTCTACTCCATTCGGTGAATGCATCCTCTGTCATTCATAAAGTAATTGTTCACTTAATTCAACACTTGTGATCCAGAATTACGAATAGCTCCATGTAAGCTTCCACATAGAATATGAATCATTAACAAAAAGAAATTCTTTAATACATGAGAAGTAAATGAACTGGCTTGGATTTTGTTAATATCTAAACTTTGCTAAATCTTTTACCGTCTTAGCAAGCAACATCCTTCTAACTACTTAACATCAAAACATACAAAATATGTATGTAATGTTAAAAAAAAATTAGGGTCAACTCTCAAGACAAGCTCATACCAAACTGTTGGTGTGAGTATTATTTCTGCTTAATGAAACCCAGTGGTGAGCCCTGAAATCATAGACATGCAAATAACATTTTATGGCTTGAGAAGGTTGTATTTACATAGTTAGGAATAATAATACATAGTAATATGTAATCAAAGAAAAAAGACTTCAAAGTTCACAAATTTTAGAGAGAGCAAAGTAGTGTAGGTGGTAGGGGTTGGAGGGCATAGAAAGTGAAAAATGATGTAATTGTATTTTTGTTTCAGAAAATTAAAATGAAAACTTTTCTGATTGTAACAATAATATTTAGATTCCTTACTGTGGTCAAAATCCAGACTTCCATTATAAACTGATTGGAGATAGATAGCTTTAAGCTTTGTATTTTATGTTCATGAGTGTTTTATTTGTATGTGTGTTAGTTCACATTCAGCCTCACTCTTTTGAAAGATTTGTTTCTGTGGAAGGAAATTAAATTCTGACAAATATATGTTGTGTCTGACTCTCTCCTAGAGCCGCATTGATGTATATGTAAAGCTCAATCTAGCAGGAACATCAGTCAAAATTCTTATACATTATGGACAGGTACATCTTTTGCAATATATCTCTTTCTTTCCTTCTGATTTTGAAAGACCCCCACTTTTTTAAGTTCCAGAAAATCTTCCCCAGTTGTCTTTGCAGTCAGGAAACTCCATCCAAATTGATAGATTAGAAGGAATTTATCAACACATAGAACCGTTGTAGAAAAACGAGAGAAAAGAAGAAAGGTCACATCATTTTATCCTCAGAGAAAAAGGCTTTTTATTCAAATATATATATATATATATATATATATATATATATATATATATATATATATATATATATATATATCAATAATTTTAGTAATTATTTTAATAGATTGATGCAAAATTAGAATTGTAGGTGCCCTTAAGGTCTATGAGTAAACTGTGATAGCTTTTTTATGTACTTAGATAACATGATATGATTGGACTAATGTCACTTCACAAGATGTAAACTAGTACTTACACAGAGTACAAACCATCTTACAAGGTTGTTTTGTTTTGTTTTTATTTTTGTTCAAACATATACCACTTAAATTACATACATGAGCATGACTATTGCATATCTTGTGTCTTTACTGGGATGAAAAAATTTCTTCTATTATCCATTATAAATAAGTCAGAATATGTCACATCCTAAGGGACACTGCTTTATATTGCTTTGTTGACAAAATTCTATCCGAGGTTCTGCAATTCTTTCAACATTTGTTTCTGCTGTTTACTTCTGATCATTATACTTTGTTAAGTTTTTCTATTTTTAGATACAAAGAATATTTAATTTAAATCTATCTTAATATTTTTGAAAATGCTGTTGTGTTATTAAAGAAAAATTATATAAATTAAATTATATATGAAGGATACAAATTTTATTACATAAAATATTAATCTAAAGAGCAACCAAATTATTCTGAACTATATTCTGAATTCACTTGAATTATAGAGTAATGAAATAACTTCTGCAAATACTAATTTAATATTTTACATTTTATTCTTCTTATAAGCATTAATTTAGATTCTTATACTTAAACACATTTCATAATTAAAAATAATTATAAGCTGACCTCAAGCAATACTACAGAGCAATAGTGTTAAAAACTGCATGGTATTGGTACAGTGACAGGCAGGAGGATCAATGGAACAGGACTGAAGATCCAGAAATGAACCCACACACCTATGGCCACTTGATCCTCGACAAAGAGGCTGAAAACATCCAATGGAAAAAAGATAGCCTTTTCAACAAATGGTGCTGGTTCAACTGGAGGTCAGCATGCAGAAGAATGCGAATTGATCCATCCTTGTCTCCTTGTACTAAGCTCAAATCCAAATGGATCAAAGACCTCCACATAAAGCCAGACACTCTGAAGCTAATAGAAAAGAAACTGGGGAAGACCCTTGAGGACATCGGTACAGGGAGAAAGTTTCTGAACAGAACACCAATAGCGTATGCTCTAAGAGCAAGAATTGACAAATGGGACCTCATAAAATTACAAAGTTTCTGTAAGGCAACGGACACCATCAAGAGGACAAATCGGCAACCAACAAATTGGGAAAAGATCTTCACCAATCCTACATCAGATAGAGGGCTAATATCCAATATATATAAAGAACTCAAGAAGTTAGACTCCAGAAAACCAAACAACCCTATTAAAAAATGGGGTACAGAGTTAAACAAAGAATTCTCACCTGAAGAACTTCGGATGGCGGAGAAGCATCTTAAAAAATGCTCAACTTCATTAGTCATTAGGGAAATGCAAATCAAAACAACCCTAAGATTTCATCTTACACCAGTCAGAATGGCTAAGATTAAAAATTCAGGAGACAGCAGGTGTTGGAGAGGGTGTGGAGAAAGAGGAACACTCCTCCACTGCTGGTGGGGTTGCAAATTGGTACAACCACTCTGGAAATCAGTCTGGCGGTTCCTCCGAAAACTGGGCACCTTACTTCCAGAAGATCCTGCTATACCACTCCTGGGCATATACCCAGAAGACTCCCCACCATGTAATAAGGATACATGTTCTACTATGTTCATAGCAGCCCTATTTGTAATTGCCAGATGCTGGAAAGAACCCAGGTATCCCTCAACAGAAGAGTGGATGCAAAAAATGTGGTATATCTACACAATGGAGTACTATTCAGCCATTAGAAACAATGAATTCATGAAATTCTTAGGCAAATGGATGGAGCTAGAGAATATCATACTAAGTGAGGTAACCCAGACTCAAAAGGTGAATCATGGTATGCACTCACTAATAAGTGGATATTAACCTAGAAAACTGGAATACCCAAAACATAATCCACACATCAAATGAGGTACAAGAAGAAAGGAGGAGTGGCCCCTGGTTCTGGAAAGACTCAGTGAAACAGTATTCAGCAAAACCAGAACGGGGAAGTGGGAAGGGGTGGGTGGGAGGACAGGGAAAGAGAAGGGGGCTTGCGGGACTTTCGGGGAGTGGGGGGGCTAGAAAAGGGGAAATCATTTGAAATGTAAATAAATTATATCGAATAATAAAAAAAATAATTATAAGCTAATATTTGCTATACACAACTAAAACTAAATATAGCATAAAATGATACATGACTTTGCCTAAGTAACTAATTTTACCATTCATGGATGATATTTTCTCAACTTATTGACTGTTCTTGCTGTGGAGTACATATTAATTGATACACTTTAAGCATTATTAAAATGGTTGTAAAGTATATTTCATTTGAACTGTTATAAACATAAATTTATATTTTTAAGGTCTTCTCTATACTTATTCATATGTTGTGTAATTCTCTAGGACTTTAATTTAGTAGACATTCATCAGACAATATCATTAGGATAAAAAATGTACTGGGTTTATCTGTACCAATGTTTCATTACTGTAAAAAGAGGCACTAGAACTCAATAAATGTTGGTTCTATCATAATCTAAGGCTTTGTAAGTAATGGTATGTTTTCTCTGTGTTTAAGGCAATTAGAAGTGGTGTATTTGAAGCTTACGATTGGGGAAGTAAATCTCTGAATATGCAACACTACAATCAGGTAAGTCTCTTCTTGAGATTCAATGGTCTGGTCCTTTAAAAAGCTATATAGTAGAAGAAATCTAACCTTTGATTTCAAATAAGACTTTGGAATATTTTTCTTAGGAAGAGGGACTGCACAGAATTTTGAGAGGAATCAAAATGAATACCATTATCTTTTGTATTATGATACTGTGACAATGTTCTCCCTAACACATTATTTTAATCTCTCAAAGTTTTGTGGGATTTATCAGACATTTATTGATATAGACATTTCACATGTAAAGATCCAGGTTCAGGACTTTGGACTTGTATGATTCAAGCTTGGATGACAGACCACTATAATAGGGGCTAGTGGCACTTAGCAATAACCTCAAGGTTAAGGATACTGAGAGGGGAGAATTCCAGCAAGAAAGAAGTATAGACTACATAGATTGAAGGTGTGACAAAACTAAAGTAAGCAAACATATAAAAATAAGATTAATTTTTACCTGGCAGAGTCCGAGATCAGTGATTTCTATGGATGTAATAAGTGTCATTACAATTATCCTGTCACGGATGAGAATAAGCCATGAGGAGATTGCTGTTTTGATTGATGTTTTGTTGAATTTTTGTCAACCTTTTTGTTAACGCATTGTTCTTTGTCCTTTTCCTTCAGACTACTCCTCCAGTATACAATGTGGAAGACATGAAGGTTCCAACTGCCATCTTTACTGGTTTAAAAGATTTTTTGTCTGACCCAGAAGATGTTGCAATTTTGAAACCCAAAATCCCCAACCTCATATACCATAAGATTCTTTCTAAATTTAGTCATTTTGATTTTATACTGGGATTAAATGCTAGAAGAGAGGTTTCTGAGCAAATTTTAACAATTTTAAGGAAAAATGGTGGTGACACTCAACTTTAGCTTTTTATGTTCTTAACCTTTCTGAAAGTCTCTTGCTTTTATAAGCAGAAATGTTTTCTTTCTTGGCATTTTATGTCCTTAATTATCTCTGATTTTTAAGTTGTTGTTTGATTTGTTGAATCATTTGTTTTAGTGAAAATTATGACCATCAAGAGAATGTGTCATCATGTGACTGTTTTAAAATTAATAATAATGTCTATTTTTTACATGATTTCTCCTAAAAGTCATACTTTTGATTTTCAGTAACGAAATCCTAATATACTGATAAAGTAAGAGGCCAGGCCCAAACTGTGATATCAAATATGAAGCTGTCTGAAGAACAAATCATAACACGTTTCATACATCAGAACCAGGACTCTAGAAGGGCAGTCACTCTTGTTGCTTAGATTACACAACTCTTAGTCACTAGACTCAGTTTAAAGCTCCCCTGTCACACTACTTGAATGGACCAGGCAATGTTAGAATAAGTCACTTTTGTCAGTATTTTCTGGCTTGAAGGAAGAAAAGATATATAAAATGATCTGAGTTATTAAACATAACTCACATGATTTATCATTCACAGAAGCCTGTGAATAATATGGTGTTTTGAGTTCTAACACAAATTGACTGCAAATTCAAACATACAATTTTAACTTTATTATTAAATTTTAATCTATTTAGATTAAATAATTAATAGATTTTAATCTATTTAGATTTTTAAGTCACAAAATAACAATTCTATGCAGTTTGAACAATATAAATAGTAATCATGGCCATTCTCAAATTTATTTTTCTTACAATCTTTTACAAGATCATAAAGATGTGGGGGGATGTGGGTGTGATTGTGTGTGTGTGTCAATGTGCACATGTGGACATGTATGTTAAGTTCCTTCTATTCCAAGTTTCTGTAAGACGTTTACTTGATTAAATATTGGACTTATGTGAACGGCCTTTTCCCATCTAATGCCATTCACATGATTTCTGTCTTTGGTCCATTTATGGGACCATATTTATAGACTTGGAATTTATCAAATTGTGCCAGGAATATTTCTTGAATAAATCCAAGTTATTAATAAGTGGTTTTCTGTTTCTTAAAAGTATTTTTATTCTTCTTTAATACATTACAAAGTGTCTGCAGTTCCCACCCCCTCCACCCCTTCCAGTTCCCTGCTCCCATCTCCCTTCTCCCCCAGTTCCACTTCTCTTCCAATTTCCTTCAGAAATGTGCAGGCTTCCCAAGGCATCACAAGTGACAGTCAGAGTGGGCACAAAAATCAATTTGTCCCTGACCCAGAAAGACAAACATGGTATGTACTCACTTATGAGTAGATATTAGATCTTCAATAAAAAAAAATCATGCTTTAATCCATAGACCCAGAGAAGCTAAGTAACAAAAAAGAGGTCAAAGGGGGATGCATAGATCTTCTTGAGAAAGGGAAATTGAATGGATTTGGTGGCTGGACTCAGAGTAGGTGGAAATGAGAAGAAGAAGGATCAGGTGAGGATGAGAATGGAGGTATAGAGCACTGGGAAAGACAATTGGAATTGGAGACATTTGAGGAGACAAGGTAGAAACTAGGTGCAGTAGAAATCTACTGGAATGCACAAGGATGTCCCTAGCAAAGACTCCTAGCACTAGAGGATATAGGGCCAGACCCTATCATCTTCTCGAACCAATCAAGGGTTTTCCAGTGATGTCACTGGGATATGAATACAGCCACAAAACCTTCAGCCTTCAATCTGTCCTTGGTGGACTCCATGCAAGAGGAGCTGCAGTGAGCAACTAAACTCTCTCCAGATGGCTCACTATCTTGCATGGCTGCAATGGGTATATCCTGGAAAGGCATGGCGCCAGAAGCTGTGTCCCAGGAGTGCTTTTTGATGCTGGTGTACCTTCTCATGTTAATCATTGCTGTATTCCTCATATTCTCACATGGTGTGGCATGCTGCTAGTAGTCTCTAATCATTCATTCCTGGGTATTAGCCTGCCTTATTGAGTAAAACTTCCTGAAGACCAGAATGAATATGAACTTTTAAGAACTAGTGTTACTTAGATGAATTCACAATGCTATGGAATTCCTGATTTGAGTCAAATAATTTTAGGAAGTTAGAGTAGTTAATATAAAATTTAAGGAGATAGTTTAAGTTGTTTTGCCAGATAGATATAATAAAGTTGAAATTAAGAGCACATTGTACTTCCTCCTCATAGAATAGTATATAAAGGCTGCATGAAAACAAATACAATAAGCTGTTGTGTGCTACAAGCATGTAAGAAGCCCAAGAAAAATGGGCTTGGACACATTAATGATAAATACAAACATTCATTTCAGGTCAGGTCCAGGGATGAGGCCACAATCATGAACCATGGTAAAGTTAAACCATGCTGAGAGTGGATAACTCTATAAAAATAAATTACTAATTCAGCCTTATGAAATGAAAGATGGATCAACATATTGCTTTAAACTTATAATCAACAATTCTGCTTTATCGCAATCTTGTGTAACATTTTATCTGTTGTTGAGTGAGATCATTTTTCTTCTTACATAGAGAACTTTGTCACAGGATATGTGAAAATGATTAAAGGAAAAAATTGTGGGAGTTCCTCTCCATCCACCAACTATGTGTACATATGTAAAGTTGGTGGGGTCAGCTGGTTGGAGTTTCTCTCTGTCCACCAACTATGTGTATATATATGTATATGTGTGTGTGTATGTGAAATGGTTAGACTGCTCATCAGAGCTTTGCTTTATCCACCAAATGTGCATACATGTATATGTGTGTATAGGTAAAATGGTTGGATTCTGCCTTGTTCCATCTATCAAATATGTAAATTGTATCTGTATGTATGTACATATGTATGTATATGTGGAATTGTTGGAGCATGCTTGTTGGAGCCTTCTTTATTTTATTCAGTGTGTGTGTGTGTGTGTGTGTGTGCATGGTGTGCCCACCTGCACATGATTTTCCCTCCTCTTTTATCTTTCTTGCTGGTACCTAAAAAGTTAAAGTTCAGAGTTTCTTCTTGGTTCCTGAGAGTCTCAGTCCCAGATAACAGAGTTTTGATCACTTCAGCACTTACAGTGCTGAGCCTGTAAATTGCTTGCCACTGTCAGTGGGGAAGTCGGGGTGGGAAAGTAGTGGGTTGCTATCAGCAGCAACTGATAATAATCCCTGACTCCACACCTCAATGCCTTCTTCAGTTTATCTGTGGTGTTGAAGCTGGTCTTCGACATGCCATACCTGAAAGACGTTCTAGATGTACTGGGACAATGGTGGCACAGAACTTGTGGGAGTGACCAGCCAATGACTGGTCTAACTTGAGGCCAGTGCCTGGAGCGTGAGCCCATGATTAACACTGCCTAGATGGCTAAGCCCCAGATGATGGAGAGCCAAGAGACTTAGGATAGAATTAAATATGATTGGACACCCCCCAAAAATCAATGAAATGATTCCTTGTACTCATTGATTGGTGTCTAGCCCAATTATCATTAGTGACACCACAGTAAAACATTAGATGGAGCTCAGTGAAACTCACGAAAGAAGGAAAGGAAGGATTGTAGGAGCCCGAGGGGTAGAGATACCATGAGAACATGGCTCTCAGATTCAACTAAGCAGTGTTTTAAGAGTATCGCAGAGACTCAAGCAACAATCACAGAGACTGTACAGGTCTGAGCAAGGTCCTGAGCATATATGTTATGGTTGTGTAGATTGATGTTATTGTGAAACTCCTACAATGGGAATGGGGGTGTCTCTGACTCTTTTGCCAGCCTTGCAAGTATTTTTCAACTATTTCTACTGAGAACATTTTTATCAGGGAGTTTGATCTATAATTTTCTTCTCCTGTTGTCCTTATCTGGTTTAAGTATCAGGATTAATATACCTACATGAACACTGTCAATGTTCTAAGGCTCCTGTCCTTTCATATTTCGTGGAGCAGCATGGGAATAATTGATGATAATTCTTCATTGTAGATCTGATGGAACTTAGTAATGAGTTCATTTAGATATCTAGATGAGGATTTGCCCTTTTTCAGTTTAGAGAATTTTTATACTTCTCCAGTCTTTGTATTTCTATTTATAAATTATCTCATCTTGGTAGTATATGTGCATCTTGAAAGTAATTTTCTAATTGAGTAGATAATGTGTTTTTAAGGAATGCCCTAATATTTTTATTGAATTTCATTGGTTTCTGACAGAAATGTCTTTTATTTGTACATTTGCTGATTTACTCCCCCTTCCTCTCTTGATTACTTCTTCCACTTGCTGATGTTGAGATTGAGATGCTCTTGTTCTCCAAGTGGTTAAGCTGTTGTGAGTTTTTGGTTTGATTTTTTGTTTGTTTTGTTTCATTTTAATCGCTCTCCCTTCTAAATGGATGCCATTAAAGCAATGATTTCTTTTTCATGATGGCCTTTCATTCATCATATCACGTACACTTCATTGTACTTTGTATTCATTTCAATTTATAGAAAGGATTTCTCATTTCCCCCTTGATTTTATCTGACTTATTAATTCAATAAAGAAGAGTTTCATTAATCTTTACAAACTTTTGTCTGTTCTATACTTTTTAGCTGTTAATTTGTAGCTTTGTTCCATTGAATGAGAAAGAAATCAAATAATTGCTTCAGGTTTGTTTATTAAGACTTAGTTCTTGTTGTAATATGTAAGCTATTATAGAAAGTATTCCAAAGAATGCATATGAACCATTTTGGGATCAAATATTCTGTTTTTGAATCTTTTTTTATTATTATCTTTAATCCTTTCTACAGTCCATGAATCTGCCTGTGGATTCTTGAAGAGGTTCCTGAGGGTTAGAGTGAGAACCTAGGGGAGAGAGGCACGAGAAATGGAGACAAGACAGGATTCTGATCAAGTCTTGTTAATGCAGGTTCACATAGGCATTATATGGTAAAGCATTTGGCAGCAAAAAATAAAACAGGATGTGATAAGTAGCCAATAAAGATAAACAACCTGACCTTCACAGAGAATCTAGTCTAAAGTATACATCAGCACACTGTATCTCTTCAAGAGCTCAGGGTACAGTTAGCAGCAACAATTCCAGACTGACCAGACCACTCTCATGACTAATGCCCTCACCTTGACCCTGCTCAGGCCTGAGAAAGATGTGTCTGACTCCAGTGGTCTCCTACAAGTCCAGTCATTATCCCCCTCCTGTTCTGGCCTTCAACAGTTCCTCTTCCCATTCCTCCTCTCCCATCTCCAAGAGTAAGTTCCCACACAACCTCAACACGCCACCAGGCCTCCACATTCCCTGGCGCCTCAAGTCTTTCAAGGGTTAGGAGCATAGTCTCTCATGGAGGCCAGACCAGGCAATCCTCTGTTGTGTATGTGCTGGGGGACCTCAGAAAAGCTCATGCATGCTGTCTGGTTGGTGGCTCAGTGTTTGAGAGATCTCAGGGGTCTTGATTAGTTGAAACTGATGTGCCTTCCTCCTAAGCTTATTCCAGCCTTTCCCTAATTCAGCTACAGGGATCCATGACTTCTGTTGATTGGTTGGGTGAAAGTACCTGCTTCTGTCTCAGTCAGAGTCCCTCTCAGAGGGCAGTTTCTGTCTGTAGGACATCATAACATCAGCAATAGTGTCGGGCTTTGGAGCCTTCCCTTGATATGGGTTCTGATTTGGGCCTGTCACTGGACTTCCTTTCCCTCAGTCTCTACTCCATTTTCGTCCCTGCAGTTCTTTTAGACAGGAACAATTCTGATTCAGAGTTTTTGACTGTAGGATGGCAACCCCATCCCTCCACTTGATGCCCTGTCTTTCTACTGGAGGTAGATTCTACAAGTTACCTCTCCCCACTGTTGAAGATTTCATCTAAAGTCCCTCCCTTTGAATCTTGAGATTCTCTCTCCTCCTGGGTCTCTGGTATATTCTAGTGGGTCCCCCGCCTCCTACCTCCTGAGGTTGTATATTCCCATTCATTCTGTTGGCCCTCTGGGTGTCATTCCTGCCTCCCAATACCTGATCATGTTCCCCCTTTCCCCTGCCCCTCCCCTCTTCCACGTAGTTCCCTCCCTCTCTCTGCCTTTTGGTTTCTTCTCCCTCACTAGTGGGACTGAGGCATCCTTACTTGGTCCATATGGCTTGTTAACATTTTGGAGTTCTGTGGATTGTATCCTGGGAATTATGTGTTTTTTTTTTTTTATGTGCTACAACTTTTTAGTGAGTACATACCATGCATGTCCTTTTAGGTGAGGTAAGTTATTTCACTCAGGATTATATTTTCTAATTCCATTCATTTGCCTACAAAACTCATGATATCCTTATTTTTAATAGCTGAATAGAATTCCATTGTGTAATTGAACCATATTCTCTGTATCCATTCTTCAATTTTTGGACATCTGGGTTGTTTCTGGCTTCTGGCTATAACAAATAAGGGTGCAAGAACATAGTGGAGCATGTGCCTTTTTATCATGGTAGGGCATTTCTTGGATACCTGCTCCATAGTGGTATAGCTGGATCTTCAGGTAGATCTATTTCCAATTTCCTAAGGGCTATCCAGATTGATTTCCATAGTGGTTGTACCAGTTTTCAATCTCACCAGCAATGGAAGAGTATTCCTCTTTCTCCACATACTTACCAACATGTGCTGACACCTGAGTTTATGATCTTAGCCATTCTGATTGGTATAAGGTGGTAGGTATCTCAGGGTGGTTTTGATTTGCATTTCCCTGATGACTAAGGACTTTGAAAGACTATTTCTTTAAGTGCTTCACAGTCATTTGAGATTCCTCTGTTGTGAATATTCTGTTCAGTTCAATACCATTTTTGATTGGATTGTTTGTGGTTTTGGAGGTTAGCTTCTTGAGTTCTTTATACATTTCAGTTATTAGCCCTGTATTGGATGTGGGGTCAGTGAAGATTTTTTCCCCAATCTGTAGGTTACTGATTTGTCCTATTCTCTATGATCTTTGCCTTAAAAAAGGTTTTCAGGTTAATGAGGTTCCATTATAATCTGTTAAGTCTATTTGGCATATGATATCATCTAACTCTGACATTTCTGTTTATTTACTTCCTGAATGATGTTTCAGTGGGTGAAATGAGTTAGGAAATCCACCTCCTACTATTGTATTGATGTTCACATGTAACTTTTAACCCAATAATATCTATATGAAATTTATTGTATGTTCAGCACATATATGTTTAGATCTGTAGTGCATTCTTGGTGGGGCTTTTCCTAATGAGTATGAAGAAACTTTCCTTGCTCTTTTGACTAGATTTGGGTTGGAGTCTTCTTTGTCTTGTATTAGAGAATCAAATCTTCTTTTATCTCAATTTAATCCTTCAGTCTAATGTAGCATCCATCTTTTATGAAAAGATATCTTTCTTAGAGGTTAAGTGGATGATGGATCCTACCTTTTAAACCTTATTCTGCTTATCAACATCTCTTAATTGGAAAATTGAGTCCACTGATCCTAGAGTCAATATTGAAAAGGAAGTATTATTTCCTATCATTGATTGATTTTCTACCATTTCCTAGTCCTCTTGCTGAATGACTTTTCATACATTTTCTTCTTCCTTATGGCTTCATGCATAGATTTGTCTCTTTGTTTACTATGAAATATTCATTCAATATTTTCCCATGGATTAAGTTTAGCAGTCACAAATTATCTAAACCTAATTTTACTATGAAAATTTTTCTTTCCCTTTCAATTATAATAGAATATTGATATAGAGTTGATGTTTCTTTCTGAATTTGAACATATATTATCATAAGTACCTCAATATTTTGACATCTGTATTGAGAAATATAGTGGAACTTAGTACGCATCTCATAATGCAATACACTTACATTGCTCTAAATATTTAACAGCATAGTCATGCTACTATGAAGGGAAATGTCTCCTCAATATCTGTTTGGTGTTCCCCAAAATCTGTTCTGTCTCTAATGGCACATTGTTCAGTTAGAAAAGTTTTCATAATGATTGAATTGCCAATTTTTCTAATTTTTAAAATGAAATTATTTACTTTCTTCTTAATATAAAATTCTTTTAAACTTTTATAAGTAATTTCAATTTATGTGTATGAATGCTTTATCAGAATGTATGCCTGTTCACTAAATATGGGCCTGGTGCCCAGAAAGACCTCTGAAGTGGAGTTACAAATGGTCATGAACCATCATTTTTGTGCTAAGAATTGAAGCCATGTTTTCTGTTAGTGCTTTTAACTTCTGACATATCTTTCTAGTCTTGTGATACAAAAGATTCTTATATTTGACATAGATGATATATTATATATCTTAAAAGTCTTAATTGTGCCTTCTTAACAATTTATCTTGTTTTCAAGCTCAAAAGGCCTGTGGTCTCCTTGATCTATTATTATATTGGTGAGATTATTCCACACCTGTTTTCTTCATTGTTTCATTCTTCATTATTGTGTTCATTTCCAAAATTTCAGTTTTGTTTTTCTATTTATTTAATTCCAGTTTTAAATCGCATTTAATATTTTTTTGTTTCCTTATATTTTCGTGGTTTGGGTGGCATTAGTTGAGAGTTGTTTTCTCAGTCAATTTTTTTTAACATTTTATTATTTTTATTTCGTTACCCGGGATTTAATTTAATACATTCTCATATCAGTACTCTGATATAGCAGTTTGTGGAAGAGTTATACAGAGTACTTGGTTTTTCATAGTACTTGTGATTTTTGTATTTGTATCACCCTGTCACTTCTGGAGGTAGGACACAGGATGAACTTTATCCAAATTTAAATTATCTACTCATTTCTGCATTCAAGTAGTAAACAGGAATGCAATGGAAGACCTTAGTGAGTTCCCTGGGGCCTCAAAATACTATCTGTCCTTACCACTCAGCCACAGGAAGTTGTTTCTCTTGATTTTCTGTGTTTGTTCAGTAAAGGAATAGCAACTGCTCAGCTAGATTTTAATATAACCTTCAAACTGTTAACCACACCCAAACTACACTGCCTGATCTCCAGTGAGTTGTGGGCACATTTAAAGTAGAGAAGTGTTACTCTACTCTGTATTGCCTTCTTTTCTTTCATCCAAGAAACACTTTTCTATTGAGGGGAAAGCCTTGCATGCCCTCTTGTAGCAATTTCTTTAAGATGTTCAAAAAACTAGTGTACAAAGCAGTAAACTACATAAAGATAAGAAGGGGAAGCTAGAAAATGTGCATAAAAAATCATTCATTTCAAGATAAATATCCTGTTATGTGAACTGCTTAGACTGAGTGTTCTTTAAAGAATAATGTTTTATTCACATTTGGATCTAAAGGATAGGAGGCCAAAGCTTTGGGCCACATCTAGTGAAACTGTAATATATTGTTTGTTTGATTTTTTTTTCCTTTTCCTTTGCAATGCTGGGAATAGATGGTATATCAGGGTCATGTGACCAGTAGACAAGTGATCTATTGAGCTACAAACTCACTCAGGTAAAAACCCTTGCCGTGCAAGTTCTCACCCAGGCACCTGATGGGAAAATAGGCATACTCAGATACAGACCATAGCTGGATATTATAAATGAGTCAATCTTAAGTTAACCAATAATCAATACATTTATTCAATCATGAAGAGAATAATATATTCATGAGTCCTCATGAACATATAGCCTCTGTAGGACCCCATATCTAAGTATACTGTAATGCATATTAAGTTTTAAAATAAAGTTTGGTGGTAATATTTAATAATCACTCCTAAAAACTAAAACCTGAGGAAATATCCTCCCAATACATAGAAGACTATACAACCAATATTAGAAACAATGTTAACTGAGGACTACAAAATATAAACTCTAGTATATACTGAATGTTTAAATTTAGAATTGGGCTGGTGATATGGCTCAGCGGGTAAGAGCACTGACTGCTCTCCCAAAGGTTCTGAGTTCAAATCCCAGCAACCACATGGTGGCTCACAACCATCTGTAATGAGATCCGACTCCCTCTTCTGGTGTGTTTAAAGACAGCTACAGTGTACTTACATATAATAATGAATACATCTTTAAAAAAAACTTTAAAAATTTAGAATTAATATGCACAAGAATATATCATCTAATGTGAATTCAATTAATAAATAAGCAGAAATGTCTTGTCATACAGATCTTTCACATGTTTGGTAAGAGTCACCCCAAGATACTTTATACTGTTTGTGGCTTGTGAAGGGGGTCATTTCCCTAATTTCTTTCTCAGCCTACTTATCCTTTGAGTATAGGAAGGCCACTGATTTGCTTGAGTTGATTTTATAACCTGCCACTTTGCTGAAGTTGTTTATCAGCTGTAGGAGCTCTCTAATGGAGTTTTTTGGGTCACTTAGGTAGACTATCATGTCGTCTGCAAATAATGATAGTTTGACTTCTTCCTTTCCAATTTGTATCCCTTTGACCTCCTTATGTTGTCGAATTGCCCGAGCTAGTACCTCAAGTACAATATTGAAAAGATAAGGAGAAAGGGGGCAGCCCTATCTAGTCCCTGATTTTAGTGGGATTGCTTCAAGTTTCTCTCCATTTAGTTTGATGCTGGCTACAGGTTTGCTGTATATTGCTTTTACTATGTTTAGGTATGGGCCTTGAATTCCTGTTCTTTCCAAGACTTTAAGCATGAAAGGATGCGGAATTTTGTCAAATGCTTTTTCAGCATCCAATGAAATGAACATGTGGTCTTTTTTTCTTTGAGTTTGTTTATGTAGTGGATTGCATTGATGGATTTCTTCAAGACTCTGAAGAAGGAAATGGAAGAAGAACTCAAAAAATGGGAAAACCTCCCATGCTCATGGATCGGTAGAATCAATATAGTTAAAATGGCCATTTTGCCAAAAGCAATATACAGATTCAATGCAATACCCATCAAAATCCCAACTCAATTCTTCACAGAGTTAGAAAGAGCAATTCTCAAATTCATCTGGAATAACAAAAAACCCAGGATAGCTAAAACTATTCTCAGCAACAAAAGAAAGTCTGGGGGAATCAGTATCCCTGACATCAAGCAATACTATAGAGCAATAGTATTAAAAACTGCATGGTATTGGTACAGTGACAGGCAGGAGGATCAATGGAACAGGATTGAAGATCCAGAAATGAACCCACACACCTATGGCCACTTGATCCTCAACAAAGGGCTGAAAACATCCAATGGTGAAAAGATAGCCTTTTCAACAAATGGTGCTGGTTCAACTGGAGGTCAGCATGCAGAAGAATGCGAATTGATCCATCCTTGTCTCCTTGTCTCCTTGTACTAAGCTCAAATCCAAATGGATCAAGGACCTCCACATAAAGCCAGACACTCTGAAGCTAATAGAAAAGAAACTGGGGAAGACCTTTGAGGACCTCAGTACAGGGAGAAAGTTTCTGAACAGAACACCAATAGCGTATGCTGTAAGATCAAGAATTGACAAATGGGACCTCATAAAATTACAAAGTTTCTGTAAGGCAAAGGACATCATCAAGAGGACAAATCGGCAACCAACAAATTGGGAAAAGATCTTCACCAATCCTACATCAGATAGAGGGCTAATATCCAATATATATAAAGAACTCAAGAAGTTAGACTCCAGAAAATCAAACAACCCTATTAAAAAATGGGGTAGAGAGTTAAACAAAGAATTCTCACCTGAAGAAATCCGGATGGCGGAGAAGCATCTTAAAAAATGCTCAACTTCATTAGTCATTAGGGAAATGCAAATCAAAACAACCCTGAGATTTCACCTTACACCAGTCAGAATGGCAAAGATTAAAAATTCAGGAGACAGCAGGTGTTGGAGAGGGTGTGGAGAAAGAGGAACACTCCTCCACTGCTGGTGGGGTTGCAAATTGGTACAACCACTCTGGAAATCAGTCTGGCGGTTCCTTCGAAAACTGGGCACCTCACTTCCAGAAGATCCTACTATACCACTCCTGGGCATATACCCAGAGGATTCCCCACCATGTAATAAGGATACATGCTCTACTATGTTCATAGCAGCCCTATTTATAATTGCCAGATGCTGGAAAGAACCCAGGTATCCCTCAACAGAAGAGTGGATGCAAAAAAATGTGGTATATCTACACAATGGAGTACTATTCAGCCATTAAAAACAATGAATTCATGAAATTCTTAGGCAAATGGATGGAGCTAGAGAACATCATACTAAGTGAGGTAACCCTGACTCAAAAGGTGAATCATGGTATGCACTCACTAATAAGTGGATATTAACCTAGAAAACTGGAACACCCAAAACATAATCCACACATAAAATGAGGTACAAGAAGAAAGGAGGAGTGGCCCCTTGTTCTGGAAAAACTCAGTGAAGCAGTATTCGGCAAAACCAGAACGGGGAAGTGGGAAGGGGTGGGTGGGAGGACAGGGGTAGAGAAGGGGGCTTACGGGACTTTCGGGGAGTGGGGGGCTAGAAAAAGGGGAAATCATTTGCAATGTAAATGAAAAATATATCGAATAATAAAAAAAGCAAAAATGTCAACACATTTAAATTTCTTGAATGTCCCTTTACTCTTTCCCATTGTAAACTTATATTTTTTCCATTCTTCTGTTATTTCTCCTTCTGCTATTGAACATGAGATCACAAACTGTACCCTAAGTCAGGTCTAGCCTCCTGTCATCGATAAGCTAACTTAAAGTCAAATTAAAAGTTAGAAACAAAGCTAGGTTTTACATGCCTTTAATCCCAGGTCTCAGGTGGTAGAGGTAGGCAGATCTCTGTGATTTGAGGCCAGCCTGATCTATAGAGAGTTCCAGTACAGCAAGGGCCACATGGTGGAACCCTGTCTTCAAAAACAAAAAGAAAAACAAAAAGTGACAAACTGAACTATTCACCTCACCACACTGTGAAGAGGAACAAGGAGATTCAGAGAGATGTCTAAAGTTCATCCTGGTAAATAGATTCTTCAAAGGAAACCTGAATTATGTTTGTGTTGTTCTACCAATTCAGTGATATATTTTACAACTTACAATGCAATTATGATGAAATAGAATGTGGATTAGAGAAAGATAAGCATAATGATTTCCCCCTTGTTGATAAAAGCTATGATGTTTCACACATGAGACTGGGGAAATGCCTTCACATGCCCGCAGGGAAAGTGAAACAAATGAAGCTGAAGGAGAAGGCCTTAGCCATCCACTTGAAAATCATATAAAGTTATAATGTTCCAAATGTCCAATGGAAATAATATTTATTTTAGAGTTTGGCTACAGGCCATGAAGCAATTTAACATCCAACCTTCTCTTTGAAGCCAACATGTTACTCAACCTGTGTGTGCACCATAGAATAACATTTTCTATACAGCTGGTGACTTTTCTCTGAGGTTACCAAAACAGAATATCAATGTTTTATTGAAGGAGCTGAAGGGAATGGTAACCCCATAGGAAGGCCAAGTGTCAACTAGCCTGGATCCCTCAGATCTCCCAGAGACTCAGCCACCAACTGGTTGAGTCTGTGGCATATGTGGTTTTGAGCATACACAGGTTGCTCCGTGCCCCTGGAACATATATATATATATATATAGCAGATGATTGCCTTATCTCAGTGGGAGAGGATGGGCCTAATCATACAGAGACTTGATGTCCCAGGAAAGGGGGATGCCAGGGGTGAGAGTAGTAAGAGTGGGTTGGTGGGTAGGGGAGAACCCTCTCAACGGCAAAGGGGAGGAGGAATTGTTGAAGAACTCTGGGACGGGGACCAGGAGAAGAGCAGTGTTTGAAATGCAAATAAATAAGTTAATTTAAAAAATAAAGAAAAGAAAAATCAGAAAGAAAAAAGATATTTTGTGCACAAAAAAATGAAATGGAGCTTGTGAAAATGTTGCATGGTAAAGAATATACATTATATAATTGAGGAGGTGACATGGTAGAGAATATGCATTATGTAATTGAGTTATGTCATCACGTCCCTGAGGCATCCCTTCAGAGAGACTTTAAAGATCATTCAGTTTTATTAATACCTAATAAACACATTACTGCCTGTTAGTAACAGTGTTCACATACTCAAAAGAAATTTGATCTTTTCCAAACCCACAATCAAATAAAGCAGTTATGTCATCAAAGGCACAGACTACCAGGTCCACTAGGCAATGGATATTGAGAGGCTGGCAGGATCCTCTGGGTAGGGGAAATGGCATTGAACTCAAAGGTATAAATGCTGAGGCAGCAGGTTTCCCTTCATATTAGCCTTGTGATTTCCATTTACCATACACATTTTTTCTCTTTTTAGTTTTTAGAATTTTAATTCTAATATGCCACAAGAAGTTTCTTTTTTAGTGTTGTGTATTTGTCTACCATGAACTTCCTTTATCTGCATAGGTGTCTTTCCTTAGTTAGGGGAAATATGGTCTATGCCATTGGCCTGGGATTCTTCTCCTTCATTCATTCTTGTAATTCAAAGACTTTAATGTAATCTCTTTAACTCTATAATGATTAGAAGAAATCACAGAAGAGCTTTACAGTACAGCCATACGCAGCAGCTGCCTTGAGAGGAGGATAGCCCAGGAAATAGACAGACAAAGGGGACTGCATAAAGCTGCAAGGTTCCAGCACAACTAGGGAAGAAGGAAACAAGTGACAAGTCATCCTAAGGATGGAAGAAGTTGATGCCAGCTGTGAACCTAATAAAGATACAGCCCGGAATCAAAAAGACATAGAAAACTCCACAGCACATGAATTGATCTAAGCAGTGCATGGGCAAACAAAATAAACAGACTTTTGAAAAGAAGCACAATATCTAAAACTTGCATGAAAGAGCATTTGCCATCATTGGCCCACAAATATATAAATCAAAACAACCCAAGATTCTATCTTGCCCCCTCAGAAAGACTGTCAAAAAGGATAAAATGCAATATCCCACCAGAACTAATTGTTTGGATGTTAAGAATTAACAAAGAAAAAACCAAAATGAAATAATATGCAAAAATTAAGTTTTACTGTATATATTTCAAGAAAACAGTAAGTGACATTTCCTTAAATGTAAAGATCATTAGAAAAGAAAACAGAAACATGGATGCCAAGAAGAAAAGGACTTTGACTCATGTACCTGGGTAGATCAGACATTATGACAAACAAACCGTTAGAATGTCTGGCCTCATAGCTACAAATGCCTTCTCTTTCTTGCATTAACTTAACATCCACCTTCTTAACTAACCTTAACTAACCACCTCTGGGTGGTCCAGAGGAGTTGAAGGGATCTACAGCCCCATGGGAATAACAATGATGTAGGTCACCCAGACGCCTTAGGACTCCCAGGGACTAAGCCATCAACCAAGGGGTACATATGGTTCCAGCCAAAAATGTGGCAGAGGAATTACTTGTCAGGCATCAGTGGGAGAAGTGGTCCTTGGTCAGGTGAAGGCTCAATAGATGCCCCAACAAAGGGAAAGCGAGGTAGGGGAAGTGGGAATGGGTCAGGTGGAGGGGCATATACTTGGAGGCAGGAAGGTAGGAGGAGGGATTGGGGGAGGAGGGAGGGGGAAACTGGGAAAGGTTTTACCATTTGGAATGTAATGAAGATTATATTCAGAGAGAGAAAGAGAGAGAGAGAGAGAGAGAGAGAGAGAGAGAGAGAGAGAGAGAGAGAGTTTGGGTCTCTTTTAAGATATCTTACTCTTTTAACAGCATTAGTTCAACACACACACACACACACATCTGTATTAAAGTTGGTATGGATTTGTATTTATTAGGGATTTATTATTTTGTTACCAACAACATGTAGAGGGAATGGAAATGTATTATACAGGAAGACACTAGTCAACCTCCAAGATTCTCCACTATTGACATTGCTAGAGTGTTCTATTGATAGAAGTATTTTTTTAGACATCAAGACTTTACTCTATAGTCATTTGCATTTGACTTTGTTTGCTGTGGATTTATCTCATCATGGATTAGAACAAACCAATAAAACCTTGAGGAAGGCTTTAGTTTTGTTTTGTAAGAAAAAGAAAGAAAGAAAGAAAGAAAGAAAGAAAGAAAGAAAGAAAGAAAGAAAGAAAGAAAGAAAAGAAAGAAGGAAGGAAGGAAGGAAGGAAGGAAGGAAGGAAGGAAGGAAGGAAGAAAGAAAGAAAGAAAGAAAGAAAGAAAGAAAGAAAGAAAGAAAGAAAGAAAGAAAGAAAGAAAGAAAGAAAGAAAGAAAGAAAGAAAGAAAGAAAGAAAGAAAGAAAGAAAGAAAGAAAGAAAGAAAGAAAGAAAGAAAGAAAGAAAGAAAGAAAGAAAGAAAGAAAAAGAAAGAAAGAAAGAAAGAAAGGAGAAATCATGCTGAGAACTATTCTTGATTTTGGGCTGCCAATCTGTGATAATTGAATGTGGATTCCAGGAAAGCTAGACTGGACCACTGGTTCATTTAGGGCAGCATAAGATGAGCTGTCTAATGATGGTTATTGAAGAAATAATAAGCAGAGCTATTACCAGTTTAAGCATGAAACATAATAATAATGGTGATGAACATCAGAAGTAAACCATCACAGTAGGTTAGTACATATGTTATATTTGAGTAGAGAGATGATAAAAGGAACTCTCAAAAAAGAGAAGTTTCAATGGAATAATTTCATATTAAAACAAAGAATGGGATTTTATTTTGTTGGTAGAATTGACCAGCATGTTTTGAATTGGTTTGCAATTTTGATATTAAATTTTTAATGTTGATATATGGATTTAAAATTTTAGTATGCATATCTGAGAAAGTTATAGACATTAGTCTCTTTCAAACTGGCATAAGCAGTGTGAAATGAGCAATTAGCAAATGGAGAAATGTAATAATAATTTCTAGCTGGTGGAAAAACAGCACAGTTGACATTAAAGAACACCAGCTGCGTCAACTTCAAACTTGTGAATGCCAAACTTATGTACCATATCACCCAAAAATCAATATTTACTCTGGGACTTGGAAATGCTCCATGGTTATTTAATCATATGTGTCTTTCCCCCATAGACACACGTGACCTAAATACACGTGTCTCACTGCATCTCCTGTTCTTCAAAGCTGGAAAAAAAAAAAAGATTTGGAGAATCTCAAATACCACATCCCTCCTCCCAGTTTGAAAATTCAAAAATTGTTGTTTTTGGTAAAAACTAATCTTTTGTAGTTACTGAGTCATCAAAATGTGACAAGATAAAATTGAGATTAGCTACAAGAAAAGCATGCTCCTGTTAAAAATCAGTTTAGAAAAAAGTGATATAGGATATATAATAATCAAAGTTTAAGTGACATATTGGGTAAAATGGATTAAATATTTAAAATATGTCTTCTAGTGTAAATAAATAAACAGAGACTTGGCAAGAAGCTTAAATTTCTTTTTTTGGTTGGGATGGTTCTTACTGACTTCTATTTCCTTATGGTATATGGGTCTGTTTAGATAGTTTACCTGCTCTTCATTTCACTTTGGTATCTATCTAGAAAACTGTCCATTTCACCTAGGTTTTCCAGTTTTGTTGAGTATAGGCTTTTGTAGTAGGATCTGAAGCTTTTTTTTTAATTCCCTCTGTTTCAGTTGTTATGTCTCCATTTTCATTTCTGATTTTGTTAATTAGGATACTGCCTCTGGGCCCTTTCGTTAGTTTGGTTAGGTATTTATCTTGTTGATTCTCTCAAAGAACCATCTTTTGATTTTGTTTGTTCTGTACATTATTCACTTTGTTTCTATTTTGTTGCTTTCAGTCCTGAGTTTGATTATTTCTTGCCATTTCTCTTGCGTGTATTTGCTTCTTTTTGTGCTAGAGCTTTCAGGTGTGCTGTCAAGCTGCTAGTATGTGCTCTCTCCAATGAGTGCTATAAGTTTTTCCCTTAGCATTGCTTTCATTGTGTCCCATAAGTTTTGCTATGTTGTGCCTTCATTTTCATTAAAATTCTAAAATGTCTTTAATTTCTTTCTTTGCTTCTTCTTTGACTAAGTTATCATTGAGTAGAGCATGGTTTAGCTTCCATGTATATGCAGGCTTTTTGTTGTTTCTGTTGCTTTTGAAGACCAACTTTAGACCGTGGTGATCTGATAGGATGTATGGGATTATTTAAACCTTCTTGCATATATTGAGGCCTGTTTGTGACTGATTATATGGTCAGTTTTGGAGAAGGTACCATGAAGTGCTGAGAAGAAAGCATATTCTTTTGTTTAAGATGAAATATTTTATAGATATCAGTTAAATCCATTTGCTCCATAACTTCTGTTAGTTTTACTGTATCTCTGTTTAGTTTCTGTTTCCATCACCTGTCTCTTGGTGAGAGTTGGGTGCTGAAGTCTCCCACTATCATTGTGTGGGGTTGAATGTGTGTTTTGAGCTTAAGTTACATTTTTTATGAATGGGTGTAAGGGCACCCTCACATTTGGGGCATAGATGTTCAGAACTGAAACTTTCTTTTGATAGATTTTCCCTTTGATGAATACAAAGTGTCCTTCCTCATCACACTTGATAACTTTTGCTTGAAAATCTGTTTTATTGGATATTAGGATGGCAACTTCGGTGTGTTTTCTGGGACCATTTGTTTGGAAGACCTTTTTCCATCCTTTTACTCTGAGATAATGCCTCTCTTTGTTATGGAGGTATGCTTCTTGTCAGAATAGCTAAGATCAAAACCTCAGGTGATAGCACATGTTGGCAAGAATATGGAGAAAGAGGAACATTCCTCCA
Organism: Apodemus sylvaticus; assembly: GCF_947179515.1. Lineage (NCBI taxonomy): Eukaryota > Metazoa > Chordata > Mammalia > Rodentia > Muridae > Apodemus > Apodemus sylvaticus. The sequence continues at coordinate 28,532,579 of NC_067472.1, forward strand.
TTGCTGGTGGGACTGCAAACTGGTACAACCACTCTGGAAATCAATCTGGATGTTCCTCAGAAAATTGGAAATAGATCTACCTGAAGACGCAGCAATACCACTCTTGGGAATATACAAAAAGATGCCCTGCCCTGCCACTGAGGCACGTGTTCCACAATATTCATATTGTCCTTGTTTGTGATAGCCAGAAGCTGGAAACAATCCAGATGTCCTACAACAGAAGAATGGATACAGAAAGTGTATATCATTTACACAATGGAATACTACTTAGCTATTATGAAAGAGGACATCCTGAGTTTTATAGGCAAATGGATGGAACTAGAAAATATAATCCTGAGTGAAGTAACTCAGACACAAAAGGGCATGCTTACTATGTACTCACTAATAAGTGCATATTAGCCAAACCAAAAAAAGTGCCCAACACCCAAGATAGAGCCCACAGAACTCAAAAAGGGCCCAAGTGAGGATGCCTCAGTCCCACTTGGGAGGGAGAAGAAACCAACCACAAGGATGGAGGAAGAGACATGGGAGGGAAAGAGAAAGGAGAAGAGGGGAGAGTAGAACATCATCCTGTATTGGGTGGGAACAAAGGACTGAGATCCCTGAAAAACAGCAGAAAAAAGGGAAACATGCAACCACAGGAGGTAGGAGGTTGGGGGAACCCTCCAGAATATACCAGAGACCTGAGAGATGAGAGACTCTCAGGACTCAAAGAGAGGGACCTTAGATGAAATGCCCTACATTGGGGAGAGAGAACTTGTAGAGTTCACCTCTAGCAGAAAGACAGGGCATCAGGTGAGGGATGGGGTTGCAATCCCAGGACAGAAATGGAGATGAGCCTGAGGAAAAGAAGGTCCAGCGACAGGCCCAGAGTGGGATCCTACTTAATGGGAAGCCCCAAGACCTGACACTATTGCTGAGGCTATGGAGCGCTCTCAAAAAATGGGCTATGATGACTGCCCTCTGAAAGACCCAAAAAGTAACTGAAAGAGTAAGATGGAGATATTAGCACCCAACCAATGGACAGAAGCTGCTGTGGTTGAATTGGGGGAAATCTGGAAGAAGCTGAGGAGAGCGACCCTTATTTTGGCTTTCTTCAAACACTTCTTTACAAACCAGAATATGGGAACATGAGAAAGAATTTTGATATGGCTTACTGTAATATATCTTATATGTCATTCTTCTCCTTAGCAAATATTAACTATTGATAAAGCATATGTATGTAGAACTAATGTTTGGTGAGGTTGGGAATATATATGAAAACATAGACAAGTCTGTATATAAGAACTGGGCAGTCATATAGACCTGGTCAAATTCTATTGGTAAAAAAATCTGTTAGAAAACACTCTTGAGAAAGGATGATTTTAACTATAAATTCTATGAGGCCTGTGACCCAGTAAAGTTTGGGTCTTTGATGTTATACAGCCTGTATCCAGGAATAAGTGTACATGACCATGGTTACCCAGGAACTCACTGTGTAGTAAAGCCCCCCCCAATGAATCCCAGGGGTGATCCTCCTATTTTCACCTCCTGGGTGTGGCTTGAGCAACCATGATCAGTTCTACATTTTGTCCTCCAATATTTCTCCATAGATTATTTTTAAGATATATTTAGTTCAGCAAACTGCATTTTAAGTTTTATTAGAGTCTATGGTTAGCTTAAACACTTTAAATTCAACATGAAATATTGATAGCAGAATAATCAGTTACTACCTGTTTCATTGTGACGTGGGATGGAATGTATTCATTATTTACGTCTGAAGAAAGGCAGAAAAGCAATTTTACCAGCCAGATAAATTTTGTTCATGATTGACTTATTATCTGATCAGGTCCTACCAATATACATATGAAGAAGATAGACCAAAAACAGAGATGACAGGTACAAAATCAGAAATGAGATGAGTTGTGATAATAATTCCCTTTTTAATCTGAGAAATTATTGATACAATGTATACCAGTGAAATATGTTTGTCTTTTAAAAAAAAATCAGAACTCTAAAGATTTGACCCTTCATGCCAGATCTCAGAATTAATTCCTACAGGAAATTAAGAGGTTAGACCAGAATCTTAACTATAGTCCCCTGAATGAATGAATAAAAGAAATAGTGTATTTCCACTGTGATTTAATATGTATTCATACTTGTATTCACCACTGTACTTTTGGGTCTCTGTTCTACGAGCGTTTTCATCCTTTTTGGTCAGGTGCATTTCTTATATAACAGGGAAGTATTAAAGAAAAGAAAGAGAAAATAGAGTCATATAAAACTATATATTCTAGAATAAAATACAAAAAAAAACCCAATTCACAGAGAAGTTGGAATGACTCACATTGTAAAAAAAAATTTAATTAGATTAAACAGCAACATTGGAGTAGACTGAGAATCTATCCTCTAGTTATACAGTCAGTGAAAATATCAATGAAGAGTTAGCTTCAAAATACAGAACACAAACAAACCAGGAAGACAAACTAATGAAGAATTATACTCCATGAAGAAATAGTTTGTACAAAACAGGAATTCCAAGTCATTGGCTACGGACAAAAGATTAAAAGTTCTAATTGCAGAGATTAGAAATCCAGAGAAAACGCACCAAGAGATAACCTGTGAACTGATCTTACAGAGATGCCCCTATAGATACAGCTTTAATGTAACACATGGAAATGTTAATAATAGTAGAACTACCTTATGAGACAGAACATTTTACTTAAATTTTTATATAATAATTTTATAAACCTTTGGTTGTCACCACGTCTAGTTTATGAGTGGCTGTAATTGTGCTCAAGATGTTTACTGTAAGAAAGAATATTTATTTAGAATAGATTTGGACAACGATCTTGCCCAATTTCTGAGTCTGGAAGAACACACCACACAGTGGATGCGTTATAAAAAGGGGTTCATGTGGCTCAGTCTTCTGTAGATTTTAGAACATGGTGGGTGCTCAGCTCTAGGGGTGGCAAAATGCTAGGCAATGTAACACAGTAAGAAATGCATGGAGAAGGGGGTCACATAGACATCTCGGAATCAAGTGATAGAGACAAGGCAAATGCACGTTTTGCTTATTTTTATAACAAAATTTCCTTTGGAAACATCACTTGAACCAATACCTGATCTACTTCTGAAATACAGCATTGATCCATTTTGTGGTGAGGTCCTCCTGACCTAGTAATTCCAACAAGGTTCCATTTCCAAAAGATTCCATTGTGTTCACACTGTAGCTCTGAACACCAATCTCCCAGCAATAGACTCTGAGACATAAGACATTCAAGTAGTATCATATGCATTTCCCTCTATCACTATGCCAGAATTTTTTCTGGGAACAGAGGGATAGATATTTCTGAAGGTTTTAAAACATCCATGCTTTGACATTTTTATGTTCTGAAGATACCATCTCCCAAATTCATACACATGCTGCTCTTAAGTCAGTTACATGGGAAAATGTCTTTAAAGTATATCACCATCTATATCTTGACTCATTTTGTAATTCTGTATACAGCAGCTTTCAAATTACTCAGTCAGGTAATATGGTTACAGTTACTTTTTTGAGGAAAATACAGCCTCATGAGTTATTATCCAGCTTAAAACCTAAAGAAAGCTTCAGGATGCACACTGAGGATGAGGATGTGGAGAAGGAGGGTATTGGCAGGCGATGAACCCAGAGCCAAGAGACCATGTTGATCATGAAAGCTTTGCAGCATTTGACGTCTGATTTGACAAGCATCCAAGCTCATGGTTAAAGTAGGCACTGTCCATTTTTCAGAAAGGTCATCCAAAAAATACATTCTTGGTATATTTATAGTGAGCAGGATGGTGAAAAGGAGAATTAAAATTTCATTTGGACTACAAGAAATCAAAAACATTTATATTCAATAACAGTGAGTATGATAATTTAAGAATTGTATTGCTTTAGGTTCATTGTTAAAAGAGCATGATGTTATTTAGATGGTATTTAGACAGTGGACGCAACATTCACAACTCTGATTTTATTGATAAGATTATTTGGCTAATACGTAAATCTTTTTTTTTTTAGCTTTCTTGGTATCTTGATATCAGGAAAATAAATAATAAAATAAAGTAAAATGAAAGAAAGACAGGAAACCATATTCTGTGGGGTTCCGCCAAAATTGACAAATTTGTGATTATTAAAACTGCACACAAATAGCACTTTAAAATAAGGCTTAAAGGGGCTGGAAAAGAGATATTTAGAGATCATGATTGGTTTTTTAAAGCACATATTCTAGAAGTTCAAAGAGCAGTGGTAGAATACATGTGCTACACATAGTTGTGAAAGAAGGCAAGGAAAGACATGGTGGCTAGACAGGATTCCTTGGAATGCACATCTTCAACCTGGGGAAATCCATTCGCATGGCTTCTTATCCAACTCTGCTATTGTTAACCTTTTCTCCTCTCCTCACGCTGATGCCAATACTCTAAAGGGCTTTGAATTAAGCAACTTTTAAAATCATTAACCAATAAATTACGTACTAATCTTAGTTCTTTAGGATAAATCTCAAATAGTCATCAGTGAGTATTTATCAGCAAATAAGTTAGAATTATTTTGTTTTCAGGAACAGCTAAGGGCAGACAGATAGCTTTTATAAAACATATTGTCAATTCTAATTATATCTAAGCTGATCTTTAATTATATCTGAGCTTTTCTTTGTTCCTTAGTTTACTGCTGTGAGTATTCATTTTAAAGTTTTTTAGTTCATCTAAGGTTCTTATTATATTATATGAAAAATTTCAGTTATGGGAGAATGCATATGAACATAATATATATGCAATAAACTGAGATAGATAATACCACATCTTTAGCTCCTTCATAAAAATAACTATTTCCCTGTAGGATTAAAATGCTGTGGCTGCTGACAACAATGTGCCTTGTGCATGGATTTGGAAAAACATTTTGTTTATTTGAACCAAACAAGAATCCTGAAGTTCACATGAATGTTGTAAGCTATTCTCTTTTATATGGGCTTCATCCCCATCCAGGTCTGCCCCCCTCCCAACCACGCCCCATCCCATACCTCCTTCCCCCACCATCCCCCATCACCAAGAGGGTGTCCTCACCCCCCACCCCACCCACCAGGCCTCCTCACTCCCTGGAGCCTCAAGTATCTGGAGAGGTAAGCACATCTTCTCTCGCTGAGGACAGACTCACTGAGGGCAAACCTCTGCTGTATATGTTTCAGAGGCCTCATATCAGCTGGTGTATGCTGCCTGGTTGGTGTCTCAGTGCTGGAGATATCTGGGGGATCCAGATCAGTGGAAGCTTCTGGTCTTTGAACAGGGCCCGCCCCCTTTGCATAGGGCCTGCCCCCTTTGCATAGGGCCTGCCCACTTTGCATAGGGCTCGCCCACCCTCCTCCTCAGCTTCTTCCAGTTTTTCCCCTTCAATCACTGGTGTCCCCGGCTTCTGTCCAGTACATTGCTTGGGTGCTGGTACCTGCATCTGACTCTTTCAGCTGATTTTTTGGGGGCCTCTCAGATGGCAGCCATGCTAGGCCCCTGTCTGCAAGCACACCACAGCATCAGGAACAGTGTCAGAGGCCTGGGCCTCCACTTGGGCTGGATCCCAATTTGGGCCTGTCACTGGACTTCCTTTCTCTCAGGCTCTTCTCTATTTTTTCCCTGCAGTTCCTTCAGACAGGAACAATTCTGGGCCAGAGCTTTTGACTGTGGGATGGCAACCCCATCCCTTCTACTTGTCCCTCCACTGGATGTGGATTCTACAAGTTCCCAGTCCCCACTGTGGAGCATTTTATCCGAGGTCCCTCCTTTTGAGTCCTGAGTGTCTCTCACCTCCCAGGTCTCTGCTACATTCTGAAGGGTCTGCCCAACCTCCTACCTCCTGAGCTTGCCTGTTTCCATTACTTCTACTGGCCCTCAGGGCTTTAGTCCTGCTTAGCCCTCCCCCCAATACTGATGATGTTCTCCTCTTCCCTTCACTATCCCCTGTCCCACCCAGGACCCTCCCTCCCTCTCCATCACGACTGCTTTCTTCCCCTCCCAAGTGGGATTGAGGCATCCTCACTTGGGTCCTACAGCTTGTTAAGCTTGCTATGTCCTGGGTATTCTGTATTTTTTTTTTTTTGGCTTATTAGTGAGTACATACCATGCATGTCCTTTTGGGTCTGAGTTACCTCGCTCAGAATGTTTTCTAGTTCCATCCATTTGCTTGATAAACTTGTGATACCTTCATTCTTAATAGCTGAGCTGTATTCCATTGTGTAAATGAACCACATGTTCTGTATCCATTCTTCCATTGGTCAGACAACTGTGTTGGTTAGAACTTTTGACTATTACAAATAAGGTTGCTATGAATATACAGGAACATGTGCCCCTGTGGCATGGTGGGGCATCTTGTGGGTATATGCCCAAGAATGGTATATCTTGGTCTTCAGGTAGATTTATTTTCTATACTATTCTTATCACCAATAAAATTAAATGCATTTGCTTTATCTCTATTGGCCTATTTCATCCTTTCTAAATTTTTGAACCTCTTGCAATCTGAAATTAGCAGAATGATGACTTAATACCAAGAAGAAATAATTCTATTTTAAGGGTCATGAAAAGTGAGTGTGTATAAAACAAGATTCATGAAATCCGTTATGGTGTCTCTTCTGTTGTAGAGTCAGATTATTAGACACTGGGAATATCCAAGTGAAGAATATGAGGTTGTGACTGATGATGGCTACATTCTTCCAATTAACCGAATTCCTCACGGGAAGAATAATGCTAACAGTTCAGGTAAGATCTGAGTGAGAGAAACAGTGGAGCTGTCAGCACCCTCAGGCAATGGCATGCTAAGCAATGACTTGCTAAATAGTTACCTCCAAATTGAGTAATTTCTGAAGAGCAATGGAGCTCCCGGATTCCCATGACTAAAGCTGGGGCTTAAAGGAGCCTAGCTTTCATTGGTCACTACGAGGATGTGTTTCTACAGATGGTGCTGAGCCCCTAAATTATTTACAAGCGCACAGCATCTGGGAGATCCCTTGGTTTCCTATTGTGCCCATTCATAGTTTAGGCTCCAGATGGTAATACATGAGACCTGGTTCATTCCTCATATCTACCTAGAAGCCCTGGATGTTCTTAGAGTCCAGTGAGTCTTAAAAGACACTGCATATTAATCTTTATATGTTTAATTATTGGTATTTCTGTATATTTGTCTCTGGGATTTTATAAGGTATGAATCATTCCTTTGAAATAACTACAAACTATAAAATCTAAAGGATTAGCATATGTAATGAAATTTATGGTTGAGGAGGGTGAGGTAGGAGGGAGACCAAGGTCCTGTAGAAATGACTCTTCTTTTGCCCAGTTCCATATGATCGACATTAACTGACAAAAGTGAAAGGAAATCTTAGCACATGTCTGTGTGCTGGTGTCAAAATCTTTTAGTTTCATTATGAGTGTTTGATGTTCTTGCTTACATTTTCATTAGATGCTAATGGTATGAAGCATTTTCCTGATTGTTTTTGCAGCCCCGAAGATGGTAGTATTTTGTCTCCATGGCTTGTTTTCAACTGCTGGTGTATGGGTTTTCAATCCTCCCAACAACAGCCTGGCCTTCATTCTAGCAGATGCTGGGTATGATGTGTGGTTGGGAAACAGCCGAGGAAGTACCTGGGCAAAGAAACACGTGACCCTCAACCCAGATTCTAAAGAATTCTGGGCTTTTAGGTAGGGAACAACTCCATGTGATTTCTACTTTTGTCTTAAAAGAATGTCAAATGTTTTAATGGTTAAATAATATTGAGGAACTGGATTGAAGGCATTTCACTTAGAGTGTTTTTAGAAGATTGATTTGGATGATATTGTTTGGGCCTTTGTATTATGATTATTACTACACTTAATAATCATAATAAAATTCTCATTGTAGACTATTTTTCTCTTCTTGAAAGTAAATAGTTTTCTAATCAATCCAGTTATTTTAAAAATCATGCAGTGTGTGTGTGTGTGTGTGTGTGTGTGTGTGTGTGTGTGTGTGAATGCTTCAGTATGTGTTTGGAGGCCAGGAAACAACTTAAGAAAGTTCACTATATCCTTTATCCATGTTGGTCCTTGGGATAAAGTCGGTACAACCAGCTTGGTAGCAAGTGCCTTTGTTCACTGAGTCTTATCAAAGGGCTCACCCGTGTATAAAATTGTTTCATTGAAGTAAATTTGCTATATTTAAAACAATGATTTGGGAAACAGAGATTTGCATAAAACCTTTCTCAATTACTTTTTATTTAAGCGTGTATTCTGATTTGTGTGTGTGTGTGTGTGTGTACAAGCTTGTGTGTATGAAACACGCATATTCATGTACAGGTATTCATGTGAGGGTCAGAGCACAAATTCAAGTGTCATTCCTTAGACACACTGGGTCTGACTGGGCAATCTCTAAGTAGGATAGGCTGGGTGTTTAAATTATTTCTGCTTCTGCATTGCTGGGATATCAAGTAAGCAACAACATACCTGGCTGTTTATTTTAAAGGTGGGTCTTGTGAATCAGACTCCTCAATTGTTTTCCAATGAGCTGCCTCCTCAGCTGATACTGCTGATAATTTGTTAAAGGCCAATTGTACAGATGAGTGCTTTGTGTCAGAGAGACATAGAATATTATACGTATAATATCAACTTCCTTTACATTTTCATCTTTGTACCTCTCTCTCTCCCTCATTCACCCAGTAGGAGCTTGGGGAAGAGTTCCTGTTTCCCGATTTTAAATCATATAATTTTCATGTGGAAGAACCTAGAATTTTTAGAAATTTGGCTCTCAACCAAAAGTTATAAGAAGTCTAACAATTCATTCACTGTAGACATAGCAGTGCAAGCTTAATTCTCTGCAATGTGTATAATTGTGGACAAATGTCATGGGAAATTCGTGATCACAAAGATCATAAGATGGTAACATAGTGAACATGTGGGTAGTAATTGATAATTGCCACCACTTTGCTAACCATGTCTCCCTTCACATAGATCACATGGAGACATCATTTAAAACAGAAATTAATTACTTATTGGTTAGTGACTACATCACCTTCTCTCCATTCTATTTTCTTGCAGTTTTGATCAAATGATAACATATGACCTTCCAGCCACCATTAATTTCATTCTGGAGAAAACAGGACAAAAGCAGATTTACTATATTGGCCATTCTCAAGGAACCCTTATTGGTACGTAAAAAAGGACAATGCTGGAATTGTATCCTGAAGAATACAAATATACACATATAATTTACACCTCCTTATAAAACACAGAGAAGCTCTGCCAGATGATAACAACTGTATCCTGCTTTAAAGTGTCAAATGTTGAAATCATAATTTCTAACACAAAAAATATTTAAATGAAGTACATATGTGAAGTACTCCTAGGGTTCTCTATACCTAGAACTTCTGAGACTAAATACTCACTGTGTTTAGTGTGTGTGTGTGTGTGTGTGTGTGTGTGTGTGTGTGCACGTGCACACACGTATGTTCTTTCTCAAATGGCATTGTACATGTTGAAAATTGGAGTGTCCATTTTTCTTAGAAAATGCTTTATGAATGTCTCCACTGTCTTGGTCATCTCTCACACAGCTTTGATTGATATTGTTTGGGTTTATTTCAAAGAACAAATGTGACCAAGGGCAGATGGTTGCTACTGTCTGACTCTCAGGGAAGATATTTCTAACAAATGTGTCCATTTGTATAATTTATACAGACAGAATGATTGCAGATAGATAGGTAGATTTATATATAAGTATGCACCTGCATGAATGGGCTGGAGATGCTACATGGAGGACATGTGGAAGTATAAATGACTAGAAATCATTAAAAATAAATATATGAAATTTTGGCTAGGTGTCTTTTCCAACAGTCAGGGAAGATTTTAATTTTTAAAAGTGCTGAGCTGATCCTTAAAAATGGTCAGTCTGGCTACTCAGATATGTGAGCCAGCAATCAAAAACACAAAGGCTGTCAGTAAGTCCTTAAAACTGTAAACAAGATTCACATTGGCCAGAAGAGGAAACAAAGGGAAACTAGGTACAAGCGCTCAGAGAAGAAAATGCCAAAGTAACAGAATCCCAGAAGTTATTAGAGAAATCTCTTAAAGAGCAGAATATTTTTTCTCTTCCAGACTAGTTTTTTCCTAATGGTCAGACATAAACAGCCTCATTCACAGTAAGTGGGGGCGGGGGAAGCAAACTGAACAGATAGGTAACTTAAAGGAAATCTTCAGGAAAAAGTTTAAATGTCTGGCAAAGAGCAAACACAATCTCTGTGGAAAAAAACCATAACTATGCAAAAGTATTAAGAAGGGGGAACAGCAACTATACAATACACACATATATACGTACATATATATATTATTTATTTCAGGTCTGGGGGCATTTGCAACAAATCAAGAACTGGCTGAAAAGATTAAACTCAGCATTTTAATAGCTCCAATTTATACTGTTAAATATGTCAAAGGTTCTGGGCGCCTTCCAGCTTATTTCTCCCCAAAGACTTTCAAGGTTTGTGATGAACTGTAAGTGGTGATATACTTAAAATTTTCAAAATAATATTGCTGAAGATGAGATCTACCAGCACAATCAAGTGCTCATTCTCCTGCATAGCCTCCCTCAATGGCTATGGCCTGTGCTTTGTCCTGTGCACGTTCCTTAGTGTGGCTGTGTTTTTCTTTTAACTATATTTTTTAGTTTTTTACCTGCTTCATGTTAATTTATTTTTTATTTTGGGGAATTTTATATGTTAGTACTTTATCTACATTTTTCCCATCCCTCCCTATTCTCTTCCAAGTCCCCTGTGCCCGCTCCCTCGCAGCAAATTCATGACTGTCTCTTTAAGTATCACCATTACACACACATATACCTAACCTCTAAGTCCATTCAGTGTTGCTTGTATGTATGTGAATAATTTTAGGGATAACACTTTGTATCAGATAATCTTTGGAAATGTTTTCTGGTATAGTTTATCTTACCAAGTATTTCACTTTCAAATTTTCTATCACTGTCTTCAAACAGAGACAGAACTACTTAGATTATTCAATTTTAAATTAGGAAAGATACAATTTGTCTAAAATCCATGGCCATATTTTGTGTCATTGGCTTTATTACCACATAGTCTCCCCATATTATTCCACTGATAGATACAGAAGGCCAGAATCTAAGGTTTGCAAAAAAGAAGTCTAATTTTACCCTCTAGGCTAGTTACAGTCTAATCGCTGTTAAAACATTTAATTCTTGTGCTGCTTGGATACAGTCTTAACTCAAACCTTCAGCACTCCTGAGTCTTTCCAATTCCATTGCCTGGCCTTGAGTTTGTTTCCTCAACTAGATGTGCAGAGTAGAATCAATGAAGATCTCTGAATTTCACTTCATTCTCCTTGGATGGAAACTTTAGCTACCTTGGACTTTTCCAAATCTCATTTGGTTATAAATATTAAAAAGCTGGGAATTATCTTTGGGTAACAGATGTGCAATGTAACACTCAGCCACTTAAAGTCATATTTTTCTTTTTCAAATTTTTTTACAATTTATTTATTTATTCTGCATGCATGCCTGCAGGCCAGAAGAGGGCACCAGATTACATTGCAGAGACACCATGTGAGCAACCATGTGGTTGCTGGGAATTGAACTCAGGACCTCTAAAGAACAGCTAGTACTCTTAACCTCTGAGCCATCCCTCCAGCCCCTAGAGTCCTATTTTTCATGTTACACTCTCTCACAGCCTAATATGCAGTGTTTGAGAACTCTTGTTTTCTATTTTGTGTGTGTTTCAATTAACACTATCTGATATCATTTCTAAATGAAGCTGTCACTCTCTCATTTCCCCCAGCATCCTCGAATCACCTGTGTGTCTGTTAAAGCTCTTGATCTTAGATGGAATCATGTGCTTTGGATCCTCTGTCTTTGCTATCTCAGTTGGTGTAAATACTGTTAGTTCATCTATGGTGTAGCATTACAGGAACCTCTTCTGCGAAAGAATAACAATCTGTTGTATAAACATAACATACTTATTTAATCTGTATACCACTACTGACAGAGTTTTCAGTGTTTTTTTCCTGGTTTACTCGTTCACAAGCTTTTGTGCTGACATGTTTTCATTTATGCTAAGCATACTTCAAAATATAGCCATTTCTATACAGTGTTTAGCTCAACCGGTCCACCAGGCATTAACCAACAGTAAACCCTCCCCAATAAAGAATCAAAAAGATTTCTGTCACCCCACAATGTTCATGATTCTCAGAATATTTCATTCAATGTCAACTGATTAAAAATAAATCTGGCACATTTTATCAAATCATGTAGTGAATGTCATAATCGATGAACTAAACCAATCCACCTTTCAGTAACACACAGTAGTTTTGCGCTATGTCTCCTTTCCTATAAACATCGTATGTCTAGCAGACAAAACACTTTCTCACACTAAGAGCTGCTCTTCACATTTGTCAATTTCAGCTTCTTTTTGGTGAAAAAGAATTCTTACCTACCGTGGCTTTCAATAAGGTGTCTGAACATGTTTGTGATATTACATTGGTTGATGCTGGGTGTGCTGCCCTACTAGGCTCCCTGACTGGATATGCTAAAGACCAGTTAAATATGGTAGGTGTTGTTTTCTTTCAAATTCTTCATGTGTGTGTGTGTGTGTGTGTTGCTAAGATAACAACTGTATCTGGTAAATTAATTTAAATTCATTTAGTCTGGTACTTATGAAAATCAAGATGTGCTTTGCATACAATTCCAAGTTCCAACATGAGAGCACAGAAAGTCTCTTGCCCACCAATTATGAATGAATAGCTGGGTATCGGGTATGGATGAGTTTTGTCTTTTCTTCTACTTAGTTCAGTGAATGCATCTGCTATCATTCAAGTAACTGATCACCCCATTCAACACTTTTCTTCCAGAATTAAGGATAGCTCCACGTAAACTATCACATAAAATATGAATCATTAACAAAAAGAAATTCTTTTTGCTGTTGTTGTTGTTGTTGCTGCTGCTGTTGTCGTTGTTGTTGTTGTTGTTATACAAGAAATATACTTAGTAGGCAAACAATAGCTGTGAACCATGGGACTTATGACAAGGGATCAATTTTCACATAGTCTCCATCATATGCATGACAAGAAAAGTAAATGAACTGACTCAGATTTTGTTGATATCTGAGCTTTGTTAAATCTTCTGCCCTCTTAACAAACCACATCCTTTGAACAACTTAACATCAAAACATACAAAATGTGTATGTATTGTTAAAAACAATTAGTCAACTCTTGTGAGAAACTCACACCAAACTTTTGGGGTGAGCACTATTTTTACTTAACAAAACTCAGTGGTGAGCCTTGAAATAATAGACATCCAAGTAACATTATATGGCTTAAGAAGGTTGTATTTATGTATTAAGAAATATGTATCAAAAATTTAAAAAAGACTTCATAATTCATAAATTTTAGAGAGAGCAAAGTAGTATAGGTGATAGGGTTTGGAGGGCAGACAAAGTGAAAAGTGATGTAATTGGACATTTGTTTCAAAAAATTAAAAATGAAAAACTTCCTTATTGTAAAAATAATATTTAGATTCCTTCCTATGGTCAAAATCAAGACTTTCATTATAAACTGATTGGAGATATATAGCTTTTACCTTTTTATTTATGTGCATGAGTGTTTTACTTGTATGTATGTTAGTTCACATTCTGATGCACATAGGGGTAACTGAATACACGTGAACTGGAGCTATAGGTGTCTGTGAGCCTCCATATGACTGCTTGGAATTGAAGATGGGTCCTTTGCAAAACCCACTGTTCTTTTTATATGGAAGTAATACAGCCTCACTCTTTTGAAAGAAATTATTTCTGTGAAAGGAAATAAAATACTAACAAATGTATGGTGTATCTTATTTTCTCCTAGAGCCGTGTTGATGTGTACATAGCACACAGTCTAGCAGGAACATCAGTTCAAATTCTTATACATTATGGTCAGGTAAAAATATGTCTCTTTCCTACCTTCTGCTTTTGAGACCTTCCTCCTTTGTAAATTTCAGAAAAATCTTTCTCCAGTTGGCTTTGCGATCAAGGCATTGTGGATAGAACCAGGTGACCATATTAATGTCATTTGACAAGACCTAAACTGGTACCTAAACAGGGAGCAAGTCATCTTAGAAGGATTTTTGGCATTTTGGATTTTTTGTTTTGCTTTTCAATTCTGTTAAAAGATATACCATGTAATTCTCTATACATTGCATATCATGTGTCTTAAGGGTATGAAATTTTTATTCTATTATCCCATTATCAACAAATCAGAATATTTTACATACTAAGACATGGTGCTTTACAATGCTTTGTTGACAAAATTCTATTCTGGATTCTGCAACACCCTTAAATTCTGTTATTTACTCCTGATCATTATAATTTCTTAAGTTTTTCTTATTTTTGATAGAAAGAATTTTCTTTTTTGATTTTTTTTTATTTTCTATATTCTTTGTTTACATTCTGAATGCGTTCCCCTTTCCCAGTTTTTCACTCCCCTTTGGACTCATAAGCCCTCTTCCCCCCACCCACTTCCCAATCACCCCCCTCCAATTTCCCTGTCCTGGTACTCCCCTAAAATGCTGGATCAAGTCTTTTCTGAACCAGGGTCCCCTCCTTCCCTCTTCTTCGGTATCATTTGATATGCTATTTGTGTCTTGAGAATTCAGAGCTTCTGGGCTAATTAATATCCACTTATCAGTGATTGCATTCCATGTGAATTCCTTTGTGATTGGGTTACCTCACTTAGGATGACATTTTCCAGTTCCAACCATTTGCCTAAGAATTTCATGAATTCATTGTTTTTAATTGCAGAGTAGTATTACATTGTGTAAATATACCACATTTTCTGTATTCATTCCTCTATTTAGGGACATCTAGGTTCTTTCCAGCTTCTGGATATTATAAATAAGGCTGCTATGAACATAGTGGAGCATGTGTCCTTATTGTATACCAGGGAATCCTCTGGGTATATGCCCAGGAGTGGTATAGCAGGGTCCTCCGGAAGTGTCATGCCCAGTTTTCTGAGGAACCGCCAGACTGATTTCCAGAATAGTTGTACCATCATGCACCAGCAGTAGAGGAGTGTTACTCTTTCTCCACATCCTGCCAACACCTGCTGTCTCCGGAGTTTTTAATCTTAGCCATTCTGACTTGTGTGAGGTGAAATCTCAGGGTTGTTTTGATTTGCATTTCCCTAATGATTAATGATGTTGAACATTTCTTAAGGTGCTTCTCAGCCATCTGAAGATCTTCAGGTGAAAATTCTTTGTTTAGCTCTGTACCCCATTTTTAATAGGGTTATTTGGTTCTCTGAGGTCTAACTTCTTGAATTCTTTGTATATATTGGATATTAGCCCTCTGTCAGATTTAGGGTTGATGAAGATTCTTTCCCAATTTGTTGGTTGCTGTTTTGTCCTTTTGAAAGTGTCCTTTGCCTTACAAAAACTTTGTAATTTTATGAGGTCCCATTTGTCAATTCTTGATCTTAGAGCATAAGCTATTGGTGTTCTGTTCAGAAACTTTTCCCCTGTGCCCATGTCCTCAAGGGTCTTCCCCAGTTTCTTTTCTATTAGTTTCAGTGTGTCAGGTTTTATGTGGAGGTCCTTGATCCATTTGGAGTTGAGCTTAGTACAAGGAGATAAGAATGGATCAATTCGCATTCTTCTGCATGTTGACCTCCAATTGAACCAGCACCATTTGTTGAAAAGGCTATCTTTTTTCCACTGGATGTTTTCAGCTCCTTTGTCGAAGATCAAGTGACCATAGGTATGTGGGTTCATTTCTGGGTCTTCAATCCTATTCCATTGATCCACTTGCCTGTCATTGTACCAATACCATGCAGTTTTTAATACTATTACTCTGTAGTAATTTTGAGGTCTGGGATACTGCTTCCCCCAGAAGTTCTTTTATTGTTGAGAATAGTTTTAGCTATCCTGGGTTTTTGTTATTCCAAATGAATATGAGGATTGCTCTTTCTAACTCTAAGAAGAACTGAGTTGGGATTTTGTTGGGGATTGCATTGAATCTGTAGGTTGCTTTTGGCAAGATAGCCATTTTAACTATATTAATCCTGCCAATCCACAAGCATGGAAGATTTTTCCATTTCTGAGGTTTTCTTCAATTTCCTTCTTCAGAGACCTGAGTTTTTGTCATATAGATCTTTCACTTGTTTGGTTAGAGTCACACCAAGATACTTTATGTTGTTTGTGGCTATTGTGAAGGGTGTCATTTCCCTAATTTCTTTCTTAGTCTGCTTATCCTTAGGAAGGCTACTGATTTGCTTGAGTTGATTTTATAACCAGTCACATTGCTGAAGTTGTTTATCAGCTATAGGAGTTCTCTGATGGAGTTTTTTGGGTCACTTAAGTATACTATAAATATCATCTGCAAATAGTGATAGTTTGACTTCTTCCTTTCCAATTTGTATCCTTTTGACCTCCTTATGTTGTCTAATTGCTCTAGCTAGGACTTCAAGAACTATATTGAAAAGATATAGAGAGAGGGGGCAGCCTTGTCTAGTCCTTGATTTTAGTAGGATTGCTTCAAGTTTCTCTCCATTTAGTTTGATGTTGGCTACCAGTTTGCTGTATATTGCTTTTACTATGTTTAGATATAGGCCTTGAATTCCTGTTCTTTCCAAGACTTTAAGCATGAAAGGATGCTGAATTTTGTCAAATGCATTTTCAGCATCTAATGAAATGATCATGTGTTTTTTTTCTTTGAGTTTGTTTATGTAGTGGATAGCATTGATGGATTTCCATATATTGAACCATACCTGCATACCTGCAATGAAGCCTACTTGATCGTGGTGGATGATGGTTTTGATGTGTTCTTGAATTTGGTTCTCTAGATTCTCCAGTTGTGTTGAGTACAGGCTTTTGTAGTAGGATCTGATGATTTTTTGAATTTCCTCAGTTTCTGTGGTTATAATGTCCCTTTTCATTTCTAATTTTGTTAATTTGTATACTGTCTCTGTGCCCTTTGGTTAGTCTGGCTAAGGGTTTATCTATCTTGTGGATTTTCTCAAAGAACCAGCTTCTGGTTTTGTTGATTATTTGTATGGTTCTCTTTGTTTCTACTTGACTGATTTCAGCCCTGAGTTTGATGATTTTCTTCCTTCTACTCCTCCTGGGTGAATTGGCTTCTTTTTGTTCCAGGGTTCAGTTGTGCCCTTAAGCTTCTAGTGTATGCTCTCTCCAGTGTCTTTTTGGAGGCACTCAGGGCTATGAGTTTTCCTCTTAGCACTGCTTTAATTGTGTCCCATAAATTTGGGTATGGTGTGCCTTTATTTTCATTAAATTGTAAAAAGTCTTTGATTTCTTTCTTTATTTCTTCTTTGACCAAAGTATCATTGAGTAGAGTATTGTTCAGTTTCCATGTGTATGTGGGCTTTCTGTTGTTTTCGTTGCTATTGAAGACCACTTTTACACCATAGTGATCTGATAGGAGGCATGGGATTATTTTGATCTTCTTATATTTGTTGAGGTCTGTCCTGTGACCAATTATATGATCAATTTTGGAGAAGGTACCATGAGGTGCTAAGAAAAGGGTATATTCTTTTGATATATATATATATGTTAAATCCACTTGGTCCAAAGCTTCAATTAGTTTCACTGTGTCCCTGTTTAGTTTCTGTTTTCCTGATCGGTCCATTAAGGAGAGTGAGGTGTTGAAGTCACCCACAATTATTGTGTTAGGTGCAATGTGTGCTTTGAGCTTTAGTAAAGTTTCTTTTATGAATGAGGGTGCCCTTGCATTTGGAGCAGATGTTCAGAATTGAGAGTTCTTCTTGGTGGATTTTTTCTTTGACCAGCAAGAAGTGTCCTTCCATGTCTCTTTTGATGATTTTAGGTTCAAAGTCAATTTTATCTGATATTAGAATGGCTACTCTGGCTTGTTACCTGAGACCATTTGCTTGTAGAATTGTCTTCCAGCCTTTTACCCTAAGATAGCTTTTGTCTTTGACACTGAGGTGTGTTTCCTGTATGCAGCAAAATGTAGAGTCCTGTTTATGTGTCCAGTCTGTTAGTCTGTGTCTTTTTATTGGGTAATTGAGTCCATCGATGTTAAGAGGTATTACGGAATAGTGATTATTGCTTCCTGTCATTTTTGATGCTAATTTTATTTTTGAATGCTTATCTTCTTTTGGGTTTGATGAAAGAAGGTTACTATCTTGCTTTTTCCAGGGTGAAGTTCCCCCCTTGTATTGGTGTTTCCCCCCTATTATCCTTTGTAGGGCTGGGTTTGTAGAAAGATATTGTGTAAATTTGGTTTTGTCATGGAATATCTTGGTTTCTCGATCTATAGTGACTGAGAGTTTTGCTGGGTATGGTAGTCTTGGCTAGCATTTGTGTTCTCTTAGAGTCTGCATGAGATCTGCCCAGGATCTTCTAGCTTTCATGGTCTCTGGTGAGAAGTCTGGTGTAATTCTGATAGGTTTTCCTTTTTATGTTACTTGGCCTTTTTCTCTTACTGCTTTTAATATTCTTTCTTTGTTTAGTACATTTAGGGTTTTGATTATTATGTGATGGGAGGTATTTCTGTTCTGGTCCAGTCTGTTTGGAGTTCTGTAGGCTTCTTGTATATTCATGGGCATCTCTCTCTTTAGGATAGGGAAGTTTTCTTCCATAATTTTGTTGAAGCTATTTGCTGGCCCTTTAAGTTGTAAATCTTCACTCTCATCTATGCCTATAATCCTTAGGTTTGGTCTTCTCATTGTGTCCTAGATTTCCTGGATGTTTGGGGTTTCAAGCTTTTTTCATTTTGCATTTTCTTTGACTGTTGAGTCCATGGTTTCTGTGGTATCTTCGGCATCTGAGATTCTTTCTTCTATCTCTTGTATTCTGTTGTTGCTATTTGCATCTAAGGCCCCTGATTTCTTCCCAAGGTTTTCTATCTCCAAAGTTGTCTCCCTTTGTGATTTCTTAGTTGTTTCTACTTCTGTTTTTAGATCCTGGATGGTTTTGCTCAGCTCCTTCACTTGCTTGTTTGTGTTTTCCTGTAATTCTTTAAGAGATTTTTGTGTTTCCTCTTTCATGACCTCAGTCTGTTGACCCAAGTTCTCCTGTATTTCTTTAAGTGATTTTTGCATTTCCTCTTTATTGGTTTCTATCTTTTGACCCATATTTTCCTGAATTTCTTTAAATGATTTTTGTGTTTCCCTTGTAAGGGCTTCTAAAGTTTGATCTGTTTTCTCCTGAATTTCTTTAAGCGATTTATTTATGTGCTTCATGTGTTCCTCTAACAACATCATGACCAGTAATTTTAAATCCAAATCTTATTTTTCTGGTGTTTTGGGGTATCCAGGACTTTCTGTTGGGGAATTGGGTTCAGATGCTGCTATATTGCCTTAATTTCTGTTAGTAACATTCCTACGTTTGCCTTTTGCCATCTAGTTCTCACTGGTGTTAGTTGGTCTTGTTGTGGCTGGCTGGTGCATCAACCTCCTGTGAGCCTGTAAGGCTATTTCCACAATACTGGATGACTGGGTTTCCCCTGGCACAGATTGCTAATGTTCTGCCCTCCTCTTGTGTGCAGTTGGAGCACACTGTGTTTTGCCCCAAGCAATGTTATACTTGGGTTGTCTCAGTGAACCTGGTGCTCTCTGTCTGCTCTGTCATGGAGCGAAGATGGCATTGGGGAGATACTCCAAGTGCTGATCACCCCATAGGTCACAGGACCCACGACCAGCTGGCACACAGATGAACCACTTATCTGTCCAGGTCTTGGGCACAAGCAGACTCCCGGCAGTTTGTGCCACCAGAGATCTTAAACTCAGGTTATCTCAGTACCTGGTGCTGCCCCTCTGCTCCATCAGGGAGCGAAAATGGAGGCAGGAATCTCTCCAAATGCTGATCACCTCTTAGGGCACAGGACCCAAGACCAGCTGGCACACAGGTGAACCGCTGATCTGCCTAGGTCCTGGGCGCAGGAAGACCCCCCCCCAGCGGTTTGTGCCCCCAGAGATCTTAAGCTCCCGGTATCTCAGTACCTGGTGCTCTGCTCTGTCTTGGAGGGAAGATGGCGGCGGGAAGTCACTCCAAGTGCTGATCACCACTTAGGGCACAGGACCCACGACCAGCTGGCACACAGATGAACCGCTGATCTACCCGGGTCCTGGGCGCAGGCAGACTCCCAGCGGTTTGTGCCCCCCCAGAGATCTTAAACTCGGGATATCTCAGTACCTGATGCTGCTGCTCTGCTCCGTCAGGGAGAGAAGGTGGCGGCAGCAGGGTGGCACTCCAAATGCTGATCCGAATTTTCAAGTTAATGTTATCTTAACGTCTTTTGAAAATTCTTGTATTGTGTAAAATGAAAGAACAAGTATGCAAATGAAATTATATATGAAGAGTACAAATTTTATTATATAAATTATTCTTCTTGTAAGCATTAATTTAGGTTCTTATAGTTAAACATATTGGATAACTAAAAAATATAACATGAGATTTGCTACATACTACTAAAACTAAATATAGCATAAAATGAAATAACACTTTTGAATAAAACACTAAGCTTTTATCATTCATGGATGTTATTTTCTCAGCTTCTTACTGACTTTTCTTGCTGTCAAATACATATTAATTGATACAGTTTATTATTAAAATGGTTATAAAATATATTTTGTTTGAGGTGTTATAAAAGTAAAATTATTTTCAAGGTCCTTTTTATACTTATTCATAAAATCCGTAAATCTCTAGGGGTTTAATTTAGTAGCCATTGATCGGACAATAAATATCATTAAGATAGATACACGTGAACTGGAGCTATAGGGTCCTATAGGAGCTATAGGAAATGCACTGGGTTTATGTGGGCCAATGTGTAATTACTGTAAAAAGAGGCAATAGAACTCAATAAATGTTGGTTCTATCATCATCTAAGGCTTTGTAAGTAATGGTATGTTTTCTCTGTATTTAAGGCAATTAGAAGTGGTGTATTTAAGGCTTATGATTGGGGAAGTCAATCCCTGAATATGCAACACTACAATCAGGTAAGTCTCTTCTTGAGATTCAATGATCTGATCCTTACAAAAGCAATATAGTATAAGAAATCTAACCTTTGATTTTAAATAAGACTTGGAATATTTCATTTTTCTTAAGAAGGGAAGAACATCATACTAAGTGAGGTAACCCAGTCTCAAAAGATCAATCATGGTATGCACTCACTGATAAGTGGATATTAGCCTAGAAACTTTGAATACCCAGGACATAATCCACAAATTAAATGATGTCCAAAAAGAATAGAGGAGTGGGCCCTGGTTCTGGAAAGACTCAGTGCAAGAGTATAGGGGAATTCCAGAACAGGGAAGTGGGAAGGGGTAGATGGAAGAATAGGGGGACGGAAGAGGGCTTATGGGACTTGCGGGGAGTGGGGACCCAGAAAAGGGGAAATCATTTGCAATGTAAATAAAAATAAATAAATAAATAAATAAATAAATAAATAAATAAATAAATAAATAAATAAGAAAAAAAGAAGAGGGACTGCATGGAACTTTGAGTAGAATCAAAATGAATACCATTATCTTTTGTATGATGATACTGTGACAATGTTCTCCCTAAAACATCATTTGAATCTCTCAAAGTTATGTGGGATTTATCAGACATTTATTGATATAGTCGTTTCACATGTAAAGATCCAGGTTCAGGACTTGGGACGTGTATGATTCAAGCTTGGATGACAGACCACTATAATAGGGGCTAGTAGCACTTAGCAGTAACCTCAAGATTAAGGATACTGAGAGGGGAGAATTCCAGCAAGAAAGAAGAATAGATAACATAGATG
The DNA here is from genome assembly GCF_947179515.1 of Apodemus sylvaticus. Lineage (NCBI taxonomy): Eukaryota > Metazoa > Chordata > Mammalia > Rodentia > Muridae > Apodemus > Apodemus sylvaticus. The sequence goes on from NC_067472.1 coordinate 28,554,343, forward strand.
GAAGGTGTGACAAAACTAAAGTGAGCAAACATAAAAATAAGATTAATTTTTACCTGGCAGAGGCCGAGATCAATGATTTCTATGGATGTAATAGTGGGCACTTCTCATACTGTCACGGATGAGAATAAGCCATGGGGAGTTTGCTGTTTTGATTGATGTTTTGTTGAATTTTTGTCAACTTTTTTGTTAACGCATTGCTCTTTGTCCTTTTCCTTCAGACTACTCCTCCAGTATACAATGTGGAAGACATGAAGGTTCCAACTGCCCTCTTTACTGGTTTAAAAGATTTTTTGTCTAACCCAGAAGATGTTGCAAATTTGGTACCCAAAATCCCCAACCTCATATACCATAAGATTCTTTCTAAATTTAGTCATCTTGATTTTATAGCAGGACTAAATGCTAGGAAAGAAGTTTCTGAGGAAATTTTAACAATTCTTAGGATACATGGTGGTGACTTACAGCTTTAGCTTTTTGCATGCTTTTAAGCTTTTCTGAAAGTCTCTTGATTTTATAAGTGCAAATATTTCTTTGCTTGGCATATTCCTCTTTAATGTCTTTTTAAAAATGTATTAGTTCCATAATCCACACATCAAATGAGATACAAGAAGAAAGGAGGAGTGGCCCCTGGTTCTGGAAAGACTCAGTGAAGCAGTATTCGACAAAACCAGAACGGGGAAGTGGGAAGGGGTGGGTGGGAGGACAGGGGAAGAGAAGGGGGCTTACGGGACTTTCGGGGAGTGGGGGGCTAGAAAAGGGGAAATCATTTGAAATGTAAATAAATTATATCGAATAAAAAAATTTAAAAAAATTTATTAGTTCATTGGTTGAATCATTTGCATTAGTGAAATTTATGACCATCAAGAGAAAACTCTGTCTTATGACTGTTTTTAATTAATCTAAGTTTATATATTTTTGACATGATTGTTCCTGAAGAAAAGGCCTACCTTTAATTTACAATAATGAAATCCTAATATACTGATCAAGGAAGAGGCCTGTCTCATACTGTGAAATCAGATATGATGCTGTATGAAGAACAGATCATACCACATTTCATACATTAGAACCAAGGCTCTAGAAGGGCAATCAGTCTTGTTGCTTAGATTACACAAGTTTTAGTCACTATTCTCAATTCAAACTTCCCCTGTCACACTACCTGTGTGGATCAGGCACTGTTTGAATAAGTCACTTAATTCAGTATTCTCTGGCATGAGTCGAAGAGGAAATATTTAAGGTGATATGAGACGTAAATTATTCACAGGATTAATCATTCATTGAAGTACCTGTATAATATGGTATTTTGAACTCTCCTTGAAACACAAAGTGATCACAAATTCAAAGACACAATTTTAATTTTATTATTAAAAGTTTAATCTAATGCAGATTTTTAAATCATAATTTTTAATCATAAAGTAATAATTCTGGGCATAGTTTGGACAATATAAAGAGTAACCATGCCCAGTCTCAAATGTATTTTTCTTATAATCTTTTCCATGATTATAAAGATGAGTGTGTGCGATTGTGTGTGTGCATGTATGTTAAGTTCCTTCTATTCCAAGTTTTTTCAGGACTTTTACTTGATTAAATATTGGACTTCTATGAAAGGTCTTTTTCCATCTATTGATGTTCACATGATCATGGTATTTGGTCCATTTATGGGATCATGTATTACATTTATTGGCTTGGAATATGTCAAATTTTCACTGGAATATTTGTGGAATAAAGTCAACTTATTAATAAGTGGTTTTCTGTTTCTTAAAAGTGTTTTTTATTCTTCTTTAATACATTACAAAGTGGCTGAAGTTTCACTCCTTCCTCCCTTCCAGTTCCCTGATCCCATCTCCCTTCTCCCCCAGTTCCACTTCTCTTCCATTGTCCTTTAGAAATGTTCAGGCCTCCCAAGGCATCACAAGTGACAGTCAGACTGAGTGCAAAAGAAGGGGAAATATAATGGATTTGGTGGGTGAACTCGGAGCAGGTGGAAATGAGAAGAAGAAGGATCAGGTGAGGAGGAGAATACAGGGAGAGAGCACTGGGCGAGACAATTGGAATTGGAGACATTTGAGGAGACAAGGTAGAAACTTAGTGCAGTAGGAATCTACTGGAATCTATAAGGATGTCCCTAGCAAAGACTCATAGCACTGGGGGATACGGAACCAACCCTTCCATCTTCTCTAACCAGTCAAGGATTTTCCAGTGATGGCACTGGGATATGAACCCAGCCACAAAATCTTCAACCTTCAATCTGTACTTGGCAGATGCCATGCAAGAGGAGATGCAGTGAGCAACTAAACTCTTCGTGGATGGCCCACCAGTCTTCATGGCTATAGTGGGTGAATCCTAGAAAGGCATGGCCCCAAAAGCTGTGTCCCAGGATTGCTTCTTGATGCTGGTGTGCATTCTCATTTTAATCATTTCTGTATTCCCCATTTTTCTGACATGGTGTTATTGGGCAAAGAAAGATTATTTCTTATTACATGCCGAGGAATACTCTGGGTATATGTCCAGGAGAGGTATAATGGGGTCCTCTGGTAGTATCATGGCCAGTTTTCTGAGGAACTGCCAGACTGACTTCCAGAGTAGTTGTACCAGCTTGCAATCCTACTGCAGTGGAACAGTGTTCCTCTTATTCCACATCTTTGCCAGCATCTGCTGTCTCCTGAGTTTTTTATCTTAGCCATTCTGACTGGTGAAATCTCAGGATTGTTTTGATTTACATTTCCCTGATTGTAGCTGCCAGCAACTACTGTGAACTGGGTACCTGGAAGAGAAGCTGGGAATAGATGGAGGGTGGCGAAAAGAACGGAGGCCAGGACAACCCAATTGCTGATCAAGGCCCAAGTTTAATGGAGGTCTGACAATTTAAGAGTTTGGGTGAGCCCCTCCCCCCAGTCTCCAGGGTAAGTTCTGGGGAAGTGGCTGGCAGTTCCTTGGCTCCATTGCTCAGGCAGCTGGGTGGGTAACCTGCTCAATTTAGGAATTTGTAGGTCAGGCAGCTCCTCAAACATCAGGGCTCCATCCCAGGCCAACTCCAGGTGCTGGCTAGCCTTGGCTCCCAGGTGAAAAACAGGGAGCTGTATTGTTCTATTAAGAACAAAGGGCCAGGAACCTCACAGGCTCAGAACTAGTGATTAGTTTGAAGGTTCGAAACCCAGCTCAAACACTGGGCGAGGATACACCTGATGACTAAGGATGTTGAACATTTCTTTAGGTGTTTCTCAGCCATTCGATATTCCTGAGGTGAAAATTCTTTGTTTAGCTCTGTACCCCATTTTTAATAGGGTTATTTGGCTCTCTGGGGTCTAACATCTTGAGTTCTTTGTATATATTGGATATTAGCCCTCTGTCAGATGTAGGATTGGTAAAAATCTTTTCCCAATTGGTTGGTTGCCATTTTGTTCTATTGATAGTGTCCTTTTCCTTACAGAAACTTTGTAATTTTATGAGATCCCATTTGTCAATTCTTGATCTTAGAGCATAAGCTATTGGTTCTGTTCAGGAAATTTTCCCCTGTGCCCATGTGCTCAAGGCTCTTCACAAGTTTCATTTCTATTAGTTTCAGTGTGTCTGGTTTTATGTGGAAGTCCTTGATACACTTGGAGTTGAGCTTAGTACAAGGAGATAAGAATGGATCAATTTGCATTCTTCTGCATGCTGACCTCCAATTGAACCAGCACCATTTGTTGAAAAGGCTATCTTTTTTCCACTGGATAGTCTTAGCTCCTTTGTCGAAGATCAAGTGACCATAGGAGTGTGGGTTCATTTCTGGGTCTTCAATTCTATTCCATTGATCTACCTGCCTGTCACTGTACCAATACCATGCAGTTTTTAACACTATTCCTCCACCAGTACTGCTTGAGGTCGCATGCTCCACTATGTTCATAGCAGCCCTATTTATAATAGCCAGAAGCTAGAAAGAACCCAGGTGTCCCTCAAAGGAGGAATGGATACAGAAAATGTGGTATATTTACACTATGGAATACTACTCAGCTATTAAAAACAATGAATTTATAAAATTTTTAAGCAAATGAGTGGAAGTGGAAAATATCATCCTAGGTAAGGTAACCCAATCACAAAAGAATATACATGGTATGCACTCACTGATAAGTGGATATTAACCCAGAGGCTCGGAATACCCAAGACAGAATTCACATATCAAAAGATGTCCAAGAAGGAGGAAAGAGAGGCTCTTGGTCCTGGAAAGGCTCGATGCAGTAGTTTAGGAGAATACCAGAACACGGAAGCAAGAGGGGGTTGATTGGGGAACAGGGGGAGGAAAGAAGGCTTATGAGAATTTGGGGGAGGGGTAACCAGGAAAGGGGAAATCATTTGAAATGTAAATAAAGAAAATATCTAATAAAAAAGATTCTTTCTGCCTACAGTCTGTTATGACTGGTTCCCACGGATTAGCCCACCCTATTGTGTACAATTTTCTGCAGATCAACATGAAGATGAGCTTTTATGAACTAATGTTGTTTAGATTAAATAATGATTTTATAGCATTACTGATATTAGTCAAATAATTTAGAAAGTTCGAGTAATTAATAGACAATTTAAGGAGATAGTTTAAGTTGTTTTGACAGAAAGATATAATAAAATTAAAATCAAGAATACAATGTACACTCTCCTCATAGAATAGTAGGTAAAGGCTGCATGAAGATCAATAGAATAAGCTTTTATGTGCTACCAGCACATGAAATGCAGTTGGAAGACAAATAGACTTGGACCAATTAGTGATCAATACAAATATTCATTCTAGGACAGGTCCAAGAATGAAGCCACAGGCATGTATTATGATAAAGTAAGGTCATGAACTGGGAGTGGGCAATTCTATTTTAAAAACCAACTGGCTTGAACTTATGAAATTAGCTTATGAAATGAAAGACAGATAAATCTGTTGCTTTGAACTTATAATCAACAATTCTGCTTTAGCTCTCTTGTGTAATGTTTACTGCTGAGTGAGGAAAATTTTCTCATTTCCATGTGTGTGTGTGTGTGTGTGTGTGTGTGTGTGTGTGTGTGTACATGTGTGTATATATGTGTATGCACCAGACTTTTTCCTAGGAAAAGAGGGAAATAATTTATATCATAGTTTTGTAAGACAAAATGCCCATGTCAACCATCCTCTCAAGAGGAAATGCAAAGTTGCATCAAGTGTACAGACACATGTTAGCATTTGCTGTAAGGTTTTTGCTATGTTTTTCTGTTACTAGAACTTGCCTTTTCACCTTTGAAAGTCACGGCTTCTTACTTTATAATTCTGTGTACTACAAACATCAACATGTTTTGATAAAATTAATTACTGAAATGCTTCTAAGCAAGCTAGAGGGACACATTTATAATGTTTTTAAAACTGCATTTAGAGCCATTAATCTGTTCTTTCTTTTAGTGAAACAATAAGGAATATTTGGAAAGGCAATATCTGGAAGGAAGCATTTGACAGGTGATAAGTCATGGAGCAAATGAAGCTCAGAAGTGGTTTTAGAACTATGTCAGTCTTAAGAGTTTTATTTTTTAATTTTTTATTATTATTTTGTTTATTTACATTTCAAATGTTTTTCCTCAGTTTCCCCTCTACACATCTCCTATCCCATGCCCCTATCCTCTGCTTCTGTGAGGGGGTGCTCCCTCTCCTACTCACTGCCCTAATATTCCCTTATGCTGGGGCATCTAGCCTTCACAGGACCAAGGGTCTCCCCTCCTATTGATGCCATATAAGGTCATCCTCTGCTACATATGCAGTTGGAGCCATGGGTCCCTCTATGGGTATTCTTTGGTTGGTGGTTTAGTCTCTGGGAGTTCTCAGAGGTCTGGTTGATTGATATTATTGTTCTTCCTATGAGGGTGCAAGCCTCTTCAACTCCTTTAGTCCTTCTCCTAACTCCTCCATTGGGGTCCCCATACTCAGTCCAATAGTTGGCTGTAAACATCCACATCTATATTGGTAAGACTCTGGCAGAGACTCTCAGGAGACAGATATAGCAGGCTCCTGTCAGCAAGCACTTCTTGGTATCACCAATAAGGTCTGGGTTTGATGTCTGTATATGGGATGGATTCCCAAGTGGGGCAGTTTCCGGATGCCCTTTCCTTCAGTCTATGCTCCACACTTTGTCCCCATGTTTCCTTTAGACAGGAGCAATTCTGAGTTAATATTTTTGAGATGAGTAGGTGGTCCCATCCTTCAAATGAGGGCTATGCCTAAAACCTGGATATGATCTCTACAGGTTCTCTCACCCCTTGGGTATTTCAACTATGCCATCCCTGTTGGGTGCTGGGATCCTCTTGTTTTCCTGGTATCTGGGACTTTCTGGTGGCTACCCCCAGTTCCCCATCCACCATTACTACATACCTCTGTTCAGTTTCCTGACCCTCTGCAAATCTCCCACACCTGATCCTGACTGCTTCCCCCCCAACACACACACCTTTTCCTCTAAGGTCCCTCCAACACTCTGCTGTGCACGGTTATTTTGCTCCCTCTTTTAAGTAGTACTGAAGGATACACACTTTGATCTTCCTTCTTCTTGAGCTTCATATGGTCTGTGAGTTGTATTGTGGGTATTCCAAGCTTTATTTCCTAATATCCACTTATCAGTGAGTACATACTGTGTCTATTCTTTTGTGACTGGGTTACCTCACTCAGGATGATATTTTCTAGCCCCATCCATTTGCTTAAAAATTTCATGAAGTCATTGATTTTAATAGCTGAGTAGTATTCCATTGTGTAAATATACCACATTTTCTGTATCCATTCCTCTGTCGAGGGACATCTGGGTTGTTTCCAGCTTTTTACTATTATATATATGGCTGCTATGAACAGTGTGGAGCATGTACCTTTGTTACATGTTGGAGCCTCTTTTGGGTATATGCCCAGGAGTGGTATAGCTGGGTCCTCAGGTAGTACTATGTTCAATTTTCTGAGGAACTGCCAGACTGATTTTTCAGAATGGTTGTACCAACTTACAGTCCCACCAACAATGGAGAAGTCTTCCTCTTTCACCACTTCCTTGCCAACATGTACTGTCACCTGAGTTTTTTGTCTTAGCCACTCTCACTGGTGTAAGGTAGAATCTTAAGGATATTTTAATTTGCATTTCGCTAATGCCTAAGGACTCTTAGCCTTTCAAGATTCCTCAATTGAGAATTCTTCCTGTAGCTCTGCACCCCAATTTTTTAAATTGGGTTACTTGGTTCTCTGGAATCTAACTTCTTGAATTCTTTGTATATACTAAATATTAGCCCTCCATTGGATGTAGTATTGGTAAAGATCTTTTCACAACCTTTAGGCTGCTGTTTTGTCCTGATGACAGTGTCCTTTGTCTTACAGAAGCTTTATAATTTTATGAGATCCTATTTGTCTATAGTTGATCTTAGAGCCCAGGCCATTGCCATTCTGTTCAGGAATTTTTCCCTTGTGCCTATGTGTTAGAGGCTTTTCCCCAATTTCTCTTCTAATAGATTCAGTGTATCCGGTTTTATGTGGCAGTCCTTGATCCACATGGACTTGAGCTTTGTACAAGGAAATAAGAATGGGTCAATTTGCATTATTCTACATGCTGACCACCCCTTAAGCCAGCATCATTTGTTGAATATGCTGTCTTTTTTCCACTGGATGGTTTAAGCTTCTTTGTCAAAGATCAAGTGACCATAGGTGTGTGGGTTCATTTCTGGGTCTTCAGTTCTATTCCACTGATCTACCTGTCTGTCTCTGTACTAATATCATATGGTTTTTTATCACTATAGCTCTGTAATAGAGATTGAAGTCACAGATTGTGATTTCTCCGAGAAGTTCCTTTATTGTTGAGCAAACCATTTGCTATCCTGGATTTTTTATTCCAAATGAATTTGAGAATTGCTCTATCTTTGTGAAGAATTGAGTTGGAATTTTGATAGGGATTCCATTGACCCTGTAGATTGCTTTTGGTACTATTGCCATTTTTACTATGCTAATCCTACCAATGAATGATCATGGGAGATCTTTACATCTTCTGAGGTCTTCTTCAATTTCTTTCTTCAGAGACTTAAAGTTCTTTTCATATGGCTCTTTCACTTGCTTAGTTAAAGTCACACTAAGATATTTTGTATTATTTGTAACTATTGTGAAGGGTGTTGTTTCCCTAACATTTTTTTCCTAGCCCATTTATCCTTTGAGTAGAGGAAAGCTACTGATTTAATTTTATATCCAGCTACTTTACTGAAATTGCTTATCAGCTGAAGGAGTTCTCTTGTGGAATTTTGAGCTTTGTAATGTTTGACTTTTTAGTGGACAAATGTCAAAATTCACTGTAAATACAACCACTGAACACATTCATACAAATATTTACAAGGGATGCAAGGGAATGAAAAATTACCAATTCATTTATAGTCCAGAAGGTCTAAGTAATTTTCATTGCTGATAGTGAGTATGGTATCTTGGCATCATAAAGCTTTTTCATTTCAATATATAATTATTGTATTCATAATTATTATAGCTAGTCCTTAAGCCATGACATTCCATTGAAATTTAACACTTTGATTCTATTTCACAAACTATATTCTACTAACAGATTTCTTTCTTCTTTACTAAATTGATGTACTGATATTAATGAATTCAGTAAACCTCAGAAACAAACAATTAAAGATCAAAAGAAGTCTTGCTCTAGAGAAGGGACTATTATCACTTGCTCCTATCTCTTTCATGTTGGAGTTAGTCATTTAAATTGAAAACTGTGTGTTTTTTAAATCATTATGGATTTAATAGCACTTTAATTAACATCTCCATAAACAGTAGTAAGGATACTTTGAAAACATTTCATGTTTATTATCAGAGTATGTGTTTTAAAAAATATGTATTTTAGAAGTTTTAAGAGCACGTGGTAGTTTTAATAAGAATGACCTCCTACAGCTCATATAGTTGAATGCTTGGTCACTAGGGAGTGGTTTTGGGGATTGGTTCTAATACTATGCTGTAATTCTCTCCCAAAAGCTGCCCTTTGAGACACTGATGGCTCCTGCCCCCAGCTGGCTTTAATTGGTAACAAAGAGTTGCCATACAGCCATAGCTGGGCAGGGAGATGGCGGTGGGACTTTTAGGTTAGCAGGTGAAGGACCAAGGGGGAAGAACAGACAGAATCACCATGGCAAGGAGGCAGAAAGAGCAGACTAAAAGGCCCACTGACATGTAAGAATCAAGGGGTCACCCCCCTTATTAGGTCTCAGGCAGCACAGATAAGATACAGTTAGAATATATTAATTCAGGAATACTGGAGGGGTGTGTGTTAGCCATGAGGAGGCTCAGAACTGCCCAGACATTGAGCTAGTTAGACATATTAAAAATTAAACTGATGTGTGTGTGTGTGTGTGTGTGTTTGAGAGAGAGAGAGAGAGAGAGAGAGAGAGAGAGAGAGAGAGAGAGAGAGAGTCTGTGTGTCTGTCGTTCACTTGAGAACCCAGAGAGCATTGGCAGATAGTTCAATCATCCACCAGGAGTGAGTTCAAAGCAGATTAACTATTCACTGCCACGGAGTGGTAGTGTGGCAGATCCATTTTCCTGCGTCCCCCTCCCAGCCCCCCCAACCCCATCCTACCTGTCTCCCAGGAGGTCTGCCATAACCAAGAACAGAAGGAGACAGGGACACAGGAAGCCTATTCTAAACAGAGACACACAAAGCCTATAGAGATAGCACTGCCTGCCTCCCAGAAAGCCTGCTCTAACCCAGATCACACAGCTTTACCCAGCTCCAAGGAGGCCTGCTCGAGTCTGAGACACCAAGGCCAGTTAACAGCAGAGTGAAAGGCAAGCACGATATCATAAGCAACAGAAGCCAATGTAATCTGGCACCATCAGAACCCAGTTCTCCTACCACAGCAAAAATGTATACCTTAACACACCTGAAGAGCAAGATTCGGACCTAAAATCCCATCTCAAAAAGGTAATAGAGGTCTTTAAGGAGGATATAAATAATTCCCTTAAAGAAATGCAGGAAGACAGGTAGAAGCCTCAAAGAGGAAACAAATCCCTTAAAGAAATACAATAAATTCAATCAAATAGGTTAAGGAATGGAACAAAAAAATCCAAGACCTAAAAATGAAAATAGAAACAATAAAGAAATTATAAATGAAGGCAACCCTAGATATGGAAAAACCTAAAAAAGAGATCAGGAGCTACAGATGCAACCATGACCAACAGAATACCAGAGATGGAAGAGAGATGATACCATAGAAGGTGTAGAAGACACTATAGAAGATATTGGCATATCAAAGAAAATAAGGTAAAACATTCCTAAACCAAAACATCCAGGGAATTTGGGATACAATGAAAAGACCAAATCTAAGAATAATAGGAATAGAAGAGGGTGAAGATCCCCAGTTCAAAGGGCCAGAACAACTCTCTAAAAACAGCTGCAAACCATTATGCATTCAATGCTTTTCCTGTTCTTTTACTGCTATGCTTACATGTATTCTTAGGGTATCTACGTTCACCCACATTTTCTTCAAGTCCTTTTCTTAGATAAACAAAAGCTGATCAAACAAAAATCTGATGATGGGAATTTTTGTCATCAGAAGACATTAAGCAAAACTTGACTTTTAAATGTTTTTATTATTGGCTACGATTGTCAAGGTTCCACAGCATTTTCCAGGTAATTATTTTTAATAGTTCCTATTTTTCATCGCTTTTTTGTATTGTGAATGTCTTAGGACAAGGTTGAAGACAGGGCAATGGTGGTGGCAGATTCCATTTCACAGAATATTCCTTGGTTCACAGTGAACTCATTTTGACAGAAAGTTAGCATTTGTGGACATGGTAAGTGATGCAAAATTTTATGGTGAACCAAGTGTCTGTATTCTTCACAACTTTGGAAAGGATATATTATTTTCCACATATTTCACAGATGCTGAGGAGGCAATGTCAGGAAGGGCGCATAATTTGTAGTCTCTGAGGTGGTGTAACAAAGAGGAAAAAAATGTCTCTCTGATTTCAAAACCCAACCCCAGAAGAGCCCCATCTGTGTGGCACTGCTGCTGTCTCCTCTCCCTCACTCCAGTCAACCTCATGAGGCCAACTGGCTGTGACTTCCTGATTGTCCTCCAGGGGCCGATGGGATTGGGGCTCACCCGGTAAGCTGGCCGTTCCCTGGAGGCTGGGCCGGGCCGTCGTCCGGGCCTCCGTCACCCCTGCGGGGCTCCCCACCCTCTCAGGAGCAGGCATCCCGCCCAGGGCACGGCCCTGACCCTCGCGGGGACAGGGGGACAGAGTGGGCCGGCGACGCCCCGACCCTCAGCCAGCGGCCTAGTCGAAAGCCCGCCGCCATGTCCCGGGTACTGATCGTGGGCGCCGGACTAACCGGAAGTCTGTGTGCCATGCTGCTGAAGAAGGAGATAACCGCCCCCCTGTACCTTGCCCTGTGGGACAAGGCTGGGGACATAGGTGAGTTGTAGGACAGCCAGAGCGGGACAGGCCTCTCCTCGGTGAGGTAGGCAGGCCACCCATTCGCTCTGAGGAGAAAAGCCCAGTCAGTGGTGGCTTCTCGCCGGCCGGCCGCCCCAGCGCGCTCTCCATTTGTGCTCCGTCACGTGACTCGACGCTGCCGCTGTGGCAAGGCCGCTCCTGGCGGTGCGGAGAGGGCTGGACCCGGAGCCCTGCCCAGGGAGGCGTGTGCCTGGCCAGCGTCCGCCCACCGAGCCCTGTGGGCTAGGCTGCTCGAGCCATTGCAGCTTCCTCCAGGCTAACAGATCCCCAAATCCACCTGGACCAAGTCTTTCCAGACGCCTAGAATAAAAATCCTTCTTGTACATCCTGACTGAAGAACCCTTTTCACTCATTGTGGCGTTCCATCCATTTAGTTTTATTCGTCCACTACTTTGTTCAGCATAACACAAGATGTACTACTAAATACTAATTTATACTAATAGTATTTACTATTATACTAATAGTATAAATTAGTAATTAGTTATGCTAATAATATACCCCACCGTAAAGCAGTGGGGTATATTATTCATGAGTTTCATGAGTCTTGAATTTCTTCAAATTAAAAAATAAATCATGACCGAATACCCAGGACAATGAGCAATATAAAGACTTTAGCTTACGTTAATGAGTTTAAGGTATTTGGACAAAGGTATTTGAACGAAAGCAACCAAGCTAGGGTGAGTTGTATAATTTCAAGAGGTTCATTTATGACTGACAATTGCTTATGAATTATTTTAAGGGGGAAGAATGATTACTGCCAGCAGTCCTCATAATCCCAAATGCACAGTTGACTTGGGAGCACAGTACATCACCCGCAGTCCTCATTATGCCAAAGAGCACAAAAAGTAAGTTAGTCACCAGAAGTCCTAGCAGATATATATATATATGGTGTAAAATGATGCAAATCATCCATTCTAAAACATTCCAAACTTTGCCTCTTATGACAATAAATGTTCATATTGTCCTTGTGAAAACTGGATAAGATTATATATAGAACAAGAAAAGGGGGAACTCAATAACATATAGTTAATTGTTGGTATCGAAGAGGGCAGATAGTAATGAAAGTCAGTATTTCTAAGCACATTTAAAATGAGGCATATAATACTTTTCTATGTACTTTTCTTGTTTATAGAAATAGGAGTTGGCTAACATCATCAGATTTACAGATTCTTGTAGCATTTCTGTTCAAGTTTTGTTTAACATCATGTCTACTGCGTTAATCATATGAGCATTTATAGTGTGATTTGCTTTTAATGTCTAATGGTTAGACAAGGCAAGACAGTTGCAGAGCTAATTGAAATATACATTTACATTTAATGATTATTTCAGTTTTTATAAGGAGCTGTTATCTCATGGAATTTTGAAGCCTCTGTCATCTCCCATTGAAGGGATGAAAGGGAAGGAAGGAGATTGCAACTTTGTGGCACCTCAAGGATTTTCTTCCATTATCAAGTACTACTTGGAAAAATCAGGTGGGAATTGCATTTTCTCTGTCTCTTAGGATAAAAGTTGTGGGATAAATGCTAGTATTGTATAGATTATGAAAATAGTTAAATTCTTGCTGAGCCTTTCCTACTTCTAAATAATCCTGATCTCAGTTTAAAGTGTGTGCTCTTTTACAAATGTGTGTTTTCCTATATATGATAATAAATCTCTGTCACTATTTACCATTAATATGTTTATACTCATTTCCTTAAAATATGAGCAAAGGGGATTGTTATAGAAACTATTCAGTATCTTTTTGTTTCATATCTTTGGTGTGTTTTTATATCAACAAATTTAATTTGCTTTCTTTTCTTTAATTATATCCAAAATAGTATAGTATGTATGTATAATCATTTATTCAACTTTCTTGGGTATACTTATATTTTGAGGATTAGGAAGTTGTCTTGATTTTTGAGTATAAAAAACACTTTTCTATCCTTTACCTTGGCATAACAGTAGGATGGATTGAAGCCAATAGGTTGTGCTGCTCTTAAAGACCAACTCATTGGTAGAGAATGACAATGTTCCTTACATGGGATATCACACCACCCACAATGGGCTGCGCTCTCCCCCATCAATCAATAATTAAGAATATGCCCTCTAGCTGGTTTTTATGGAGGCATTTTGTTTTTGCTTTCTGTTGTTGTTTATATTTTACCATTTTTATTTTTGAAAGTGTTTAGTTATTTCATAATCAGAGATATATTTCATACAGTGAAAGCAATAGGATTGTCAACATAGTTAATCTTCTGTGTCTGCACTTCAAAATTTCCAAGTTAAAACACTGAAAAAAATATCTCACAGCTCTGCTTTTCTACTGTTCTGGATTTTTTTTCAGTTGTCATTGTTACTTACAAGAGAGGGAGTAACAAAAGGACTGTAGCTATCATTTAGTAACTGTTTTGCTTTGTTTCCTTGAGATAGGGTTTCTTTTTAAAAGATAGTTTGTTTCTTTTGAAGATCATAGTTCTAACTGCTTTTGCACAGTAATATTTACTTTTACTACTGTCTTTCTTGTTCATTTGTTTACTTTTTTCTAAAATTGATGTGAGGTAAGTAAGCCTGTGTATTTGTCTCTCACAGTTCTCCATGCCTTTTATGACATTTATTTATCCAGTAAAATGCTCTTTCAAGGGATGCTAGAAAGTAGCATACAGACTATAGATGAATATTTCTTTGTCTACTTTAATCAGTACATTTAAATTTCTTTCCTATGTCTTCAGGTCTCATTAAAGCATTTCCAGATGCTGCTTACAAAATGCAAATCTGTGGGAAATGATAAAGAATAATATGCTCCTATTTTCATCCTTAACATGGAGGAAACTGGATAGGGACATGGCTTAGTCAGAGGCTTGCTGTGAAAGCAAGATGACCTACATATAAATCCCCAGAGCCCACATACAGGCTGGGTGTGGCAACAGGTGCTTGTACTCCAAGTAGAGGCAGGGAGATCGCAGTAGTTTGACAGGCAGGCTAGCTGAAATGGCCAGCTTAACATTCAGAGAGAACTTGCTTCAAAACATTAGGTAAAGAACATCTGATAGACTCCTCTTCTGGCCTGCACATGCTTAAACACAAATAGTTATGTCTGTACACACACACACACACACACATTCACACACCACACACACCACACATACACATACCACACATACACACACATACACACATACAAACACACATACACACACACACACACATGCTCTGGAGGGAGGGTGATGATGAAATGTAATAACTATATAATAGAAACACTTTACTTTTATAAAATGTTTGATCTTTATTAGCCTTTTATCTATATAGCTATGTGCAAAAATTTAAAATTCTCATTAAGTAGAGAATACAGAATGTAGAATTCTATCCTCTGGACACTACTTAGATGCTCAGTTGGCCAAATGTTAGCAGGATGTGATTGCTTGCCCAAGACATTCACAAGGCTGTTCCCAGTAACAGTTCCTTGTGGAAAGACATTGGTGTGAAAGACATTACGAAGCATCTGAGGACATTTAAGTGGTTAGTGTAGCTACCTGTATGTTTCCTGTCCTCTTATAATTACCCTAATTAAACTCAATCAGTTTGCCATATTAGACTTGGATTGAACTGTTTCTTGGTGTGTTCTTTCTTGATCAAATAGGAAAAGGATCACCTTGAGAAACTAGAAAATAGAGACATAATTCCTGCCTGTTAATGTAGAGTGTAGTGGTTGGGTAGAGAGACATTAAACTTTACCTTTAATAAAAATATATACAATAAATGCTAAGTGAGTAAATGCTATGTGAGTATCGTGAACAGATATTTGGTAAAAATACCTAATGTGGCACAGATTTCAGAGAGGTGAGTTGAAAAGATATGTCAGGGAAAATACCTCAAAGAAAATGACATTTCACAGATACTTTAAAAGGCAGCAAGTGTGAATTAGGGCAGCAGCCATGTGATTAGACTTCTAGAGAGCAAGAGCTGTAACACAGCTAAGTGCATCCGAGAAAGTAAAAGTTCACTCCGACTGGGGAGGAGTTTGAAGAAGAGAGAAAGTGGCGAGGAGAAGTACAAGATTAAGCTGGCCTCCAGCCTAAGTGCATTGTACACCGTGTTAGAAGATTTTGCACTATTTCTCAAGTGCAGGCGGAAGCCTTTGAGGAGTTTCTGTGTAAGGCCTATTCATGATCAAGTTTCCTAAGCTCAGAGTCTCTTGAGAAAATGTATAGTGCTCCCTGTTTTCAGAGCATTTGTAATTTTAATGCGTGGGGTCTTATGAAAGTTATTAATTACTTCCACAGCAAATTCCTGTCCCTGGGAACTTTAATCCCAGCAATAGAAGTGAAAATTTTCTATCCAGTTATGTGATGGACTTTCCAGGAGTCATAGTAGCTTTGAGTCTGCTCATCTCCTGCAGTGGATTTACATGTTCTCACGCCTCATACTTTACCCATCCTGCTAAGTAAGGGAGCCTATAAAGAGAAGGTGTGCCGGCCTGCTCCTGGAAGTTTGTGGGTTTGTGATTTGCTTGGAGCCTGGAATGCGCATGTGTGGCCTGCTGCAGCTCCTCTGCAGTCCATACCTGCAACTCTTCTGATGTTCAACTCACAGAAAACCTCGAGACCATCAGAACCGATGTCCAAGAACTTTAGCTAAGGCAGGCAGGATTTTAACCCCCTTACACACACACACACACACACACACATTCACACACACACACACACACACACACACACACACACGGGAGGGGGTCGGGAGGGAGAGAGAGACAGAGTGACAGAGAAAACAGTAACAATTCTCATTTCAAAGGATTATGTAGAGGAAAAGTGTAATCAAAATAGAATTAGTTGCTTTAATTCGGGTCTGGACAATACCATAGAGTACATAGGGTAAGCAGGACAAGAAATTCCAGATAAGTCAGAAGCTCAGCAGAGTTGCTCTGTTGAGGTGAAATAAATGGTAAGTATAGAATAAAATTGAATATTTTTTGTACCTTCCCATTTTGTTGTGGGTTGCTGTCTGTTTTTTCTGTCCCCTCAAAAGGGGCGCCTGTACACAGGTGAGGTCAGGTGAAATCTTATTAGTTGGATAAGGCTAGAGCCTGTGATTGGGCAGTGGAAAAGAGGGCAGAGCTGAACATTTTAGAGAGGGGACAGAGAGGGAGACAGAGAGATGAGAAGACATGAGAGACAAGA
Source organism: Apodemus sylvaticus (assembly GCF_947179515.1). NCBI lineage: Eukaryota > Metazoa > Chordata > Mammalia > Rodentia > Muridae > Apodemus > Apodemus sylvaticus. The sequence goes on from NC_067472.1 coordinate 28,570,939, forward strand.
AGGAACCTGTAGGAGAGGATGATGAGCCAGAACCACGTGGTCTGAGGAACCACAAGTAATTGGGGATTTCTTAGATGATTGAATAATGTAAGGCACATTTGTCCAGTTTAGGTGCAGCTTGTGTCTGTATCAATTGTGTTTTGAGTTATTTGTGTGGGCATTTGGGGAGTTGAAGATTTACTATTATAAGTCTGGCTGATAAATTGCAAGCCTCTGAAGTTTTCACTGTATGGGTCTAGGGTATTAGAGGCAGCAGGGCAGATGGCTAGGGTATCAAGTAGGGTTCCACAGCAGCTAACTGCTGGAACCTGGGAAGACTGCTGTTTGCGGCTCCCCATGGCTGTGTCAAGACTGCCATTGCCTATGCCATGTGTATAGCCAGACACGATGTTTTATAATTACATGCTACACAGAGGCCTTGAATAGTATGTTTTGCATATGGTGGATGCCCCCTTGCCTTCATGTTTGAAAGGAATGATGCTAACTGCTTGAAGCAGAGATTGATCCTTGACCCAGTTTGGCACCATGTTCCCTCTAAAGTTTCCATTTGACTTACAACATTTCTATGCCTACTGTAGTGAAGTAATCTTCAAGGGACAATGAAAGACATGAGGTGCTTGGAATTAGATGTCTGGCATGGAGATAGAAAAGTACAAGTGTGTAGATAAGACACAGGAAGGCATCTAGATATTTTGAACTGATTTCATATGAATGTCAAAGAAAGTGATGTTGAAGGACATCCTAGGCAGGAAGGACCAGGTTGAGCTGGGCTTCTGCAGAATTGGAATTGCACAGGGAAGCTGGACTTAAGCTGGAGTTTTAGTGACTGGGAACATGAAATGTCACCATGAGGATGGAGACTGACTTTCCCTGTGCTTTTGATTGTTCCCGTTGTATTGTCATCTTTTCATGTATCCAAGACTGGATAAAAGTCCTTTTTATCCTGGTGTGTGTAAGTATGGTACACATCTGTGTATGTATTCATGTTTGCATGCATGTGTAGGGCTTTAAGTAGAGGATGTACATATTAGCATGTGTAGGCCTGAGGCTGACATCAGAAGTCTTCCTCAACTACTCAGTACATTCTGACTGGGCCAGTGTCTTTCAATTGAACCCAGAGTTCATAGATTGGGATATAGCTAATTCCTTGTTTCCTGGTTTCCTTGGCCAGCTTTTCCCCAGGATTTCCGGTCTCTGCCTTCTGAGGACTGGAATTTTAGAATTTAGAAACTGCCCTGCATTTATGGGGGTTCAAACTTCTATCCTCATACTGAACCATCTTTCCAGTCCCAGATTTGTTTCTTAAAGTCTTCACAAAATCTGAAATTTAAGATTTCAGTATACTAAGAATTAATAATCCAAGTGAAATTTCTTTTAGTTTATGATATATAATTTATTCTCTTAGATAATGATCAAAACCATGTTGTTTCGAACACTGTAATTTGTATGTTATATTCTGTTGTAGTTACTTTACCTATTGCTACATAAAGATGCCCTGGCAAAGCAACTCAAGAAAGAATGGGTTTATTTTGTCTCACTGTTCAGAAGTACAGTCCATCGTAATGGGAAGTCCTGGCAACAGGAACCTGTGTCATGCTGCATCTGCAGTTCGGAAGCAGGCAATGAATTCTGATTCTCAGCAGCATTCTCCTTTTTATGCAATTTGGAATCCTAGTGTAGGACATGGTAACACCTACATTAAGTGTAGTCACCCTGCCTCAATTAACATCATGTAGGTAATTCCTCAAAACATGCCCAGAGGCTTGGGTCCTAGGTTATTGGAGATACTATCAACTTAATCAGTGTTAACCATGATATATGCTACACACATAGAAACAAAGTGGTCATTAAGACTATTCACTGGCTCTAAAATTAAAGGGTATACAACATAAATAATGAAAGTATTATAATAATTTTGTAGTACATTCTAAGGAAGATGGATGAAAAGGTAGTCAATGTTTCTTTTAGTTCTGATCCTTACTGAGGACTTAATCTGCCTTATAGACATGTTTTAATATTGTTTAAGGGACTACTCTTAGGTATTACTAGTGATAATCAATTTCAAATCCATTTGCTAAAGTGTATGCATACTTATTCTGCAAAGGTGACAAGCTTCCTAGTCATGTGCTTATGTGTTAGATTGAGATGTAACAGATTGAGCTCTTCTTTAATTTTGAAATAAATTAGTATAATATGTAACAAATGGTTGACTAGAATGGTGGCTTGAATGTAAATGGCCTTCATTTGGACTCCTGTGTTTAAATGCTTCCCTAGTTAGTAGGACTGCTTGAGTGGAATTAGGACATGTGGCCCTGTTGGAGGGCCTGGGTCACTGGAGGTGGGATAATTTCAAAACCCACACCATTCTCACTTAGTCCTCCTCCCTGCATCTTGGTTGTCTCAACATGTAAGCTCTCAGCTATGCCTCCAGTACTACAACTGCCTGCCTGCTGCCGTAATTCCCACCATGATAAGCATAGACTAACTCTCTGAAACTGTAAACATGACCCTTCCCAATTAAATGCTTTCATTTATAAGTTGTCTGGTGCAATGAAAAAATAACTAGGAGAGTGTCTTAGTCAGGGTTTCTAGTCCTGCAAAAACCATCATGACCAAGAAGCAAGTTGGGGAGGAAAGTTTATTCAGCTTACATTTTCAGATTGCTATTCATCACCAAGAAAGTCAGGACTGGAACTCACACAGACACTCAGGAGCCCTATAAATACATTAAACCAAAAGAATACACACACACACACACACACACACATGCACACAAACACGCACACGTCAATAACCTGGTACAGACCTGTGTACATCCTGTGTATGATGCCTCAGTCTCAATGAGTTCATAAGAGCTTTGCTCAGTCGATTTAGAACTAATACATTTTTAATGAAAGGTAGCTATGACATAGTGCAAATAGTAATCTTGAGAGTAGTAATTATAGTAGTTTTTTTATAATTGTTTCCTTTATAAAAACATTTATTGGAGGCCCAAGAGTACAAGTGGTAGATGGAAGAATTACTACTGAGTTAGAAAGATTAGATTAGATTAGATTAGATTAGATTAGATTAGATTAGATTAGAATTGGAGAGAGATTGGAGTGCTGAAGGTTGAGGAGCCTTTGTTTTCTTGAATTGGTTCAGGTTGACTTTTCATTTATTCCTCATCCTCATGGAAAATCCTGACAACAGGAGCCTTCTTTTGCTTTTGGAGCAGGCGCTGAAGTCTTCCTCAAGCGTTGTGTGACTCATATCAATCTGAAAGATAACAAGTGGCAAGTCTCCACAGATGCAGGCTCTGCTGAGCAGTTTGACCTTGTCGTCCTCACCATGCCAGCTCCTCAGATTCTGGGACTTCAAGGTGACATTGAGAACTGTGAGTAACTTTGCTGTCTACCTGCTCAGGGAGGGTTGAAGGGACACAGATTGGCTCTTCTCTTTGAGTGGAAGATCTATGTTCTTCCACTCACAGCGTTATGTTAGTAGAGTAACCTGGTTATGGTCTACTTTCTGAAGTGAGTCCGTGGAATGAAGTCCACAGAATGCATTAATTAAAGTTGAATGATTTTCTTACTGCTCTTGGTTTTTTTAAAAAAAGGTCAGTGTTTCTGATGTGCTGTATTGTGGCCCAAAAGAGCATTGTCTTTGTAGCCATCCTGAAGAAACGCTGTTCATCATGGCTTCCTACTGGGTTGCTTCATGTCCTGTCCTCTCTGGGTTACTGCTAAGTGTTTATTGCTATTGGATGAAGTTCCTTAGCTTTCCTGTGTAGAGGTGGGTGTCATAGAGCATAAGTTATCCTGACGGAGCTAAAATAATGTTTAAAAAGCCAAATTTATAAAAGAAAAATGATAATAAAAATCCTTTGCTTGAATAAGGAAAAGGTAAAAAAAATTCTTACTAAAATTAACTTAAGGAGGAATACAGTGAGCCATCGATAAACAGAACACCCTATCTGCCTAAACAAATCCAGTGTTGTTTTTATATTCTCTTTCCATATGCAAAGAAACTATTAAAGCATTATGAAGATTTTATTGAATAGAGTAAAAATGTATTATGAACCTGGGAAATGTTGATACAGATAGCTGAATGGTCAGTTTTTATTTACTTTATCTACCTGAGAAATAACAAGTGGGAAGTCTCCTCACTTCTGGAGAAAGAAGTGTTCTCTCCAGGGTTGCAGCCTGTCTCTGTGGTGCCTCTCTTTCATGCTTCCTAGAGAGGCTTGGTTGTGAGTCTCCATTTGTATAGAACTAAGAGGTAAATGACTGTGCGAATTCAGTATTTCCCAGGCCACACAGGTGAGAGAAGAAGAGTAAGGAAACCAGCATGGACTGCTGTGCCTGGAACTAACTCAAGATGACTCTGAGCTCCTGGCTCTCCCTCTGATTCATGCTACTACTATGTGATAGGCTGTGACCTCAATGTAAGCCAAATAAACCCTCCTTCATTAAGTTGTTTGTATCGGGCATTTTGCCTCAGCAACAATAAAAATGGCTAGTTTAATTGGCATATACAGAATTGTGATTTTTATCAGGCACAATGGTCAAATACTGGCAATTTAATGTGAGCAAACTCATGTGAAGTACTGTACAGAGATGCAGGGGTTGCAATAAAATAGTGAGTAAAGACATAGTCATTAGTGGTGCTGAGTTTAGGTTTTCTTAGGACTGAACAGACTGCTTTGAAACCAGGCATCATGGTATCCTATTCATCTCAGCTGGGTCAAGGGCACTGCAGATCTGAGGCCTGAGGGGGGCACATAGTAAGGTAGCGGCTTACACCCCAACACACACACATCACCACCAACGCTAGCATGTACATTGGTGTGTATTTCTGATTATAGTGTTATTCAAGTTTTTCACAAATTACTGAAAAGCCAGTAATACACAAGTCTCTTATTTTTTCTTCTGAAACACTATTCAAGTGTGGCAATCGATATAGAGTTATTGACATTAGATAGCTATCTTTGCTTTTTGATTTTTAAAATAAAATGTGCAATGGCTAGAATATGTATATAGAATTGGATTTCCTGTATTTTTTCAGACTTTATTATAAAAATAGGCAATTTAGGAATGTGGTTTAAGTGCATATATCTTTTTTAGTTGGCAACTGTCACTTGCCTTTGTTGGTGGGTAGGGAAAATTGGATACCTAATAATATATTAAGAGGGTAGGAGATATCTACTTTCAATGTCATATATTGCCATCTACTGGCACAGATATATATTGCAGTTCCCCAGATTAGGTTTGAAAGTAGAAAAACACTATGACTATGGTATAAACCACTCACCACAAGATATTAATCTAGACCCATGAGAATGCATTTGCTAAGCAACCAAATGTGAAAAGTTTGTACAGAAGTTAGGTTGTGCTGCCAGGCCCACAATGTATTTATTAACTGCGAGGATCTTTGTGACTTTTTTCCTTTACATTCTCTGCCTCTCTCTAAGTCATGTCTAGGCTGTAGAATCAACATAATACCATATTTTACCTGAAGTGTTTGACTATTGTGTCAGCCTAGTGTGAATTATATTTAAGTATCTTCTTTTCTATTTTGTGTTTTATAAAACATGAGTACTTTCTTCTGAAAAGTATTAATTATGTATCTATTCCTTCTCCCAGCTGGGAGAATGGGGAAGCTTCAAGGACCATATGCTTAGCCTCTATAGCTTACTTCTCTATAGCTGTGCTGCTTTTGCAGGATTATTTCCATCTCTGAAGCAAACCTAGGCATTATTATCAACTCCATTCTTAGGGAATGTGATTTGTGAACCCCCAACATTATGTGGTCACAAAGCCAATAGCAACGGAGTACTGAAAAAACCCATTCCAGTTATAATGATGTTGATTTGTCCCATTGAATCCAGTAGGGTTTTTGGGGAGTGGGTTGTTGTTTATGAAACTGGATGTCCCAATAGGTGTGTTACTGTCCAGTATGCATGTATTTATAGTTGATATATCTTTATGATGAACTGTTTCTATAATCAATGTGAAACTGATTTAAAATATAATTTGCTGAATATCAGTATAGCAATACTCACTTTTTGAAAAAGTTCTGTTTGCTTAGAATACCAATTTTCATCCTCTTTCCATAAGATATAGTTCGTGCATGCAATAAACATGTATTTTAATTCAGTCTACTAATTTGTAATTTTTAATTGGAAACTTGAGGATATTAACTTTCAGAGTTATTGCTAAATGGTATATAGTAGTCTGGCTTGGAAATTGCCATCTTACAGTACAGAGTTTAAGATATATCATTCCATGCCTTCCTTCTGTTTTTAAATATGTTATTGTTCTGAAGGTTGTACCTTGCATGTGACTTGGTTTTTCTTTCCTGTAGCTTTTCATATTCTTACTTTATTTCAACAATAATGTTATATATATATATATATATATATATATATATATATATATATATATATATATATATATAGGCCCCATGGGCTATGGCCGAATATATATATATATATATATATATATATATATATAGTATTTCATTTTGTAGATAAGGGGAGTTTGCTGCTATAGATTTATTGATTATGATATCTAGACCTTTGGCTTCTCCTTCTTTGTCCATTTAAGTATTTGGAATTGGTCTTTGTCTTAGCTACTTTTTTATTGCTATGACAACACACCATGATGTAGGCAACTTATAAAAGGAAGTTTTAATTGAGCTTATTTATAGCTTCATCATATTAGGGTCCATGATGGCAGATCAAAAGCATGGTGAACAGCTGAGAGTTCACATCTTAATCTGCAGAGAGGGGGAAAGGGAGTAGAGAAAGGGAGAGAGTGGGAAAGAGGAAGGGAGGACAAGAGGAAGGAAAGAAGAGCTAAAAATGGCATGAGACTTTTGAAACATCAAAGCTCTTCCCCTTGACGCACTTCTTTAAATAAGAGCATGTCCTAATCCTTCTCAAACAGTTCCACTACCTAGGGATCAAGTACTTAAGCATATGAGCTTATGAAAGAACCATGCTCACTCAAAGGACAGTAGTCCTCTCCCTGGCCCCATGGGCTATGGCCGAATCCTAATGCAAAGTGCATTTAGTCCAACCTCAAAAGTCCCTATAGTCGGTCAGTCTCAGCACTATTTGAGAGTCCAGGTTCAAAGTTTCTTCTGAAACTCAAAACAATCTCTTTATTGTAATCTACCATACAAAGAAAATCATATCACATACTTCCATCATATGAAGCAAAGACCATAATCAGCATTCCAAAAGGTGAACAAGACATTGTGAGGACATACTGGACCAAAGTAAGATCAAAACACAACAGGGCAAACTCTAATTTCTTTAGCTCCATGTATAATGTCAAGTAGCTTCTCTGTTGGGTTGGGTTGGGTCCACTCTCTGTGTGCAGCCCTTCCTGGCAGATACCCCATAGCTTTGACACCAATGTAATTTAAGCTTCTCTTACACAGCTTCACACAATAGCCTTGCAGGGCCTTCATGTGGAGATGACTCTAATACACTCCTGACCTCTGTGACTCTAGGGAGAAAGTGTCTATCACCCTTAACTAGTACATCCTTTGAGTAGTACCATGTGGATAGTACTACCTACTTGAGGTGAACCCTGTCCTCTCTTGGATCACATTTGTGGTAGCTTTGAATTGCTGTTGCATTTTAAGAGCAGAAACCCCACAGGTCTTTCCCTTTTACAGACTGGAAGCTTACCTGGGTAAGGTCTAGTCCCATGAATACCCCTCCCTTTATTTCAAGGCCTTTCCTTGAACTTAACCCTTTTAGTTCTAGCCTTGGATACAATATTAAATTTCCTGGTGTTCTTTTTTCACTTCAGACTGTACATTTTGTCATTCTTATACCCACTTGAGTACAAATACTAATAAGCACACCTCAGAGCCAATATTGAGCTTTCTTTAAATATTCTTTCACAAAAGAATCAGTTCATAACATTTCAGGTTAGCGTAAGACAAATTTGTAGGACAAAGACAGACGGCAGTCACAATTTGGGTCAAGATATCACATAAATGCTCTCTAGGCCAGTTGCTAATATGGATCCTTTCTGAAACCTCTCCAGCTTGGCCTCCATAGTCCATGTTGCCTTAGGCAGTACTGTCTTCCAAGTTACTACTAGGATGGCTCATTGCATTCTGATTATGGAACTAAATTACTTTTCTAATCCAAAATCGTAGACATCTGCATCTCACAAACAAATCACATCATCAAGTCTGTCACAGCAGTAGGCCATACTCTGGTACCAGCTTCTGCATTAGTTGTATTTTTTAATTGCTGACATGACAAACCTCCATGACCAAAGTAACTTAATTGGCTTACAGTTTCAGAGTGTTAGGATTCATGATGACAGAGCAAAGGCATACTGCCAGGAACAACTAGGTGCCCATCTTGATCTGCAAGTAGGAGGTAGAGGGAAAGCATCCTGGGAATAATGTGAGTCTTTAGAAACATCAAAGCCCACTGCCATTGCACACTTCCTCCAACAGGAGCTTATCTCCCAAGCCTTTCCTAACAGTCCCAACTAGAATCAAACTGTGAGCCTATGGGGGCAGTTCCATCCACATCACCACAGCTGATCCATGCTATCTCAGAGATGTTGCATGTCCTGTTGGTACTTTCTTTTAGTTTCATCGTTTTTGTCTGTTCTTCAAATTTAATATTAAACCTTCTACCTGATCTATCAGTGAAGTTTCTTACTGAGCCTTTTTATTTAACTGAGATTTTCACTTTCAAGATTTCCATTTTATTTTATTTTATTGGTATGTTTCTTTTTTAATTCCCTTTTCATATTCTGTATTGAATTTCCCCTCTATTAACTGTTTTCATTCTCTTAAATCATGAGTTTATTCTTGCCCTATTTGACATTGTTCTTTGAATCCTTGGTATTGTATCCAGTTAACTCTCCTTGAAAGCTGCTACTCTGGAACTGGCTATTCGGGACAGAGTTGGACTCTTTTGCATGGTTCTTGTCTTTACATTATGACTTGCACATGTGGTCAGTGGATAAATGTTTTTTTCTTTATAATCTTTATATTCTTTCTAATGAAATGTCTTCATTATTCAAATGGATTGAAGTGTCTTTCCTTCCCTCTGCACTGAATGTGTTGCTCACTTGCTGAAATCTCATCCCTTGTGATCATGACACCAGTCATTATCTGTAGCACCGGTCTGAGAGTAGACTATCATTCAACATTCCTTCAGATACTTCACTACCAGTTACATAAACTTTTCCAGAGTTTGAAATTTTTCCCTTCTTGGTTTTTGTCTCTGGTGTTTACTGAGAGGCATTCATGTGGCTACCAGCCCCTTTCCTACAGAACGCTGTGTTTCAATAATCATGCTTGTCTACAAATGCTTATGCCCTTGTGATTTAATACTATATTGTGTACAGTGTCCGGTGAGTGTAATTTGTAGGTCAAAGAGCCACATGTTTGTAGCTAGTCTTCTTAATGTTGGGTAACATGTTTTTCTGTACATGGATCAGCACTGAATATATTTAATTTCATACCACTTTTTAAATTTCTACCAAAGGAATAAAAGCAGAGGCAACTAGCCTGTTACTTAAATTAAAATGCAACCTTTTTTCATAGATATGTTATTGGTCACTAGATTTCTTCCTCTGTGAATAACAAGGTCATTTCTTCTACTTTGTTTCTCAGGCTCTGTTCTTAGAGAACATTTTGCACACAAGGGTAGTGATGTTTGCCATGTGTTATTACAAATGTTTAGGAGGGGCTGGAGAGATGGCGCAGCAGTTAAGAGCACTGATTTCTCTTCCGAAGGTCCTGAGTTCAAATTCTAGCAACCACATGGTGGTTCACAATGATCTGTAAAGCTACAGTGTACTCATATACATAAAATAAATCTTAAAAAAAAAAACAAATGTATAGGAGACTGCCACTTGCCTTCCTCTTTTGTTTATGCCAATTGTCATAATGATTTCTTGAGGTTTTTATTTCTCAGGTATGTTCTTTTCTTTAGTATGTGATAGACTTCCTGGCTTTATGATGACAAGTAACTCCCCCACTATGAACTCAAACACATATCCTTAATTCCAATAATTTAATTTTTATGCTTTATCTTTAAATATTTATTCCACCTAGTATATGTGTTTATGTAGGGCATAAAACAGGTGACTGACTTTGTTTCTCCTGAGAATGACTGTCAACTACATTAGCACCATTCATTTAAGACAGGATTCATCCCTCTGGGTCGAGATTCCTCGCTGGTTTTATATTAGGTCTCCTATGCACGTGTTTCCTCTGCATGTCCATACTGTTCCATTTATTTGACATTTTCTGTTCTCTTTGTTGTTTTCTTTATAGTCACTTGGTGATTATAACTCAGCTTTAGAGTCTAACCTCTATAAGGATGGGTAGGAGACAGCTTAATTTTACCCAACATTGCCCTCAAAATTCTTCGTGTTCATTCTAGCAAGGGCTGCTTGCTCATATATTTGTGACTTGCTTCACTTTCTAGTTATTTTAACTGGACAGTGGCACTTTGTTTTTTAGGATTCAATTGTGTTTAGATTTAAACTTTAGTAAAACCTTAGAAATTGTTCTCTGTATCCCAATTTTACTTAGACCTGCTTGTGATGATTAGGTGGTATTTTTCTCAATGGGAATGCCTCTTCAATACCTCTGTGAACATCTCTACTCCTGACTAAGTTGGTTGTAAGGGCATAGCTTTAACTCAACTGTTGTTCATCCCTTGCCTTGCTATTGGTAGTCTATTTATAGATAAAGGACGATTTGTCTACTTGATTCATGGAGCAGAGCTCAAATTCACATGACCCTTTCAATTTTTGCAGACAACCCTATCTTGTAGCCTAGGCAGCACTGCAACCAGAATTTTGACAAAGCTCCAGGGAGCTCTATAGTTCAGCAAGTCAAGAATAGGGGCTTAGTGACTCCATCTGGAGTTGTTCTGACTCATTCTTCCCTTTCCCACTCATAGGGTTTAGAGAATAGCATATCCTTCCACCAACACAGTATCTATCCTTTGGAAGCTTGAACTTTCATACCCCTTGGATCTTGTCTTGACTGACCAGTAGTACTCAGTACCAGTAGTACTCAGAGCAGTAAGACAAACTCTGATTGCTCATTTTCAGAACTCATTGTAAAGAGTTGGTTTGTCTCTTTTTCTGGTGACTTTTTAAACTTCAGATGTGAGATAGTGATGGCTTTTTGTCTCAAGCTTAATAGCCTTACAGATAATAGGCTTAAATCGTATTCAAGTTATCTTATTTTATTTTATTTTACTTTTGTGAGACAGTCACTGTATTGGCCAGGCTGGTCAAGGACTCATAAACATAAGCAGTCCATTTACTACGACCTCTGAGGTACTGACATGTACCATTATACCCAACTCAGGTGATTTTAACTGTCTCGAAGAAAGGGGTTTCTCCTAATATATTACTTTTTAGTTAATCATTTTATTAATTTACATTTCAAATGATATCATTATTAATATATCATAATTTAGTAACAATTATAACCCATTGAAGAAAATTGACTTATTAATCCCTTCTACCTTACTTTAGGTAGGTTCTTATTTATCGCAAAAACTTAATCTAAAACTATTTCCTCAAGGAAGTCTCCCTACTTCCAAGTCTATTTTCTTGTATTATGTGTTATCATGACTTTCTTTGCATGATATTTTTAAGGCATAACTTATTGTGTTTTGTTAATGGTTTAATACACTATGCATTGTGTACCTTAGCTATAATATGTATCTAGGTAGAATTTTTTTAAAAACATAAAAATAGTATGCTTGTTGAGCAAAATTGTTCCCCACTCATATTTTCCTATGGCTCTCATCTGGGCCATGCACATCAGAGCCAGAAGTCCCTATTTAATGACTGAACAAATAAAAAAGAATTAGGAATTGCAACTTAAAGAGCATTCAATTGTTAAGAGAGTGACTACTCTGGAGAGAACCAGTTCTTAACAAAAGAACTTAGAAAGAGAGATGCCTTTTAAACCTAGGGACTGAAAGTAGATTGGCAAGAAAGGCTTTGTAGTGGGAATTTTAGGAAATAAAAGTAAATATGGATTTGGAGGAGTATGTGGTGAGCTTTGAATCTTAACATTTATTGAAAAAAGCAGGAATCTTACTTCATTAGGAATACTGAATCTATCTTTGAAATTTTGATTAGGCTCCTTGGAGGAGTCACCAGTAATTAAGTTAAACTATTAGTAAGGTATCCTGCAGTATCTGTGGCCTTGGTGTCCACGTGCTATTTTGTGACTTTTTCTGGAGAGAGAGGAACAAATGTCTGTTCTCTGAAGATTGCCATTCACAACATACCAAATGAGTACATTCCCCTACACATAGCTTGGTGAACCCAAGACTTTCCTGGATTGATTTACTTCAGTGAGTGTCTGAATGTCAGCTGCATCACCCAGAGCCCATCCCAAGATGGCTGACCACTCCCCTGAACTGTGTTCCTGCCACTCCCTCCCCAGAGCTGCATTCCCGGAGCTCCATGACCAAGGCAGTTCTACCAGAGCCTTCACCTTGCCATTGTTAACTGCACTTATAACTTTGAGGAGGAGCATTGTAATCTTGTAATTTTCAGAGCTTCCTGTGCCATCTATGTTTCCCTAGCTTGCTTTGCTTTATGAGTCTCCTGTTTAATACTTCCCACCAGAAGTAAATGCTTTAACTTGGTGGAAAGAGCAGCTCAGCATCCACTTTTGTTGACCCAGCAACCAGCAACATGTTTCGTTCCTATTTTTGCCTGAAGGTCTCCATAGGAAGGAAAGTAATTCAGTTTCTCAGTAGGTGTGAATTACTGTGCCTAGCTGCCCAGAAGCTTCTGAACTGGGATCTCAATTTTAAAAGAAGCAAGCATTAACCAGTAATTCTATTGATTTTTACCTTTTATACTCACCTCATCTATTTGTCTTTTAAAAATACACTGTTTGCAAAACAACAAATTTGGATACATTTCTACTTATTTTTCTATCTCTAAATGAGCAACAGCCCAAGTTTAGCTTTTTCTCTCTGTCACCTTCTGCAAATACAGGAGTCACCAGAAGCAAAAGAGATGTCCATTGCTGTGGCTGAGCATGGTTTGAATGTGGAATGTCTGCTGAAGGGTCCTGTATTTGATATGGAGGTCCTCAGCTGGTGGAGCTATTGGGGAGCTGGCAACACCTAAAGGGCATAGAGCTTCTGTGAAGCAAGTGTCCCACAGAAGCAAGTCTTCAGGATTCTAGACAAGTTGTTTCCAGACTATTCTCTTTTCCTTTACACTGAGATGTTACGATTTGAGTCTGTTCTGCATTACTGCACTATGCCCCAGTCATGGAGGCCCTGTCACCATACTTCCATACTGTGACAACATATACATTCCAAGCACAAACAAAACGAGTCCTTTCTCTCCGGCTCACCTCTCATCAGGTATGTGGACACAGCACAGTCACCAAGTAAGTAACACTGTCCTCATTTTAGCGTTGCAGGTGACCTGGCATTCCATTGCTCATACTCATTGCCATTCCTGGTCCCAGGGAACACAGGAGGATTTCTTCACAAGATCTCTTTGAGGCTAACTAGATGGTTATAACATCAAAGACATTTTGTGAATATGAAGTAAAAATTTGTATGCCTTGTAACACTCTTAACAACCTCCTCAATAACAAGTACTGTCCCCATTTGACAAGGGGAAAGAGATATGTAGAGAAATTAAGTTAACATAGCTGTTGGACAGTGTAGTTTTGCTCCAAGAATTAGTAAGTGCATCAGTTCATCTGTGTGCCTTTTTATCTACCACTGATGTGTGAGAAAAACACTTGCTTAAGATGTCTGCATCTGTGATAAGGTATCTTCACATCTTCACTCTTAGGTCCATTTGGTTAATACTGTAGGATGTTTAAACTAGGCTACCTAGCTGCTACTTGGCAGAAGAAGAGGCCCTTGGGGCCACCTGTGTACTTCCCTTAGAATTCAGAATTCTATTTCTCATTCAGAGTTTTTCTTTAAATAACAAAAAGGCTAGGACACTATCAAAGCTAGAGTTAATATGAGAAGAAAGAAGGGAGAGCTATAATTCACTGAATTACATCATTACCAACAACTGAGTCATTGAATCAAGCTAAACATTTTTCTTATTTAAATTGGCAAAGACATTTTAAAGATAGAACAAATCTGAGAACTAAGATGTTTGCTTTCTGGCACAAGTCTCTGATGATTCAAATAAAATATGTTGAACCTAAAATTAGAAAGTATTGCTGTAATTACTAAAATTATGGGTCCAGTGTAGCATTTTAACATATGTTCATATTATAGAATGATCAAATCATAATACTATGTCCCAAATTTTTCAATATTTTTGTAATCCTTGCTGTCTCAGGGTTTAACTGTTGTGAACAGACTTCTTGACCAAGGCAACTCTTATAAGGACAACATTTAATTAGGGATGGCTTATAGTTTCAGAGGTTCAGTCCATTATCATCAAGGCAGAAACATGGCAGCATCTAGACATGCATGGTACAGGCGGAGCAGAGAGTTCTACATCCTCATCTGAAAGCCCTTAACAGAATACTGGCTTCCAGGCAGCTAGGATGCAGGTCTTAAAGCCCACGCCTACGGTGACACACCTACTCCAACAAAGTCTCACCTAGTCCAACAGGGCCATACCTTCTAATAGTGCCACTCCCTGGGCTGAGCATATACAAACCATCACACTTGTTTATTATATAATTCTGTCACAGACATAATTTTGTTATTAATTCATACATGTCTATCAATGCCTTATAAATAAAACTTATATAAAACAGTAAGACCACTTTACTTGCATGAACCAAATTTTGCTTTTTGTAGGAGATATCCAGTCCAACTGAGAAGGGCATGTTATAGATGGTTCTTTAGGGCAATTTTTCTGTAAAAAGTAGGGCAAAGAATTTGGCTGGTACTTTGCAAGTGCAGTCAGAGCTGGTTTCATTGCCTTGTCTAGTATTTTTAAAATGGATTCATTATGCTTGTGTGTCCATGGAGACAACCTGTTAAAAGGAGAAAGTATATCATATAGAAGCAAGCCTGGAGAGTCGTAGATAACCTGTTCTTGAGAAATCAAGGAATGGCCTCTGCTGAAAGCTAGGTGACATGAGGCGAAGGAGCCATGCACACAGGTGGAGGAGACCTGAGACCTGCAGACGTCTTGTACTAATTAATCTGTCTTCCAAAATCATCAGCTGAGCTTGAAGAGGGGTTGAAGATATTAAGGTTTGTAGAGAGAAGAGAGGCATTATGTACTCCACACTGTGAACTGAATGGAAATTGGAAAACTAGCAACATAAAACCTGTTTGTGAGTTTCTGAAGATCAGTATCAGTTTAGGTTGTCATCAGTCCATTTTTATTCTCTAGCCTTTAGATGTCTTAAATTTTTGAATGAATAAATAAAAGAATCAATAAGCAAATCATTGCTGTTTGTGCTGCTTGAGTCTGAGATGTTTTCCATTTACTACTTACATGGTTTTAGTTGGAATGCTTTAGACCAAACACTACTTTTGTTCCTGTAGTTCTTTTGATCAATAATTAAGATCAACAATGCTCTGAGTGCCTTTTTGGATGCATGATACTGGTCATTATGAGGTAAAACTGAAACCTAGTTTTGAATATTTCCATATATGCATATATAACATTATGTAAATGAAACAAGAAATAAATGCTAATTTCTTGAAGAATGTGACATTCCTTCTTTATATATTTTTAACATTCTGAGCTATACTTCAGCTCTCATAAGCCTGTTATATTTACTCAGCCTATTCTTAGTCTACCATCTCTTCTGAGCCACAAGAGGGACAAAATTGAATCAAGATGGTTCTTATCTATATGTGCATTGTAGTCAGCTAGAAGTCATTTTAGAGGAGACATATACTTTTCTTTAGAATACATAAAGATATACTCAGTGTACTTTAGAAAGTTAGGTTCCTATATAATATCACATAAATTTATCACTGGAAAATACAAAATATTTTGGAATAAAAGCAGCCAGAACATGACAACTTCAGCATAAAATATAGGAGAATCTTCTGGATAGAGCATTTGTTTCTTTAATAGACAATTTGCTCCTACAGTCTGCTTTGTCACTGATGTAATTGTGTACTTCATAGAATGATAATTAAAAGCAATTAGATTATTACAATTGTTTGGCTCTTTTGCAAGATCAATCGATGCTCTGGGGAGATAAACATCTCCATAAATCTGGCAATCCTCTCCTTCAGTCTTCTGAGGCTAAGAGGACTGCCCTTTTAGACTGCATGACACAATGCTGGCCAGCAGGTGGCAGCACGGGCACGTTCTTTTGAAAGCCAGTCCCTCAGGCCTCAGATACTTTGGTTCTCTGCAAAGGCTGCAGGTGCATCCCAGGGTTCTGTTTTCCCTTTAGATTGCTATTTGTCATGCTTTGTTTGCCAAACAAGATACAGAGGATGAATAAGCAGTTTGCTAATTCATTTCTTAGCAGTCAGATTGTCAGAATAAACTCCATCGCTTAAGAAGCATAAACACAATTAGCTAATGGTTTGTCTATGTAGATTGTTGCTATGGGAAACTTTGACTGGACAAATGTTAGTTTGTATTTTGGGGCTTTTTTTTAATCTGATAAATCAAGGCTCTATTTGTTTTCATAATAATCCCTTCCCCGAAGAAGCAAGCTGCCATGTTGCCAAGGTTCCAGTGTACACATGGCATTGCAGCTAGTAAACTCAAGAGTTTGTGGGTTGTCTTTCCCTATGATTTTTAACTACAGATATCATTTGAATAAAATGAGTCAGGATCCAACAACTTTTATAGAGAAATTTTCTATGTAGTTTCCTGTACCTAGAAAGTACAACAGAATGAAATTTAAGCCATACAAATTTTATGTGTGCATGTGTGCCTGTTTGTATGTGCATGGGCATATTTGTATATACATATGCATGTGTGTGCATGTGTGCTTTTGTGAGTAAATTGTGTGTGTGTGTGTGTGTGTGTGTGTGTGTGTGTGTCTGTATGTGTGTGTATTCTTGTCGTTGACCATCAGGTATTGAGGTAGAATCATTTTACTTTTGAAATTTCATGTAATGGCATACTGGGGAAAACTCTAGGGATACAGCAGCTCTTCTAATGTAAGTCCATGTGGAGGACAGTTTTTCGTCTGAGGCTTCATATTTCTACATATGAATGCTTTTACTACTATTCTGTTTTTTATATTTGTGGTCACCACAAACAACTACAACTGAATGACTTAGAAGCAAATTGGTTTCACTTCACTCACTTGGTGCCACCCATTCTTCCACGGTCAGATGGGAATTTAGAACCTGAGTAAACAATGATAGCAACTATGAGTATCTGATTATGGGATGGATAATAATAATGTATTAGCGATAATAAAAGTGTGTGTGTGTGTGTGTGTGTAATCAGTATTGTAACTGAGTTACTTGAACACAAGTTGCGTATGTTCATGGAATATTAGTGCAGGTATATGAAGGCATTTTCTTGTTATTTATAAGCACCTTGGCTATAAGTTTATGTGAAACAGAATCAAGATTAACAGGATTTAGTTCATTTTTTTAAATAATCATCTTGTTTTTTTTAATCTACTAAATGTTTCTTGAGTTATTTTCTATTACCTTGTAGTGCCTCAAGTAAATATATTTTAGGTAAGTTTTAATTGATTAGCAAAACCTTTAATATTACATGTTGACAGAAAACAGAGAAAATGGTATTTTCTCTATCTTTGACTACCCAATACCCAGAATTCACTTACACTGTGTGGAAGAAGAGCAGAACCAGGAAACAACCCTCTTACTCTGCCCTCATCACCTCTCAGTCATGGCTGGAGAGATGGCTCAGCAGTTAAGAGCACATACTCTCTTGATGTTCTGTGTCCAGTATCCACATGGTGTCCTACAAGCATCTGGAACTCTAGTTTCAGGGAATTCCATATATTCTTTTGGCTTTGGGGCATCAAGCACATGTGTAATGCACAGTTGTGCAGGCGCAACACTCATACACATACATAAAAAGAAAGAAATATTTTTTTTAAAAAAAGAAACAAATTGTTCTCTTTGCTTTTGTGGTGGCTGGCAGAGTGATTTTTGACGCGTAATAAGCACAACCTTCATTTCTGTACAGTTATTGTGCAGTAAAGCCACTTGAGAAATACAGGAGGAAGCAGGGTAGGGATTTCTGCCAGCTTGCTACTGCTTTTGCTTCTTCGTCTTCATCCATAGATAGACACCAACTCAGAACAACTAAAATACTTGAAATACTTAAAGCCTCATGAGGTCAGTGTGGAGAGTTTCTTGCCTAGAATTCCAGTGGCACTGACAACAAAAGCAGACACAGACAAGTGAGCTTGCATCAGTCCTAGAAGCACCTGTCCAGGAAAAGGATCAATAGTGCAGTGAACACTGGTGATAACAGAACTTCGACAGCAGGAAGCTGCCCTTCAAGTCTGCATTTCTAGCCACTAGCAGAGTGCTAGAAACTACATGTTTATGTAATTAATGCAGCTCTGTACTCTGTTGTTCTTTCCATGTGTGGAGTGGAAAACTCTGTGTAAGTTGCCGTGATATCACATTCCTGTTATTTCAGCATCAAGGAAGCTGAGCAAGAGGGCTATTAGTTCAAGGGTAGCCTGGGCTAAATATATGTGCAATTCTTTAAAAGTGAAAACAACTGTCTATCTCTTGAGGTTTACTGAATGTGAGTTTTAAAATTGCTTTAGCTAACTTTAAATAGCCAGATTTACTAAATGACACCAATTCCTCAAACACTTGGTCTCAGATGCTTATTCTACATTTCGAGATTGGCCTGCTTATATCAATATAACAAATAATCAGCTGTTGGCATCTGGAAGTGTCCATGCAGACATGTGACTAGTGACAAAATAAAGTGGAGACAAAACCAAAGAAAACTAGTTTAGGGCCATGAGTGAAATTAAATGTTAATTAGAAAATACAGATAATTTGACTTGATGCCTCTAGAACTGAAATGGAAGTCCCATGAAGAATTTCCAACAGTGCTGGAATGAGGGAGAATATTGAGAAATACATTTTATCTTTGGTAAGCATTTTTAAAGCATCAGTTGTTTGTTTCCACATTGTGGTGAAGATGAAGATTCTGTTACCTGCTAGCATTGTAGCCATGCTAATCTCCATAATGCAATAACTTAATCCTATGTAACAGATGAGACTTTTATAAAGCCCAAACCCCTCTCTAGGTCATGTGAAAGTACAGAACATATAGTTGTGGACAATAACAATTTTTGTAATGATAATAAATAGTTCTTACTGTCTTATTTATTATAAACTATACTCTATATGATTGTTTGAGAAAGTACTTCAACTAGGTACTTTTTTTCCCCCTATAAATAGTATGCTGTGGTTTGTGGGGTTTTGATGTTGTTGCAATTGCCTCAAACATGTTAATTGCATCTCTCTCTCTCTCCCTCTCTCTCTCTCTCTCTCTCTCTCTCTCTCTCAACTCTTCCTCCTTCACTTCCTTCCTTCCTTTCTTCCTTCTCTCTTTCCTTTCTTTCTCCCACTGCTGTCCTCCCCCTCCCTGAGTCTCCACTAGTTATATTTTTAAGATAGTTTTTTGTTATATAACCCACTATTGCCTTGAACTGCCTTTGCCTCAAGAATGCTGGCATTAAAGGGGTATGTTTGTGGGCCAGATGGTTCACTGGTCAAGAGCACATGGGCTGTCCTTCCAGATATCCTGAGTTCAATTCCCAGGACCTATATGGTGGCCTGCAATCACCTATAATGGGATCTAATCCCCTCATCTTGTAGATAAACAAAACATTCATATTCATAAAATACATAAATAAATCTTAGCAAAGAAACACAGACAAAACATCCATATACATAAAATACATTACTTTTTAAAGGGGAACATGCATTGCCACCACACCTACAGAGTCTCAGTTATTATTAGTCATAACACATTGCTGGGGATTAAACTCAGAGCCCTGAACATGCTAGGCAAGCATCCATTATCTCTAGCCTTTTCTAGATCTACTGATTGCAGTTTATTCTCTTATACTTGGTTTTCTCTTGTTTTGTCTTGTCCTTTAGGGCTCTTGGAACAATGCATTGTATCTGTATAGATCTAGACAAAGGTATTGTATACACATGCATTGCATAGCCTAGCTATATAGTAAGATATAAAAATGTTCCAGCATAAATCTACCAGCATAAATGCATAATTTGTTCCACATAGAGTAATTTACTCTTTATAAGAATTCCCCTATGCAAGCCCCCTATTCCAACCCATGCCTCCTGCTTCTGTGAGAGTGCTCCGCCATCCATGGACCAACTCCCTCCTCACTACCCTAGCATTCCCCTACTCTGTGGCATCAAGGCTTCATAAGACCAAGAGCCTCCCTCTGCCCATTGATACCAGATATGGCCATCTTCTGCTACATACACAGCTAGAGCCATGGGTCCCTCTATGTGTATTCCTTGGTTAGTGGTTTAGTCCCTGGGAGCTCTGGGCAGGGGGGGGGGTGTGGTTGGTTGATATTGTTGTTCTTCCAATGGGGTTGCAAACCCCTTCAGCTCCTATAGTCCTTTCTCTAACCCCTCTATTGGGGTTCTCGTGCTCAGTCAGATGGTTGGATGCAAGAATCCACATTTGTATCAGTAAGGCTCTGGCCGAGCCTCATAGTTTATCCCATTCTTCTTCATCAGCATTTATGTTCCTCTCATACCAAATAAATATAGAGGTAAATAAATACATACATAAATGTAAAAATAAACTGAACCATGGTTTTACAGCTTTTGTAGAATTGTGGTAGCAACTGTGTGTAGAAATTAAAGACAGTTTTCATTTTCTATATATTGATATCCAATGTGCCAGTCAGAAAAGTCACTCCTCAAAGATAGACAGGCTAATTCTAGGAACTTGAATGTGTTGTGCTATATGGCAAGCAAGACTTGGCAGATATAATTGTTAGTGATTTTGAGGTGGAAAGATTACTCTGTGGCCCAAAGGTAATCTCACATGAAGGGAAAGAGAAGAAAAAGAGTAGGAATCCAAGAGGGAAACATGATGACAGGAGCAAATTTCACAGTGCTCTGCCTGCTGGCCTGGAAACCACAAGGGTCGCCAGCCAGCACATACAGGCATCCACTGGAAGCTAGATAAAATGAGCTCTGTGTTCTTCCAAGCACACCGGAAAAGCGCAGATCCTCAAAACTGATTTTGATCTTAAAAGACCTTTTTCATACTTCTGAACTGCAAAACTTTGAGGTAATAACTTTGTGTTTTTGTAGCTTCAATGTTTGTGGTAATTTGTTAAAGAAGTAATATAAAACTAATATAGCAGTTCCTGCCATTGGAATAATTTTTATTTTTAATTAAAATATAACTTCATCATTTCCCACTCTATCTCTTCCCTCTAATACCTCACATGGGTCTTCTGCACCCTTTCAAATTCATGGCCTCTTTTTCCTTATTATATAATTGTATAGTATATAATTACATTGTATATAATATATATGTAACAATAATAAATGTAATTACTTATTACACATATATGCAAGTGTGCATATATATGAAGAAATCTATAAAAGTAACCTTCTGAGTTCGTTTACTGTTACTTGTATATTTGTGAATGATATATTTACTAAAACTAGCTCATTCTCATGTGATTATGAAATAATAAAAGCATCATAACCTTTTCTTAGTTCTCTATGTAGGTATTCTTTATTATAAAAATCAGTCTCTCTCCTTTTGTCCTACCTATCACTCACTATTATGATCTCTCTATTCCAGTTAATTTCATTATAGTTTTGTTTATCCAAAAAAATTATAGCCTATTTCATTCTTAAAAAAGTTTTGAAGAAGTCATTGCCAAATTGAGAGAAACTTATATAAGCATAGAGTCTTTAATGACATAGTTCTCTTCCTTCTCTAGGGAAAAATAGTTATTATTTCCTAAAGAATATTTATATGTGTCTTATCAATAATTGGGGAACCAATATTACTTTGAAGTTTCAAACTTCAGATATTTTATAAATGTCTGTACTTCACCAGATGAAATCTGTCTTGCCTGTACTTTCACTTAACATTCTCCAAGAGTCTGTGTGTGAGGTGCTGTACAACCTTACTCATGCAGAATATTTGACTAAGCAATTGTCGTAATTAAAGGCATTCAGGGTAGCATACCAACTCCAATGTGCACATGTCCAAACAGGCAGAGGAATCACACATCTACTCTCACTCTGAACTCCAGGTTAGAGATTGGATTAGCATTGTCATAAATCAGTATGAAAGGGGGATACTTTAAAGGTGACGAGGAAGGGAAAGGATGGACATAGGACTGGGCTTTCTACGCGTGTTTTGGGTTTGTTATCTGCTCTAGAACCCTTGCTTCAGAATAGTCAGATGGATGGGGCACTGCTTGCTTCTCCTTACCTTCTCATTTCAACAATAGCGGCTGCAGATGCAAGGCAGGAGCCGAGTACTGGGAGCATTTGCTTCACATCGGCACCGAGTGCACTGTAGGCCGATCAGACATCTTTTGGTTGTTATTGTTGCTATTGTTGGTGGTGTTTTTTGAATGGTTCTCTCTCTAATCTAACCATTTTTTCGGTTTCTTGGTAAGAAGTCAATTAAATCAGTACTTGAAGCCTCTAACGTTTAAAGTGGTATTGTTGGGTCTTCTTACACTTATCAGCAAGAAGTTTTATTTAACATATTTATAATAACATGAAATAATTAAGGAAGATTTTCAATATTTCTCACTTACATAATTTCTAGTTTATCACTGACATCACAGAATTTTATGAGCCACAAATTAGAAACACAATTTCTCTTTTCCTACCTGAAGCCAGTAATTAGGGCAATTTTTTACTCTTATCATTATCAGCAGGGTCTTTGTGATGCTGTTTGCAGTGACTGAACCATTGTTTGAAAAAAAAAAAAAACCCAAAAAGCTAGAAAACAGTTTCTATTCACAGTGAGGCTAAAGGACAGAACTTTATCCTTTCACTTTGGCGCTTGCAGCATAAATCAGCGAACAGTCTGTCCACTTACCTTATTTAAATGTTAGTTTAGATATTCACAGCCTAGAATAGGGGTCTAGTTTTTAATAAAACATAAAAGACTGCAAAAAGGAGATGAATATATAATAATATAAATTTTTTAAAAAGTTAGGTTGCTGTCCTTGAAACATTAATTTAAACTTGTTTTTCTCCTGTCTACTTTCTGTAATAAGAAATCATTGTAAAAAATAGAAAATTTTAATTGTGAATTCAATTACCAGCTATCCCATTGATGCATCTGAACTGTAAAATATATAACAGAAAAATATAAGGTCTTATTTATGTAACCACTTATAGACGAGACTGTTTCATGTGAGACCTGCTGGTATCCTGGCTCTTATAATTTTTCCAACCTTTCTTCTGTAGTGTTCCCTGAGCAATAGATCGAGGAGCTATGACATAGGTGTATCTATTGGGGTTGGGCTTTCCAGGGTCTGCTTGTCTCTACATTGTATTCACTTGCAGTTTTTCTGTGCTTGATGCATTTGCTTGCTGTAAAAAGAAGCTTCTTTGATGATTGATAGTAGCCATGTTTTGTGCTCAGAAGCATGAGATTTAGAAAGCGGCATGCCAATATCAGTAGACATGCTAAGTTGGAGTGGGGGAACTACCTTTAGACAAATAATCAGCTCTGAAATCATATACATACAAATAACAAAAGGGATTTTACTAGGTTGTATTTATATATTTGTGCACCTAAGCACATACATGTATATGTATATATGTATGTAACAATAATAATCAAAGAAAAAGATACTCTCAATTTGAGAGTGGGTGGGATCATAGGATAGTTTGTAGGGAGAGTAGCTGGGAGGCGCAGGTGGGAGGAAATGGAAGAAAGAAAATAATATAATTCTCTTTTAGTTTAAAATTATTCTAAAGATAACACAAACAAACAACAAGAAAAATTCACTGTCTGTGTTTTAATAGTCAAGGGAGAACAAACAGCTTTCTGTTATTACAATTACATTAAAATTACATTGCTTATAGTAAAAATGGCAGTCTTGCCAAAAGCAATCTATATATTCAATGCAATCCCCACCAAATTCCAACCTCATAAAGTTAGAAAGAGCAATTCTCAAATTCATTTGGAATAACAGAAAACCCAGGATAGTGAAAACTGTTCTCAACAATAAAGAACTTCTGGGCGAATCAGCATCCCTGACCTCAAGCTGTACTACAGAGCGATAGTGATAAAAAAAAAAAAAAAAAAAAAAACTGCATGGTATTCATACAGTGACAGGCAGGTAGATCAATGGAATAGAACTGAAGACCCAGAAATGAACCCACACACCTACGGTCACTTGGTCTTTGACAAAGGATCTAAAACCATCAAGTGGGGAAAATAGCATATTAAACAAATTATGCTGATTCAAGTGGCAGGCTTGTAGAACATGTAGAAGAATGCAAATTGATCCATTCTTATCTCCCTCTACAAAACTCAAGTCCAAGTGGATCAAGGACCTCCACATAAAACCAGGCACACTAAAACTAATAGAAAAGAAACTGGAGAAGACCCTTGAGGACATGGGAAAAGTTCCTGAACAGAACACCAATGGCTTATGCTATAAGATCAAGAATTGACCAATGGAACCTCATAAAATTGCAAAGCTTCTTTTAAGACAAAGGACACTTTTGGTAGGACAAAACGGCAACCAACAGATTGGGAAAAGATTTCACTAATTCTTTATCTGATAGAGGGCTAATATTCAATATATACAAAGAACTCAATAAGTTAGACTCCAGAAAACCAAATAACCCTATTAAAAATGGGGTACAGAACTAAACAGAGAATTTTCAACTGAGGAAACTTGAAGGGTTGAGAAACACCTAAAGAAATGTTCAACATTCTTAGTCATCAGGGAAATGCAAATCAAAACAACCCTGAGATTTCACCTCACACCAGTCAGAATAGCTAAGATCAAAAATTCATGAGACAATAGGTGCTGGCGAGGATGTGGTGAAAGAGGTACAATCCTCCACTGTGGTGGGATTGCAAGCTGGTACGACCACTCTGGAAATCAGTCTGGTGGTTCCTCAGAAAACTGGGAATGACACTAACAAAGGACCCTGTTATACCACTCCTGGACATATACCCAGAGGATTCACCAAGCATGTAATAAGGACACATGCTCCACTCTGTTCATAGCAACCATATTTATAATAGCCAGAAGCTGGTGAGAACCCAGATGTCCCTCAACAAAGGAATGGATACAGAAAATGTGATACATTTACACATTGGAATACTACTCAGCTATTAAAAACAATGGCTTCATGAAATTCACAGGCGAGTGAATGGGACTTGAGAATATCATCCTAAGTGAGGTGACTCAGTCACAAAGGAATAAACACGGTATATACTCACTGATAAGTGAATGTTAACTCAAAAGTTCTAAATACCCAAGATTCTGTTCAAAGACCATATGAAGCCTAAGAAGAAGGAAAAGCAAAATGTGGATGCTTCAGTGCTTTTTAGAAGGGTGAACAAAATATTCACAGGAGGAAATATGGAGACAAAGTGTGAAGCAGAGACTGAAGGAAAGAACAGAGACTGCCCCACCTAGGGACCTATCCCATATACAGCTGCCAAACCTGGACACTATTGTGGATGCCAGGAAGTGCTTGCTGATGGAAGCCTGATAAGGCTGTCTCCTGAGAGGCCCTACCAGAGCCTGACAAATACAGAGGCAGAAAATCACAGCCAACCATTGGACTGAGCTCAGATATCCCTGATGGAGGAATTGGAGAAGGGACTGAAGGAACTGAGGGGATTTGTAGCCCCATGAAGGGAGCATAGTGTCAACAGACCAGACCCCTGGAGCTCCTGGGGAATGAACCACCAACCAAAGAATACCCATGGCGATGGCCACATATGTGGCAGAGGATGACCTTGTTTGACATCAGTGGGAGGAGAGGCCCTTGGGCCTAGGGGCGTTTGGTGCCCCAGTGTAGGGAATGCCAGGGCAGGAGAACAGAAGTAGATGGGTAGGGGAGCACCCTCATTGACGCAGGGGGAGGGGGGATGAGATAGGGGTTTTCTGAAGGGGAGACCTGGAAAAGGGAAAACATTTGAAATGTAAAGAAAATATCCAGTCCAAAACACACACACACAGAGACACACACAAACCAAAAGTAGTATCAGTAAATCAAAGGGAATACTTTAAAAAAACTGTTTAGGACAGGGAAAAGAATGTACAATGAAAAAAATAAGAACATAGAGGAAAAACCAAATAATAAAGTTGCAGAGTTATATAAGTACAAAAAATACATTGCTGTGTTTTTTTCAAAGATTTATTTATTATTATATGTAAATACACTGTAACTGTCTTTAGACACACCAGAAGAGGGCATCAGATCTCATTACAGATGGTTGTGAGCCACCATGTGGTTGCTGGGATTTGAACTCAGGACCTTGGGAAGAGCAGTCAGTGTTCTTAACTGCTGAATCTCTCCAGCCCACTGTGTTTTAATACAGCAATAAACAATAAGAACCTGAGACAGTGCCATAAGCTGTGTACTCTCTATAGTAAGTTGTTCGCGTGTTTACCCACCTTACCTAAATGTTTGATCCTCACTAACTATAATGTGAATCAAACTTTTAATAAACTAACATTTTAATAAAAGAAAGAAGAGAAAGGAAAATATAAACAAAAATTTTCTGGTAGACCACACACATTTCAGAATGTGAAATTTTTCCAAGATGTTAAAAAAAGAGCTCATTTTGTATCATAAATTATGTAATGAGAAAGGCAAAAAAAGTATGAAATAGCATTTAAGACATTTCAGAAAGATGAGGACTTAGAGATTTAAAAACTTGAAAAAATATTAGATTCATTTTTTTTACTTGTGGGTGCTCATTTTTTAGATTTGTCCATATCTCTACAATGAACTTCACAAATAAGAACAAAAAGAACTTGGAATGCTGGGAGCTGGGAAAGTGGGATGGTGAGAACTTGGATTGTAGAGCTGAAGGGAGAGGCTGGTGTGTCCTCCTGTCAGTAAATAGTGGGCAGGTTTTGGTTGGAAAGACTCAGCCAAAGGGCTGTGTGATTGACATGTGTGAACAAAGGATGCCTTAAGGAAGTGGGGATGTGTGTACTGTGGACACAGAGGACATTAGCCTACTTCTTTTCTACATTTATTTTTTGTTTCCAATATATCTCAACTACAGTTTTTTCTCCCTCCACTCCTCCCCCACACACTCATCCCCTATATCCACGCCTCCTATGTTTCCTCAGAAAACAACTGGCCTCCCAGGATATCAGCCAAACAAGATACAACAAAAAATAGGCGCAAACACTCATATCAAGGCTGAACAAGGCAGCCTAGGAAGAGAGGGGCCTAAGGACAAAGTCTACAACTATTGAAACACCTGTTTCCACAAAGGCTCTTATATTTTTTTCCTTACTGGGTATTGAACGTAGGTCCTTACTCATAGGAAACAAGTTCTCTATCTCTGAGCCATACCCACACCCTTTTTGGGTTGGTTGGTTTGTTTTTGTTATAAGTCTCACTGAATTGCCAGCCTGTCCTTGAACTGGTAATATTCCTGCCTCAACATCTCTATTATCTGAGATTGACCTGTGCCTCCAGGCTAACAAGAAATTATTTTATATTAGTCTAGGGAGATGAACTCATGGGATGACTGAGCATTTTTATTGTATTTTGTGATTACATTTAAAGATGCTGCCTATCCTATTTCTTGTAAATCTCTGAGGGAAGCCTTCCAAGGACTTCACTGCTATCAGGCCCTTTATAATTAAATATGCCTCTTCAGCAATAATTTTAACATCTATTGTCAGTGCTCAGGCCCCTGGAAGTCCTGCAACCCCAAGCTTTGATGTCACTTGTGTTTTTCAGTCTCTCCAGTACTGTTGTCTGATACTCCAGAAAACAGTTTCTAAATGCTATGTTGATTTATACTGACTGGAATGATCCCATCTTTTCCTAGCAATTGAATTTAGCAAATTAATCATTTAACCTTTTCTGGTCCATATAAAGACCTTATCATGGGGTCATTAGTATCTTGCCAAGTGTCACTTCATGGTGACATAAAAGTCAGGTCTAGAATTGTGAATGTATAGAAGAATTGCACTTGGTCTTTGTAGATTTAAAGAAAAATAGGTCAATGACATTTTTCCAAGTATATTTAGTGAACCCATGGTAGAATCCAAAAGAGAATTCTATGCTGTTTACCCTAAGCATGGTCTTTCTTTCCCTTGTCCCTGAAACTCTGTATGGCTCCAACACCCATGCTTCCACTCAGCCTCACACTGAGTCGGTTAGAACTGATTGCAAGCCATTAGGCCCAATCACTTAAGATCCTTCTTTACTGTGAGTAAAGTAAAAATTCTCCATTCATTGCAATCGGGAATTTCCATATCGCAGGGATCTGCTTTAAATCAATCCATGGCATTAAGCAGAAGTTCACCAAAGGACAATCCAATCAGCACATAACTGCACCTCCATGTACAAAAGCAAGCTGTCTTTCCCCGTTTCTCCTGCTTCCTAGAGACACTTCATCATACACTTGATGTGGGCTGTGAAGATACTGTGTCTTCATTCCTCGCAGTTCCCTTGTCCCTCTCCTACCCTTCAGTGATGCCAGACTACGAGGGCTCTTCTGGCTCATTAAAAACTCTCAAATGAGCACTAAAGGTTGGTAATCCTTGTTTTTTTCACTGCGTTCATTCATGGCATGACAAAAATATTTTTCTTTGCCTGAAGGGTCAATTTGACCTGGACCTGAACCTGACAAGAATCCAGAAGCTTAACATCAGAGGCTAATGGAACTGGTTAAAAGCCAGTTGTCTCCTCAATCTAAAGGTCAGAAATATTTCTCTTTAAAACCCTAATCATCTAGCCTTGACTTCCTGGTTTCCTAATGCAATGCAGTACAATATGTTCTCAAGCCTAGTGCTTGGAGCCATCCAGGAGGGTCCTCCTGCTGCTATTCTCCTGCGTGTGTTGAAAGAGGACAGCACCACATCACATACTTTAGGGTGTGTAGGAATTCAGTGGATTCAGTGGTGCCGGGTACACATCATCATGTTTCAGCCCTTGATTTCCAATCACTGAGAACAGCCAGAATGTGTGAAAATAAACACAAAGTGAGTGAATTCCCTAGCAACTAAAAGGAGTTAAAACGCGTGTGCACAGACATTGTCCCTTTTCATCCTCCAACTAGTGTTGTCGTTGTCCTTTTCAAGTTTGAACATTTAGTTGGAACTTTAAAAAGACGAAGAATTCATTTTACGCATTGTTTTATATCCTACTCTGAAACACTCAAATATCCAGTTATTGTCTCCATCCATATAGAAGTGTCCAGGCTGTAGTTTTCATGGCCGATCGTTTCATCATATAAAACTGACATTTCTAAAATCCAAGCCTTATTTCAGACCATTGCTTTCAAGCTACTGAAGAAAATTATCTTCTTTGTGAAATAAGGAGAAATACACAGTCACTACTATATCAAGTATAATCATGCTGAGGTAGAAGCTGAGGGTTTCACTGTAGAAATGGGCAGAGTGCTGGCTTAGCACACCAGCATCCCTGGGTTTGATCCTCGCTGGGGTTTGGTCTAAGCTGGGGCAGTAGAGGCACATAGACCCATAATCCGGCCACTCTTTAAACAAGAGCATCTGGGCTGCATTAGGCCCTGACACAAACACAATAGACACCTGGGTATACAAAACTCAATTTCTGATTTGAAACAGTAAATTACTCTTCCTTCTAGCAAATTACCATACACAGTCCTTAATCAAGTTCTCACCATATGAAGAAATTGTGTGCAGCATACTGATAAAATAAAGACTTGCCTTTTCTATTATTCATAAATAATTTATCAAAATGTGTGGA
Source organism: Apodemus sylvaticus (assembly GCF_947179515.1). Lineage (NCBI taxonomy): Eukaryota > Metazoa > Chordata > Mammalia > Rodentia > Muridae > Apodemus > Apodemus sylvaticus. The sequence goes on from NC_067472.1 coordinate 28,600,829, forward strand.
TTTGGGGTGATTTACATCCATCCCACAAGTCTCAAAATATATTTTTAACCTTAAAAATATGATATTTTTAATGCATCAAGAATTTCATACATAAATAAAATGAATTTTGTCTATATTTTGATAATATTCGCCTCATTCCTTCTATTCACCCCAGATACATGCTCACACCTCCAAATTATTTTTCTTTAATAACCTACTGAGTCCAGGTTGCACTAGCCCTGTAACATGTGGCCATCTACTGGAGCATGGCCAGTCTACCAGAGACCACACCTAAAAAACTTGACACCCTTTCCCCTAGGAGCCGCCGCCTGTCAGTAGTTGCTTAGCAGCAAGAGCTCATGAGCACCTTTCCCTCCATACTAAGGGTTAACTGGCTTGATCGCGTGCAGGCCTTAATGCTGGCTGCTGGGAGTTCATGAGTATAACAGTCGTGTCATGACCACATTTTAGACTACATATGAATAGATTTGGGGATTTGGAGCCACTCTGTACAAATTCTTCAAGTAACCATTGTTACCATGCTCTGAGGTACACACCTTACTATCACAGTAATGGTTTAAATAGTTTTCGACTGTACTGAGACTATTTTCCAAAGGGAAAAAATTTTAATTTGCTTGCAGATATCCAAAAGAATAAACTATATTTGTTAAAAGCAATTCTAGAAATGTACTTTTCAAAATACTTAAAATACTATTATAACTCCTTTTGAGGAATATTACTTTAAAAACAATGCGATTTCCTGGAAGACCTAGCCTTTATGAGTTTGCTGGAAAAAAAAAACATTTTACTACTTGATAGTCACACTTGTAAGGACAAAATAAAGAACTCCATATTTCATTTATTTGTGTACCAACATCAGCTGCTTCCCTAATCACCTTTAGTTCATAGTATCCTTGTCATTGATCTTTGGAGAGAATTTGTGATTTTACAGGACAGCATAACATATGTGGCCACTTTCCTGAGAAAATAAATTTAGTGGAAGAAAATCTTGGGATCACAGGCTCACATGTTTCTGGCCTTATTTATACAGCTGTTACTTTGGGTTTGGGCAATTCAGAACATCATGATATGATGGGCAGTCAATATTGAAGCAAAGTTACATCTTTGGTGGCTGGGAAGTAAGAAGAGATGAGAGAAGGAGCTAGGAGTCCGACACCCTTTTTAAGGCTATTTCCTTCAGTGACCCAGCTTTCTGCCAGTAGGCCCACCTCTTAAGCCTTCTATCCCCTAGTGGTACCTCAAGCTCGCAGCCAGACTGGCAACATGGGGATCTTTGTAGAATATGTGAGATCCAGGCATAACACACACTACTGTTTCCTCACTGCCCTTAAATTTAACATTAGGTTCTTTAGTAGTAAGTGTGTTAACAAATTTCACTAAACATGACAAAAGCATAAATCTTAAAAATCAGATAATTATTTTAATTATTTTTATTGTAGTAGCTTTTATATTGAAGTCATAATGTCATTGTTCTGGTGAAAGTAACATATAATTAATTTGATATACCTTTTTAGTTTATAACTTATAAAAGTTCTAGCACCATGTCTTATCTATAAATGGATGAAATCTATTAGTGAAATAAATGAAATTTTTATTTAAAAATTTTAAACTATTAATTGATTAAAATATCATTACAGCCTTTCCTTCTGTCCCTTTCCACCCTACAAACCCTCTTCTGTACCTTTCCTTCATTTCTTCTCATGACGCCCTACTCCCTCTCAAATTCAAAATCTCTCCTTTTTTAGTATTATGGTTGCACTCATACATGCATAAATACATAAATGCACCTTGTTGAGTCTGGTTAGTTTTTCTTGTATGTGTATGATTTCAGAGCTGATCACTTGGTGTTGAAGGACCAGGAGCATCATCCCTGGGGCTGACTGACTCTCCCTCTCTCTGTAGTCATGAGTTGTGTGTAGTTCTTTGTCTAGGAGTGATGGCCCAGGAGATTACCCCCTTCCATATTAGCATGTCTCCTGGTGTTAGTCATGGTTCAGGTCTTGTTCAGACAGCCATAGTGTCGAGGTAGCATCCCTGTAATGTCTAAGAGTCACAGTCTCACAGAAGATGATTTGGTCCTCTTGCTCTTAGAATGTTTCTACTTCCACCCCCTCTTCTGCGCTGTTCATAAACCTTAGGTGAAGGAATTTGTTGAAGATGTATCTGTTGGTACTTGTTTTCTTATTTAAAAGTTGTCTTGATCATTATTTAGAATAAATGCAAATTTAATTTTATGAATCTTATTTTGAAAACTTAAATTTTTGTATATCACATCAATTCTAAAATCATGAACCCAACATTGGATTTAAGAATATATTTGATATAGCTATGTTCAAAGCAAGTTTGGTATTTACAGTGATTAACTCGTAGGTTATATGTGCTGAGCATTTTTGTGCTTTCAGGTACCACATTGCCTTCGATAGATGCTGAGGGCAATGTGGTAAAGGAAGAGGTGACACCCTCCTTACAAGCCTGCACTGCAGTTGCTGTGAGGCTGCTGAGAGAAAGCAGAGAGAATCATGTAGCACTCACTCTGAAAGGCTGGGTCCTACAAAGCTTAGAAACAGTGAATTTGGGCCAGTCTCTAATATCCTTCTACACCAGAGTTTATACTATCATTTTCTGAATTTTTCACTATCGGCTTCATTGAAGTAGAACTAGGCCTTACATTCTTAGTATTGTTATTGTAGGATATAATATATGTAAGTGTATTTTATAAGGAATAAGAATTGTTTAACTGGAAAGTAGTTCTTACTCAGGAACAAATGGTCTATATGTAAGGAAAGTATAAAATAATAGAGACTTCTGTAGGTGAACAGATAATAAGAAAGTAGCTCACTGAAGCTGGTGAAAGATTACTCAGTGGTTAAGAGCACTGGCTGCTCTTCCAGAGGACCCACATAACTTCTGTAACTCTAGTACCCGGGAATCTAATGCTCTCTCCTGGCCTTTAATGGTACTGCATGTACACGGTCTACAGAAATCCATGTGAGTAAATCACTCATACATATGAAATAAAAATAATCTTTTAAAAATGGGTGACCATAAGGTCTTTTATGCTCCCTCTCAAAAATCAGAGATTTTTTTCCTGACTTAAGTGTCTAATCTATCACTTGCCCACCTCACTAAGTGTTTGTAGAAACCATAGTTTGTGTAACTGTGGTCTAAAGGTTGATTTTTGTGATAGGCACAGAAAATGTTACCCCATTAAAGAGGAGAACTCAGCATTATTTAGGAAATCAATATACCCTGTATGCACACATCCTTTTGGAAAAAAGTAACTTCAAATAATTAAAAGACCCAGCTAACATTCAGTGTTCTTCATAAGCACTTTCCATAAAGGAAATATTTATCTTCTATTAGCAACTTAAGTCAGCAGTGTAGATCTGAAGTGAGTTTCCGAGTGTGAATGTTGGAATATAGCAAATAGAGTCTGACATTCTCTTCTAAGTCTTCCATAATTACTTCATTGTCTTACTTTTACTTCCAATGCCTCGCCATTTTGAAGATTTTGATGCACCTGGGCATATTCAAAGAAAGGGAAAAAAATTAAATGACTGTTCACTATTAATGTGGTTCACCAGGGATGAGTACGTGATTTCTTTTTCCTTTCCCCCAGGTCTTGCTTCCCTTAAGCTCTTATGAAATTATCTCTGAATCGGGGATTGCACAACTTTTGGGGTTTTGTTGCTGTTATTTGTTGTTTGTTTCTTTGTTTAGATTTTGGCAGGTTTGTTGTTGTTGTTGTTGTTTTATTTCAATATATTTTGCAGAGAGATAAATGCTGATCAAAACCAACCATAGTAGAAAATGTCTTCTCATCTTGGGAGTTACTGTGGTCATTTTGGGTTTTGTGTTGTTGGTTTTTAAGACTTGCAAATTCTAATTCAGAAGACTTACTGCAGCTGTTTCTAGTCATGCCTTTGAACTAAAACTCTTTCTTAGTTATGAGTATTTAAAACTTAGCAATTTTTTGGGCTGAGCATCAACTTTTCCTTATATGCCACTTTCACATTCATGCATTTGTGAGAGTCACGTTAACCTCCAACAACAGATTACTTCCTGTAGACTTGTAGCTGTGCAAATAAAAGCCTTATCTTTCTCTGTGTGTCTGAGGCTCATTTTGATTCTGTGTATATGTGTGTGTACATTTGTGTGTGTGTGTGTGTGTGTGTGTGTCTGTCTGTCTGTCTGTCTGTCTTTCTCTCGGTGTGTGTGTGTGAGTGTGTGTGTGTGTGTGTGTGTGCGCGCGTGTATGTGTGTGTTTATGTGGTCAATGTTGGGTGTCGGTCTGGGCAGTAACTAGTTTCAGGCCCCTCCCTCTCCAAGATTTCTAGGGTGAGCTGCTCTTCCCTAGATGCCCATGACAGCTGACCTAAAAGGCCATGTCTCTACACTTAAGGAACATTCATTCTGAACTGCTGTGCATAGATTTGAAATGATAAATATACTTCAAGTAACAAAGAGTTAGCTGTGTCTGGATCAAGGATGGTTGCACCAGAGAGCTTCAGAGCAGCACTCATAACTCATCGCACAAGCTCACAATCCCTCTCAGACTCAAAAAGATCAGACTTGAACAGATCTGACATGACCTCAGAGCTGGAAGCCAACAAGTATACACTATATACGGTGTGGCACAGTCCACATGAATGAAACACTATACTCAAGCATATAACTACTCTATTAATGTACCCAGTCTCCATAAGCATGGGACATTGGGGAGGGTGGCATGCTTCCTTCAAAGATAAAAGAAAAGAAAAGGGAAGAGGAGAGGAGAGGAGAGGAGAGGAGAGGAGAGGAGAGGAGAGGAGAGGAGAGGAGAGGAGAGGAGAGGGGGACTTAGCTTGCTAATTTGGAATTGTACAATTGTACAAACAACTTAAGAAAATTTTGAAGATTAACATGGCCAATATTATGGGGAGAGAAGATCAGATGAATCTGGTGTCCTGGACTTGTGTACTTGGTGATGGGAAGAGTCCTATTTCTTCAGCAAAGTGCTGCAGAATCTGTGGAATCTGTGCCTACCTCAGTATACCTTAGGTTCATCATGAATGTGACAAAGGACAAAAAGAGTATAATCCATTTATTTGCATTGATGAATTAGAAATATTGTCTTTTTAGGCCATTGAGTAAACAGGTAATACATGCTGTGTAAAAACTGTTTGAAAAGCAAGAAATAGTGTAAGTGTCCATCCAAGACTGGTTAGTTGTATAATCTTACATGTAACTGGAGTGAATGCGAGCATGCGCTTTCAAAGGCCCTACATTTTAGTGTATAAAGGATCTTTTGAACTGCAAGAGTTAGCTGTTGTAGGAAGGTTTTACACCAGAGAGAGTTCTGATTTCTGCACCAGATTCTACTTGCTGAATAATTTGGAAAAGGTAGAGAGTTGTCTAAGGAACAGCAGACAGACCAGGTTTACCTTCTGGAAAGCACATGAGGTAAGCCAGCCTGGAAAAGTGAGCAGATCATCATCAAGTCATCAAAGCATACTAAGAAGTATTCAGAATGTGTTAGATGCTGCTAAGACTGAGGATCTGCCCCACCTGTAAAACATTGTGTGTAGAAACTACTGGGGATAGACTCACAATCAGCTTAGTGTGTTAATTGATAAATGTAAAGAATCTGTTTTTAAATGATCCCAAATGTAAATCTAGATAATGCTGGACGTTCAGGAAAAAAAGAAATATGTATCCTCTGGCTTTAGGGTTGAATGCATTATAGCCTTTGGTTGTTTACTGTTACCAAAATGTCCCAGCCATCCAGTGAACCCTCTGGATTGCTTGCTTGATACTGTTAGTGCTTGTTGAAGCCAAATTCTAACCATTCAGGAGAGGCAGAACTAGAAAACACTCTCAGTCAGGTGGTGGCCATCATCAAAGATCCAGGTGGCAGATGTGTTTCTGAAGTTCCTTTCAAACACACTACCCAAACTCAGACCAACTGGACTGGTATGTCAACATCATGCCCTGGAGTCTAGAACATGGTCTGGTCTTTTTAGCAGCCATACACTTGTTGTTTGATTGGAACACACTTATCAGGGGTTCTGGGAGTGTTGGTAACTCAGTGGGAGAAATCTTGGTAAACAAATCCATCAAGATGCGTATTTAACTAAATGTGGGGTTTTTTTCATATGAATACTATATTTCCACCAAAGGCTTAAAAGTCGGGGAAAGGATGCTATTGATGATAATTTTATAGTGCACTCCTTCAAATATAAGGTCCCCAGGAGTCTTTGGAAAAGAAACAAAGAATGGTGCCTCTTAGAAACTCTCTGTACTCTGCAAAGCTCTGGAGAATTTCAGCAGAGGAAAACTTTAATTGGTGGTCAGGGATGATTAATGCAGCACAACTGGGTACAAGTAAGGAATGAATTTGTTCAATTTTATTTGCACAGAATTTTTTTCTTTTTGTTTTCACGCAGTTAGAAATAAAACACACAAATAGTGTTTCATAGAAAATTACATGTGAGTCCTTTCAGACTTGCCCTCAGAACATTGGCAACATTCTGGGTTCTTCCTCAGACCACAGCTGTTAATTAGGTGCCCAGTCTTTTGATTTAAATGTCATAGCATCCATCCCCTACGTACAAGGTTCTCTTCTCTGATCTTAAGGTAGATTAAATGCTGTTGGTGTCCATATTTATAGACTTGAAATGTACCAGCATTGGGAAGTTTTCATTTTGTCTAAGACCAGCTGAAAGGAGCTCTGTTCTTGTTTTTTGCTTGTTTGTTTGTTTGGTTGGTTGGTTTAATTTTATTCGATTTACATCCTGATCACTGTCCTCCCTCCTGGTCTTCCCCTTCCATATTCCCTCCTCCATCCCTCTCCCCTTCTCCTCTGAGAGTGTAGTCTGCCCCAGGGTATCCCTCCACATTGGCACATCAAGTCTCTACAGGGCTAATAGAAACCTCCCCCACTGAGGCCAGACCAAGGCAGCCCAGTTAGGGGAACATATTCTATTGACAGGCAACAACTTTTAGAATAGCCCCAACTCCAGTTGTTGGGGGAGGACCAATATGAAGACCAAATTGCATATCTGCTACATATGTACAGGGCAAGGGGGAGCTAGGTCCAGCCTGTGTGTGCTCTTTGGTTGGTGGTTCAGTCTCGGAGAGTCCCAAGGGTTCATGTTAGTTGACTCTGTTGGTCTTCCTGTGGAGTATCTATGCTTCTTGGGGCCCACATTCTTTCTTCAGTTCTTCCATAAGAGTCCCTGAGCTCCATCCAATTTTAGACTATGGATCTCTGCATCTTTTTTAGTCAGCGGCTAGTCTGAGCATCTCAGACAGCAGTTATGTTAGGTTCCTGTATGCAATCATAACAGAGTATCCTTAATCTTGTTAGGATTAATGCTTGCCCCTGGGATGGGTCTCAAGTTGGGCTGGTTATTGGATGGACATTCCCTTCTCTACTCCATCCCCCCCATACCTTCATTACTTGTAGACAGGATATATTTTGGGTAAAAAGTTTTGTAGGTGGGTTGGTGTCCCTAATTGCTCCAATTGGGATTCCTGCCTCTTCAGAATAGGCAACCTAAAGAGGCTACCTCCTCTCCAGGTTATGTATTCCCACTGCTGAATCTCAACTAATGTCACCCCTAGTTGTCACCCCTGGGGGCATCCCCCATTCCATGCTTGTGTCTATGACTCCTGATCATAGGCGGTTTCTAGGTTTTCCATCTCCAGGGTTGTCTCCCTTTGTGAGTTCTTAATTGTTTCTATTTCCATTGTAGATCCTGGATGGTTTTGTTCAATTCCTTCCCCTGTTTGGTTGTATTTTCCTGGAATTAACTATGGGATTTTTGTGTTCTCTTTAAGGGCTTCTATGTGTTTACCTGTGTTCTCCTGTATTTCTTTAAGGGAGTTATTTATGTCCTTCTTTAAGTCCTCTATCATCATCATGAGATGTAATTTAAAATCAGAGTCTTGCTTTTCCTATCTAGGGTTTGCTGTTGTGGGAGAACTGGGTTCTGATTATGCCAAGTTTCATTACTCCTGGGAGACCAATTATCTTAGGAAGAAATTTGGGTATGTCCTTGAGATGTCCTTCCAACCCCCAATTCTCTCCAACTGCATATTTCCATTCATTCTCCTAGCCCTCTGGCCCTTTCTTATCTCTCCAAATACCTGATCCTGAAATCACTGATTCCCATCCCCACCCCTCTCCCACCCAGGCCCCTCCCTCCATCTGCCTCCTATGACTATTTTCTTCCCCCTTCTAAATAAGATTCAAGCATCCTCATTTGAGTGTTTAGCTTCTTTGGGACTATGGCATGTATCGTGGGTGTCCTGTACTTTATAAAGAGGGAGGTTACTTCTGGACTGATGATATGGCTCATCACATTAGTAGGAGAGAATCAACCCCTCTGCCTTTCACATCTGCCTTGTGGTTTTCTTCTGGAAGTGTTAAGTAAAATAACTGTAGGTATTGTTTCCAGCATTCTCAATGCCAATGTCAGGGAACTTCCTAACTATGGGAATTGGAGGTGTGACATCCAGGGAGCTGAGTGAGGATTGCCAAGCATCTGCTGATGTTTCAGAACTGTCCTCATTTTCAAGATTCTAATGCTAGCCAACTGAATTCACGTAGCACATTTTTCCTTGGGTTTTCTGTGGTGTTTGCTCTATTTTATTTATTTTTTGTACTGTTTGAAGTTTGTTAAGGCTATAATTACATCTTGTTCTTTTTGAATCCTCTTTAGAATTCATGCAACTAACCTGTATGAAGTAAAAGCTTAATAATTTCTAAATTCTACTTTTGATCCATAAAGAACAAATTATTAAAAATAATACCAAAAAATAGATTATGAAGAAAGAAAGATTTATTATTCCTATAGGAGCAATGGATTAAGTAATTCTATTCCTAATGAAAGATTCACTTTCAGTTATAACTAATGGCATATCATCAAATAAGGTATATAGCAACTAAAATATTCTATGATAACCTAAATCAAATAATATTGTACCTTTGATAAAGTGCTTGTCATTACATCATTTACAATGTCCATGTGGGTATGATAAAATGCAAAAATGTAAATTAGATTATATAGTTAATAGAAATGTAAAGGCAGTCATATTTTTCAATTCAAACTGACAACAAATTCTCTTTACCTGCAAATATTTAAGGGACTTTGGTGAATGATATTTGTAACAGAATCTTTTAAAATATCCCTGTTGATCTGCACCCAGAGCTAATCCTGTGCCACAGCTCTCCATAGCCTGGTCCTGCCAAGAGAGAGCTGGTCTCCCAAGAGTGCAGACATACCTGTGAGCACAGATAGGACCACCAATTCTGCTCCTAGGGACCCATCTGGAGTCTTCATGACACAAGAACTGAGGAGCAGTCTGGGATGGGATTCTTCCAGTTTCCATCTGCACCTGTAGTGGACCCACAGCTCTCCATACCCAGATCCCACAGGAGAGAGCAGATCTCCAGGGAGTCCTGACACACCTGAGAGTACAGCTCTCCATGCCCAGGCCCCTCTGGGAGAGACCTACTCTCCCAAGAGTGCAGACACATCTGAGAGCACAGGTGAGACCACCACTTCTGCTCAAATTCCAGGCCCAAGAGGGACCCACCTAGAGCCATCAGGACATGGAAACCAAGGAACTGCTCTTGTTTCTAACTGTGCTCCTGAGCTAACCCTGTGCTACAGCTGTCCATACCCAATTTTCTTCCTAAGAGAATTGGTCTCCCAGGTGTACTGAAACTTGGCATAATCAGAATCCAGTTCTCCCACAACAGCAAACCCTGGATACCCCCAAAACACAGGAAAAACAAGACTCTGATTTTAAATTATACCTCATGATAATGATAGAGGACTTAAAGAAGGACATAAATAACTCCCTTAAAGAAATACAGGAGAACACAGGTAAACACGTAGAAGCCCTTAAAGAGGAAACACAAAAATCCCATAGTCAATTACAGGAAAATACAACCAAACAGGTGATGGAATTGAACAAAACCATCCAGGATCTACAATAGAAATAGAAACAATTAAGAACTCACAAAGGGAGACAACCCTGGAGATAGAAAACCTAGAAACCTCCTATGATCAGGAGTCAATAGACACAAGCATCACCAACAGAATACAAAAGATAGAAGTGAGAATCTCAAGTGCAGAAGATACAATAGAACACATTGACACAACTGTCAAAGAAAATGCAAAATGCAAAACCTCCTAACCCAAAATGGCCAGAAAATCTGGGAAACAATGAGAAGACCAAACCTAAGGATAATAGGTATAGAAGAGAGTGAAGATTCCCAATTTAAAGGGCCAGTAAATATCTTCAACCAAATTATAGAAGAAAACTTCCCTAGCCTAAAGAAGGCGATGCCTATGAGCATACAAGAAGCCTACAGAACTCCAAATAGATTGAACCAGAAAAGAAATTCCTCCCATCACATAATAATCAAAACACCAAATGCACAAAACAAAGAAAGAATATTAAAAGCAGTAAGGGAAAAAGGTCAAGTAACATATAAAGTCAGACCTATCAGAATTACATCAGACTTCTTACCAGAGACTATGAAAGCTAGAACATCCTGGGCATATCTCATACAGACACTAAAAAATCACAAATGCCAGTCCAGGCTACTATATCCAGCAAAACTCTCAACATAGATGGAGAAACCAAGATATTCCATGACAAAACCAAATTTACACAATATCTTTCCACAAATCCAACCCTAAATGGGATAATAGAAAGCTCCAGTACAAGGAGGGAGACTACAGCCTAGAAAAAGCAAGAAAGTGTCTGGTTTTATGTGGAGGTCCTTGATCCACTTGGACTTGAGCTTAGTACACAGAGATAAGAATGGATCAATTCGCAGTCTTCTGCATGCTGACCTCCAGTTGAACCAGCACTATTTGCTGAAAAAGATATCTTTTGTCCACTGGATGTTTTCTGCTCCTTTGTCGAAGATCAAGTGACCATAGGTGTGTGGATTCATTTCTGGGTCTTCAATTCTATTTCATTGGTCCATTTGTCTGTTGCTGTGCCAATACCATGCTGTTGAGAATAGTTTTAGCTATCCTGGGTTTTTGTTATTCCAGATGATTTTGAGAATTGCTTTTTCTAACTCTAAGAACTGAGTTGGAATTTTGATGGGGATTGCGTTGAATCTGTATATTGCTTTTGGCAAGATGGCCATTTTAACTATGTTAATTCTGCCAATCCAAGAGCATGGCAGATTTTTCCACTTTCTGAGGTCTTCTTTGATTTCCTTCTTCAGAGACCTAAAGTTCTTCTCATGCAGATCTTTTATATGTTTGGTTAGAGTCACACCAAGATACTTTATATTGTTTGTGGCTCTTGTGAAAGGTGTCATTTCCCTAACTTCTTTCTCAGCCTGTTTAGCCTTTGAGTATAGGAAGGCTACTGATTTGCTTGAGTTGATTTTATAACCAGCCACTTTGCTGAAATTGTTTATCAGCTGTAGAAGTTCTCTGGTGGAGTTTTTTTGGGTCACTTAAGTATACTATCATATCATCTGCAAATAGTGATAATTTGATTTCTTCCTTTCCAATTTATATCCTTTTTACCTCCACGTAAAACCAGACACACTAAAACTAATAGAAAAGAAACTGGGGAAAACCCTGAGGACATGGGCACAGGGGAAATGTTCCTGAACAGAACACCAATAGCTTATGCTCTAAGATCAAGAATTGACAAATGGGACCTCATAAAATTACAAAGTTTCTGTAAGGCAAAGGACACTGTCAAAAGGACAAAGCAGCAACCAACAAAATGGGAAAAGATCTTCACCAACTCTACATCCGATAGATGTAGGGCTAATATCCAATATATACAAGGAACTCAAGAAGTTAGACCCCAGGGAACCAAATAACCCTATTAAAAAATGGGGTGCAGATCTAAACAAAGAATTTTCACCTGAAGAAATTCGGATGGCTGAGAAGCACCTTAAGAAATGCTCATCATCTCTAGCATTGGAGGAGAATATAAGGACAGAGAAAAAGGAGGGAGGTGATTAGAGAATGGATGGAGAGAAGAAGGTTTATGGGACATATGGGGAGGGGGGATCCGGGAAAGGGGAAATCATTTGGAATGTAAACAAATAATATAGAAAATAAAAATATTTAAAAAAAAAAAGAAATGCTCATCATCATTAGTCATTAGGGAAATGCAAATCAAAACAACCCTAAGGTTTCACCTCACACCAGTCAGAATGGCTAAGGTTAAAAACTCAGGAGACAACAGGTGTTGACGAGGATATGGAGAAAGAGGAACACTCCACTGCTGGTGGGATTGCAAAAAGGTACAACCACTCTGGAAATCAGTCTGGAGGTTCCTCAAAGAACCGAAGTAACACTACCAGAGGACCCTGCTATACCACTTCTGGGCATATACCCAGAGGATTCCCCGACATGTAATAAGGACACATGCTCCACTATGTTCATAGCAGCCTTATTTATAATAGCCAGAAGCTGCAAAGAACCCAGATGTCCCTCAGTGGAGGAATGGATACAGAAAATGTGGTATATTTACACAATGGAATACTACTCAGCAATTAAAAACAATGAATTCATGAAATTTGTAGGAAAATGGTTGGAACTGGAAAATATCATCCTAAGTGAGGTAACCCAATCACAAAAGAATATACATGGAGTGCAATCACTGATAAGTAGATATTAACTAGCCCAGAAGCTCTGAATACCCAAGACACAAGTAGCATATAAAATGACTCCCATGAAGAAGTAAGGAGAGGGCCCTGATCCTGGAAACGCCTGATCCAGCATTGTAGGGGAGTACCAAGACAGAGAAAAAGGAGGGAGGTGATTGGAGTATGGGTGTAAAGAAGGCTTATGGGACATATGGAGAGGGAAGAACTAGGAAAGGGGAAAGCGTTTTGGAATGTAAACAGAATTTAGAAAAAGAAAAAAAGAAAAGAAAGAAAAGAAAAAGCAAGAGAGTAATTTCTTTCAAAAACCCAAAAGAAGATAGTCACACAAACCTAATTCCACCTCTAATGACAAAAATGACAGAAAGCAAAAATCACTATTCCTTAATATCTCTTAACATCAATGGACTCAATTCCCAAATACAAAGATAGAGACTAATGGATTGGATATCTAAACAAGATACAGCATTTTGATGCATACAAGAAACCCACCTCAGTGACAAAAAAAGATACTACCTCAGAATAAAAGACTAGAAAAAATTCTAAGCAAATGGTCCCAAGAAACAAGCTGGAGTAGCCATATCTAATATCAATAAAATCAACTATCAACCAAAAGTTATCAAAAAAAGATAAGGATACTTTATGCTCATCAAAGGAAAAATCTGTCAAGATGAATTCTCAATTCTGAACATCTATGCTCCAAATACAAGGGCACCCACATTCATAAAAGAAACTTTACTAAAGCTCAGAGTACACATTGTACCACACACAGTAATAGTGGGAGACTTTAACACCCCATTCTCGGCAATGGACAGATCATGGAACCAGAAACTAAACAGAGACACAGTGAAACTAACAGAGGTTATGAACCAGATGAATTTAACAGATATCTATAGGACATTTCATCCTAAAACAAAAGAATATATTTTCTTCTCAGCATTTCATGGTACCTTCTCTAAAATTGACCATATAATTGGTCACAAAACAGGCCTCAACAGATATAAGAAGATTGAAAAAATTCCATGCATCCTATGATATCACCACAGACTAAGGCTAGTCTTCAATGACAACAAGAACACCAAGAAAGCCCACATACACAAGGAAGCTGAACAACTCTCTACTCAATGATAACTTGGTGAAGGAAGAAATAAAGAAATTAAATACTTTTTAGAATTTAATGAAAATGCAGGCACATAATACCAAAACTTATGGGAAACAATTACAGCATGGTGAGAGGAAAACTCATAGCTCTAAGTGCCTCCAAAAAAAAAAAACTGGAGAGAGCATACACCAGCAGCTTGAGAACACACCTGAAAGCTCTAGAATAAAAAGAAGCAAATATACCCAAGGAGTATACAGCAGGAAATAAGCAAATTCACTGCTAAAATTAATCAAACAGAAACAAAAATAACTCTACAAAGATTCAACAAAACCAGGAGCTGGTTCCTTGAGAAAATCAACAAGATAGATAAACCCTTAGCCAGATTAAGCAGAGGACACAGAGACAGTATCCAAATTAATAAAATCAGAAATGAAAAGGGAGATGTAACAACAGAAACTGAGGAAATTCAAAAAATCATCATATCCTACTTTAAAAAGTCTATACTCAACACAACTGGAAAATCTAGATGAAATGGATAATTTTCTAGACAGATAACAGGTACCAAGGTTAAATCAGGATCACATAAACCATCTAAACAGTCCCATGACTCTTAAAGAAATAGAAGCAATCATTAAAAGTCTCCCAAACATAAAAGGCCCGGGACCATTTGGATTTAATGAAGAATTCTATCACACCTTCAAAGAAGACCTAATACCAATATGCTTCAAACTATTCCACAAAATAGAAACAGAAGGAACACTACTCAATTCGTTCTATGAAGCCACAGTTAAGCTGACACCAAAAGCGCACAAAGACCCAAAAAAGAAAGATAACTTCAGGCCAATCTCCCTTATGAATATTGATGCAAAAATACACCATAAAATTCTTGCAAACCGAGTCCAAGAACACACCAAAATGATCATTCACCACAATCAGTTAGACTTCATCCCAGGGATGCAGAGATGGATCAATATATGGAAGTCCATCAACATAATTCACTATATAAACAAACTCAAAGAAAAAACACATGATCATTTCATTAGATACTGAAAATCACTTGACAAAATTCAATATCCCTTCGTGTTAAAATTCTTGAAAAGATTAGGAATTCAAGGCCCATACCTAAACATAGTAAAATCAATATACAGACAACCAGTAGCCAGCATCAAACTAAATGGAGAGAAACTTGAAGCAATCTCATTAAATCAGGGACTAGACAAGGCTGCCCTCTCTCTCCCTATCTATTCATTTGGAATAAAGAAAAACCCAGGATATCGAAAACTATTCTCAACAATAAAAGAACATCTTGGGAAATCACCATCCCTGACCTCAAGCTGTACTACAAAGCAATAGTGTACTACAAGCAAATAGTGTACCTGGTATTGGTACAGTGACAGGCAGGTAAATCAATGGAATTGAATTGAAGACCCAGAAATGAACCTACACAACTACAGTCACTTGATCTTTGACAAAGAAGCTGAAACCATCCAGTGGAAAAAAGAATGTTCAATATATAGTGCTGGTTCTACTGATGGTCAGCATATAGAAGAATGCACATTGATCCATTCTTATCTCCCTGTACAAAGCTCAAGTCCAAGTAGCTCAAGGACCTCCACATAAAACTAGATACACTGAATCTAGTAGAGAGAGTGGGGAAAAGCCTGGAACACATGGGCACACGGGAAATTTTCTTGAACAGAGCACCAATGGCTTATGCTCTAAGATCAAGAATCAACAAATGGGACCTCATAAAATTGCAAAGAGCATGGAAACACCCATGATAGGGACAGATGAAGCTCAAGAGAAAGGAAGACCAAAGAGTGAATGCTTCAGTCCTACTTAGAAGGGATATCAAAACAATCAAGGAAAGTAGAGAATGAGAGGGACTTGGGAGGAAGAGTGAGAGGGGAAAAGAGGGGAAGTATCAGATATGGGAGGAAATGGAGGAGATGTACAGTGGGTCAGGAAATCGTTAAACAGAATTTTATAGCAATAGAGGATGGGAAACTTGTGGTAGCAACCAGAATGTCTTAGATGCTAGGAAAGCAAGAGCTTCCCAGGACCCCACAGGAATGACATTAGCTGAAATACCCCACAGAGGGGAGGGACAAGCTGTAGTGACTGTATCCAGAGGTGAGGCATGTACACATACACCCCAGTTGAGGTATGGGGCCATCTACCCATCTCCAGAATTTTAACCCAGAATTGCTCCTGTGTAAAGGAAATACAGAGACAAAGAGTGGAGCAGAGACTGAAGGAAAGGCCATCCAGAAACTGCCCCACCTAGGGATCCATCCCACACTCAGACACCAAACCCAGACACTATTGCAGATGCTCAGAATCTGCCAGGAGCCTGCTACAACTGTCTCCCGAGAAACCAATACAGAGGAAGATGCTCACAGCCAACTATCAGACTAAGCACAGGGACCCCAATGCACGAGTTAGGGAAGGACTAAAGGAGCTGAAGGGACCTTATCTGGAATCAATGAAAGGGGAGGCCCTTGGTCCTGTGAAGGCTTGATGCTCTCTCTAGTGCAGAGGAATGCTAGGGCGGTGAGGGGAGAGTGGGTAGGTGGGTGGGGGAGCATCCTCATAGAAGTAGGGTAAGGGGGATGGGATGGGGTTGCAGAAGGGAAACTGGGAAAGGGGATAACACTGGAAATGTAAATAAAGAAAAGGAAAAGAAAATAAAAGGAGAGGTTAAAATGTGGTACAGAACCTCATAAAGCCAGGATGATAGTGTTAGAAATGCTAATAAAAGTACATAGTACATAGTACATAGTACATAGTACCCAAAGTTGGAAAGGTCATTCAGATAGCCAGAGTGGAGAGTGTCTTGGATTGGACATACCAAAAGGAAAGGGCTTTCAGCTGGTCAGATATCGACAATGAGCGTTCTGCTTAGCCAACTGTGTGGCATTTTCACAATGGAAAAGTCTATATAATACTATATCCTGGAAAAAGCTCTGTACTCATTCTCTTACCTAAGAGTGATCTGATGCAGGATGAAATTTGTCTGCCTAAAATAAACAGCAGTTTAAGTTTGAAAAAAATTCGCACAGAGTGTTGTCAAACTGTTGCTGTTATTCTTAAAGAGAGATAGCAGTTAAAAAACAAAAGCAATGATCTGTGACAAAAGCTTTGGTATGTCCAAATCTTTTTGCATGGCATTCAATTTGTTTGACTTTGACGACAGTTATGATTTTACCCTGCTGTTGAAGAGCTGACTAGAAATCTGCATTCACCATCTATTTCTCCAACGTAAATCCATACAGTGCAAATAGATTATACCCAAAAGCAAAATGTATTCATTTTATTCTATTTACCATCTAGTTCATAGAATACTTCACACACCATTGGCCAGTCATGAAAAGTACCATCATGACATTGGAACAGATTTGTAAAGAGAATGAATGTTTGGCATAAGCTGCATACTGGCTTATTGTGTGGTTATATGAAATTCACTTAAATTAATAAAGATGGCAAAAATTCAACACTGGTACAAAGTGCATTGCTTTTATTGAGTAGCACAGAAATCTGTGATGTTGCCAGGTATGGAAACCACATACATTGCTGAAGTCAACCTAGGCAAGAAAGCATTGATTTTTGTACTAGGAATGTCCTTGCGCTCTCCAGGCAGCTTTTATCTGGACTAAATGGAATTGTAGTGCACCTAATGCAACATGAGTTTTTCAAATGTTCTGATGAATTCAATTCATCAAGATAAAATACAAACAACTTATCTTAAAGATGAGCTTAGAAAGCACCCTTTATGCTCTCTTCTCTTGTTGTACTCTCTCATGACCTTCTGATCTCGTGGCTCTCTGTGGCCTGGCAATGCTTATTAACTTTCAGGAACACTGATAAAAGGATCTGGCCTCTAATGTACTTCTGTCCCTCATGTAATCATGAAAACCGAAATCAGATATTGTTCTCGGGTCCTCACTGGTTGAATGCAATGGCTTATCTACTTTCCTAAGTATTTTTAAATTTTTCATCAAGCATTGGGTCTGGTGGTTTTAGGAACATTTACTGGAACCTCCTCAAGTTGCCTTCTATTAAATGATACTTTTTTTTTTCTTTCCACCAAACATTTAAAAGCAAATTCTCATTTTTTCCTATATTAAGGAGTCAACCACTGTACATTTCTGGGAGCCATGTATTATTTCATACCTTCTCTGTGATCCTACCTTGGAGCTCTGACTTGCTTCTTATGGGGAAGTTTTTTTTTCTGAACAAGTTATTATGTCACCCAAATCCAAAGACATGCCTTATAATACTATTATACATTTAATTATGCAAAGACCAAAGGATTATTATCACCTATAGTAACTACTATAAGATTTATTAAATGTTTTGCTTATGAGAAGCAATGGTTAATGAAGTCAGATTTGTAGAAACATTTAATCCTTGACCAATTGTCTTAAATTTCTTTTTCATGGTTTTTAAACTAAAATTCCAAATAAAAATATGTACATATATTTGACATGTAACAAACTTTGGAGTTTTAAAAATAAAAGATAAATAAAATTACATCTTCTGAGGTGATAGTAACAGAAAATAAACACAAAACATCTTAGATTTTTGAAAATGCTGAAAATCATCAAAAGGAATGAAAGAAATTGACAGCTCAAGTAAGGTGTTAGAAATAAGTTCAGTGTAGTACTAATCAGGCCAGAGTCACCACTTAGAAATAGATGCTTTGCCAAATATCCTCAGTCACTCTTATAAACAACTGGTAGTAAAGGTACAATACTTTCTGTCAGGAGACCTTTCCTTCATATTGAGTCTTTACTCTTAGTTCTTTCATATTTGGTTTTGTTGGGTTTCTTTTGGATGTTTGAGAATCTCTTTGTCACCCATGTCCTTTTGTCAATTCCACTTTTGATTGTGTGGTACCATACTACCTGCCATCAGCCATGTGTATGAGATGACTTTCTGAGGGCTAGTACAGTTCAGAGAACAAAAAATAAGGTAAAGTTAAAGAGATTTACAGTGGACCTCTCAATAATACTACAATTAAGCTAGTAGTAGCATTATGCAAGTTAGGTAAAACTGTTCCCCAATGTAAGCACGTGGATTTAAACATTAAATATTTTATAATTTTTAGGGAAAAAAATAGTCCCTCATTTTAAGATAACAAAGTATTCCCTGAGAAATCTGTGAAGGAATATTCCTGAAGTAGTGACCTTGGGCCTTAATTTATTATTTTTTAATATTTTTATTTTCTATATTCTTTGTTTACATTCCAAATGATTTCCCCTTTCCCGGATCCCCCCTCCCCATATGTCCCATAAACCTTCTCTCCATCCATTCTCCAATCACCTCCCTCCTTTTTCTCTGTCCTTATATTCCCCTCCAATGCTAGATCAATCCTTTCCAGGATCAGGATCATCTCCATACTTCTTCATGGGAGTCATTTGTTATGTGATTTGTGCCTTGGGTATTCAGGGCTTCTGGGCTAATTAATATCCACTTATCAGAGATTGCATTCCATGGGTATTCTTTTGTGATTGGGTTACCTCACTTAGGATGATATTTTCCAGATCAAACCATTTGCCTAAAAATTTTGTGAATTCATTGTTTCTAATTGCTGAGTAGTATTCCATTGTGTAAATATACCACATTTTCTGTATCCATTCCTCCATTGAGTGACATCTGGGTTCTTTCCAGCTTCTGGCTATTATAAATAAGGCTGCTATGAACATAAAGTAGCATGTGTCTTTATTGCATGCCGGGGAATCATTTGGGTATATGCCCAGGAGAGGTATAGCAGGGTCCTCCAGAACTGTCATGTCCAGTTTTCTGAGGAACCGCCAGACTGATTTCCAAAGTGGTTATATCATCTTACAACCCCACCAGCAGTGGAGGAGTGTTCCTCTTTCTCCACATCCTCTCCAACACCTGCTGTCTCCTGAGTTTTTTACCTTAGCCATTCTGACTGGTGTAAGGTGAAATCTCAGGGTTGTTTCGATTTGCATTTCCCTAATGACTAATGATGTTGAGCACTTCTTAAGGTGCCTCTCGGCCATCCAAATTTCTTCAGGTGAAAATTCTTTGTTTAGATCTGTACCCCATTTTTAATAGGGTTATTTGGTTCCCTGGGGTCTAACTTCTTGAGTTCTTTGTATATGTTGGATATTAGCCCTCTATTAGATGTAGGGTTGGTGAATATCCTTTCCCAATTTAATGGTTGCCGTTTTGTCCTTTTAACAGTGTCCTTTGCCTTACAGAAACTTTCTAATTTTATGAGGTCCCATTTGTCAATTCTTGATCTTAGAGCATAAGCTATTGGTGATCTGTTCAGGAACTTTTCCCCTGTTTGGGCCTTAATTTAAACATGTCAGTTTCTCAGAGACAGACTCCTAGTGTCCTGCCTGGGGATGGAGTAAAGTTCCTGAATATGGGAGGAGCCAAAGTTCAAATTGCTGTGGTTTGGGAAGCCCCAGCAAGATAAGTAGCTAGGAGGGAGCATGAGCTTTCACTTCTCAGTTAGGAAGGGTGAAAGCTTTAACCCTCACTAATGAGGATAAGAGGTACCCACAATGCCATCCTATCTTTCTTGGGAAATTTCTATTTCTGTAAAAAGACACTATGACCAATGCAACCTATAGAACCTAAATATTTACTAGGACTTACAGTTCTAGTGGGTTAATGGCATCATATTGGGGAGCATGGCAGCAAGCAAGTAGGCATGGTGCTTGAGCAGTAACTAAGAGATTATATATTTGCAAGGAGAGGGAGAGCTAACTGGGAATGACATGAGATTTTAAAACCTCTTAGTGAGGTTCACTTAAGCCCACTCTTTGTGACAAACCACCTAGTGCCTTCCAGACAGATTCTATCAGCTGGGGAACAATTCAAATATATAACTTCATGGGTCATTTAAACCACCACACAATCTAATTTCACTCCTTTGGAAACCAGAATTTCCTTCTTCTGTCTTGGATTGATTGAGTTGCAGACTGTTGGAATCCAAGTCCTTTTCCACCTTTATCTCTAGTGCTCCAACTCCTAGAGCTTTCCATAATTCCAACGCTCTCCTGGATTCTTTATGGCTATCTTCTTCACATGTTTAGACTTCACCTATTGAGAACAGAGGGCCATCAGACTCCATGTATCTGCTACATAACTTCTAAGTTTCTCTCATTTTTTCACATAAATACTATAGAGACAAAAACGCAGCACCAATTCCTCTTGTCTCATCCATGCTTCCTTCTTCTTTATCATTTTGGGCAGGGTTTTTAAGTATATACATAAACTTTTACATAGGATTCCTAACGTACTCATTGAGGACTTGCTATATTTTGCTGATGGTTGTAGTTGCTGCATGGCTCTCAGTCTTAGTGTTGGTTGGTTGGTTGCTTGGTTGGTTGGTTGGTTGGTTGGTTGGTTGGTTGGTTGGTTGGTTTTGTATATAGTTGAAATTTCTATTCCACCAACTCTTGCTTCAGTTTTCATTGGCAATTGTTGAGTTGTTGTGGCCTTTCCAAGGCTGTGAAGATGAAGTAAGTGTAAATCAGAGTGAAGCTATTAGCTTACTTGATTCATTGCACCTTAGAAGCCACTTCAGTTGGGCTTGGCATTACATACAGTCTTAACTGGATTTTGTGGCACTAGGCCAGTGTTTTCCATTAGTCATAACATAAAATTCATAAGGACAAAGAGATCTGTGCAGATAAAGTCTGCTTATAATATTACTGGGTGGTATTACTCTCTAGTATCTACTAAAGCTGTGATTTGGTATTGCTAAAGTTCACAGAAAAGTATCAAACCACACTCTGTTTTTGCTAACTTCAGTTGCCCTGCAGTGATATTCTAATCAAATATATAAAATATGATATTTGTTGCCACTCCATATGTCCTGAAATAGTCTTCACAGGTGAATTTCTGTTTGAAAGTCCTAAATAACAAGTGTGAATGTCTAGTTTTATAAAGTTTGTGATTTGGAAGCTATGAGAGTCCCTTTCTTTTGTACTGGATAAGTTTGTGTGCAATGTGTATTGGTGTGTTATAAGTGCACACCTACACCACCATAGACACCCAAGGAACAGGGAAAAGGTCCTGCTCAGAAAAGTAACCTCTCTTTAATTTTTTACTGTCTTTCTATATTGCTGAAAACAACTGTCTCAACTCATGTTGCCTAGGTTCTCTACATGCATGGTTGTGGGAATCTCTAGAGCATTCCTAAATATGAAGAATGTTTATACTATTGTTATAAGTTCCCCTATGTTTTATAAATCATATTTTATATAGAGGTGATCACTAGGATTTTTTGGAATAGAGTGTAGAAAGAAATGATTACTTATAGTATTAAGTATTTGTTCCAATTGTCACCTAATAACAACAATAGCATACCGTGTATTGCTTCCCTATAACTTGAGCATGTAACATTTCCCATTGTGGCAGTTAGAATGTGATAGCTACATATTCCTTGTTCCAATATTGCAGGGTTGGAATAATAAACTGTAGTATGATCTACTCTTGGAACCTGGCAACTAATTTAATACTTGAAGTGTTAGCTTTTCATTCAGTGTCTTACACAAGAGCCCATGATCCTGTTGATAAGGAGCAAAATTGATGCACTTCTGCACAGTATGACTTTTCTATGCCTCTGAAAGTCTTTTGCCTATATCCTCTGAAGTAATAGTGATCATTAGTGATGTTTGGTTTTTGAGCACTTGAGATGTGGCTAGTTTACCTGAGGAATGAAAATTTTCACTTTGCCTAATTTAAATACCTACGAAAATATGCTGTTATTTTACAATTGGGAATGTGAACAACAGAATTAATTATTTTATGCAGCAAATATAATTTGTAAAGCAGGAAATTATTGTTAGCATGACTGTGGCCCGGGTCAGAATTTCTTTAAATGATTTACTTATCTGCACTAGAAACATTTAGTATTGATATGAATTGTATTACATCTACTGCATCATACTAGATAATATAGGAAGTAAATTCTACTGCTAAATTCAGGTCTGAGAAAATCAAAACCTTTTCAAAGTAACAATATATAAGTGAAGTTTACCCAGTTAGGATGCTATGCAAATGATACTTATGCTGCTGTTAAACAGTACAGAATGAAAACAGTGCCCTGGAGGCCATTGAGAACAGTACCTGGAGCCAAGAGCCTAAATATTAAAAAACAAAAATGCCTAAGAACATTAAAGGAATGAATCAATCAGAAGTTACTAGAACATACCTTCTAAATCTACAGAAGCCAGGTAAAAGGCAGCTGGAGTTGCTTCAAGTGTCGCAGCATGAATGGCATATCCGAGACATGCCACTAAGATATAAGTGCCATTCTTCAATGTAGCTGCATGACAGCAAACCCTAGGTGAAACCCATCCAGCAAGTGAGTAGCCGTGCATTGGTAAGAAGAACCTGGCTTCAGCCTGTATCCCCTAAGAAACGCCCACTTGGCTTTGTGGGAAGGGGCTGAGGAGTGAGTTTTGAATTTGAGAAATAACTAATATATAGGTGATTCCAAAATCATAGACGTTAAGGGTACACATGGTTTTGTATTTGCAGTTTCACAAAGGCCCTTTCTTGACTTCTTTAAAAAACTGATCTCCTACGAAAAAGCTATAATAATTCTATTTTGAATCCTAAGGACATTTTTGAATACAACAAAGAAAAGAGAGTGTTTTGAATTATTTTTTGTAATTTTCTAAGCTCACAGGGGAAGATGGGGTGTCTCCAGATGATCTGAGTTTGCAATCTCATGCAAAGTGAAGAGAAGTAGGGTAGTCATGGGGATGCCATGGAGTCACTTTGTGGGACAGTTTTGGCAATGCCATGGAATCCTGTAGGCTTGTTACCGATCTCATAATGAGTGGTTTGAAAGTCATTGTTTAAGAATCTAACTGTTTAGTTTTTAATAATAGAAAGTACTTTTACAGTGGGCCAGAAATACAGATAACAAAAATCAGTTTACTTTTTGCAGAAGACTATGGGGCATATACACAGAAGACCAATCAGTAGCATTGATTTGTGGCACAAAAGAAAAACATTTTTTTTTTTTGAAACAAGGTATTGCTATGTAGCTCTGACTGGCCTGGAACTCACTATGTAGTCCAGACTAGCCTTGAACTTACAGAATTTTTTTTCAGCCTCTGCTTCCTGTGTGCCTGGAGTAAAGGTGTGCACCATTTTGCCTGGCATCATTTTGTTGTTGTTGTTGTTGTTGTTGCTATTGTTGTCGTTGTTGTTTAAGAAGAAGGATCAGACTACATCTCCCTGCTTTTAGGAATTCTAAGAAGTGAGTCTTCAAAGTTCTTTCTTATGCCTCTTGTTGATGTGATGATTTTTGACAACTGCAAATAAACAAGAAAATTGTATTTTTATTCCATAATTACCCTTACCTGATGGATGCCGTTGCCTCACAGGATTCTGTAAAATGTACCCCAGGCCCTGCAGCCAGACAGTCCTTTTGGGGGAGAGTGAGCCATACATCAGATCTCTGCTGTTTCTGATCTTTCTTTGTCTGCTCTTCCAAGGGAGCAATAAGAGGTGGCCATGCGTATATCAGACAAGAATCTGCCCCTGAACCACATCCCAGCTCCCTATCTCTGATTCTGAAAACTTGCTTTCTTTTTTTAAGTTATTTATTTATTTATTTATTTATTTATTTATTTATTTACATCCCAAATGTTGCCCCCCATAAGGTCTCCCCTCTTCTGTTCACCTTTGAGAGGGCAATTCATCCATAATGCCCCCACCCTGGAGCATCAAGTGTCTGCAGAATTAGACTCGTCCTCTCCAACTGAGACCAGGCATTGCAGCTCTCTGCTACATATGTGCTGGGGCCTCAGACCAGCCTGTGTGTGCTCTTTAGGTGGTGTCTCAGTCTCTGGGAGCTCCCAGGGCTTCATGCTAGTTGACACTGTTGGTCTTCCTGTGGGGTTACCATCTCCTGAGGGCCTTTAGTCCTTCCCCTAACTCTTCAATACGGGTCCCAGACTTCCCTCCAATGTTGGTCTATGGATATGTCCATTTGTCTCAGTTAGTTGGTGATAGAGCCTCTCAGAGAGCTGCTATGCTAGGGTCTTCCCTGAAAGCACAGCATAGCCTCAGAAATAGTGTGTAGGATTGGTGACTGCCCATGGGATGGGTCTCAAAATGGTCTGGTCACTGGGCAGCCATTCTTTCGGTCTCTGTTCCATCTTTGTCCCTGCATTTCTTTTAGACTGGGCCAACACTGCTGGCTCCCTTGGCAAAAAATATTTGAGATGATTATTTGCTTATCAGCTTTCTTTGCTTTCTTATATTCCATAGGGATTTTTTTCTTTGTTTCCCTGTATTTGGTTCTGTGTCCACACCTACATCTTTACCTTTCCTCATATTTTTCCTTTAATTTTATTTATTTGCTTGAGATTCCTTCTTAATCTATAGATATTTTCAGCTTGTGTGCTTACATAGAAACAAAGAAATACCTTGATAAAGGCAAGACATGTTTTGAATAAGAGGACCACAATTCCTATCTACACTAAAGTTTTTTTTGTATACAACTTTAATTCTTATAGAATAGCATCATTTGCTTAAAATTAGTGTATAGTTGTCATAGGATTATGCTTTTGTGTCGGGGATGCTCAGATTTTATCTTATTAAATTCTTACTGGTTCAGGATAATTTTACGTAGCGAAAACTCCTAGAATAACATTGACATTAAATTTTTCATTTTGCTTAATATCTCTTTTTTTGTTTGTTTGTTTGCTTGTTTTATTCTTTTGGGTACCCTGCATTGAACCAAAAGTCTCCAGTGCAGCAGGCAGGCATTCAGCCACTAACATGCCATTGCTTAGAGTTTGAGTCAGGATTTCACAATGTTGTTCAAACTGACCTAGAACATTGTAACTTATGAACCTCCTGCTCCTGCTTCCTTAGTGCCAGGATGATGAGTGGGCCTCCACGCCCAGTTAGTACTCCAAGTTCCACCCAGTCTGTGCAGAGTTAAACTTTTACGCATTAGTCAGTCATGTGTTCTTTCAGTATACATTTACTGAATCTCTGTGCTTCAGGCACTGCCATACAATTTGATGATGGGTCAATAAATACTTTGAAATCACAGTGTAAAGTTTGTTCAGGCCAAACTATAAATTGGCCCCATTTCAGCAAAGTTTAGTTAATGAGTGATAAAAAGTCCTCTTTAGAAGTTGAGTCTTCAAAATATGTTAATGTGATGGTCTAGCATAGCACTAGCCAGGAAGTTGAACCTGCCAGACTTGTTTAAGCATTTGCTCCGGGTGAAAAAAAAGCCAGAGTTACTGGGTCTTGAGTAATATCATTTAACAAGAGTTATGATGGAAATAAGTCCAAATATTGTCTAAAACCCAGACTCCACTTTCCCTGGTGGGTTCTCCCAGGGTTTGTATAGTCACCAATTTTCTCTTCTCACTGCCTTTTTTTTTTTCTGTTATGATCCTGGCCACAAGTCCCCCACCCTTTCCTTTTTGTCCTTTTGAGTACACTTTTTCTCTGTCTGTTCCAGTTGTTAGCTTTTTCAAACTCTTAAAATTATTTGGTGGTGTTCTTTATTATATTTTATTAACCACAAATCTCATTGTTCACATGCACATTACTCATTATGGATAAGCTGAATTTTTGTCATGTCTCACTAAAACTCATGGTAGTTTCTCATCCTCTACAGCAGGGGTTCTGAGCCTTCCTGCTGCTGTGATCCTTTAATACAGTTCCTCATGTGGTAGTGATGCCCCTACAGCCATAAATTTTTTTTGTTGCAACTCCATAACTGTAATTTTGCTGCCATTAAGAACCATAATGTAAGCCTCTGATTTCAGAATATCTGACAGCCCCAGGGAAAGAGTCGATTGAGATCCCATAGGAGCTGTGACAATAGATTGAGAACCATTCATCTACAGGCAAAATATCTATCATCATCTTAAATCTGGGAGCAAAAACATCAGAAGATTAGACACAATTACTCCAGACAATACAACTCTACTTTTGCCTCTAGCTCCAACTTCCTTCAAAGTTATCCATTCATTTCTGTCAGAGCACAAGATATCAGAAAAACAAAACACTTGTAAGTATGCTAAGTTGCAGAAAGAGCAATACAGGTATTAGCATCAGAGGACCTGACAACACCTGTATTTATTTCCTTGATGGTGGCTATAGTTCTATGACAACAAGATTTACAGAAATTCTCTTAAAGGCTCTATCTTTTCAAGTTGAAATAAATGAACTAGAAAAGTTCACTTGGGAGTAGGATGATTAGATATTCTTATGCATGTTTGTCTGAAGGACCTGAAGTACATAAAACAAGAGGGCATGGTATGTATTGCAGGAGTGGGTGGGGGGAGAAGAAAGAAGAAAAACAGGTATAGACTCTGCTGGGAAGCTGCCAAATGCGGTACATAGAATGTGTACGTAGAATCTTAGCACCTGATAATTTCCTGAGACCAGGTAGCATTTCTGAACAGAGAGAACACCTTCTCAGGAAAAGGAAATGGTTCTCAATCTGTTATCACAGCCCCTATGGGAATCTCAATCAACTCTTTCACCGGGGCTATCAGAACCTACTCCCACCCAGGGTGGCTTGAGTGAGAATTACTTCCATCAGTCCATGGGTCTTAATACTTGATCTCCATTTGGTGGATGTTCAGAGGTGTGGGCTTACTGGAGGAAGTATGTCACCAGGAGAGAGCTTTGGGATTTCAAAGAACTCACGATTTTGAGTTCACTCTTACCTCCTCCTTGTAAATCAAGTTGTGAGCTCTCAACTCTTCCCTGCACTATGCCCTGGCTCTGCCATCATGGACTCCAATCCCATGAAATGGTTATTCCAATTAAATTCTTTCTTTTTAAGTTGCCTTGATCATGGCATTTTAAAATACCAATGGAAAGGTAACCAAGAGATATCTCCCTCATAATTACTTTGTTTTCAATAGCTGAGCATTCTGCATACATAACTCCAATTATGAATTTAAAATTTTTTTCTCAGGGGAAGTTTTTCTGTATTTGTTGTATAAGATATTTATTTAGAGATATGACTCATCTGCTGTGTGTGTAGGAGATAGAAAGTGGTTAAAAGAAGGCCATATATAATATCTCCTCTTCCCCTACTACTTAAACCATTCTTTTTCTCCTTGCCTCATACTTTAGGAAGCTGTTCATACTATGTGAGCATCTTCAAAATTTCTGTATGTTAAGATCATCTTTGGTTCACTGGATCTGGCCTATCAGAAGACAATCCATAGGTAGCATATCCATAGACCAGGTAGCATATCTGAACAGAGAGAACACCTTCTCAGGAAAAGTAAAGTTTCCTTTTTTAGGTCAACTTGGACAATTATCTCATAAATATTTGGAAAATACTACTTCTGATAATATTGCTTGTTTTCATACCATATGAATCATGTAGAGATATAAGCAGATGGTAACTGTAGAAAAAGATAATGACCTTTTCTCTAAAGCCCCAGAAGCTTTTGAAGCAATAGGGCTTTGGTTCCTGTGTGAAATAAAGCAGTATCAAATCAAGGGATAAGGCATTCTCAGTTGCCTATTTATAGTATAAAAATATAACTTTAGTTATATACTAAATATTTATATTTATAAATATAAATATAGTATATAAATATAACCACTATAACTTTTGCATATTTTACAAAACAAAAAGCCACTGGATCTATTTAGGCATTCTGGTCAATTAGCAAGAAAGCAACAGGAAATCTGCAATCCACAAGAAATGAATATGACAAAGGAAGCAGGATTCTGTTAGTTATAACGATAAATGAGTGGTCTATCAGCCAAAGGTCCCAGATAAACACTACTGGATGTCATATAAGGTCTCAAAGGCTGTGTTTCAAAAGGTTCCAATATCATGAGGATGGAGTCAACCCTTTGAAGCAGAAGGAAATGTCAAGTATGTAGTGTCTGGCAAGGCTTATTCAATATCTTACATGAGATGGCACTCTGAGATCCATAATCATTATGAAGAGCTTTGCAGAATATTATAATAGGGTTAGAAGGCAGCAATCTAAGTTCTCTGCTTAGAGAAAAACTTCTTTTCTATCTGTTGAAGAAGACTCAAACTCAACCATGATAGTTGACCTTACAAAGGGAGAGATAAATTAGGTCTTAGGAATTACATGATATTTTCATAAGATTAACATAATGATAACTGTGCTTATATAACCACTGGCCTAATGTATTCTAAATGAAATTCCATATGGAATTTAACCAAATATCTGGTATTTGTTAAATATTAATGTGCATACACTTATCATCTTTCTCTTTCAAGCTGGAAGATGTTTTATAATTTAAGGAAGGATACAGATGGAACATTTGCTAAACAACAGGTAAAGCCTAAATAGATATCTTATTCCCCTGGAGAGTCTTGTTATTGGAAGGACGAAAATACTGGAGATCATATCTAGGCACGCGTACATACTAACCAAGTATTCGGCTACTGAGCTGTGTTTTGAGCTCTTCATGTTAAGTACACCAGGCGAATCTTGACATTACAGTCCTCCTGCATCAGTTTCCTTAGTATTAGGATCATAGGCAAATGCACCCATGCCCAACTGGAGACTTGAATACAAGGATGCCTTGGGAGGACCCAGACCTTCCAAATCAAGATCTGTGACTATCGGGACAAGATACATTTTCAGATATGGGCTTAGTGGTCCAGGTCCATCTTCAACTCATAATCCTCCTGTCTGAGGCTTCCAAATGCTGACATTATGGGTGTTAGCCACAACACCAACTTCTAAGATACCTTCAGAATGCTCTTCAGATGATTCTGATGAGCAACTAAGTTTTTGAGACACCAAATTATGTAATAGAAAAGTATTGATTTTTCTGCTTTTACAAACAAAGGCACATGACTGTTATTTCTTTCTTAAGAATATGGTATGGTGAGATGAAAGAGTACTGGAGTGGAATCTTATAGACTTCACCATGCTTCTGTGGCATGCAAGTTCAGCAGTAGCAGACAGGAATAAGTGTTACTTGTTCCTCCTTTCCCCCTTTCAATGAACAGTGATTCCTTAATACAAATGGCTAGCAAACCAGGTTTATGCTGAAATTTAGCTTTCTACCTACATTTATTTTTGAGTATCAGTTATGAGCAAACAACATTTCTGTGAACTCAGCTTCAATTTTCTTGACATTTACTTAGAGAGCTCTGTGTGTATGTGTGTGTGTGTGTGTGTGTGTGTGTGTGTGTGTGTGTGTGTGTGCGTGCCTGTATGTGCATGTATTCACACAAGCCTGCTTGCAGGGACATGTAGGTAGAGGTCACAGAAGGTCAGAGGACAACTGAAGGAGATGGTTTTCTCCTTCCTCCACATGTGTTCCAAGTATTCATCTCAAGTCATCAGGATGATGATGGAGGCAAATTCCCTTGTTCGCGGTACCATATGCCAGGCCTCTTTTATAGTCCTGATGGGAGAGATGAGCAACAGTTTGTCTTGTTTACACATTTACAATCCAGTCATGTCACAGATGTAGGTTAGGTTTCATAAGGCTCTACAGTAAGATTGTCTAAACTAATTTTCATGATTATATTTGTTTCATTTTAGCTATATACTTTCATTTTGATATATTGAATAGTTTCTTTCCAGTCTTAAAGTAGAAAGCTTATAATAGGTTATAAAAATCCTTTATCCCTACCATAAAGATACTTGTGATTATTGCATTATACATATCCATGTTACTATCATGCATAGATATGTATTCTTAATGTCATGATCTTTGAAAGCCCTTTATGTACTTCAGTAAAGAATCCTGCTACTAAATTTTATATAAGCTTGGGCTCACTATTGAGACAGCTCAAAAGTGTCTTTGCTTGCCTGGCAACCTTTGTGTCCTGAGTTCAATCCTTGGGACTCCGGAAAATGTAGAGGGAAACAACCAACTCCCAAGGGTTAGCCACTGATCTCCAAATATACCTTGCCCATCTCCCACATCATCGTCATTGTTATCATCACTGTCACCATCACCATCATCATCATTTATAAATTACTTAATCTAATAAATTAAGGATTGCTCTCACTATGATCCAACTTGGAAAGTATCCAATCTTTCTATTTAATACTTAAAAGTGATATATTACTTTACCATGTTTCTAAAAACAATTATTCCACTGAGTTTAATTTGGGATTAAGGTTTATCCTAGTTACCTATTCAGAAAATTTAGATTTGTTACAGAAAAATTAGATTTGTGGTTTTTTTTTTCAGGCTTCTTTTTTTTTTTATTCGATATAATTTATTTACATTTCAAATGATTTCCCCTCTTCTAGCCCCCCCACTCCCCGAAAGTCCCGCAAGCCCCCTTCTCTTCCCCTGTCCTCCCACCCACCCCTTCCCACTTCCCCGTTCTGGTTTTGCTGAATACTGTTTCACTGAGTCTTTCCAGAACCAGGGGCCACTCCTCCTTTCTTCTTGTACCTCATTTGATGTGTGGATTATGTTTTGGGTATTCCAGTTTTCTAGGTTAATATCCACTTATTAGTGAGTGCATACCATGATTCACCTTTTGAGTCTGGGTTACCTCACTTAGTATGATATTCTCTAGCTCCATCCATTTGCCTAAGAATTTCATGAATTCATTGTTTCTAATGGCTGAATAGTACTCCATTGTGTAGATATACCACATTTTTTGCATCCACTCTTCTGTTGAGGGATACCTGGGTTCTTTCCAGCATCTGGCAATTACAAATAGGGCTGCTATGAACATAGTAGAACATGTATCCTTATTACATGGTGGGGAGTCTTCTGGGTATATGCCCAGGAGTGGTATAGCAGGATCTTCTGGAAGTAAGGTGCCCAGTTTTCGGAGGAACCGCCAGACTGATTTCCAGAGTGGTTGTACCAATTTGCAACCCCACCAGCAGTGGAGAAGTGTTCCTCTTTCTCCACACCCTCTCCAACACCTGCTGTCTCCTGAATTTTTAATCTTAGCCATTCTGACTGGTGTAAGATGAAATCTTAGGGTTGTTTTGATTTGCATTTCCCTAATGACTAATGAAGTTGAGCATTTTTTAAGATGCTTCTCCGCCATCCGAAGTTCTTCAGGTGAGAATTCTTTGTTTAACTCTGTACCCCATTTTTTAATAGGGTTGTTTGGTTTTCTGGAGTCTAACTTCTTGAGTTCTTTATATATATTGGATATTATCCCTCTATCTGATGTAGGATTGGTGAAGATCTTTTCCCAATTTGTTGGTTGCCGATTTGTCCTCTTGATGGTGTCCTTTGCCTTACAGAAACTTTGTAATTTTATGAGGTCCCATTTGTCAATTCTTGCTCTTAGAGCATACGCTATTGGTGTTCTGTTCAGAAACTTTCTCCCTGTACCGATGTCCTCAAGGGTCTTCCCCAGTTTCTTTTCTATTAGCTTCAGAGTGTCTGGCTTTATGTGGAGGTCCTTGATCCATTTGGATTTGAGCTTAGTACAAGGAGACAAGGATGGATCAATTCGCATTTTTCTGCATGCTGACCTCCAGTTGAACCAGCACCATTTGTTGAAAAGGCTATCTTTTTTCCATTGGATGTTTTCAGCCTCTTTGTCGAGGATCAAGTGGCCATAGGTGTGTGGGTTCATTTCTGGATCTTCAATCCTGTTCCATTGATCCTCCTGCCTGTCACTGTACCAATACCATGCAATTTTTAACACTATTGCTCTGTAGTATTGCTTGAGGTCAGGGATACTGATTCCCCCAGATTTACTTTTGTTGCTGAGAATAGTTTTAGCTATCCTGGGTTTTTTGTTGTTCCAGATGAATTTGATAATTGCTCTTTCTAACTCTGTGAAGAATTGAGTTGGGATTTTGATGGGTATTGCATTGAATCTGTATATTGCTTTAGGCAAAATGGCCATTTTAACTATATTGATTCTACCGATCCATGAGCATGGGAGGTTTTCCCATTTTTTGAGGTCTTCTTCCATTTCCTTCTTCAGAGTCTTGAAGTTCTTGTCATACAGATCTCTCACATGTTTGGTAAGAGTCACCCCAAGATACTTTATACTGTTTGTGGCTATTGTGAAGGGGGTCATTTCCCTAATTTCTTTCTCAGCCTGCTTATCCTTTGAGTATAGGAAGGTCACTGATTTGCTTGAGTTGACTTTATTACCTGCCACTTTGCTGAAGTTGTTTATCAGCTGTAGGAGCTCTCTAGTGGAGTTCTTTGGGTCACTTAGGCACACATTGCACCTAACAGAATAATTGTGGGTGACTTCAACACTGCACTTTCCTCAATGGACCGATCAGGAAAACAGAAACTAAACAGGGACACAATGAAACTAATTGAAGCTTTGGACCAATTAGATTTAACAGATATATATAGAACATTCTATCCTAAAACAAAAGAATATACCTTTTTCTCAGCACCTCATGGTACCTTCTCCAAAATCGACCATATAATTGGTCACAAGACAGACCTCAACAAATATAAGAAGATCGAACTAATCCCATGCCTCCTATCTGATCACTATGGAGTAAAAGTGGTCTTCAATAGCAACAGAAACAACAGAAAGCCCACATACACGTGGAAACTAAACAATACTCTACTCAATGATACCTTGGTCAAGGAAGAAATAAAGAAAGAAATTAAAGACTTTTTAGAACACAATGAAAATGAAAACACAACATACCCAAATCTATGGGACACAATGAAAGCAGTGCTAAGAGGAAAACTCATAGCCATGAGTGCCTCCAAAAAGAAAATGGAGAGAGCATACATTACCAGCTTAATGACACACCTGAAAGCCCTGGAACAAAAAGAAGCTATTTCGCCCAGGAGGAGTAGAAGGCAGGAAATCATCAAACTCAGGGCCGAAATCAATCAAGTAGAAACAAAGAGAACCATACAAAAAATCAACAATACCAGGAGCTGGTTCTTTGAGAAAATCAACAAGATAGATAAACCCTTAGCCAGAATGACCAAAGGGCACAGAGAAAGTATCCAAATTAACAAACTTAGAAATGAAAAGGGAGATATAACAACGGAAACTGAGGAAATCCAAAAAATCATCAGATCCTACTACAAGAGCCTATACTCAACACAACTGGAGAATCTGGAGGAAATGGACAATTTCCTTGACAGATACCAAATACCAAAATTAAATCAGGACCAACTAGACCATCTAAACAGTCCCATAATGCCTAAAGAAATAGAAGGAGTCATAGAAAGTCTTCCAACCAAAAAAAGCACAGGACCAGATGGCTTCAGTGCAGAATTCTACCAGACCTTCAAAGAAGAGTTAACACCAATACTCTTCAAACTATTCCACAAAATAGAAACAGAAGGAACACTACCCAATTCCTTCAACGAAGCCACAATTACGCTGATACCAAAGCCACACAAAGATCCAACAAAGAAAGAGAACTTCAGACCAATTTCCCTTATGAACATCGATGCAAAAATACTCAATAAAATTCTTGCCAACCGAATCCAAGAACACATCAAAACGATCATCCACCATGATCAAGTAGGCTTTATCCCGGGAATGCAGGGTTGGTTCAATATACGGAAATCCATCAATACAATCCATTACATAAACAAACTCAAAGAACAAAACCACATGGTCATTTCATTGGATGCTGAAAAAGCATTTGACAAAATTCAGCATCCCTTCATGCTTAAAGTCTTGGAGAGAACAGGAATTCAAGGCCCATACCTAAACATAATAAAAGCAATATACAGCAAACCGGTAGCCAGCATCAAACTAAATGGAGAGAAACTTGAAGCAATCCCACTGAAATCAGGGACAAGACAAGGCTGCCCCCTTTCTCCTTATCTTTTCAATATTGTACTTGAGGTACTAGCTCGGGCAATTCGACAACATAAGGAGGTCAAAGGGATACAAATTGGAAAGGAAGAAGTCAAACTATCATTATTTGCAGATTTGTGGTTTTTATTGTTGAGAATTTTGTACATCCACATAAGGTGTTTTGATCAAATTAATTTCCTTCAGTCCATCTCTATCTTTTATGTCACTTTCTTTTCCCAACCTCATGCTCTTTTGTAAACTTACTGAGTCCTCTTAGCATTGCCTCTATGTGTATGGGAGGAGGATCAACTACTAGAGCATGGGTCTACCTTCAAGGGGCCACATACAGAAAGGTGCCTTTCCCTCTCCAGAACCATCAGTTGCCAAACTTTCTCTGTTAGGGGTGAGACTTCATAAACGGCCCGGCTCCAATCCATTCTTGTAATTCCATTAGGCAGAGCTATAATTTATTTGCTTTTCTATATTTTATAAACACAGTGTTCCTTTTCTTTTTAATCTTATTTTTAATTATGTACATGTGGGACTAAGAAGTGTACTGTGGGTGTATGAAATGTACATGCAGGCTCCTGTAGAGACTAGTCATTGGATCCCCTAGACCTCTGGCAGAGCAGTACAGGCTCTTAATGCAGCACCTCCCAGTCCTATTTTAAAGCCTTTCTTTCTCCCTTCCTTTCTTTCTTCTTTCCTTCCTACCTTCCTTTTTCTTGTTTTGTTCTTTTAGATTAGATAACTCTTTTGTTTTTGTTTGTTCATTTTTTCTTTTACTTTTTATAAGTAATGTAACCTTCTAGAATTTATGTTAATAGTAAATATGAAAAAATTCTCTTAACTAACTGGCCTAGGGGCTTTTGTTAACAGATTTTTAGAGCACCACTAAAAATATTAGGTGAATAAAATAGTTTATAGAAAATACTTTTTAAATTTATCAGCTTTTATGCATGTTTGTATGTATAATATGTGATATAGTTTGTGTTTATATTATTTAGTATATAAAAATAAATACCAAAGTGAAGCTCTGAGACAACATCATAAAATCAAAAAAATTCAAGCCAATTGGATTTTCAAAGCACTGCTAAAACACAAATCTTTTAGATCTGTATTCAACTAAATATTACTATCCCACTTTATAGCCAGGGCCTGAAATCCAAGGATAACGTCAATTTCGTTAATAAATAGTCTCTCAAATCTGTGTGTAGTGAAAAAGACATTGATACATTTATTTGTTCCTTATTATGTAAAAAATCTGTCTGTTCCAAAAGGAGTTTTGTGCACAGGGTAATGGATTTATGCGCAATGAATTTATAGTGGGTTTCCAGATGTTCATATTTAACTAGCAACCATTCATGAGAGGAGTAAGGCTTTCACAGGTTATCTTCCTGACTAATAGCTTTTTCCATTGCTAGCTGGATGATTTTATAGTCAGTTGGAGAATTAACCATATCACTTCCAGATCACAACACCATAATATAGACAATGAAATTTCATATATTTAAAAAACATTTTAATGAAAGTGTTTTAAATGAAATTAAATTACTTTTAAATGAAAACTAGAAATTACTTTATTTCATTGACTGATTAATGTAGTGTCATAGTTATATTGGCTTCACTTAAATCTTACCAGAAATAAACCATTTGTTAAAGACATTTTGTTTTTACTATAAAAAACATAACCACCATCTAAGATGAAGCACATAACCAAAAGATCACTCTTAAGGAAGGGCCTCATGTTTCATGGTGAATTTTTTCATAATATCATTGAGTATTTTATTATGTTAAATTTCATTTTCTAAGAGTACCATCTCTTTGAAACCAACTACCACAGTAGTAAACAGAATGATATTAAGTCAGAAAATACCAGCTTTTTAGGCAGACTAAACATTACAGGGATTGCTTAAGAGTCCTAACAATGAAACATTGCTGTTAATGCAAATGCCTTTATCATCCTAAGTAGCTTATTATAATCAGATTAAATCCTCACTCCATGTAAGTCCATTATAGCTTATGACTTAAATCCATGAGAATTATAACTGAGAGTCTTGCCTAATCAAAATCAAATTTAATTATATGTTCACATTACAATCTAGAGAACAGAGGTTTGGGATAAAAATGAGTCTCATTTCTTTGTCCAGAATGGAAAATAAGAATCTTTTATTTCTTTTTATGACATGTTTTCCAGTACACATGAGTACTCCCATATGCCTATATTAATCCACATTTAGGAAGA
This sequence comes from Apodemus sylvaticus, assembly GCF_947179515.1. Lineage (NCBI taxonomy): Eukaryota > Metazoa > Chordata > Mammalia > Rodentia > Muridae > Apodemus > Apodemus sylvaticus. The sequence continues at coordinate 28,637,559 of NC_067472.1, forward strand.
CCTAAGCCAGCCATTGTTAGCCCTCTATAGTTCCTAATGTCCGCATAGCAATATACTACAGATTTGGTGATTTAAAGAGAAGAATTATTCTGACATTTCTGGATCAAAAATTGAGGTGTTGGCAAAATTTACCTTTTCTGACATCTTTCACTTTAAGCTGTGGGTAGCCACCTTATCTCTGTGTACTTGCTTGGTCTTTTATGAATGTGTATACATTAGCATCTCAACATTTTCTACTTATAAGGATCCTATTTGGATCGGCTAAGAGCCCACAAAATAATCACATTTTCCAAATCACGTCTTTAAAGATTTTATCTCCAAACAGTGTCACATCTGAAGTCCTGGGGATAAGGACTTTAACATCTACATTTGAGATATAGCTGCATCTTCAGATAGAATATAGCTGCATTTTCAATTTTCTGAGGAATCTCCAGATTGGTTTCCAGAGTGGTTGTACCAGTCTGCAATCCCACCAGGAATGGGGGAGTGTTCCTCTTTCTCCACACATCCTCACCTCATCATTGGTGTGAGATGGAATCTAAGGGTCATTTTGATTTGCATTTTTCTTTCTTTTTTTTTCTTTATTGAGTATCTTCTTCATTTACATTGCCAATGGTAAAACCTTTCCCAATCTCCCCCCTCCCAAAAGCCTCCCTCTCCAAAGATTCCCAAAGGGTCCTCCCACCCCCTACCTCCATGAATATGCCCCTGTACCCAACGCACTCCCACCTCCTGTCCCTTTCCCTTTGTTGGGGCCTCTATTGAGCCTTTACCTGACCAAAGACCACTCCTCCCACTGACGCCCAACAAGGCATTCCTCTGCCACATTTTTGGCTGGAACCATGTGTATCCCAGGTTGATGGTTCAGTCCCTGGGAGTCTTGGGTTGTCTGGGTGTCCAAAGTCATTGTTCTTCCCACGGGGCTGTAAACCCCCCTTCAGCTCCTCTGGACCACCCTCCAGATCCTCTGTTGGAGACCCCAAGCCCAGTCCAATAGTTGGTTGCTAGTTTCTGCCTCTGTATTTGTAGGGCTCTGGCAAGGCCCTTCTGGAGACAGCGATGGCATACTCCTTTTGGAACATGCTTCTTGTCGTAGTGTCGGGGTTTGGTGACTGTTTATAGAATGAATCCCCAGGTAGGGCAGTCTCTGGGTGGCCTTTACTTCAGACTCTGCTCCACACATTGCCTCCCTTATTGCTCCTGTGAGTATTATGTTCCCTTTCTCAGAGGAACCATAGCACCCTCACTTAAGTCCTCCCTCTTCTTGAGTTTCCTGTGCTGGGTGAATTGTAAATTGTTTATTTTGAGCTTTTGGACTAGCATCCGCTTATTAGTGAGTGCATACCATGTGTGTTCTTTTGTGACTGGGCTACCTCGCTCAGGATGACACTTTCTAGTTCCATCCATTTGCCTAAGAATTTCATGAATTCATTGTTTTTAATAGTTGAATAGTACTCCATTGTGTATATATACCACAGTTTCTGTATCCATTCCTCTGTTGAGGGACATCTGGGCTCTTTCCAGCTTCTGGCTATTATAAATAAGGCAGCTATGAACATAGTGGAGCATGTGTTCTTATTACATGTAGGAGCACCTTCTGGGTATATGCCCAGGAGTGATATAGCTGGGACCACAGGTACTATGTCTAATTTTCTGAGGAATCGTCAAACTGATTTCCAGAGTGGTTTTACCAGCTTGTGATCCAAGGACTTTGAACATTTAAGTGTTTCTCAGCCATTTGAGATTCTTCTGTTGTAAATTCTGTTTAGCTCTGTTCCCCATTTTTAGTTGGGTTATTTGGGTTTTTGGAGGTCAATTTCTTGAGTTTTTATATATTTTGCATATTAGCCCTCTGTAGGATATAGAGTTAGTGAAGGTTTTTTTTCCCCATTCTGTAGATTGCCAATTTGTCCTATTGAAGGTATTTTTGTTGTTGTTTTGGTTTGGTTTTGCCTTACAGAAGGTTTTCAGTTTCACGATTTCCTGTTTATCAATTATTGATCTTAGAGCCTGAGCCACTGGTATTCTGTTCAGGAAATTTTCTTCTGTGCCAATGAGTTTGAGGCTCTTTCCCACTTCCTTTTCTATTAGATTCAGTGTATCTGGTTTTATGTTGAGGTCCCTGATCCACTTGGACTTGAGCTTTGTGCAATGGATCTATTTTCATTCTTCTACATGCTGACTGCCAGTTAGACCAGCACCATTTATTGGAGATACTTTCTTTTTTCTACTGTAAGTTTTTGGCTTCTTTGTTAAAGATCAAGTGTCCATAGGTATATGTGTTTACTTCTGGGTCTTCGATTCTATTCCATTTATTGACCTGTCTGTGTCCATACCAATATCATGTTGTGTTTTTTTTAAACCACTGTTGCTTTGTAGTACATCTTGAGGTCAGGGATGATGATTCCCCCAGAAGTTCTTTCAGTGTGTGTGTGTGTGTGTGTGTGTGTGTGTGTGCATGTGTGTGTATGTGTACTCAGATCAGGATTTCAGTGAGATATATGTACCCTTATGTTCTTTGCAAGGTTATTCACTACAGCCAATGTATGGGAGTACAGGGGGACAACCTAAGTTGTCCATCAGTGAAATAAATAATGAAAATGTGACATGTATTAAGAAAAATAAGATTTAATATTTCATATTCAGATTTTAAAATAGAGATGGTGTCTTTTTTTTGCTGTGTGGATAAATGTGAAAAGCATAAAGTCAGAAACAGAAAGCAAATTTTATTTTCTCACTGCTGTGAGGAATGTTTTAAAGAATTCAACACACTTATATGTGAAATGTATTTTTAAAAGCCTTCTAACACACAGAAATTGAGAGTGGAATTTTAAGGATGATGAGTAAGGTACAAAAAGAAATGAATAAATATGGTTTAAAGGATACAAAGTAATGGCCATCTACAATGAACAAGATTCATTTAAACATGAAAATTAACATCAACTTATATTTGAACTGGGTATGTTAAAGAATATCTGGAATCCCAGAACATAAATCCCAGGGGAATTATGAGTTTCAAGCCAAACACATCAATTTGGCAAAAGCTTGCCAATGAACAAAATTATATTTTATCTGGATTTTTTTGTTAAGGGAGTAGATTTTAGATGTGCCATTTCACATGCAGTAACTCACACCCAAACATTAGATGGAGCTTAAGAAGTCTTACGGAAGAGTGGGGAGAAGGATTGAGGGACACGAAGAGGACAGGGACACCACAGAAAAACCAACAGAGTAGACTAGCCTGGAACTTGGGTGCTCCCAGAGGCTGAGCCACCAACCAATGAGTGAGCCTCGGGTGGACCTAGGCCTCCTATACACATGTAACTGCTGAGCAGCTTTGCCTTCAAGCCTGTCCCCCAACAACTGGAGCAGGGGCTATGCCTGATCCCGTTGCCTGCTTTCCTGTGGATCCCCTGTATCTAATCGGACCTCAGTGGGACAGGATGTGCCAAGTCCCAAAGGGACTTCATGTGCTTGGGGTGGGGTAAGGGGACAGGGGAAGAGGGGATAAGGGGGACACCCAGACTAGGCCTTCTCGTTCGTGGAATGGGTAGAGAACTTGAGTGAGGGGGTACTGGAATGAGAGGAAGGGCTGATATAGAGTCTTAAAGTGAATAAATGAATACATTTTATTTAAACAAACAATGTGATCAAAAAACACATGAAATGTGTAATGGTTGTGATTCCAATTCTAAACTATATTCTAAATGTTCATTTGTCTTAAAAGTCTCAGTAGATACATGTATTCTAAATATTAATATCCTAGATATTACTGACAACGGTTATTTGAACAATAAGGAAAAAAAGAGACTATGAAAATTTTATCAGGAAGAATGAAGCTACATGGACCATATTGGCCATGTAACACTAAATTAGTATTCCTAAATTGTTCCATGCACAGGAGAATTGTTACTAGTGCTTTAAAAGATATATAAGAAAGAAAAATATTTGAAAAATTGATATCTTTAGTAATAAATAGTTGTAATTTTGTGGACTTATTTCATATATGTTTCTACATAATCCTCCCATTTTATTCAATCCTTTGTAGAAAATAGATCACTATATTAGAGAGGAATTTTAATCCAGAAACATGTCTGCTCTGGCAAGGAATCACATCCAAAGATATGATCAAGTTGAAAGGCAGACATGTTCTGCATTGGAATGCTGGAATACAACAGGCCCATAGTACACACCTTTAATCCCTAACAATGAAGGTAAGGTTGGTTTGTACAAGAAACCAGCCATGTTTGAAAGTAGCATCTAATTGAGGGACAAAGTGACAAGTTAGAAAAAAGTTTGACAGAATGTGTCAGAAATAGGGTATACCCAACTCACAGGAGAACAGTGCAGGAAAGAGAAGCTACTTAAGAGCAGTTAGAGAGAGAAAAGGCCGTGGTGGTGTGTGGTGCATGGTGTATGTGCATGGCAGTTTTACTGGGACAGTTTTGCAGAGACAGGATACAGGGAAAACAAGCTAGACACAAGTGAGCTAGAGACACTAGTTTGACACAGCTAGACACCAGAGCCAGAATATGAAAAGGAGCCAGAACATTAGAACATATTGTCAAAGTTAATATGAAGCCAGGGAAAGCAAGTCAGTCAGAAGCTGGGAGAAACCAGAATGAATCAGTCATTTTGGAAGAGTAGATCATATGGAGGCTAAGAGCTTCCAGGTCTAGGTCTAGAGATGAGAGAAAGAAGCACTCTGGGCACAGCCCATGCCGTGCACTCATACAGTTTGAGGACATTTCTCATCTCATCTCTCATCGTCTCATCTGAAGAGATAAAGTGATATTTACTCTGTATAATAACTCATGTTTTCTTCCTAATTTCTCATGTAAACCATTATCAAATCAAACCATTCTTAAGAGTTAGTTTAATCATTTTTAAAATTTTTAATGGTGGGGCTGGAGAGATGGCTCAGTGGTTAAGAGCACTGACTGTACTTCCAAAGGTCCTGAGTTCAAATCCCAGCAACCACATGGTGGCTCATAACCATCCATAATGAAATCTGATGCCCTCTTCTGGTGTGTCTGAAGACAGCTACAGTGTATTTACATATAATAAATAAATAAATCTTTAAAAAATGTTTAATGGTAATCAAGTATTCTTATGTTCCATTCTTAGTTAGAACTAGGCTTAGAACTATCGTTTTCTCTTTTCTCTGCCTCTCGTTTTCATTCTTTTTGGCATTCATTTTACTATCCAACAAATACTTTCCTAAAACCTATCACCATCAGCTACTGTGATAGGAGTTGGGAGGACACTGAAGAACAAGACATATGCTGTCCATTTCCTAATGGAGTTTAAGATACATTCAGTTCTGTCATTCATTTAGGATAATAGGAAATAATGTCCTGTCTGCACTATTGTCAAAGCAAAATGTTTGTAACCCAAAACATCCAGGAAATCCAGGACACATTGAGAAGGTCAAACCTAAGGATTATAGGCATAGAGGAGAGCGAAGATTTACAACTTAAAGGGCCAGCAAATATCTTCAATAAAATTATGGAAGAAAACTTATCTAACCTAAAGAGAGAGATGCCCATGAATATACAAGAAGCCTACAGAACTCCAAACAGACTGGACCAGAACAGATATACATCCTATCACATAATAATCAAAACCCCAAATGTACTAAACAAGGAAAGAATATTAAAGGCAGTAAGAGAAAGAGGCCAAGTAACATGTAAAGGAAGACATATCAGAATCACACCAGATTTCTCACCAGAGACTATGAAAGCTAGAAGATCCTGGGCAGATCTCATGCAGACTCTAAGAAAACACAAACGCCAGCCAAAACTTCTATACCCAGCAAAACTCTCAATCACCATAGATGGGGAAACCAAGATAGTCCATGACAAAACCAAGTTCACCCAATATCTTACCACAAACCCAGCCCTACAAAGTATAATATGAGGAAAACACCAATACAAGGAGGGAAACTTCACCCTGGAAAATGCAAGATAGTAACCTTCTTTCATCAAACCGAAAAGAAGATAACCAATCAAATATAAAAGATAACATCAAAAATGACAGGAAGTAATAATTACTATTCCTTAATATCTCTTAACATCAATTGACTCAATTCCCCAATAAAAAGACATAGACTAACAGACTGGATACGTAAACAGGATCCCACATTTTGCTGCATACAGGAAACACACCTCAGTGTCAAAGACAAACTCTACCTTAGAGTAAAAGGCTGAAAGACGATTTTACAAGCAAATAGTCTCAGGAAACAAGCCGGAGTAGCCATTCTAATATCAGATAAAATTGACTTTCAACCTAAAGTCATCAAAAGAGACACTGAAGGACACTTCTTACTGGTCAAAGGAAAAACACACCAAGAAGAACTCTCAATCCTGAACATCTATGCTCCAAATGCAAAGACACCCTCATTCATAAAAGAAACTTTACTAAAGCTCAAAGCACATATTGCACCTAACACAATAATTGTGGGTGACTTCAACACTGCACTTTCCTCAATGGACTGATCAGGAAAACAGAAACTAAACAGGGACACAATGAAACTAATTGAAGCTTTGGACCAATTAGAGTTAACAGATATATATAGAACATTTCACCCTAAAGCAAAAGAATATACCTTTTTCTCAGCACCTATGGTACCTTCTCCAAAATCGACCATATAATTGGTCACAAGACAGACCTCAACAAATATAAGAAGATCGAAATAATCCCATGCCTCCTATCAGATCACTATGGAGTAAAAGTGGTCTTCAATAGCAACAAAAACAACAGAAAGCCCACATACACATGGAAACTGAACAGTACTCTACTCAATGATACCTTGGTCAAGGAAGAAATAAAGAAAGAAATCAAAGACTTTTTAGAATTTAATGAAAATGATGACACAACATACCCAAATCTATGGGACACAATGAAAGCAGTGCTAAGAGGAAAACTCATAGCCCTGAGTGCCTCCAAAAAGAAAATGGAGAGAACATACACTAGCAGCTTAATGACACACCTGAAAGCCCTGGAGTAAAAAGAAGCTATTTCATCCAGGAGGAGTAGAAGGCAGGAAATCATCAAACTCAGGGCTGAAATCAATCAAGTAGAAACAAAGAGAACCATACAAAGAATCAACAAAACCAGGAGCTGGTTCTTTGAGAAAATCAACAAGATAGATAAACCTTTAGCCAGACTAACCAAAGGGCACAGAGGCAGTATCCAAATTCACAAAATTAGAAATGAAAAGGGAGATATAACAACAGAAACTGAGGAAATTCAAAAAATCATCAGATCCTACTACAAAAGCCTATACTCAGCACAACTGGAGAATCTGGAGGAAATGGACAATTTTCTAGACAGATATCAAACACCAAAATTAAATCAGGATCAAATAGATGATCTAAACAGTCCCATAACCCCTAAAGAAATAAAAAGGGTCATAGAAAGTCTCCCAACCAAAAAAAGCATGGGACCAGATGGCTTCAGTGCAGAATTCTATCAGACCTTCAAAGAAGACCTAACACCAATACTCTTCAAACTGTTCCATAAAATAGAAACAGAAGGAACACTACCCAACTCGTTCTATGAAGCCACAGTTACACTGATACCAAAACCACACAAAGATCCAACAAAGAAAGAGAACTTCAGGCCAATTTCCCTTATGAATATTGATGCAAAAATAAACAATAGAATTCCTAACAAGACACAGGATCATTTAAATCTCCACTATCTATGCAAATATTTTTTAAGTTAGAACTTATATGTCATATCTTAACTATTAGCAACTAAAGCTACTGGCATCAGTGTTACCACCACTACCAACAAGAACTCACTAAACACTGATGACCAAACACTTTAAAGACTCTTAAGATACTGTTAATGTCCGAATAAGAACAATGCTGAAGAAGAACTCGGTGTAATTCTTGGCTCACTGACTTGGCACAAACTTTTAACTATGTGTCATGACTCTGGCAAGTACAGTTTTAATGAACATTATCTCATTGAGTTTTCACAGCACACCCATGTGGGAGACTGCTATTAAAATTCCCATTTTACAGAGTAGAAAATAAAGTCATGAAAAAGTTAGGCAATTTTTATTAGGTTAGAGTGTGTGAGCAGTAGGATTATTCACTTTCAGGCCTTTATATATGCATAGAAACCTGATCATAATTACAGCTATAATTCCTCTCCTAACCTTTTGCCTTATTCCTCAACATATTTCAAGCTATTCATCAGTTGGAATTTGTTATTTTCTTAGAATTTGAAACACACACAGCTGGCAACTGACGACAGGGTAAGAGACCTAATAATAAAAGCCTTCCAAACAGTGCTTACTTATCAGATAGAGAGCTTTCAGGATTAAAATTCAGAGTTTCAAAAGACGATGACTCATTTTGCAGCTGCAACTGTTAAACCATTAACTGATTAACCTCTCTCACTATTGACTGTTTACCATATTTTAAAGTTGCAGAAATACTCAGTTAATCCCACACTTATCAATTGTAATGACATTAGATTTACATATAATCACAGCTCAAAATCATGCTTGTGGCTTTAATAAGTGGTTACATTCTTTTATCAGTGGATTTAGTCTCCCAGCAGCTGATAATTTTGAACACTTGATGTGTGCTGCATTGAAATTAAATATTCATGATGATCTTTTGAAGTTTACATTGGAAAGTGCTTCAAAAACTATCAGTATATCAAATTATAATGTATTGCTTCTCTTTTAAGAAATGTGATAATAGTAATCTTTTGTGAATTTTGTTCTTTACAATTCCTTTGTGGTGCAGATGTTAGCAACTAATATGGGAAAGCTAAGAATTGCTTTCTGATAAAGATGGAAAATTGCCAGCTGTAAATCATGAGCTTTGACTATAGGGAGAGTGCCTTGTAGACCAGGATAATTTTCAATGGCAGATGATTTAAAGGATAGGTATACAACTTTTATTAACATTAACCTACCTGAACACTGTCTTATGGATTGGTTTGCTACTGATTAGACTCTTTAAGGGATATCTTTCGAAACTATTTGTTTTGTATTTTCCAGTTGATTGTTTTAATTGCCAAGAATAATATTCAGATAAAATTAATATAAACATTGATGTGTGTGTGTGTGGTACTTTGGTGCACAATATTGTAGGGCACAGGCCTACAGACTATATATTTATATTTCATATTTTGCCTCAAAGTACTTAAACTTGACTTATGATTAACAGTAAACACGTAATTATTATTTCATACAACTTGGCCACTGGCAGTGATTTTCATCGTGGTAATTTAACAGCTGAGGATGAAAGTCAAGATTCATTATCAAAGATACAGAACCTTAAAAGCATGTGGTTTGTAAGCTATTAACTCTCTCTGCATCTGCTGGGTAGTAAGGGAAAACCAGAAGTGCAATTCCATTTTCTTCTGTTTTAAAACAGAAAACAGTCCAAGCTGGCTTAGAACTCACTCTGTAGCCCACATGGGCCCTAAACTTGGACAAATCTTTCTATTTAGTCTTCAGACTACTGGGATTGAAGGTGTGAGCCAATATACCCAATTTTTCATACTTCTCATTTTTCTTTAAAATGTTATTAAATATGATCACATCACCCCTCCATTCCCTCCCTTCAGCCTTTCCCATACCAGCCCCTACTCTCATTTCATGGCCTTGTGTGGATGAATATATAAATGCAACCTACTGTGTATTACCTGTGTGTATGATTTCAGGAATGATTACTTGGTATTGGAAAATCATTCAGTACTTATTCTTGGGGAAGACTAATTCTCCCTCTCTCAAAAGTCTGGAGTTTTACTTTTGTTATTTATTTTTGAGATCATAACTGCATCATCCCTCCCACTTCCTTTTCCTCCCTGAAAATCCTCTCATTTACCCCTTCTTGCTCTCTTTCAAATTCATGAACATTTTTTACTATGTATATATGAATATAATCATATATGTATATAAGCATATAACATTATACTGAGCAATTTGTATTTACATGTTTAGGAACGGTGGTGACCAGCCCAGGATAGCAGGGTTTTTCTGCAGGGAAGGCAGCAATAGAATACATAGTCAGCTGTTAGGGCCAAAGCTGCTTTATCTTTGGTGATTCTTCTGTCTATAAGTCTTGTAATAACTCCTGCTGGCAACAGCAGAGGATTAAGAAGAAAAAAGGCTTAATTCCTAGGGTTCTTTTTTTCTCTGGTCCAAGGACCTCTCTAGCTGGCCAGGCTATAGACTTGAAATTTAACTCTTCATGAACCAGAGAGAAAGGAAAAGAAGAGAAAGAAAGAATGAAAGAAAAGAAAATTTACACATGCAGAAAACACTCAGGATGAAAATGAAGAAAATTGCACCAACATTTTATTGTTGTTCTTAGTTATAGTTTCTCAGGATAAATGATCGCATGGTTTTCTATGCATCTTCACATTTCATAAGTTCAAGGTAAGTTCAAGACAATGACATGAAATGACAAAGAATTACAGCAAAAATATGTACATCCTTCCATTAAGAGTAGTACCTGACTAAATATTCATTAGCTATCTTCTAGATCCATAAGTTCATTATAAGTTTAAAGCAATAATTTTTATGTTATAAGTCAGCATGGTTTTGTCAGCCTGGTGTCTTATTTTTTTGAAGTTTTATATATATATAAATAAGTCAATATTTTATTATCTATCCTTGCAGTACAATAAATTATCCATTCCCAGTTACCAGATAATGGTCTCACAGCTAACCAAGAAGGAACATTTTACCTGACTGTAAATTTATCCCAAGCCGGCTTTCTTATCCTAGTACAAATAGCCCATGACACATGAAGGTTTACAAGCCCTATTTGCAGCTTTTAGAGGACTTGAAATTACTTGTATAAATTTAGAAATTTTACAAAATTCTTATTAGGAATTATGAAATCATCAATTTCTCTACACATCATAACCACATGGGAGTACATCTTCATGTTAATATGCAGAAAATCTGCCCAATAGAGTGGGCTTGTGCCCAGGAATCATTAGGCTATATAATAGTGACAAGAAAAGGCATATCACCAACAAGAACCAATCCTGGGATGAAGTCTCTTGAGACCTTGCCTCAAAACTCAACCACAGCAGGCCATGCAAATGGTGAGCCATCTCCAGAAAAGTTAGTGCATGCCTTTAGCCTTTCCTAGATGGCTGCTAACAAAGGAAGATATGTATGTCTTCCTAAAGTCATAAACCTGCTTAATAATAATAATAATATATTATTATTGTTGTTGTTATTAATAAGCAACATCAGAGTTGCTTCAATTTGCTTTAGCATCTCATTTTGCAAAATTGATATGCTTGTGGAAATTTTTCCTTGGGATGATTTCGAACTCTTTACTATTATGAAGTTTCTGGGCTCATATGAGTGTTTGATGAATTTATTAAAGTGATCAGAATCACAGAAATCTTGAAATATTGCTCTTCATCTGATGTAGCAATTGCTACCATAGTTCAGATCTCTCTCTCTCTCTCTCTCTCTCTCTCTCTCTCTCTCTCTCTCTCTCTTTCTGGAGGAATATCTCAGTGACTAAGAGCTTGTGCTGCTCTGATAGAACCTAGGTTCAACTGCAAGCACCCAGGTTAGGCAGCTCAGAACTACCTGTAAGTCTAGCCCCAGGGTCATCTGAGGCCTCTGACCTCTGTAGTAGTCATCTGCACTCATGTGCATATAGGCACACTCTGAAACACAAACATACATACGAGTTTAAAATAGTAAAGATAACTGTTTTAAAACACATGCATTTGTTTTGTTCTTGTTAGATATTTTTCTTTTATACTACTTTTGTGGGGGAGACAGGTGTTCTAGGAAAGGAATGAGGGCCTCATGTGCTTGCTAGGCAAGTATTCTACCATGAACTACAACCCTGAGCCCTTTTCCCCTTATTTTTTCATTCCTTTCTGAGTCATCAGAAGCTAAGTTGCTGTGTTATGGACATTTAAGACCTAATCCATAAATATTTTATCATGTTTCATCTAACAAGAAGAAAATTCTATTTAAGGTGTTATAATAATACATTTGTCTTTTTGTTTGTTTTCCATAGAACTTAACTAGAGCAGTGTGGTAATCATGGCTTTAGAACTGTGCATTAGAGCCTGGTGGGCTCATCAGTGTGTTATAACAGGGTACTAAACTACCACCACCACCACACACACACACACACACACACACACACACACACATACTTCCCAGAATCACTTAGAAAGTGGTAGGAACCCATGAGCCCATTCCCCATCAGCAGCTGACTATAAAGAGGACCCAACATATATAGGGTCGTTGCCAGTAGACACAGCTGCTTGAGTTCATGGTTGCTACAGCCATAGCCTGTAGCTATGTTAGGAGATGGTATTTTTCAACTTTTCTTCCTGTTTTTCTGTCTCTTCCTCAGCAATATTGCTTGAGACTTAAGGGAGTGCTATAAATGCCTTGTTTGGGACTAAGTCCTCAACTCTTTATTCTGTGTAACATGTGTAGCTACAGATCTCTGAAATCACCTGCATTCATTATAAGAAGCTTCTCTGATTAAGGCTCAGTGTATCTTTTGCCAGTAGGTGTAAACAAAGGTGTTAAAGGGGTGATTTGATGCTTATATTAGTTGAGCAAAGTAGCAGTCTTAGTCCCCCACTAGAACCTAACACTATTTTTCTTTCGAATTGGAAAGAAATGCAATAGACTGAGCCTTACATTTAAAGTGGTACTAGTTTATTTAAAACGTTGAAAAAAGTAGTTCACATTTGTGTAAGATCATTGATGTTTTTACTTCTACAGCAGCCTGCATAACACCATGGAGCAATATGTAAACTAGCCAGTGGAGAGAAAGCTTCTAGTTCAGTTCCAATTGGATTTCTCTCTATACTAGCTACATGCTTAAATGGGATCTTACTGACTAGTTCTCTTGGGCAAATAAGAATGGTAGGTGGCTGTTAGGGCCTCGCTAAATAGTAACTCCTATAGAAATATCATACACCTGGCACAGGGGCGTCTGTTTAATGACCCATTTAATGACTTCTAGGACTGAGATTGTCTAGTTTTATGCAATGTCAGCCTTTAAACTCTCTTTTATGTTTTTTTAATTGGGTTACCAGACAGTAGGTTTCCTAGTGATTTTATTCCCCCTTTGTTTTGGTCTTTCTATCCCATTTTTCCCTTCCCAATCTTCATTCTTTGTGTACTGAACTTCTTATATTAGGGTACACTCTTTTAACTATCCCTCTTATTGTCTGACTTCTGGAAGCACTCTAAATTAAACACAGAAAATTAAAGTGTTGCAACTAGGCTCTTCAAATGAGAAAGTACTGTGGCATTGTCTTTCTAGAAGAAGATTATGCATTCCTTAAGGTAAAGGCTGTGCCCAGGAGGAATATGGCTGAGTCATAGAGCAGGCCTGTCTTCAGGTGCTGAGAACTCTCAGGCTGACTGCTCATGTGCCCACTCCCAGCATGGACCTATTCTTGCCAATCCTCCGTGCCATTCATCTTAACAGTCTCTCTACGGAAATGCACATTACTGTTTCTGCTAAATTTTGAAAGTTATTTTTAGCAGTCATGACTTGTTTCCTTGTGCTTCACAATGTATATTTTTGAATATACCACATGGCAATAGATCAATTATCTAAATTACGAAATTAGCATAATTATGCTTACCAAACCTTATTCAGACTTTATCAATTGCCTATTATCAAGCAATAAAATGCAATTATATTTTTGTTACATAATTCTATTTGAGAGCCATTTTTCTTGTTTCTATAATGTTCCTTGATCAGGAATAATTCCTGCATGTCTGTCTTTCCTGATCTCTATAACATTAAAAACTATTTGGAGGGGCTGGTGAGATGGCTCAGCAGTTAAGAGCACTGACTGCTCTTCTGAAGGTCCTGAGTTCAAATCCCAGCAACCACATGGTGGCTCACAACCATCCATAAGGAGATCTGATGCCCTCTTCTGGAGTGTCTGAAGACAGCTACAGTGTACTTACATATAATAAATAAATAAATCTTAAAAAAAAAAAAACTATTTGGACAGTGGTATGCAAAATGTCCTTTCCTTTAGATCTGCCTGAATGCTCCTCAGTGCATTTGGGTTTTGCATTGTTTTCAACATATGAAAATGTCATGCTTTCAAGAGAGAGGTTGTTACTTTGATTTGTCCCATCAAGCTGTTAGTTCAGGGATGCTAACTGGGCATGATCTGGGATAATGCGCTTTCCTCTTTCTTCAGCACTGTGCTTCCTTTCACACTTGGTAAGTAGGGCAATACTTTGGGACTGGGATCATTCTGGCTCTCATCAAACTTTCACCTACTAGTTACAAAGTCCATCTATTCTTCTCCAAATCATATCCAAACACATTTAATGTTCTTTACCAAGATTCTCTGCTTTTTCTGTCCTAAATGATCTCACTACCACTATTTTATAAATATCCTTTACTCTGAGTTCCTTCCAGAACCTTGCTTGACTCACAGCACCCTTCTCTAATATATTCTGAGACCAGGTGTTGTTGTGTCTCTTCCTCCTCGCACCTTCCCTAGGACAGGTGCTTCTCCCTTCCCAGAACTCCTGTTGGCTCAAGCCATCAGCTCCTTATGTAAGATCTTGTGTGACATTTTTTCTTTGTCCTAGTTTTTCTTCTGCCTATGCCTGATGTATTCTCTCTCTGGCGTTCTGGCTCTCTGTGGTTTTTGTCTCCTGCACCCACTCTTCAGATATATTTATTTCTATTTCTTAACTTTAGACCTTTTGTATGTTTGTTTGCAAGAGGCTTTCCCCTATTTATTTATTTTTTATTTTATTTCATACTTAAATAACTGCTTTCAGCTGTTGTTTGCTTGATTAGTTTTTTGTTTTGTCTAAATGAAAGGCTTGATTAGATTTTTGTTTTGTCTACATGGAAGGTCTTCCTGCATTGTCCTGGATGGCTCAAAGCCCTGGCTTTAAACAGATCCTTTCACCTGGGCTGCTTGAGGAGCTGGCTATAAGGCCTGCACCACTCTCTCCTTGTTTTAAACACCTGGTTTTTATTCTCCAGACCTCCCATCTTCTTTTTCTATTGGATATTTTCGTTATTTACATTTCAAATGTTATCCCCTTTCCCAATATCCTGCCCAGAAACCCACCCTCCCTCCTCCTGCATCTATGAGGGTCTGCCCGCACCCACCTACCCACTCTCTCAATCATTCCCCTCCACTGGGGCGTGGAGCCTTCACACAACCAAGGTTGCACCTTTTTTATATCTCCAACTTTAAAATGTCTGAAAATCACCTTCACCAAGCCTTTTAAACTCTTTTTCAAAATAACTATAGGAGTTTGAAGCCTTCCTCCTAACAGCTGCCCTCAGACATTAAAACATAAAACTAAGACGTTAGCTCTGCACTCTTCCTGTCTAGACCCTGTGTTTGCCAAGATCTAACTGGGGCCTATTCTTACTTTTTTATTTTAGTTTTATTTCTCTGATATTCTCAATAACTACAGATTATCCAAACAGTTGTGCCCATTTTTCAAAGCTTCTTTGCTTATTTTCTCTTTTCCTTAGATTCTGAATCCTTTACCTCTGAGCATTGCTGTCAGAACCCTGGCAATTCTTGCTGGTTCCTCTGACAAGCTTCTTCACTTCTGGCTTTTTATGTCATTTTCATCTTAATATAATACTTAATGTAACATTGCATTCATTAGAGCTTTTTTAATTTAGTGAGTCTATTCTTATTTTTCCCTTCCTGTGACTATCTCTGTAGCTACATTTGTTTGTCTCCTAAAGTTCCTCAAACTTGCTCTCGTATGAAACACTAAGGTGTACTTGCCACTTCATGTCACAGGGAGATGCTCTCTTGGTTTTCTTACTTACTGATTGTTAAGCAAGATCACATTTATTTACCTATCCCAATTTTAACCTTATCCTCCAGGAAGTCATCCACTTTATTTGAGTTCCTTCGGTTGTTTGTGGAGAAAGTACATGACTGCTCAAAGCCTCAGAGTTGTTGAAATTGTGGACAAGGTTTGGAGTTTTCATTTTGAGAGGTGGATTTTGATTCCTCAAATTCTCTGAAGTATTCTGCCTCCCTTTTAACAATTTCTGGCTTAAGTGCATATTCTGCAATACAGAAGCCAACCAGGCTACTTCTTGTGCATTTCAGTGTCTGAAGGAATAAATCATCAGGTGCATGAGTATTCCCTCTGTACACCATTCCTGGAGTGTGAGCCTTTGCTCAGTTACTGCACACCTTCTGGAACTCAACCTGACCTCAAGGTCTTTCAGGCAGCCTTTCTCTCCCACTCATCTCTAGGCTATTGTCCTCTTCCTTTTATACATAGATTGCTTCAACTGAGTTTTCACTCACACGTGTCCTTCTGGGCACTTCTTTCTTTCAGAAGCTGCATAAATGTTCTTTCTAGCTCACTGTTCTGTCCCCTTTGCCTTCTGCAACCCATATGGAAGGCAAGCACAGGAGTTAAAAATGCTTGCTTCCTTCCCTTTCTGTCTTTGGCATGCCCCACCACAACTTTTTTTTTTAAGCCAGTGTCCTCTATCCTGCCCCAGTTTTACAAATATACTCTGTCGTTCCTTTCAGAATCCTATCTTGAAGCTGACACTTGACACTCATCAAACTCTTGAGCCAAGAAACCATTTCTGAGATGTTCATATTTAAGGTCTCACTCTGCTCTTGTACACCTTAAGCTTGTGATGTCGGTTAGTTAGATACGGACCTAGCTAAATCCCAGCCATTTCCTCACAATCCACCACCACTCCATACATCACAGTACTCCCACTTCTCCTTTCATCTCCACATTGTCTTTTTGCTCCTAAAATCTTCCACCTCTTTCATCCACCACATGAATAGCCCCCTTGATTTCCTCTTTGTTGTTGTTAAGTATGTTTCATTCTCTTACAGGGGGATTACCTATTTTGATACACACTCTGTAGTGTTGTAAGATCAGATATACACATTATCTTACAAAGATAATGAATAAATATGCAACGTTTACCTTGAAGTCTAACAATCATTTGCCATACAAGCCATGGAGCTGCCTTGGTGCGCTGTTTATTTAGTGATTCCCCCTCACCTTTGAATTAAAGATAGAGATTTTAAAAATCTTTAAATTTTCCATTGGCTGATTTTCTTAAGTCAGTTCAACATCTGTGTGCATCTTTCTCAGAAAGATAAATTTTATCTTTTTTTATACCAGTAATACATGTAGTTCTTGAAGTTGTTGTTTAAAATCTTTGTCCAAAATCTGGTACTGGTTTATTATATAACATTGCTTCGTAAAAATACACCAGGAGTTGGAGTTATGGAAATCAGTCAATTGACAGACGTATTTGCTATACTTCATAAGCATGAGGACCTAGGTTTGATCCCCACAATCAACATGTAAAGGTGGGCATGATGAACTGTTGGTAGGTGAGGGGGTGGGAGGGATAGAGATGGGAAGTTTTCTGGCATTCTCTGCCTGGCCCAATCAACTATCCCCAGGACAAAGAAAGTTCCCAGAACAACCCACTTAAAATTAATGGGACATGGAACTAAACAGAGAGTTTTCAAAATACAAATGACATGAGGAGTGTTCAACATTCCTCACTATCAAGAGAATTCAAATCAAAACTACTTTGAGATTTTATGTTAACCCTTTTAGAATAACTAATATCCAAAAATAAATGGTAGTCAAATGAATGGTGTATATGTAAGGATAGAGGAAAAGTTAGTGCTAGAGGAAGTGCCAACTGGTGCACCCACTCTAGAAATCCCTTTAAAGTTAGGATAAATGTACCGCATGGCCCAGCCCTACCACTCGTGGACATATACCCAAGGACTATAGATCCTGCTGTCTGCTCATCCATGCTCATTGCTGCTCCTCTGTGCTCCTTATGGCTCCGGGGACTGATGTGACTGTTACAGTTAGAGAATGAAGAAAAGATAAACATGGGGATGTACAGAAAGTCAGGGGTCATGTGAACTAGAGAAGCCTCAAAACCGCAGAGGCAAAAATTGACAATGTGCAATATCTTTGCTGTGTAAATCTCCCAACAGTCATAGTGGCCATACTTGCAGTCTCCTGTCTTTACTTAAATTGTTCAAAGTGTAACCTGGGGCAGAGACCTCAGATATATTTAGGGATGGTAGTGTTTGTGGAATGTATAAGCCCCTAGTATACATAGTATACATAGCGAAGGGACTCTAGACAGCCCTGCCAGGCAAGCATGGCACTAGCAGAACTTGCCTGTCTCCCCAATTCCCTCTGCCCTGCTAAAAGCCATTAGATTATGTTTCTAAAGCTAGCCACAAAGGCCTATTCCCTTATTTTGACACTTCCTCCTCCTGAGACTGACTACCAAAGTCTACCAATCAAAAGCCCTTTTTGGTTCACCTAATTAATATCCCCAATCAAAATATACCACCTCATCCTTTCCTGTTCTGACAGGATCTTCCCTCTTTTCTCTTCTTAAAAATTATACCAGCAAGGTCATTGTTCTGAGTCATAAAGCATCCACTTTAACTTAACTTTTCTTCCCTGCTTAATAAAGGAACTCTCTGTTTAAAAAACAAAACAAAAAAAAACAAAACAGGCTCAGAGTGTTTATTATATGCAGTGAACAGGGAGTCAGGGTCATTGCATATAACCGAACAAGGAAGAAGAGTTTACCAGTACACAGCTCAACCAAGAAGACAGGTTTAGCTAAAAGACAGGTAGGAATACTCTCTGTAGGGAAGCAGTCTTGGCCATAAATACTGAGGGGTAGAAAGCTATGGCGGACATTTTTCAACATTGCACTTGGACCAGAGGAAGGCTTTTCCATCCTTCAGAACATTAAAGGATGAAGAGCTTTGCCAATTTCCCATGATCTAAGGCTTTGGTCCTTGACATGGCCCACTCATGTCATCAGCGTACTTCAGGACTTCATATACTTAGAGCTTCCTCTGCTTCCCAGTCTGTTCTGTTCATAGTAGTTAGACAATGGACACAGCCTAGATGCTCATAATCTGTTGAGTGGATAGTGAAAATGTGATTCATTGAATATTAATGAGCTGCTAAGAAAATAGAATTATAAAGTTCATAAGTAAATGGATGGAGCTGGAAACAGTCATCCTGAGTGAGATAACTTAGAATTAGAAAGGCACATCATAAGTTCTATGTTATTTGCAGATGCTACTTTTTAATCTTCATGTATATGTGATGCTTTGAATAAGAATGGCCCCCAAAGGATCATATATATGTATGCTTAGTCACAAGACAGTGGCACTATTTGAGACAGAAAGATTAGGAGGTATAGCGTTGTTGAATCTGTGCGGTCTTATTGAAAGAAGTGCATTAGCTTTTAGAGGTGTGAGTGTGTGTGTGTATGTTTCTTAAATTTTATTATAATGTTAAGCCAACTCTTATCACTGTGCCCATAGATTATTGCATTTGCCATTCCTCTTCAGAGAATATCCCGCTTGTAGTAGACAGCAAAAAGAATAGAGAATCACAACTGATGTGCTATACATCAGAGACTGTGGAAGGCTCAGCCCCAAACATAGAGTTTACATAGTCAATTAACATAGAGAAGCACAACTGATGGAAATTAACATAGAGAAGAACAACTGATGGAGCAATACATCAGAGACTGTGGAAGGCTCAACCCCAAAGGGAACACCCATAACACCCTTCTTTTTCCCAAGAGATCATGAGAAAAGAGGGAACAGAAAGTTTCAAAAGCATTAGGTAGTGGACAACTACAAAGAAACTGTTTTTCTAGATCATAGGAATTTCCAACAGTTGAGACAGCATTCACAAAACCTACACAGACTTGAACCAGACTAAATTCCACAATATAGAGGGGATATGGGCATGGAGTCCTGTCCCTAGCTAAGGAACTATACTTGTTGACAGTGTGGGGGGAGAAGGGTCATTTTTCAAAAGTGTATTCCTTGGTGGTACACCACTCTTCAGTAAATATTTATGCCTATGAGTATATGGGCAGCCAAAACTATACTTGATAACTCTTTAGTGGATCTCTGATTTCTGTATTATCCTGCTCTACAGAATAACAGAAATTCCAGGGCTACACAGAAAAACCCTGTGTCAGAAAAACAAAATTAAATAATAAAATAAAATATAAATAATAAAATAAAATAATAAGCTGGGCAATGGCAGTACATGCCCTTAATCCCAGGACTGGGAAAGCAGAGGCAGGCATATCTCTGTGTTCAAGACCAGGCTGGTCTGCAGAGCAAGTTTAAGGACAGACAGCACTACACAGAGAAACGCTGTCCTGAAAAAAGATCAATCATAATAATTATACTTTAATAATAATAATAATAATAAAATAGGACACAAAGTTAGATAAGTAAGGAAGAGCAAATGGGAGGAGGGAAGAAGGTGTGAATATGATTTTTTAAAATAACAATTGCGGTATATCTACACAATGGAGTACTATTCAGCCATTAGAAACAATGAATTCATGAAATTCTTAGGCAAATGGATGGAGCTAGAGAACATCATACTAAGTGAGGTAACCCAGACTCAAAAGGTGAATCATGGTATGCACTCACTAATAAGTGGATATTAACCTAGGAAACTGGAATACCCAAAACATAATCTACACATCAAATGAGGTACAAGAAAAAAGTAAGAGTGGCCCCTTGTTCTGGAAAGACTCAGTGAAGCATTATTCGGCAAAACCAGAACAGGGAAGTGGGAAGGGGTGGGTGGGAGGACAGGGGGAGAGAAGGGGGCTTATGGGACTTGCGGAGAGTGGGGGGCTAGAAAAGGGGAAATCATTTGAAATGTAAATAAAAACTATATTGAATAAAATAAAAAAAGAAAAAGAGATGCATGTAAAAAAATAACAATTGCTATAATCACTAGGAAGTGGATATTATAGAAGCAGTTATAAAAAAGAATATAATTCCTTCTCCCTCAAAGTAAATGAATTGAACGCAAATCTTCACATACTGTTGAATGTGTAAAGTTGGGGACATATGGTGTCTGTTTGTTCAGAAATAGAAAGTAGTGACATTGGGCTGCTATTTATTATTTTCTTGGTATAAAGATAGCAAAGTAAACTGTTGGATGGTGAATTTATATTACATTTTTAATGAAAAGGAATCAGAACTTAAGTCTTTCCTACAGAGAGAAATCATGTTTTATTTGACAAGGTCTGATCAAAATGACCTCAGATTCAGTAAAGAAATTGGACTGACACTGGGCCATTATCTCAGGTCTAGACTGAATGCTCTTCTCTTATAGCTCTCATTTGAAAACAGTTTCCCCAGCAAGTTGGTCTTTGAATATGTACCATTCATATTTAGAAACATAAATTTTGAGTCAGTTTAGAAACAATAAAATGAACATTTTTTAAAAGTATGTAGGACTTTAAATACTTTAATTAAATGCAAAGAAAAGGACAATCTGTTCTATTCCACTGTAAACTTTTATTAATTTGATTTAGTCAGTTAGGTTCCTTATTTATGTTAGAAAGCCTGTATACAGCATGACTTAAAAAAAATGTTTTACTGATGTGGTTCAAATATGGTTGGCTAGTAGGAAGTGGCACTATTCGGGTGTGTGACCCTATTGGAGTAGGTGGGGCCTTGTTGAAGGAAACTTGTCACTGTTGGGTGGTGGTTTTTGAAGCTCCTCCCAGTGTAGAAGAGACAGTCATCTCCTATTTGCCTTTGGAACAAGATGTAGAACTCTCATCTCCTCCAGCACCATGCCTGTCTGGATGCTGCCATGCTCCTGCCTTGATGATACTGGACTGAACCTCTGAATCTGCACAGCAGCCCCAATTAAATGTTGTCCTTTATAAGAGTTGCCATAGTCGTAGAGTCTCTTCACAGCAGTAAAACCCTAACTAAGACAACTGAGTAGATCTCAGAGCAGATATGCCTCTTGTAAATTGAGTATTTGCAAAGCAAGCACCACCAGCCCTTTTCTGTTTCACCTTTTTGCTGGCGGTCTTCATTATTTTGGCATGTAGCTCTTAAAGCTAAGCACAGCACTGTGCATAGTCTGCAGGTCCTGGCCCTGCCTTCCCCACTCCTTTCACAGCCTGCTCTGCCCATGCATGTTCCTTACCAGCATCCATGTGCTGTCAACTTTTCTCACCCTGCTTTTCCCAGTATATTCTGCTTTGCAAATCTTGGCATTCATCTTGCATCTTGACAGTTTAATCTGAGATTAATGTCTTACAAAATCAAGGCATTGTCTTTTAAATACTCCATTAGTATTTATTTTGTGAATGTTCAGAATCATTCAGAAGTATTTACTACCTAGTCATAAGTAGTAGTACGTATGACTGCAGCTCTGACTAGCTTCACGTCCAGCATGGTACCTACGAGGAGAGCTGTGATGTTTGTGTCCTTAAGATGTTGGCTCTAAAGTGGAAATGGAAGACTTGGGAGAAAGAAAGACCAGAAGAGACAGAAAATGAAGGCTTATGGTATTATCCCATTCTAAACACTCTGAATTCAGATGTATATCTTTGTGACAAGATGACATTTCAAGCTGATTAAGATGATAGGACCAAGCAGATTGTTTGGATTTAAAAAAAGTTCAGAAAGAGAAAAACTTTCAAATTTAAAAAAAAAAATTATCTAAGGGAGGATAATTTAGTGGGTGTTTTAAGGATGATCATAGAGTGATCAATGTCATGTTCCAGATGCTCATCTACCAACAGGTCATGCTGTTCACTCGTGTAATTCCTGTTGACACTGGAAGATACTCCAGATGAGATAGACAACAAGATTATGACCTGATTAAGCCCTTATTAAATATCCACTTGCTGCATTTACTATCTGCCTTGCCAACATACCACAATATCCACCATGGATGGGAAAATGTTATAATACATGTAACTCCTATTAAGTATCTCTTTATTCATAATGGTTCATTTAATGGTTTACAAATAAACACATGCCAGATCCAGAGATGATGCATGCTGGTAAGACAATTAAAAAATAAGAATCTATAACATTGATTCAATCGCTCATAGAGAAGAAAAGTTGACTAGTGTTCAGCAAGGTAGCCAAAAGGCAGCGTATGCAGATAACACTTGCCGACAAGTGCTTTAACTTGTACAGTAGACACACGCTGTTACATACGTCTTTAGTTTTGCACATTTAAAAGATTTTACTTGTAATTTTATCTAAGGGGTAAAATGGCCTCTGTAAATGGTGGAAGAGAATGAAAGCTGTGCCTTCAAGTTGAATCACTCTACTCCTCATTGTCAGGGGCCATCTACAAACCATCTTCCTCTAGTAAATAATTGAGGACAATACAAAAGGAAGAACTTAGTGATTCCAAGTGCACAAAAGTTGGTAGGAAAAGTGTGTGAGAAATTAAAATGCATGGCAATAATTTATATTTGCCTCCTTATAAAACATCAGCAGTTTGTATCCTCCTGGTTCTCAGAACTAGCACATTACAGGCTTTCACACTTCTGAAGTTTCTTCATATGATGAATCGCATCCATGAATATTTCAAACATCTTCTCCCAGAGTGAATCCCAGAAGATGCTCTGTGGAACACAGAACAATGGGGCTTGGGGTAAAGTTAACAGTAAAAATTTAGAACTCTAACTTTCCTTTGGCAAAATAAGTTCATCATGCATGAAAGGCTGTGTTAGCCAGCAACTCATTTATCTCCATGTACCCAAGGTGTTCCCAAAACAGCTTCTCACCATTTTAACCTTAATTATATTTTATTTGCTTATAAAAACCTTTTGTCCCAATATTCATCAACTAATAATCTCAATTGGAAACAGTGGTCAGGAAACATTTCAGATTTTCACTTTCCAGGTTCTTCTTGCAGCTTTTTTGCATCATGACTACCTCCGTCACAGGCTTATACCAATCAGAATTATTAAAACGCATAAATTCAATATCTCTCACATACCTCACAGGTAACTTGGGTTTATAAGAGTACCCTAGACATTATGTGACTGTAGTTACAGATTTTTAATGCAATGCTATGATAACATACTTTAACAACAGCAGGCTAGTAAGAAGTTCAAGAGACATTCAATACCATTCTGTAAAATAAGTCAGACTATTAAACAGACTTCCTGTTTAATTAGGTCATTGGTCTGGTTTTAGATATTCAAGCGATGATGGAAACTTTTAACTCAGTTCTGCATTCTGAAGGAGAAATGCCACCCTGAAATTAGCTCTCTAGATTTTCTGGCCTAGTGTTTATAGTTTTTCAATTTCCTGAAGAGTCAGCATTTCTGGCCTCCTGTCTGGATAATAGCATAATCCTCTCCAGTGCCAGGCCCATTATGCTTACAGAATTAAATGGAAAGCAGGTGCGTGTAGACCTATCCTGTGCTAAAATTGGTGTATCTTAATGGAAATTGTATCCCTGGTGCCACTTTTCTCTTGTGTTTTGCAAGCCATCACGTAGAAGGCCTGTGGATTCTAGAAGGAAACCTCATATGGAGTATGAGAAGCAGACTAGTTTTGTCAAAACATGGAGATAATGAGACTCATCAGCTACATCCTTGCCAAGAAGTCATATATGCCTACCATGCACGTGCTGTTTGTGCTTTGTGAGAGGTAAAGAAAATTACCATGCCATGGGCCTTACTGCACAGGACTCTATGAGCATAAACATACGGTTTAGAGCTATGTTAGATGAAGTTATAGATATCAGTTTGTGAATACCTTATCTGTACACGCTATTAGAGTCCATTTAATTCTCTGGTACAGAATCAGACCAAATATTTCTATAATGTTTGAAATGTCTTAGGACATTGCAAGGATTTGTTTTGTATCATGTCTTTCTGCTTTAGGATTTAATATGCTATAACCCCTAGGTGGTAAAAGCTATGGCTTAGTCATCGACATGAGGAAGTGACATAAGAAAAGTGCATTTCATTTCAAATCCCATTGTAGGTAACAAGAGACTGATCAAAGAGTCTAGAAATCTGAATATGCTAAGATCTGATTGAATGAATGAATATAGAAATGTCTGTAAATTATATTCTTAAACCAGGTTATTGAAACTCATATTCTATTTAAAAGACTGTTTTATGCTGGTTAACAACACAGAGAAAGAAACAGCTTTCTATATGAAGTGGCGTCGTTCTGTGTTGTATGGCAGGCGTTGGGAGCATTCAGTGTGTGTGTGTGTGTGTGTGTGTGCGCGCACGCGCGCGCACACACACACACACACAGTTCTTTTGTGTTTGGATTGTAGAAGCTTCTACTCATAAGCTTAAAAGGTTCAGAGATGAAAAGAAATAAAATCTTCCAGTTGAAATGCCTGCAGCTGAAAGTTCATCTATAATGAAGTAACTGCATGCTGTGTGTGTTCTTTCAAGAATTTCCTTCTTGTTATTTATAAAATCACAGATTATGTATTAGAAAATTAACCTACGAAGATAGTAAATTAGCTTCATTAGTACCTAAAGAACACATTTTTGATTATTATGTCATGTAAGTAATTGTTAGAGACGCTGATTGAAATCAGAATTCTGCAATGTCTTTCACTATGTAACCTCATGAAAAAATGTGTAGAAAAAGGTGCATTTTAAAATAATTTTCAAATTCTTTTCTGTATTTCAAAAGGTTTACAACTGATGCTACTAGCTATCTCTAGTTGGTCAGCATAGAAAACTAGTAACTCTTTTTTTTTTTAATTTTTTTTATTCGATATAATTTATTTACATTTCAAATGATTTCCCTTTTCTAGCCCCCCCCCCCACTCCCCGAGAGTCCCGTAAGCCCCCTTCTCTTCCCCTGTCCTCCCACCCACCCCTTCCCACTTCCCCGTTCTGGTTTTGCCGAATACTGTTTCACTGAGTCTTTCCAGAACCAGGGGCCACTCCTCCTTTCTTCTTGTACCTCATTTGATGTGTGGATTATGTTTTGGGTATTCCAGTTTTCTAGGTTAATATCCACTTATTAGTGAGTGCATACCATGATTCACCTTTTGAGTCTGGGTTACCTCACTTAGTATGATATTCTCTAGCTCCATCCATTTGCCTAAGAATTTCATGAATTCATTGTTTCTAATGGCTGAATAGTACTCCATTGTGTAGATATACCACATTTTTTGCATCCACTCTTCTGTTGAGGGATACCTGGGTTCTTTCCAGCATCTGGCAATTATAAATAGGGCTGCTATGAACATAGTAGAACATGTGTCCTTATTACATGGTGGGGAGTCTTCTGGGTATATGCCCAGGAGTGGTATAGCAGAATCTTCTGGAAGTGAGGTGCCCAGTTTTCAGAGGAACCGCCAGACTGCTTTCCAGAGTGGTTGTACCAATTTGCAACCCCACCAGCAGTGGAGGAGTGTTCCTCTTTCTCCACACCCTCTCCAACACCTGCTGTCTCCTGAATTTTTAATCTTAGCCATTCTGACTGGTGTAAGATGAAATCTTAGGGTTGTTTTGATTTGCATTTCCCTAATGACTAATGAGGTTGAGCATTTTTTAAGATGCTTCTCCGCCATCCGAAGTTCTTCAGGTGAGAATTCTTTGTTTAACTTTGTACCCCATTTTTTAATAGGGTTGTTTGGTTTTCTGGAGTCTAACTTCTTAAGTTCTTTATATATATTGGATATTAGCCCTCTATCTGATGTAGGATTGGTGAAGATCTTTTCCCAATTTGTTGGTTGCCGATTTGTCCTCTTGATGGTGTCCTTTGCCTTACAGAAACTTTGTAATTTTATGAGGTCCCATTTGTCAATTCTTGCTCTTAGAGCATACGCTATTGGTGTTCTGTTCAGAAACTTTCTCCCTGTACCGATATCCTCAAGGGTCTTCCCCAGTTTCTTTTCTATTAGCTTCAGAGTGTCTGGCTTTATGTGGAGGTCCTTGATCCATTTGGATTTGAGCTTAGTACAAGAAGACAAGGATGGATCAATTCGCATTCTTCTGCATGCTGATCTCCAGTTGAACCAGCACCATTTGTTGAAAAGGCTATCTTTTTTCCATTGGATGTTTTCAGCCTCTTTGTCGAGGATCAAGTGGCCATAGGTGTGTGGGTTCATTTCTGGATCTTCAATCCTGTTCCATTGATCCTCCTGCCTGTCACTGTACCAATACCATGCAGTTTTTAACACTATTGCTCTGTAGTATTGCTTGAGGTCAGGGATACTGATTCCTCCAGATTTTCTTTTGTTGCTGAGAATAGTTTTAGCTATCCTGGGTTTTTTGTTGTTCCAGATGAATTTGATAATTGCTCTTTCTAACTCTGTGAAGAATTGAGTTGGGATTTTGATGGGTATTGCATTGAATCTGTATATTGCTTTAGGCAAAATGGCCATTTTAACTATATTGATTCTACCGATCCATGAGCATGGGAGGTTTTCCCATTTTTTGAGGTCTTCTTCCATTTCCTTCTTCAGAGTCTTGAAGTTCTTGTCATACAGATCTTTCACATGTTTGGTAAGAGTCACCCCAAGATACTTTATACTGTTTGAGGCTATTGTGAAGGGGGTCATTTCCCTAATTTCTTTCTCAGCCTGCTTATCCTTTGAGTATAGGAAGGCCACTGATTTGCTGGAGTTGATTTTATAACCTGCCACTTTGCTGAAGTTGTTTATCAGCTGTAGGAGCTCTCTAGTGGAGTTCTTTGGGTCACTTAGGTAGACGATCATGTCGTCTGCAAATAATGATAGTTTGACTTCTTCCTTTCCAATTTGTATCCCTTTGACCTCCTTATGTTGTCGAATTGCCCGAGCTAGTACCTCAAGTACAATATTGAAAAGATAAGGAGAAAGGGGGCAGCCTTGTCTGGTCCCTGATTTCAGTGGGATTGCTTCAAGTTTCTCTCCATTTAGTTTGATGCTGGCTACCGGTTTGCTGTATATTGCTTTTACTATGTTTAGGTATGGGCCTTGAATTCCTGTTCTCTCCAAGACTTTAAGCATGAAGGGATGCTGAATTTTGTCAAATGCTTTTTCAGCATCCAATGACATGACCATGTGGTTTTGTTCTTTGAGTTTTTTTATGTAGTGGATTGTATTGATGGATTTCCGTATATTGAACCAACCCTGCATTCCCGGGATAAAGCCTACTTGATCATGGTGGATGATCGTTTTGATGTGTTCTTGGATTCGGTTGGCAAGAATTTTATTGAGTATTTTTGCATCGATGTTCATGAGGGAAATTGGTCTGAAGTTCTCTTTCTTTGTTGGATCTTTTTGTGGCTTTGGTATCAGCGTAATTGTGGCTTCGTAGAAGGAATTGGGTAGTGTTCCTTCTGTTTCTATTTTGTGGAATAGTTTGAAGAGTATTGGTGTTAACTCTTCTTTGAAGGTCTGGTAGAATTCTGCACTGAAGCCATCTGGTCCTGTGCTTTTTTTGGTTGGAAGACTTTCTATGACTCCTTCTATTTCTTTAGGCTTTATGGGACTGTTTAGATGGTCTAGTTGGTCCTGATTTAATTTTGGTATTTGGTATCTGTCAAGGAAATTGTCCATTTCCTCCAGATTCTCCAGTTGTGTTGAGTACAGGCTCTTGTAGTAGGATCTGATGATTTTTTGGATTTCCTCAGTTTCCGTTGTTATATCTCCCTTTTCATTTCTAAGTTTGTTAATTTGGATGCTTTCTCTGTGCCCTTTGGTCAGTCTGGCTAAGGGTTTATCTATCTTGTTGATTTTCTCAAAGAACCAGCTCCTGGTTTTGTTGATTTTTTGTATGGTTCTCTTTGTTTCTACTTGATTGATTTCGGCCCTGAGTTTGATGATTTCCTGCCTTCTACTCCTCCTGGGCGAAATAGCTTCTTTTTGTTCTAGGGCTTTCAGGTGTGTCAATAAGCTGGTAATGTATGTTCTCTCCATTTTCTTTTTGGAGGCACTCAGGGCTATGAGTTTTCCTCTTAGCACTGCTTTCATTGTGTCCCATAGATTTGGGTATGTTGTGTTTTCATTTTCATTATGTTCTAAAAAGTCTTTAATTTCTTTCTTTATTTCTTCCTTGACCAAGGTATCATTGAGTAGAGTATTGTTCAGTTTCCACGTGTATGTGGGTTTTCTGTTGTTTCTGTTGCTATTGAAGACCACTTTTACTCCATAGTGATCAGATAGGAGGCATGGGATTAGTTCTATCTTCTTATATTTGTTGAGGTCTGTCTTGTGACCAATTATATGGTCGATTTTGGAGAAGGTACCATGAGGTGCTGAGAAAAAGGTATATTCTTTTGTTTTAGGATAGAATGTTCTATATATATCTGTTAAATCTAATTGGTCCAAAGCTTCAATTAGTTTCATTGTGTCCCTGTTTAGTTTCTGTTTTCCTGATCGGTCCATTGAGGAAAGTGCAGTGTTGAAGTCACCCACAATTATTGTGTTAGGTGCAATGTGTGCTTTTAGTTTTAATAAAGTTTCTTTTACGAAAGACGGTGCCCTTGCATTTGGGGCATAGATGTTCAGGATTGACAGTTCTTCTTTTTGTATTTTTCCTTTGACCAGCAAGAAGTGTCCCTCAGGGTCTCTTTTGATGACTTTGGGTTGAAAGTCAATTTTATCTGATATTAAAATGGCTACTCCAGCTTGTTTCCTGAGACCATTTGCTTGTAAAATTGTCTTCCAGCCTTTTACTCTAAGGTAGTGTTTGTCTTTGACCCTGAGGTGTGTTTCTTGTAAGCAGCAAAATGTAGGGTCCTGTTTACGTATCCATTCAGTTAGTCTGTGTCTTTTTATTGGGGCATTAAGTCCATTGATGTTAAGAGATATTAAGGAATAGTGATTGTTACTTCCTATCATTTTTGACGTTATTTTTTAAGTTTGAATGCTTAACTTCTTTTGGGTTTGATGAAAGGTTACTATCTTGCTTTTTCCAGGGTGAAGTTTCCCTCCTTGTATTGGTGTTGTCCTCCTATTATCCTTTTTAGGGCCGGGTTTGTGGATAGATATTGGGTAAACTTGGTTTTGTCATGAAATATCTTAGTTTCTCCATCTATGGTGATTGAGAGTTTTGCTGGATATAGTAGTTTTGGTTGGCATTTGTGTTCTCTTAGAGTCTGCATGAGATCTGCCCAGGACCTTCTAGCCTTCATAGTCTCAGGTGAAAAGTCTGCTGTGATTCTGATAGGTCTTCCTTTATATGTTACTTGGCCTTTTTCTCTTACTGCCTTTAGTATTCTTTCTTTGTTTAGAACATTTGGTGTTTTGATTATTATGTGACAGGAAGTATTTCTGTTCTGGTCCAGTCTGTTTGGAGTTCTGTAGGCTTCTTGTATATTCATGGGCATCTCTCTCTTTAGGTTAGGGAAGTTTTCTTCCATAATTTTATTGAAGATATTTGCTGGCCCTTTAAGTTGTAAATCTTCACTCTCATCTATGCCTATAATCCTTAGGTTTGGTCTTCTCATTGTGTCCTGGATTTCCTGGATATTTTGGGTTACAAGCTTTTTGCATTTTGCATTTTCTTTAACTGTTGAGTCCATGGTTTCTATGGAATCTTCAGCATCTGAGATTCTTTCTTCTATCTCTTGTATTCTGTTGTTGATATTTGCATCTCTGTCCCCTGATTTCTTCCCAAGGCTTTCTATCTCCAAAGTTGTCTCCCTTTGAGTTTTCTTAGTTGTTTCTACTTCTGATTTTAGATCCTGGATGGTTTTGCTTAGCTCCTTCACTTGCATGTTTGTGTTTTCCTGTAATTCTTTAAGAGATTTTTGTGTTTCCTCTTTCATGAGCTCAGCCTGTTGACCAAAGTTCTCCTGTATTTCTTTAAGAGATTTTTGTGTTTCGTCTTTCATGACCTCAGCCTGTTGACCAAAGTTCTCCTGTATTTCTTTAAGTGTTTTTTGCATTTCCTCCTTGTTGGCTTTTGTATTCTCCTAGATTTCTTTCAATGATTTTTGTGTTTCCCTTGCAAGGGCTTCTAACTTTTGATCCATTTTCTCCTGAATTTCCTTCATGTGTTCCTGTACCAGCATCATGACCAGTGATTTTAAATCCAAATCTTGTTTTACTGGTGTGATGGGGTATCCAGGACATGTTGGTAGAGGAGAATTGGGTTCAGATGTTGCCATATTGCCTTGATTTCTGTTAGTGACGTTCCTGTGTTTGCCTTTTGCCATCTAGTTCTCACTGGTGTTAGTTTTTCTTGTCAGTGCTGGACTCACCAGTGCAAGCTGCCCCTTCCCAGTTGGCCTCTGGTGCACAGCTTACCTCCTGCGCTGCTTGTAGACAGGGTGCTGCTGCCCAGGCTGTTCAGATCCCAAAGCAGGCACCCGAAGGCTCCCGCTGGGGCCCGCTGGATTCACTGGAGCACACTGACTTCTCCCAGCTGGCCGCCCGGAAACCCAGCTAGCCACTTGCAGGACTTGGAGATGTGGTGCTGCCGCCCAGGCTGATCTGGGCAGCAGAACTCCCAACCGGGTTGGTGCACACAAGGCTAGCCTAGCTGCTCAGGCCCTGAGTCTAGGCAAAAGCCTGGCAGGCCAATGTCGGTGCAAAGTTCCCCTCAGTTGTGGGTGTTAATTGGGTGTGTCAGGTGGCTAGGGTGGTGGCGTGCGCGAGTTCCCTGAGAGTGCTGGGAGAGTCTGCTGGGCTAACAACCTCCTGGCTGGGTCAGCACACAGATGGCCCAACGAGCAGCCCAGGGCCTGGGGGCAGTCCAGGGCCTGACCGTCTGAGACCCCTGCTATGTCCTCCTTGGGCTATGCCTGTTAGCTGGTTTGGTTTTGCCTGCTAGGTCTCTCTGGCTTCCCGTAGGCAAAATGGCGGCGGTGCGCGCCGGCCCAGGCAAACAAGCTCCTGGCTGGGTCGGCACACAGATGGCCCGCCGAGCAGCCCAGGGCCTGGGGGCAGTCCAGGGCCTGACCGTCTGAGACCCCTGCTATGTCCTCCTTGGGCTATGCCTGTTAGCTGGTTTGGTTTTGCCTGCTAGGTCTCCCTGGCTTCCCTTAGGCAAAATGGTGGTGGTGCGCAAGCCGGCCCGGGAGGAAAAAAACCTCCTGGCCGGGTTTGCACCCCGGTGGACCCCCGATCAGCCCAGGGCCTGGGTGCAGGCCAACGCCCGTCGGGCTTAGACCCCCGCGATGTTGGTCTCGGGTTATATTTGCGTACCTCAGTCTGATTTCTCTGGCGACCGAGAACCAATATGGAGCCTGGTAACTGACTGGCGGGAGGCAGAGTTCTGATGTGGCTTCTGTGTGGTGAAAGGCACCGTAAATCCGCCGCTGCTTGCAGCCTGGCTGGCCAGCGATGGCCAGTGGTCGTGGGCGCTGGGTCTGCCTGGACCCTGTCCGCTTGGTTCTACTGCTGATGGCCCTTCCTCTGGACCAGCCGCTGCTGCTGCTGCTGCTGCCGCCGCCGCTGCCTCTCTGTCCAAAACTAGTAACTCTTAAAAATATAGTGATTCAATTAAAATCAGACTACTCAATTCCTCAGTTTCCCTTCTTGCCTTACTAAAAAAATGTGCACTGTGAATATGATTTGACATTATAGTGATTTTAGTTTTGATTTTCATACAGGAAGAAATATGTTTTGTATCTTTTAAACTCAGTTTTTCAGCTATAGTTTGGCATTATACAGAGCATATTAACAGCACTTAAAAAGAGTTCTATAATAGAAATGTAATACCCTCACTTACAAATAGTTTTATTACTATAAATAGAAGAATAAACATCAGATGCATGTGTGACACTGTAAATATTTTTTAATCTCAACCCTGCAAGGTGTAACATACTGTATAAATGTGGAATAATCTAGTGAGATATAATAACTTGCTCATTATCAACAGTTTCATTGTATTAAATGTTCATACTAGCTTTAGAAATCTGGTATACCTCTGAAATATATATATATATTAACAAATAAAAGTATCATAGTATATAATTGAAATTTTGCCAGGCACCTAAATATTATGGGCAAAAGAAATGTAAAATAGACTGGATTATGTATTATGTGTCCAATCAGTAACAATATCTTTCTGCAGCATCAACAGGCTCATATCAACACCACTTCCCCTTCAAAGCTCTCGTCAAATAGTGAATCATTATTTACCCAAATATTTAATTTCAAATAAAAAATATTTAATAAAAATGTAGCATTCTATGAACTTTCTAAGACTGTTTCTTCTGGGGCAGTAAAGTCTCTGGTGTACAAAGTGATGGCTGAAGCTGCTTGTACCCCACATGTTGAATTAGACATCAAAGGTTCAGCAGGTGTGCGTGTTTGGTGGGAACAGCTGACATGTGAATCTGTGTGTCAGGATTGGTGTATTCCCATGGCCCTTTCTGTAAGGAGTACCTGCTTTATAAAAAGATAGTGGTCTCAGACTGATGAAGTTCAGCCTAGAAGGTTTTCATTAGGAAACAGGCTCTGCATCCATTTGTCCTTGACTGTGTTGACACAAATGGAGCAGCATCAAAGGCTTCATGCTCTGGTGTTCATGCCGGCCTCATCGCAGAGCTGCGGCTTGATGTTCAGTTCATTGCCAGGACCTGAGCTCCTGGGTACCATGGTGATAAAGTGCTACTAAAGTACATAGGTAATCAGCCAGTGTGCAAGAGAATTGAGGTTTTTTCTTTCCTTTTCTGAACAAAAGCAGTTTTCTCAGAAGCAAGCGAAATAAAAGTACACTTACCATTTATTTCATGAGAACAGCAATGATAAAGGCAAAGATGCCATTTAATTAATGACTTTTCTTGGGCGAGGACAGTCTCTGAAACTAAAATACAGAAAGTGTAATTGAATTCTTCATATGCAGAACACAGGCCTCACTTTTTCTTTATTTAAATTGGAAGGCATTTTTTTTTAAAGTCAAATCATTTTGTTTCAAGCTGACTTCAGATCCATAAAGAAATTGGAACTGAGACTAAGAACTCTTGAATTTTGAGATAGGATCACTGTGTACAGTGTGTTATCACAAATAATTATCCACACGTGTATGTCTAAAAAAGCACATTGTAGTTTAAAAGATGCTGTCTAAAATGACTATGAATAATGTTTTTAAATTGATAACATATATTTTATTTTAAATGTTGGCAGCTTTGCTATGACCCACCTTTCTTCTTCCAACTTTTTTATTTTATTTATTTACATTTCAAATGTTATCTGCAAACCCCCTCTCCTATCCCCCCTTATCCTGCTTCTATGAGAGTGCTCCCCTACCCACCTACCCACTCCTGCCTTACCACCCTAGCATTCCTCTACATTGGGGCATCAAGCCTTCACAGGACAAAGGGTCACCCCTCCCATCGATGCCAGATAAGACCTCTTCAACTCCTTCAGTCCTTCCCCTAAGTCCTCCACTGGGGTCCCTGTGTTTATTCCAATGGTTGGCTGAGAGCATCTTACTGTATATGCAAGACACTGGCAGAGCCTCCCAGGTGACAGCTATATCAGGCTCCTGTCAGCAAGCATTGTTGGCATCCACGATAGTGTCTGGGTTTGGTGACTGTATATGGTATGGATCCCCAAGTGGGGCAGTCTCTGGATGGCCTTTCCTTCCATCTCTAGTCCATTCTTTGTCCCTGTATTTATTTCCTTTATGCAGGAGCAATTCTGGGTTAAAATTTTGGAGATGGGTGGGTGGCCCCATCCCTCAGTTGGGAATGGCTATGATCTCGACGGGTTCTCCCTCCCCTTTGTGAGTGATTTCAGCTAATGTCATCCCCATGGAGTCCTGGGAAGCTCTTGGTTTCCTGGAATCTGAGACTTTCTGGTTGCTACCCCCAGTTGCCCATGTACCATTACTACACACCTCTGTTCAATTTCCTGACCCTCTGTACATCTCTTCCATCTCCTCCCATACCTGATTCTTCCCCTCTTTTTCCCCTCCCCCTCTTCTCTTCCTCCCAAGTTCCTCTCACCCTCTACTTCCCTGGATTATTTTGTTCCCCCTTCTAAGTAGGACTGAAGCGTCCACTCTTTAGTCTTCCTTCCTCTTGAGCTTTATGTGGCCCATGAGTTGTATTGTGGGTATTCCATGCTCTTTGCCTAATACCCATTTATCATGTACATACCATGTGTTCTTTTGTGACTGAGTTACCTCACTCAGGATCATATTTCCTAGACCCATCCATTTGCCTACAAACTTCATGAAGTCATTGTTTTTAATAGCTGAGTAGTATTCCATTGTGTAAATGTACCACATTGCCTGTATCCATTCTTCTGTTGAGGGATATCTGGGTTGTTTCCAGCTTCTGACAATTATACATATGGCTGCTATGGACATAGTGGAGCATGTGTCCTTATTACATGTTGGAGCATCTTCTGGGTATATGCCCAGGAGCGGTATAGCTGGGAACTCAGGTATTATTATATCCAATTTTCTGAGGAACCTCCAGACTGATTTCCAGAGTGGTTGTACCAGCTTGCAATCCCACCAGCAGTGGAGGAATGTTCCTCTCTCCACATCCTTGCCAGAATCTGAGTTTTTGATCTTAGCCATTCTGACTGGTGTGAGGTGGAATCTCAGGGTCATTTTGATTTGCATTTCCCTGATGACTAAGGATGTTGAACATTTCTTTAGGTGCTTCTCAGCCATTCAAATTTCCTCAGTTGAGAATTTTCTCTTTAGATCTGTACCCCATTTTAATAGGGCTATTTGATTCTCTGGAGTCTAACTTCTTAAATTCTTTGTACATATTGGATATTAGTCCTCTATCAGATGTAGGATTGGTAAAGATCTTTTCCAGATCTGTTGGTTGCTGTTTTCTCCTATTGACAGTGTCCTTTGCTTTATAGAAGCTTTGCAATTTTGTGAGGTCCCATTTGTTGATTCTTGTTCTTAGAGCATAAACCAAAGAGCATAC
Organism: Apodemus sylvaticus; assembly: GCF_947179515.1. Lineage (NCBI taxonomy): Eukaryota > Metazoa > Chordata > Mammalia > Rodentia > Muridae > Apodemus > Apodemus sylvaticus. Next base: position 28,673,238 of record NC_067472.1, read on the forward strand.
TCTTTGCTGTGTCAGAAATCATTGGAGATCTTGCTTCCCATACTTTTGCTTTATTAGCCTTCAACCTCTCTTCACACTCCTTAATATTTTAATACCCTTTGTCATATTTTAATATTATCATAATTATTTATCTAATTTAGTGATATTTTCTTTGAATTAATCTCTCTGAAGATTTTAGAGATAGCATCCTGCCACTTCCACCTTTCTCCATGACATATTAAAGTATAATTGACATATAATAATATACATATAGTTTGAAGTATAGTGTTTGTAGATATGTGATTTGCAGATGTGATATGTCGATGCTCATAGACCCATTTAAGACTGTATGTGAATATGTGGCCTGCTACATACAGGTTACTCATAATTTTTGTGATCTGTTTTTCCTTTCATCTTTAAACCCTTCAACCCCTGACAACTGTACTTTCTGTAGACAGGTTTGCATTTTCTAGAATTTTATGTAAATGGAATCATAACACACACTCTTGTATGTCCCATTTATCTTAATTAATGTGAGACCTATTCATAGTATTTTATGCATCATAATACACCTCTACAACTCTCTCTCTCTCCCATTCTCCCTCCATTCCTCCTACCCTCCCTTTCTCTCATTAGTATTCTCTGTCAAAGATTCAGAACATTGTTATTCATCCATCCATTGGTAAAAGGTGTCCTCAGTTTGGGATCTTAACAAAGTCCTGTGACCATTTGTGGGCAACACTTTGTGTGAACAGGCATTTCCTTTTCCCTTAGAGAAACACTTTAGAGTGAAAATGTAGATCATATGTTAGATGTTTGCTAACTTAAAGAAAATTCAATTTATTTTACAAGTGGATTTATCCCTTTAAATGTCCCAACAAATGGCCACATATGGTACAGCCATTTCAATAGTCATGCAGTGGTATTTCATTGTGAGTTATGTCCAAATTTCCCAAATTACTAGTGGGTAAGGTATCATCTGTGTACCTGATTATCATCTATTTGTATATTTTCTTTGGTAAAGTATCTGCTTCTATCTATTGAGAACTATGTACTCAAGGACTTCTAGATTCTAAGTCCTTCCTATTTATATTGCAAATGCTTCCCTTCAGTCTATGGTTCTCTTTTCCTTCCCTAAGAATGTTTTGAACACTACAGGTTCTTAATTTTGAAGACTTATAATTTAGGAACTTGTTATTTTCTTCATGATTAATATTTTACTGGATTATGGCTTGGTTATTTCACACCACATTTGATGTAGTACCATATTATTTGCTTTTAGAAAATACTTGTATTTAGAAAATTTTGATAGCAACATCTGTGCTCACAGTTATTTTAAAATTACTGAGTCTATATTTTGTTTTATTTATTAATTACACTGCTAAAGCACTTTTATTTTTACTTTTCTAATTTAAAATAGAATTACATCATCCCACCCTTCCTTTTCCTGTCTTCCACCCCTCATAGCTACACCCCTTCCACCCTTTCCATGCTTCCCACTCACAAACTGATAACCTCTTTTTCTTTAACAATTATTGTTGCATATATGTATATTCAAAAATATAAATACAACTGCTAGTCCATCTTTGTTGTTTCTGCTTATATGGTTTCATTGCTGATTACTTTATATTGGATAACAAGTAAGGGGCTCATCCGTGGGAGAGGATGATTCTTCCTCTCATTGCAATCATTAGTTGCCTATAGTGCTTCATATAGCTGCCTATAGTGCTTCATCTAGGGATGGGACAACGTGAAAATTTCCCCCTCCCAAGTTAGCTTGTCTACTGATATTAACATAGTTCTGGTCATTTTTATGCAGCCATTTCTAGGAGTGTCTATTTCACTGAAGATGCCCTGGTATTCTGACTCTTAGAATCTTTTCACCCCCTCTTCTACAATGTTCCCTGAAGGACAGATGGAGGAGATGTGATGTAGATGTATCCACTGGGTCTGGGCTCCCTAAGATCCATTGACCTCTCTATTGTGTTCAGGTGTGTTTTTCTGTGATGTTCTTCATCTGTGTAAAGAGAAGTTTCATGAGGCTGCTAACAATACTTATATATTTTGTATATCTGAAGATTTGGTGCTAGGAACTATAGATGAGAGTGTGAAGCACTTGTCTTAATGGGAATAGGCAGCCTCATTCAATAGTATGCCTATGCGTCAAGTGCAGTTTTCATCAAAGAAAGATAACTTGATAAAAATGGGATCCTAGTAGAAAAATATCTAGATCAATTATACAAAATAAACATCTCATAAAAATCAGACAATTCTGTTACAGAAGCAAGCATCCAGTAATATGTATTTAAGGATATTTATGATAAACTTTGAAATACAAACAATGAAATTACAAAACATGGTTAATATAAAGATATATGAAGATATGTCCTTCTAATCACAATTTTTCAATTTTGCTATGCTTTTCTGCTTTCCTTTTTGACCCACTCTGTTCATCAATTCAGCCTCAGCAGAAGAAAATATAACTTTAAGTACATTCTGTTGGCCTCTTACTTTGATGTAACACAATCACAATCACTAGAAAATAAATTATTCATGGCTCGGTCCAGCAGTCAGTCTCTCTCTCTCTCTCTCTCTCTCTCTCTCTCTCTCTCTCTCTCTCTGTTCCTGTTCCACTGCCCATGATCACCTCACATTTTGTGGTTCACAGAACTTGATGGAAGAACTGATCTGAACCTGTTAATTTTTTCCAATTTTGTGGGATATTTTCTTAATTTACACTTCAAATGTCATCCCCTTTCCCGATTTCCCCCAGAGAAACCTCCTGTCTCAGCCCCCTCCCCCTGCTTCTTTGAGGGTGTTCCCCCACCCACCTACACATTCCCACCTCACCACCCTGGGATTCCCCTACACTGGGGCATTGAGCCTTAACAGGACCAAGGGCCTCACCTCCCATTGATGCCCTACAAGGCCATCCTCTGCTACATATGCAGGTGGAGCGTCAGTCACTCCATGTGTACTCTGGTTGCTGCTTTAGTCCCTGGGAGTTCGGGGAGTCTGGTTGGTTGATATAATTGTTCTTCCTATGGGGTTAAAAACCCCTTCAGCTCCTTCAGTCCTTTCTCTAACTCCTCCATTGAAGACCCTGTGCTCAGTCCAATGGTTGGCTGTGAGCACCTGCATCTGTATTAGTCAAGCTCTGGAAGAGCCTCTCAGGAGACAGCTATATCAGGCTCCTGGCAGCAAGTACTTCTTGGCATCCACAATAGTGTCTGGGTTTGGTAACTGTATATGGGATGCATCCCCAAGTGGGGCAGTCTCTGGATGGCCTTTCCTTCAGTCTCCACTCCACACTTTGTCTCTTGGAGTATTTTGTTACCCTTCTAAGAAGGACTGAGGCATCCACACTTTGGTCTTCCTCCTTGAGCTTCATGTGGTCTGTGAATTGTATCTTGGGTATTCTAAGCTTTTGGGCAAATATCTACTTATCAGCGAGTACATACCATATGTGTTCTCTTGTGATTGAGTTACTTCACTCAGTATGATATTTTCTATTTTCTAAGCATTTGCCTAAGAATTTCATGAATTCATTGTTTTTAATAGCAGAGCAGTACTCCATTGTGTAAATATACCACATTTTCTGTATCCATTCCTCTGTTTAAGGACATCTAGGTTGTTTCCACCTTCTGGCTATTATAAATAAAGTTGGTATGAACACAGTGGAGCATGTGTCCTTGTCATATTGGGAGCATCTTCTGTGTATATGCCCAAGAGTGGTATATCTGGGTCCTCAGATAGTTCTATGTCCTATTTTCTGAGGAACCACCAGACTGATTTCCAGAGTGGTTGTACCAGCTTGCAATCCCACCAACAAAGGAGGAGTGTTCCTCTTTCTTCACATCCTTGCCAGCATCTGAGATTTTTATCTTAGCCCTTCTGACTGGTGTGAGGTAGAATATCAGGGTTGTTTTGATTAGCATTTTCCTGATCACTAAGGGTGTTGAACATCTTTAGATACTTCTCAGACATTTGATATTTCTCAATTGAGAATTCTTTGTTTAGCTCTGTACCCCATTTTTAATAGGGTTATTTAATTCTGTAGAGTCTAACTTCTCAAGTTCTTTGTGTATATTGGATATAAGTCATCTATCGGATGTAGGGTTGGTAAATATCTTTTTCCAATGTTGCCATTTTGTCCTATCAGTAACCTTCATCTTCTCAAAAGACAAACCGGCTGAGAAAGAAATTAGGTAAATAGCAACCTTCACAATAGTCACAAATAATATAAAATACCTTGGTGTGACTCTAACCAAGCAAGTGAAAGATCTGTATGGCAATAACTTCAAGTCTCCGATGAAAGTAATCGAAGAAGACCTCTGAAGATGGAAAGATCTCCCATGCTCATGGATTGGCAGAATTAATATGGTAAAAATGGCCATCTTGCCAAAAGCAATCAAAAGATTCACTACAATCCCCATCAAAATTCCAACTCAATTCTTCATAGAGTTAGAAAGAGGAATTCTCAAATTCATTTGGAATAACAAAAAACCCAGGATAGCAAAAACTATTCTCAACAATAAAAGAACATCTGGGGAATCACCATCCCTGACCTCAAACTGTACTACAGAGAAATAGTAATAAAAACTGCATGGTAGTGGTACAATAACAGGAAGGTAGATCAGTAGAATAGAATTGAAGACCCAGAAATGAACCCTATGACACACCTATGGTCAGTTGATCTTTGACAAAGACACTAAAACCATCCAGTGGGAAAAAGACGGCCTTTTCAACAAATGGTGCTGGTTCAATTGGAGGTCAGCGTGTAGAAGAATATAAATCCATCCATTCTTACCTCCTTGTACAAAGCTCCAGCCCAAGTGACTCAAGGACCTCTACACAAAACCAGATATACTAAAACTAATAAAAGAGAAAGTGGGGAAGAGCCTCTAACACGTGGACACAGGGGTAATTTTTTTGAACCGAACACCAATGGCTTATGCTCCAAGATCAACAATAGACAAATGGGACCTCATAAAATTGCAAAGCTTCTATAAGGCAAAGGACATTGTCCATATTGTTCTGTTTTTAGAGGCCTGCATGAAAAACTCAATTCAATGTTGTATGCAGCAATTTCACTTAGCTATCTTGTCTCCATTCTGTTCCCCTTGTTACTGTAGATGGATGAGAATAGGTACTAGTTGCAAAGTACACTTTTAAATATCAAATGATGCACATTTAAATATCAAATGATGCCTTCTAAATTTATTCATGTGCTTTATCAGTGAACATTCAGAACACATTTGTACTCTATTTCTCAAGAGAGACAGCTATAGTTTCTAAGAAAAATTTATCATAACAATAAAGATTTACTTTTGAAATTGGCTCCATTATCAAATTCATGTGCTAGCTGTTGAGATTAACACAAATCTTTACTGGATCCTTTATTACTTTGCTTAATATAGTTATTTAGTCACAAACTTAATATAAGGTATAGCAAAACCATGACAGCATGTCACAATTGTCCATAACAGTATCCTAAATTATATAAATGTTAATGTGGATTCAATAAGCAAATAAAATGTAATTGTAATATAGTTTTTCTAGTTATATTCAATTTAATCATTACTTTTTAAAATTAATTACTTTGTAAAATATCTACACTTTACTACCAGCATATAAGGGTCTATGATCTGCAAAATACTCAAATTGATTTTATTATCAATTTAAAGGCTTTTATGTAAATTAATTTAGAGTAACATTGCTTGCACAGTACAAAACGTAAAGGGTTTTTCCTCTTAATATGAGGTATAAGGTTATTGATTTTCTGGAAGGAAGTATTGCAAACTATCAGGAACAATCAATGATAATTGTCATGAAAAAATATAACCCAAAAATTGACAAATAAGATTACATGAAATTAAAAAGCTCCTGCACAGCAAAGGACACTGTTAGCAGAGGTAACCGGCAACCTGCAGAATGGGAGAAGACCTTTGCCCGCTGTACTTCAGATAGAGATCCTCTAAAATTAAAAAAAAAAAAAAAAACTTTCAATTGATAAATGGGCCAATGAAAACAGAATATAAATCATCAATGAATATTTTATAAAAATGGTCAACATCCATAGCCATTGGAGAACTACAAATTAAAACCACTTTGAGATTCCAATTCAACCAGGTCGGCATGACTGTCATTAAGAAAGTAAATGACAGGGGCTAAGAGATTGCTCACCAGGTAAATGATCCTGTTAAAGAAACCTATATATTTGAGTTCATTCCTGAACCCATGTAAAGGCAGAAGGTAATAGACTCCACAAAGTTGTCTTCTGACCTCCACATGCATGCTAGGATATATGTGTCCTACACACATACATATCATGCCCAAACATAAGATAATAATAAATAAAATTTTAAAAATAAGAAAATAAATAATACAAATGCTAGGGAGAATGTGAGGGAAGAGGAGCTCTTGTTTACTGCTGGTGGGAATGTAGAGTTGTCATAGCCATTATGGCAATGCAATAGGGCAAACCAGCCTTACTATTACTGTACGCATACCAGAATGACCCTGCATATTGCAGCACAGATACTTCCACATTCATTTATTGTTGGTATGTTTACAATAGCAAAAAAATGGTACCATCCCAGATGTCCATCAACCTCAATGTTGGAGTGAGAAGAGAAGTGTGGCAATTAGAGGATAGAGAGATGACTCCATTATTAAGAGCACTTGCTGTTGTTGCAGAAGACACATGTACAGCTTCCAGCACACTCAAGGCAGCTTACAACCATCTGTGACCCCACCTCCAGGGGATCTGACACCCTCTTCTGGTCTAGACAGTTAGACCATGTTGTTATTAGACCATTAGGTCCAAACACAGAGATGCTCTACAATACAATCACAGAAATGCACTGCCAAGGGTATATTGCTTTTTTTTTTAATTATAGGAATTCTTTGCAGAATGATAGTGAAAAAACCAAATAAGTGGAAATTGGCTTCAAAACAAGACCACTGAATTATTTTTCTAGTATAGATAAGGCCAACAAAAGAATTTGAGCATCTGATATATACGTAACATGATTCTAGACACTATGATAGGATATACAAAGAAAAAATTATCAAATAGTTTTAATATTCAAATAATAAGTATAGATCGTATGGTAGACAGGTACATACACACTTAGGCAGATACAGCAATGGCACAAAGCAATGCAGTTAAGGCTGTGTGAAGTCAGAAAGGGGAACAAGATTTGACCCAATTTTGACAGGTAACACCAGTCAAAAAGTTGGGGTGGAATGGAGTTTGTGACAAATGGGCTGTAGGAATGAGCACAGCTTGTTTTGTGTGAACAGTGTATTGGCTAATTTTCTCATTCAATGGGAAATTATTAAGCCCTCCTGTAAGCTACTCATTGTGCTAACTGATAGCATATGAGACACCAGCAAAAAGCATGCTAAGCACAGATGACTGCCACGAAATGAACGCTGTTGCAGAGAAGGGTCACAGAAGAAGCCCTTCCTGGCCTTTTGTTTGTGTCTGTATCACCCACTGTTCTATGTAATAAAACACCATGACCAAAGACAGGTTGCTTGAGCTTAGGATTTCACCCACCACATTCTTACTAGTTTCTCAAAAGAGCAGAATGAAAGTTGTTGCCGTATTCTGACTATGAAGAGCCAAGCACAAGCGTGGCCGTGAGCATGTGAAGACTTTCCCCCTTTCCAGCTGTTCTTACCCGTTCTGTATCTTCTAAGATCTGATAGCAGGCATATCAATAATGGCTGGGAAAGCTTGACAGCAGATGGTTGGATCAAGAAGCCAAGAAATTGTCTTCAGTTATACACACAAAGCAGAGAGAGCAAACTGGAAAGGGAACAAAGCTACAAACTTTCTAATTCCTGTCCCCCAGGAATTTTTTAATGTCTTTTAATTGTATTTCATTTTGTTGATATTAAGAAAATAGGTTACTATGACAAAATTGATGAAAAAATTGATGGCTCTCATAAAAATCAAACATGCAAGCTCAAACTTTGGTAAATTAAAAAACATCTCTTCTATCTATCTGTCTGTAGGTTCTCCTAAGTAACACAACTTCTTATGGCTTTAGGCTTGAAAATGTAGTTCTAATTTTTCAATAGAACATTAATTCAGGTCAAAATTATACATTAAAATGTAAATTTCTTCCTATGAGTAAGTTGAAATGGAAATACAAACTTGAGCAGGCTGTCAGTGTGACTCAAAGGCACCAGCACACATGAGTAATATTTATAATTCTGACTCTATTTGTACATAATAGAGTGCATCATTGATAGATAAATTGGCTCTATGAAAGGTATAAATGCAATCACCTGGGTTAAGATAAGATTTTTGAATATTTGCTTATGAGCAGCAAAGAGATCCCTAGAATATACATTCAACCCTTCATCTTCATATTCTGTATATGGAGCTCAATTTACCAATTCATATGAAGGCATTCTCAAAATAGGATAGCCTTTTCCCTCCTTAGGATAAATCATGTTAGAGATAAAGTTGAGCCAGTAAGATTTCTCCCTTGGATCATGGGGATTGTGACTGAAATGTCAACACTTTTGAACATATAAATTATAATCTGAGTAGAGTTACTGGTTTGCCAAACACAGATAGGCAATGTTGGAGAATGAAGAAGGCATGAAGAGGAAGGAGAGACTAAGGATGGGGAGCTTTTTTGTTTCAACAAAGGTCATCTAGTTTTGAAATAATAGGTAAGTAAAAGAATTTGATTGCATCCTCATATTTTAGGGATAAAGAAAACGATTGAGGCGTGCACAGTAAGGGAAAAGGTCCCACAGTAGAAGCCAGAGGTTATGGTCCTTCTGGGATTCTTTAATCATCGTGAGTGCTGAAGTTCTTGACAGGAAGGTAGGACGAGCAAGCACAGAGGCAGCACAGATGTCTGAGCTGTGAGCTGTTTTAGTGTCCCTTGTAGAGCACAAGGAACAAAAGAACTGATTGTTTAAAAAAAAAAAATCACTGTAAAGGTGCCTAAGTAAAATGAAAGTGGCCCTAAATGTATTCTGGGATGCCATACCTCTGAGCCTTGATTCATTAGTCCCGGGAATAAGGTCTGTGAGGAAGGCTACTTAATTTCAAAGAATAACCAACCCTGCTTTCTGTTAACCAAACACTTCCTTACAGTTAGCTTTCCCTTAAGCAGATAACACTAAACTGGCTTGAGTGGTCGTAGGTCACTGTGTCAGAGTGACGTGTTTATAAGTACAAACACTGAGATTGGGCACAAGGTGCACACAGGTAAAAACAGCAGTGGAAGGCCAGTGGCAGGCAGTTCGCCACTTCTGTATGTCCAAGCCTTTCTTATAAATCTTATATATCCACTCTATGTCCTCACGCATTCGTCTCAGTTTCCCACTGTCTACCCTTCACAGCCTTTAGGACATATAGAGCAGTCCACTATTTCAAGGTAGCAATAGCCGACAACTCTACTCTATTTTCTTTTTATTTTTGCCTTTTCTGTCTTCTTATTTTCCCCAAAATTGTTGGATAGGACATCTTCTTTCTTACCCAGACATCTGGCTTCAGTAATCATGATGGCAGCAACTGTGCCTGGTTGACCAGATGCTGCTCTGCCTCGGGATTGGGACTTAGTTCATGGCACTCATAGCTTCATAGAATCCTAGGACAATTCTTTGAACCAATTTTACTCCTATCAAGATTTTATACATGAAATGCTAACAGCTTAGATGGAGCAGTTTACTACACAGAGACACCACTGACAGAGCTGGCATGGAGCCAGGTCTGCCTGACCTCAACACATTCTCTTAACTACCTCTTTGTTTACTCGATTCTTTGTTTACTCGAAACTGCCAGGAAAATGTTCTAATTTGAACTTCCCTGCTGGAAGTAGTATTGTTATAATCCATTCAGTGCTTTTGTTGACTAGCAATGCCCCTGCCCTCTGTGAGACATTTAAGATCTGCAGGGGCATTTTGTTGTGGGAATCCTGGAAGTGGGAATGTACTAGTATTTAGTAATGAGAAATAGGAGTGATGTAGCAGTAAAAACTGTCTTGCAATTCTGAGAACTGCCACACACAACAAAAAATTACCCTGCCCCAAATGCCAATAATGCCCCATTTAGAAACAATGATAATGGATGAGAATCTAATAATGGATTCAGAAAGGCTAGAGAACTTCTCTGAATCTGGAGCCATCAATCAAGCTGAGCTCCGTCTAACTGTAAAGCCTGGGCTCTTTTTCACTTGATTCAACTCCATCTAACAGAACATTAAAATATTATGTGTAATTTGATTTGCTCATAGAATTATCATATTTTACATGCAGCATCTGAATCATAATTTATTTAGAGAACAGTAACTAATTTCCTGATTGAATGTTCTTTTAATATGTTTAATGGAGCTAGCATGTATCTGAGCATTTGCCAGATTTTCAGAGGAATGCTAAAACTTAATGAAAGAAACGATTAAAATTATATTAAATAAAGAAGGCAGCATATTCTGGAACATGCAGTCTTCTCAACCATTAACCAGGAGTGGAAGGGACTCGCTTAGAAAAAGAAGAAAAGGGGGGAGGGAAAGAGATGATTGAAGACCATGAGAAAGAGAGGAAATTTCCACTTGGGTATTTAATGAACATCTTTGGTGAAGTCTGTGTGTCGACTACAGTGTTTGCTTCTTCTAAAACCTCATTTTAAAAAATTCAATCACAAACATTGTGTGGCCTAAAGGTTCCCCAAGGAACAAGTTGATCTATATCCTATATATAAAGGCATCTCCTTAATGCGGTTGTTCCAAAATGCATGCCATCCATTTTGGCATCATCCATAGAATTGGCCTGCAAAGACATCGTTACTCTTGGTAAGGGGGACTATGGTTTTCATGATTATAGGTGGCCTGTCATTTGAATCTTCAGAATGTAGTCACCCTTTCCTGACATTAAAGCCTAGTCACATTGTTTTGCTCCCTAGGAAAATGCAGAACAGCTGCAGCCTGGAGCATACGAGAAACACATATCAGGGAAACCGCCCCCCAAGACTGCCTCCAGACAAAAGGTGTTTCTTTATATCTCATTTTTTCCTTCCTATTTTTATAACTTGAGATATATTAAAGTCCCCAGTGTGGATGATTTAGTGGGACACAGGGAGACCAGGAATCACAAACTAGCATGTTTATAGTATCTTGGGGTCTTATTTAACATGAAGATTTCCAAACCCTAGATTGCATGCCAGCATCTTAGTGACAGGGAAGCTCTTTCAGCAAGTGCCTCATGTGATGGAGTGTGTGGGGCTCATGGACCATCCTCTCAAGATGCTTTGGTACTAAAGCTCCTTAATAAATAGTTGTTGAATATATGGGTGCCTGTGGAATCTGATCAGGCATGTCTATTTCTCTCCACAGAGGCTTTAGATTATAAAACACGGGTTTTCGATCTGAAGGTTGTCACCTCCTCCTCCTCCCCTATCAGTTGTAGTATTTCATCTGCTGTCAGGAACTTTTTACTGTAACCAGGTCTTCCATTTTCATGCTCATCATACTGTTTCAAGACAGTCTGTCTCCTGGCTTATCACATTCCTTCCGTACAGAAGCCTCTTTAATTTATCTTTAAAAATAGCTACCAGAATCATTGTTCCTAAACCCGTGCTTATATTCATTTAATACTTTTTGTGATTACTTTTGTCATCCATTTGTAGTCCATTTGTCTACCAATTTGTCCTCTTTTGCCTTCTCTGCAAACACACTTATTCTCATTCCTGTTCCTAATTATGCTTAATGCGTCCCTATACCCTTGACTTTACTCCTGTAATTTCCTCTCCCTTGGACAAGTAAGGGTTAACTCAGCAGCCTTGAGTTATTCCAAAGTTTGCAAATTTCAAAGAAAGCCTGTCTTCAAGACTAGCCCTTGGTCAGATCCTGAGAGATAACCTCTGAACTCTTATAATGTTCTTCCTGATTAGTATTTGTGTATGCCCATAGCCTTAGGCCCCACTATCCTACTATGAGAAAATCATGACAATATGATTTATGGTAAAAGTCAGTTTGGGGTCAGCAAGATGACTTTAGCCTGACCCCTGGGGCTCACATGGTAGATAGAGAGCACAAAATACCCCAAAATGTCCTCTGGGTACACACACACACACACACAGAGAGAGAGAGAGAGAGAGAGAGAGAGAGAGAGAGAGAGAGAGAGAGAGAGAGACAGAGACAGAGAGAGACAGAGAGAGAGAGAGAGAGAGAGAGAGAGAGAGAGAGAGAGAGAGAGAGAGAGAGAGAGAGAGAGAGAGAGAAATTTGGGGGCTTTAAGTAGGGGCCATAAAGAAAGGACTGGAGTCTGAATAGACGTGATCAGTCCTGTAAGCTCTGCTTACCCATAATACTGATTCCCCAAAGCAACCTTGGGCCCTGAGCCTCAGGTAAGCTTACACACTACAGGAGCCATCTCTCACTATGGTGTCAGTTATCTATGTTCAATTGGCATCATCACAGACTGATGATTCTTGTTCTAACATAAATCATATTATAAGATCAGTAGAAGCCTGGCACTGTGTCACTAAAGCTATGTCTTTGAGTGGATCCCCTACACAAAAAAGAGAGCCTGGTGTCCAGTCCTCAAGAGGCCACTATAATCCTTCTTTCCCTTCCTTTTTTTTTAATTAGATATTTTCTTTATTTACATTTCAAATGTTGTCCCCCTTCCTCATGTCCCCTCTGAAAACCCCCTATCCTGTCCCAATTCGCCCTGCTCACCAACCACCACAATTCCCTGTCCTGGCATTCCCCTACACTGGGGCATCGAGACTTCACAGGTCCAAGGGCCTCTCCTCTCATTGATGTCTGGCAAGGCCATTCTCTGCTACATAGCGGCTAGAGCCATGGGTCCCTTCATATATTCTCTTTGATTGGTGATTTAGTCCCTGAGAGCTCTGGTAGTTCTGGGTACTGGTTGGTTCATATAATCCTTCCTTTCCATGTAGCTTTCTCAGAAGGGAGCCAGCAAACACGGCCATCTTCTAGTAAGACTGCCTGTTGGAAAGGTATTCTACAAAAGGTTCTCCATGTTAGCAAAATTTAAAATGAGCATACCTTTCAGTACTGTGGCTCTTTTTTAATTCATTCTATATTTCAGAGAAGGGTATTGTGAGTGTATTTCTGTCTTACTGAAGAAAAAAATGAAAATAATCTAATTAGTTAATAATCTAATTAGTGTCTAATTAGCCACTAATGACAGTAGTAATATAATAATCCCTTAATAATAAAATCACCATTACTCAATACATTCTATTCAACTCTGTACTAATTACTTTATTTACATATTACACTTAAGTGTTCAACAGATTTTCTGTATTGTTAGGTTACATTCCCTTAGATAAACAACACTAAGGCACATGGTAAAATTTTGTGTGACTCCGTCCATATAATTAGCACCAAACAATAGTGAATAAAGAATGATAGAAATATGTATGCTGTCATGGAAAGGTTCTCATGATCTATTAAGTTTAAAAGTCAAAGTTAAATCAAAACCATTTTATAGTGTAGTAAACTTTTTTAGCACACATGTATATACACAAGGAAATACACTATAGGTATATTTATTAATTTATGGAACTAGTAAGAAGTACCTTTTCCCTCCTAGTACATTAAATAATGATGAGATGATGAATTTGTCTGGTCTAATGAAAGAAATATGAGACAGAAAATAATAGATCTAAAAATAAAAATAAATACTATATGTATCCACAGATAAATGAGGAGGGAAGTTTGAACCATTTTAAGGCAAGTGTGTGTGTGTGTGTGTGTGTGTATGTGTGTGTGTGTGTGTGTGTGTGTGTGTGTGTGTGTGTGTAGTCTACTCTTACATTTGTGAGAGAAAAAGAGTGTGCTTGGGTTCTGTTACAGATCTATTTCACAGAAACACTGTTTTAAATATATGTAAGACTATATGTATGGATCTAGGTCAGTATATATTGTACATAATCTCACTTGCAGAAAATATAGAAAGTGGAGAAAAATACAGAGGAACATAATGAACTATTATTCGTTAGAGCAGCATTTCTCTGCTGTATTCAAAGAACAAGTCTATGAACATAGATGCCAGTAATTTTTCTCAAATAAAGGTAAGAGAGGGAAAGTTTGGAAGGGGAGCATCCAGTGTTTAAAAAAAAATCAATCAACACTGAACTCCCCATCTTCTCCTTATTGTGGTGGAGATATGTAGATTAAAGACTTCCAATAAAATACTTCCTACCATTTAAAATTTAATTTGTTTAAGTATATAGTTAGATACATGACTATGCTTAACTCTGATCCCAACTGCCTATCCCTGAGCAGCCCACAAGGATATTGCTTCATCTCTTTGAGACCAATGGTAGCAACAGTTTTTATATACAGGACTATTCTGTGTCATTCTACTCTGGAGGATGCGGATGTGCATGTCATCCAGGAAAACATCATTGCTCATGCATGTCTATCTGTAGACCAGGGAATCCCTTGCATTGCCTGCAGAAACTCATGTGCAAGTGAGTTATATTACAATCATGTAGGTTGCTTTAAATTAGACTTCTTTCCCTAAATAAAATAATGGTGCAGCAGTTCTGTGTAGGCAACTTTAAGATCCCTGCTACAGTTATATACTGTTACAAGACTACCATTCCCAAGGAATCAGAAAGCTATAGTTTTTGTCATTTTTTAAATCCTTCTAGTATAGGTACCATTTTTCAAACCAAGGTCAGTTTACTAAGTCATGTTGAGTTATTATAAACATAGTCAACATTCCATCAGGTAGCCAGATGACTGAAAGTAAAAATCTTAATCAGAAATATGGGTTTTGGCAACAATTTCCCCTTTCTAAAAGTATTAAAAATTAATGACACTAACTCTAAAAACCTACTAAAGACCTATTTACAAATCTGGGGTGATGGTCTTTCCTACAGAGGGACCAGCCAACAGGCCTAGGGCTGTGACTCTGAATGTGGTAGGTGTTCTGCATCTGACAGAAAGGTTACTTTCTGAACATCGGCTCCAATTCTTTTCCTTAATGTGACATAAACAGATTAAAACTGCCCATATTCCATACTATTCAGGTATGGAAAACCAGGCAGAAGCTGTTCCCTAGTGAGCACACACCTAACTATGTGTATGATTCTGCAGGGTGGCCGCAGCCCAGGGATACACAGCCAGGGTCCACATTAGCATTGGTCTATGAAAATGTGGAACTACAGCAGTTAAAGCCTGGCACCTGTAGGCCAGTGTGTCTGCTAAGAGTGATGAGGAGCCAGGTGCTAGTTTCTAAGGAACGTCCTGGCACTGGTATGTAAGGACTCCTTGGGTCTCGGGAAGGCACACTCAGGTTGACATTTCTGATGACTTCCAATTAATACCGGTAGCATGCTGTGCGAAGTGCCCATCTTCCAGAGCTACCTACTTTTCAAGAGTTAAAGATAAAAATGATTTATTTAAAGTTAACGCAAACATCCATCAGTTACGAAATAATTTCATCTTCATGGAGTATAGTTGATGACTGTTAGTAGAGTCAAATGCTGTGTCCATGTGTATCATAGTGTCACTGCATCCTGTTGAGATGTGAAATGCCCTATCAGAAATTAAGAAAATTTAAATGTGTTTATTGATGTCTAAACTTCATACAATAGTCAGGTTCCTTTTAGGAATGCTGGGTGCTATCACTAAGTCTGATAGTGAAGGCTTAAAAACTTGAAGTTTTGGGGCAGGGGAAAAGTAATACTGAAATATAGATGAGAATTACCAGTTGGGGAAAAATAGCGTTTAAAATGGGAAGTTGTCTTTAGAAACCTATGAGTACCTTTTTTCCACACTCTGGAAGACCTAACAAGAGGCTGAAAGAGTCAGATGCAGATATTTGTATCTAACCAGTGGACAAAAGTTGCTGATCCCTGTTGTTGAATTAGGAAAGGCTGAAAGAATCTGAGAGCCACTCTGTAGGAAGACCAGCAGTCTCAATTAATCTGGACCCCCAGGATCTCTCAAACACTGGACCACCAAACAGGCAGCATACACCAGCTGATATGAGGCCCTCAACACACATACAGTAGAGGACTGCCAGGTCTGTGTTCATTCAGAGAAGATGCATCTAACGGACAAGAGACTGAAGGAGGCCCCAGGGAGTTTAAAGGTTAGGTGGTGTGGGGGTGGGGATATCCACATGGAGGCAGCAGGGCGTGGGAGGAGGTATGGGATGAAGTGTAAAAAAAAATTAATTAATTAAAAAAGACCCCCCCCCCCAAAAAAAAGCTTTATACGTCAAAAAGAAAAAAGAAAAAAAAGAAATGTGGATTTTGGTAGCTAGCCACAAACATCTCTAAAGACAAGTCTGTGCATCTATAGGATTATTTTAATTGAATTTTCCCTTTTATAAAAAATAGGTTCTTTTCTCATACAGTGTATCTGATTACAGTTTTCCCTGCCTTTGTTCCTCCCAACTCCTCCCCCACCTCACCTCTCATCTGTATCCACTCCCTTTCTGCCCCTCATTAGAAAAGAATAGGCTTCTAAGAGATAATAATCAAATATGATAAAATGTAAGATAAAAGCCATAACACTGAGGTTGGACAAGGCAAACCAACAGAAGGAAAAGAGCTAAAGAAAAAATAGCAAGAGTCAGAGCCACTCCTTCTCACAGTCAGGGGTCCTATGAAATACCAAGCTGAAAGCTACAACATACACACATAGGGCCTGGGGCAGACCCAGGTCAGCCCTGTGATTGCTGCTTCAGGCTCCGTGAGTTCATGAGAACTTTGCCTTGCTCATTTAGAGGACCTTGCTCTCCTTGTGTCCTCCATCCCCCCTTCCCCTGGCTCTGTCATGTTTTCTGCCTCCTCTTCACAGGGCTTCCTGAATTCTAAGGGGAGGGATGTGATGGAGCCATCTCACCTAAACTATGTGTTCCAAGGCCTCACTCTGTGCAGGGCTGACTGTGGGTCTCTGTGTTTGTTTTCATCTGCATCAGATTGTACTGTTACTTTATTTAATTTTATTTTTACAGATTTTACCAGATTTTTATTTTTTATGGAGAAAAATCACAACTCATGACTATACTGAGAAATTAATTAGCGGTACATATTCAGCAGTTTGTGGTGATCAGGGGTAGTATTTCCCAGCACAAGCTCCTGAGTTCTCTGACTTGGTAGCTGGAATCCTGGCCCTATCCTCAAGAGCAACCTTGCAGGAACCCATCACCCCTGATGTGAGGTACAACAAGCATGAGCTGTTCGAATTTCTTTCATTTCTGACACTGTTGGAGCACATGACTTCAGGTTGTAACTACGAATGTGTTATGTGCAGAGTTGTGACTGACATAAGAGTAACAGGAAGCCATTGGTCCGTGAGCAATGCAAGCATGCCTCATCTGTTTACTTTGCAAATATCGTTTCAATGAGACAGTAGTTGTTCACTGCTGTGTAGTTTTCTAATGATTCTACTTTGTTAGGATTCCCCCTCGCTACTTCCTTCTCCCCCCCCCCAAAAAAAACCCCTAGGAAATCATTTTTAAAAGCAGTTTTTCAAATTATAAGTTTAACTTAAGCTCTCCCTCTGATGCTCTGTGCTCTGACCCTGATGAGTCTTCACTACAGTTCAGGATTGTTCTTGAAGAGATACTCTGTCAAAAAATCCGTGGGGTCTTCGGGTCTCACCTTTCAGCACTCACCCGTTGAGGCCCTTGGTGAGTGTAGGCACCATGTACATCATCAGGTAGTTTCTCAGGGGGACTGACTGCACCTGCAGCAGCTCCCTCGCCTCTTACTTTACTTCCTCCAGGTCATTCCACTCCTCCCAGCAGTCTATCTTCTCCGCCATCTCCATGGCCTCCTTGTGTTCGCCTTCCGCCCTCTGAGCAGCCTCCTAGGTCAGGCATTCCTCCGCAGCCTTCTCCTCCTCCTCTGCCTTTTCTTCATCTGTTAAACCAGATGCTTAACAGGAGAATCCTGTTAATCCGAGGCTCCCTGGTCTCTTTGATGAGCTGTTTGATAGCTCTGGGTGTCTTCAAGTTTTCCTACATATTGTAGACTGCTCTACTAGGTCTTCTGAACGCTCCTTCTGAACGCTCGGATGACGGGCACACAACCTGTTACTTTATTTTTAAGATCACTAGCACTTGGTTTTACCCTAAGTCCCTGAGGTATCTAGTCTCTGATTCTTGGTTACCCAAGAAATATTGGGTATGAGTTCTACTATGCCTTAAGTGAAATCAGATATTAGTTGGTTACTCCTACAAACTCTTGTACCACTATTATTCTAGCATATTTTGCAGATGAGACAGATGGTAGACCAAAGGTGTCCCAGATGATTTGATGTATGTTTCACTTTTAGTCGCCTACAGAGTAACTTCCCATACCAAAGACACTAGAACATTGAAGTGAAGCTTCTAGGTAGGTACCAGCCCTCTCCATGTTCAGTGAGTTGTGCGGCTGTTGTCTTCAGCACTGGGCACTTGCTGTCAGTTTTTGGAGAACAACCTATTGTCTTGGCAACAGCCTCTGTTTGTTGGAGAGTTTTACAGGACCCCTTTGGCCAATAACTTAGTTAAATTTAACCCAGTCAGAGTACTGGAAGCTTCATCTGATGACAAGAAATGACTAATTGGGACTCTGTCTACCTCATTATTTGGAGACTTCATTAGAATACCCTTTATATATTTAAGTTTCCACTACACTACATTTCCATACCACTGGTCAAATTCTAGCTGGCTCTGCCTCTCATTCCCTTCCTCAATATCATCTTCCTTTCCGGTCCCCATCTGATCCCTTCCACCCCACAGTCCACCCATAAAATCTGGCATATGTTCCCCTCACAGGAAGATCCATGTGCCCTCCCCCTCTCCCATCCCTGTCTTGGTCCTGTCCTCAATACATAACCTCACTGGGTCTATGAATTATAGCTTGGTTGTCATTTACTCAACAACTAATACACACTTATTTTTATTAAAATGAATCCTCCAAAGTGGTATTGTGTCAAAAAGTATATGTACTTTAAACTCCTAATACATGAACATACAATTTTTTCAGAAAGGTACCCAAATAAAAAATACTTGGCAGCATAGTTTTCTCAACTTTTGAGATCATTTCTATCCCTCTGTACTGGGATACAGATACAGATACAGCCCCCACTAGCCTCTTTAAATCCCACATGTTTCAGTTACTTTAACAATCTTTGCTTATCCTTATCTTCCAAATAGAAGGTTCTTCTCTACGTTTTTCTGTATGGCACCATCTGCATTATCTTTTGGAGTACACTAGAAATAAAATGTCGTGTTGAAATGATCTTTAGCCGTGTTTTTTTGTAATGCTGAATCAACTAAAATTTTTAACTCACTGTTTTTGGCTCCTCACTGCCTCTTGCATCCGGCTCCAGTAGCCGTTTCAGTGCTGCTCTGGACATCCATTGCTGGATGAATATGTGTCTGTCTTTCACACTAGATACATGGACTATCTAAAGCTAGAGGTGGTATTTGTGATTCTCCAGCTCAGAGCATTCCAGTGGTCTTTTGGGTAGGCACTATTATCATACCTAAGACCATCATCTTATACTATGCTTGTATATAATCTATAGTCAATGTATACTGGTTGAAGATGTGAGTGAATATTGATACAATACTATATAAGACAAAGTCCATATTCTCAGGAAGTATAAATGTGAAAGGCAGAGAAATAATAAAAGCAACAATAAAGCTATCATATGTTGTATGATGTTATATAATAGGGATGGTTTTAGAAAATGTTAAGTGGCTACTTTCAGTGAGGTGGTCAAGAGAGGTTTTGGTGTGGATTTGACAAACTGAGACCTGCAAGATTAAGAATTGGTAATGCAGATGCACAGGTAAGGGGGGGTGTCATGGTGCATGCAAGACCTAGTGCTGATTGCAGTAGACAGAGGCTGGTGAATTTCAGGTAAACTCAGAAGCTCGTTACCTAACCCTCTTTGGATGTCATATAGTAGGTTTAGATTTTTTTTCACAAGACCCTAAAGGGGAAAAAATATACCCTTAATATTCCTAGAGTCAGATGATTTCCAAACATGTTTAGTAATTGATAGGTAAACAATAATGACTGATGATGACTCAACTAAGCCATTGTCTCTGTAGCTCTACCTGCTACCCCTGCAGGCAACACACTCACTTCCTGTCTCTAAGGGATCTGTGCACAGAATTTAGCCCAGAGCCCTAACAAAACAGACTAGGACAACTTACTAACCTTTCCTTCTAAGCCATGACTCCTCAAATAATGGGATCTCTGGGGCATTTGAAAACTAGTCCTGAGTCCCAATACTACCAACTTGGATTTAATCATCTTGGGACACAGCCTGCATGTCAGAGGATTTTACAAATTTCAACAGAATCTAATGATGGGCTGAGATCAGAGCTGGGTTCTATGCCCTTTTACTGAAGTGGGGACTGTGGACATGCAACAGCAAGCTTCCTCTGGAAGGATTTTAGGATAGAAATGCAGGTCCCACCTAAAACATGTCAAAGCAGAATCTGTACTTAACAAGATCTTCAGAGGCTCTGAACACATATTAAGAACTAGAAAGCATTGCCCTTTGCTACAGCCATTCCAAACAATCTCTGGACAGCTTTAGAGGCACCCATGGTACCACTAAATTTATAATGTACCTTACAATCCTTGCAATAAAAATAGAGAATTGTTCATGGATCTAATTAAGTGCTGGAAAAGAAGCATGCAGTGGCACTGATATGACTGTAGTCTCTAGAGCTGTTTCCTCTAAACCCCTGGGGCCTCCAGTCTCTTGAGGATTAGGTGCATCTCTGAATGAACTCAGACCCAGCCATCCTCTGCTATATATGTGTTGGAGTCCTCATATCAGCTGGTGTATGCTGCCTGGTGAGTGATCCAATGTCTGAGAGATCTCAGAAGTCCAGGTTAATTGAGACTGCTGGTTCTCCTGCAGGGTCACCCTCCTCCTCAGCTTCTTCCAGCTTTTCCGTAATTCAACCAAAGGGGTCAGCAACTTCTGTTCATTGATTGAGTACAAATACCTGCATTTGATTCTTTCAACTGTTTGTTGAATTCTTCGGAAGGCAGTCATAATAGGTCCCTTTTTGTGAGCCCTCCATAGCCTCAGGAATAGTGTCAGGCCTCTCCCCTTGAACTGGATCCCACTTTGGGCCTATGGCTAGGCCTTCTTTTCCTCAGGCTCTTCTCCATTTCCATCCCTGCAGTTCTTTCAGACAAGAACAATTATGGGTCAGAGTTTTGACTGTGGGATAGCAACCACATCCCTCACTTGATGTCCTGCCATTCTGCTGGAGGTGGGCTCCACAAGATCCGTCTCTCCACTGTAGGGCATTTTGTCTAGGGTTCCTCCCTTTAAGTCCTGAGAGTCTCTCACCTCTCAGGTCTCTGGTATAATTCTGGAGGGTCCCGTCAAGCTCCTACCTCCTGAGGTTGACTGTTTCCATCCTTTCTGTTGGCCCTCAGGGCTTCAGTTCTTTTCCCCTACCCAATACCAGATCATATTCCCACACACACACACCCCGCCCTCTATCCCCTTTTCCTCCCACGGACCTCCCTCCATCCCTCCTTGTGGGTGCTTGTTTCTCCCTCCCAACTGGGACTAGGGCATCTTCACTTTCATTGAGCAAGGTAAGTTGTTTCAAAATTAGTGAAATAAATGCCCACAATGCTCAGACATTCTTATTTCTCTCTTTTGCCACTAGAGGTCGTGGTTTCTAACAAGTAAAACAATTTGTTTACATACAAATGTTTAATTTGTCAAGTAACTGGGATTCGGAGTTAACTAAATGCATTTTGAGGGTCACAGTTCTGTAAGGAGGAAGAAGAAAGGTGTTCTTTGCTGTTTCTCATGTACAGAAGTAAGGTAAGTCAAGCTTATGCTCTTTGAAGTCACTGAGTCTGTTGTTTGGATTTTATAAGGGAATGAAGCACAGGAAATAAACAAATAAGCAAAACACAGATGAATGGAACAATTGCAGTCTAATCACTGAAAAACTCCCAAAGTGTTTCTAGAGTGTTATAAATACAAAGTTTTATAAACTACTGACCTATTCAGGGGTGTCAATGTTAAGATAAATATTGACCGGTCTCATGATGGAAAGCTGATTTCTGCCATTTGGTGTTAGGGATGGTTTCTGAGATAGCCCTTTGAATATCCCTAATATCCAGAGAGGAGCTCTTACCTTGTCCCGTGTACTTCTTTCTTGCTATGAACATCCAGAGCAGGGAAGTCACAGATTTCTCACAGGACATCTGCTGAGAGCACATGTCCCTCTGCTCTCATTTTCCCACTTTCGCTCCCGATTGTGGCCTAATAGAACCCACTGTACTCTGGCGCATCAAGTAGCTCTGTCCAAAGTTTCAGTGTAAAGAGTCTGTCTGAATGCTAGTTTCATGGTGGTCAGGTCAAGCCCTAGGATGTTGTGTGCCCAAGAAAGTAGTCCAGATGTGTGACTGAAGCAAATTATAATAATTTGGTATATATTGAAACTATAAAATCTGATGTTCCCTTTGGACTAAACAATGACAAACTAAAGACATTAAGGTTCTACTTAAATAACTGTAAAGTGAAAGGTGCTCACTACCTTTGAAAGCATACATTTTTTTCTGTGTCAAAGATAGCGGGGGAGCCAAGGTTTTCTGGTTATTATGTTAATTTACTTGTCTGTCTTTATTATACCTAAAACAGTTATCCTGCATTTTAATTTACATCTAATTCCTAATGAGTGAAACACACTATCCCTCCTCTTCTCTGGACAAGAGGTCCCTCTTCCTTCCATACTGTCTCTACTGTCACCAAGCCGTCTGCATGGCTCATACATAGCTCACTGGCATCTTAGATCTCTGTTATCAATCTGCCTCTTAGCCTTTTGGTTCAGAGACTATGAAGATAATTGTTGAAACAATAGTGTTATGACAGTGCTCTAGCACTATAGTCAGTAATTATTTGTTGTATAAATAAATAGTGAATAAACAAACCAACCACATAGAAATAGTTATTTATGCCTAAACAACTTTTGAATCCATTTACTGCTGTCCCATAATGCATTCTAGTTATGTTTAAGTAATTTGAAAATAATTAGGTTAAGTTAAATAAGTCTTCTTACCTAATAGTGGCAAACAGAAGTAATAATGACAGCGAGCACTTCCTCTGTGACCAATCTCCAAGCTCTATGTGAAGTATTCACTTATGGTGCGTCCTCTAATATGAAGGCCCTGCTGCTGCTATTGCACTTTACAGATACAGAAATGAAGCTGCTGTCTCAAGTCACAGTGCCAGTCATTCTCACTTGAACTGCCTTGGGGATCATTCACTGTGTATATGGTGGACATACTCCACGCCCTACCCTTGCCTTCCTTCCCCATGTGTGCCATGGCTAACTGAGCACACATCACAGGATTTGAAGTCATTGTCACACTCTGTAGAGTCCATAGTCCTTGAGGGACCATTTCCTTGTAGTGTGCCTGTGTCTGTCTTTTAGGTCTTTACTATTTGTGTTTTATGGTTTGGGGATCATGTGGAGGCAGCTGTGTTGTGAGTATAAGCCGTTGCCCCAGAAATATCTGCTTCATTTTAGAACCTCATAATTTGTTAGAAGTTCTGGGTTGAGTTTTCCTCACATCTTATTGCTGACAGTTTTAGCAGAATATGTGATCATTATCACTTGTCTCCAGGGTACTGATGAGAACATAAAGATTTCTGTAATTGTCTAAGATCATTTGCTATTCTGTGAAGTACAAATTGCTCCTGTAGGTGCATGTACTATTGCCATGGGATTTTCTGACCCCAGTGGCTATAAAGCCACATGATGATGCTTTAAGGATAACAAAATATTAACTTGGAATCATTTACTTTTGCTAACTCCTGCCCTAAGGCTGTCTTTGTACATGGAGAGAGCTAAAATATAACAGGCAATCTCTCTGTGAAAATGAGAGTGAGAAATGGTCTGTTCGTGTCACTTCCTTCCCTGGCTGATGGTACTGAATGGCAGTTGCTCTGATATGTTGTCTCTGAGCACTTCTTGTCTTAAAGCCTAGGCATTCACAGACTGTAGGCAATAGCTGATGCCCAATGTGAAAATCTACTGTTCTTTTCCATAAACTGATAGCTGTGTGGAAGTTATTTATATGTCCAATTCCATACAGCCTGGCCCCCAGAGTGAAGCTGCTCTTCAGACATCTAGTTTAGAGTATTTGATTGTTTCACATGCTCGAAATTGTTTGAGAGAATGGTAAATATAAATTTTTGGAGAGAGATCAAAGTAATAGGTGCTCTGTAAAAGTTAGTTACTTTGAGAGCTCCAAGTCTCCACAGATTTAAATTCACAAAGAATAATGCATATACACACACATGCACACCCTACAAATATCTTTTGAGAACCCAGAATAACAGATAAGAAAACTATATATTCTTGACAAACACTAGGCTGACTTAAAGTTGAGGATGAATAAAAATATGGGTATTTGAATTCTTCTCTGGGGATATTTAAAAGAAAAAGCAACTTTGCAACTTCTTCAGGTTTATCTTTTTCTTGGTAGAATTAACATTTATGTGCTATATAGAATCCAAACAGAATTGATCTTGTCCTTCACTGTATCTCCAAGAAAAATTGAATATAATCAGTGTACTAGGGCTACCTTAACAAAGTATCACTAATTGAGTGTCTTCCACTGGAATTTATTGACTGACAGCTTGGAAGCAGGGAGGCTGGGATTAGGGTATCAACAGGGTGGTTTCCGTCTGAGAGTTCTGAAGAGGAGAGTTGTTCTACTGACAGCCAACAAGCTAGTGTTTGGCTGATGAGTATCTTCAGCATCCTTTGTCACATGGAAGTGTTACCTTGTTTGCATTCATTTTTTATACAATATTCCTATTTAAAAGGTAGCATTCCATCTCCTGGGGGCAGGCTATTATTCTCTTTGCTGTACTTCAGAACTATTAAGTGCATGCTTCTACTGTAGCATTTTCATTTATTAAAAGACCTCTGCTTGAATATCTGACTCTTCTAACCATGACTAACTAGAAAAGACATATGCTCCCCCTCATTCACGAGGCAGAATGCTACTTATTTTCTCATTACCCAGCAGAGTGACTGGCATGTAATCCCCTGGATATTTCATATCTACAATGAAAGGTCATTAAAGCTGAAATCAGCACAGAAGAGTTCACATTGGCATGTTATTTTTTAAGCAAGAACAGGTCACACATCACATTTTAGGTTATTAATCATCATACCAAATGTTTGTCAATTATTTGTTAATCTACACCAATATAAACTGGCAAACAAAACTACCCCAAATAGTATTTACAGAGAAGATAAAAGGATAATAGACAAGCCAAAATGTATTTATAGGATAATCGTTCACAAATTCTCAATAATATAAAACATATGGTCTATTGAAACCTTGCACATATTTTCAAATAAGTTTTAGTATTATAGTCAGATAAATCAATCTGGGAAATCTTTACCAAGATATTATTCTAAGAAATAAATAATGAATATTTATCTGAGCATATTTTATCTGCTATTTTGCAAAAAAACAAACAAACAATGGCAATGAGTTTGTCTTCTTTGCTATTTACCCAACATCACAACCCCAGTTCAAGTCCCTTTTAACTACAAAATCATATTGCTCAAATATCCATCCCAAGGTGATATAGAGAGCACTTCATACATGCCTAACCTTGTATCACATACTCAGAATTACCTGCATACTCAGGAAAGAATGAAATGCATTCTAGGATTAGATTCTATACAGAGTTCCAAGATGCATGGAAATGTCTGTTAAACAAGATCTGTTAGTCAGAAGCACAATGGTGCATGTTCCTAGTTGTTTTAGAAAGCCAGAGAAAGTTTCACAGGGATTTGGTCATAGATTTGAGCTATGGCTACTGAATAGTGACAAAAGAAAAGCTAGCTTTTGTGGAAAGGCCTGCTGATTTTAGGAGACTTGAAAGGGGTGGCCAGATCACCACTCTTGCTTGCCTTTGAACTGACATCTGAAAGGTCAACTATGGCATTCAAGAGGGAAAGAATCCAACTAAAACTAATCTAAAACGTCTAATCTCGGTACCATGAAGGCTTTCCTTCATGCCTAAGCTCTGAGAGGATCATGATCCCTGAGTATAGAACATGATTTTAGAAGTTTAGAATGCACAAGGATAAGAATGGGCTCAGCGGTAGAGCAACTGTTTAACATACACAGAATCTGTGTTCCATCCCTACCACTGAGAAAAGGACAAGAAAATTTGCTGTAAGTTCAGATTCCAAGAAGACATTTTGATCATTTTCAGGAGATTCCTGGGAAGGTGGGAGATGGTTAGGGCAAGATTGTCTATGCCAAAGAAGCGATATTTTTCTTCTCATTAAGTATCTCTACCATGTCAGATATTGACTCAGAGAGCTGCCAGGCTTTAATTTGTACTCACTTGTTTAACCACTTGGCCTCAACTCAGACTCCATGTAGACAGATCTCATCCCAGTAGGTATAGAAAAATAGCACAAGGCTTTTTATTAGAGAACAGAGGCAAATGTGGCTTCCTTGTCCTTTGTCAGCTGAAGTTGAGTGCAGCATCCCATAGGATCACTGGTGAGTCCAAGGGGAAATGACCTTAACGAAGTCAGAGGGGTAAGAGGAAAGCTTGTGTTAATTATTTCTGAATTATAAATGCAGTGTCTTTCAACCATTCCTCTTCAGCCATGCAGGGTCATTCACTGAACTAGTTTGAGTAGCACCCTACATGCCAGGCACACTGCTAGATAGCAGTCACAGAACACAGCTAAACAAATACAATTCTTTTGATACAGGGCTGCACGCATTTTGTGGAGAAAGAAAAATAATTAAGAAGATTGTGCTCTAAAGGTGACAAATGAGAAGTGACAGAAAGTTGGTATGTTGAGGAGAGTTTAGATCTGGGAAGATGATCTGGAAGCAGTGATACATGAGCTGTGATGTGAACGCTAACTAGGAGCCTTTAACTAGCAGCCGATGGAAATGTAGCAAGGGCTAGGTTTTAAAGGTTTGTTTATTTTTATGGTCTGTGTATGAGTGCTTACCCACATATATGTATGCACACTGTATGTATATTTTCTGGGGCATCCAGAAGAGGGCACCACATCCTTTGGTACTGGAGTTAAAGATAGTTTGAGCCAATGTGGGTGTTGGGAACCCAACCTGGGTCCTCTGCAAGATCAGAAAGTGCACTTAACTGAGAAGCCATCCTTCCAGCCCCTGAGCTCTTTTATTTCCATCTCACAATAATTGCTATATAGATGCCACACTCCATTTAAGTAGCAAGAAGTGGGAGTAGGGAAAAAACTTATATGATTATTAGGTTTTTAAATTGTGTACTAATAAGCAGATAGCCATAGAGAAGTGAGTATTCCCATTCTGCCTTATCATGTCACTTCCTCAAAGAGTGACAAAATTGCTTTAACTATCTAAACTTCAGTTTCTGTCTATATCAGAGGCATAAAGACCCACATCTCAGAGTGATCTGATTATTAAATAAACTAATAGGTAGCTCAACACCGCGATGCATTAGCTTGCTCTTGTTTTCATTTTCAGTACCAGGCTGAAAGGCAGCATGAAGTGTCTAGGATATGAGGTAATTATTTGGTAGCTGTGTATTTCTGAGCTGTAAATTGTAGAGGTCACTTCCATTTCAATTCTGCCTAATAGTCCATTTAGTGCTGTTAAAGGTCTAGAGTGACCCAGTGCCCTTTAATCAGAAGCACAGTTACGCAGCAACACAAGTGCCTCTCACCGAGCAGGGACTGACCTGACTAGGGCAATGCTGGACGGACATCAACAAGGCTTGCATCCTCCACTAGCAATGGGCTGTTAAATGGGGACATGTGTCCTTTGTCAACCAGCAAAATAGAGATGTGAGCCTGGTCATTTGTTTTTCTATCACTAAAAACCTTGAATTTTCTGAGTAATTTAGTGTTCTGTTGCCTCCATCCAAAACTGATTAGCAAGATCCCGGGGATTCAATGGACCTAGTACTGCTGTGGTAGATACCACTCAAACAGAAAGAGCTAATTGCATCTTATAGGTGTGCCTTTATGAACTGTCTCCCTTTTTATTCCACACTTCAGGTGAAACATAGAGGTTTGGTCTTGTGACATGGACTTTAGGTTGAATGTTGAATACCCAGCAATAGACTTAATCACTATAAACTTCTAAACACGCTTCCCTTAATGAACATACCTGCTGGCAAATATAAGATATAAGAGCTATAAAATTCAGTTTAGTGTCAAAATTTAAAAAAAGCAGAACTTCCCTTATCCTTTCCAAAGCTTTTTGCAAGCAATCACCCTGCTTCTTCTTCCACCTACCTCCAACTACCAGATCTCTCTTCCCTACGCCTCTATCAGCCAAAGAATGAAAGAAAGACTCACACCATATGTCCCCATTTAACAGTACATTTCTGCAGTTGTACAAAACAAAATCAAATCAAATTTTGAAAAAGAAATGGAAGCCTCGTCAGTTCTTACTGTGTCTATAGTGCCAGTATCTGTTCTGCCTTTATTTCTTCCCTCATCTTTAGAAAATTTTCTAGCCATCCATTTTTATAAGTCATTTCCATGTGTTTCCTAAAGGATGTGCCCTTTAGCTTCTCACCTGAGACTCTCATTTAAAATACCAAGCAGGCAAGATGAGAACTGAGAAGCACATTTGCTCTTTCCCAAGCCTTATTGAAGACGACTTCATTTCTTTCTACCTCTCATAACCCATTCACAAATAGTGTTCTTGTGACAGCCTTTGTAAGCTGCCTTCTTCTAGACCAGCACTTCTCAACCTGTAGGCTGCAACCACTTTTGGGGGCAGTCACATATCAGAATTCCAACGTTATCAAATATTTATATTATGATTCATAACAGTAGCAAAATTACACTAGTGAAGTACCAACAAGATAATTTTATGATTAGTGGTCACCACAAGATGAGAAACTATATTAAAGTGGCACAACATTAGGAAGGTTGAGAACCACTGGTCTAGACCTTATAGGTAAAGCAAATTACAAATTAAATAAAGCCCTATATTTTAGTGATTATAGTAAACTTAAAAACATCTACACAGAAAAACTTAACCATGCCAAGTCGTAGGCCCTTACTTTAAAATAGTTGTACAGGAAAAGCCAGAATCATTCAGAGTACAGAAAGTATTTCCCAGGATGGTACAGCTAGAAACAGACAGGGCAAATTTCTGAGTGGCACTGGGCTCTGAAGGATGTCATGTTTTGAGAAGGAAGATGAAGATGGACCACACTAGAAAGGCAGCACCTTAGCAAATGAGAAAAAGAACTATTGTTGCTGTCTTTGTATCAATGAAAATGATTCTCTATTTTGTATGTGCCCAACAGAACATAATCTTGACATATAAGTATCCTTTTTATGCTTCTGATACATGTGTCCACATCTTTAGAATAGATGTGCTGGCAGCTAGTTGGAGGATTTTGATGAGTGGCCAATAAAAACCATTCAAGACCCATTTGGCCAGCATACCATGCTGTGAGGCAAATCTGGCCCAAACCTGCTGTGCTACCATTAAAACCCATCTCCTGATGAACACTCTAATAGTTGTGTGGTAAGGATTCTGTGTGAGGGGCTCTAGAGGGGGACTGTGGTTAAGAGAACATGCTGTTCCTTCAGAGGACCTAAATTTGATTCCCAGCACCCATAATGGGAAATTTGCAACTGCCTATAACAAATACATTTTTAAAAGAATTTGGGTCATGAATCAGCAACAATGCCCACAAGATTAACATTCAGGCCAACGTCTCTACATTCCCTACCCTCATCTCTGTCTGTCTCTATCTCTCTGTCTCTGTCTCTTCTCTCTCCCTATTTTAGTTTCTCTCTCTTCTTCTTCTTCTCCCTCCCTCCTCTCTTTAAGTGGAGAGGGGGTCCTGAGAGGACATTGTTTTCATGGAGCCCATTGGCCACCCACTCAAGAAGATGGAAGATTTGCACACTGGAAAGGTTGCTGCACAATTATCTTGCCCCCTTTTCTTGCTACTGCAAAAGTCAAACCTAGCTTCAAGACTGCCAGACCTTCTGTTGGAGGTCTGCCTCAGAGTTCCAGAAGTTAATTTAATGGACTCATCTAGATATCGAAGAGTGAGTAAATACTGAGCCAGTTGGGGGAGAGGAGTTTCAGGATACTTTCTAAGAAGAAAACATTCCAGGAAAATGTCCCTCCAGGGATTAAGTTACAGATGGCCTACTAAAAATTTCTGTCTATCAGTGGAAATCCAGAGATCTTGAGGTCTTTTTCTTATAATATACCTCTCACCAGACATAGCCCCTTGTTTTGATTTGAATGTCCTTGCATTCATTCATTCATTCATTCAGCAGAAGATCCACTAGGCTTCTGTGGGTGTGGTACTCCAGTAATCTGTCCAGCTCTGTTGAGCAGTTTGGGCTGTAGATGGCTTTCTTTACCGATTTGCAGCAGCATCTCCACTATTCCTTCCCCTAGTTGGTGTTTTTCTCACTGGGGTGGATCAATGCCTCTGATAATGAGTTCACACTTAGTATTATAATTTTGTTAGACATAAATCCCCAAACCCTGCAAAACCATTGTATCTTTATGCTTTATGGATGCAGAAACTGTGGCACATATCCATTAGCAGAAATGAGAGGGCTACTTAGAATTCAAATTCCCCCAAGACTGTACTGCCAAATGCTATTTCCAGGTTGTTGTTGTTGTTGTTGTTTTTTAATCAGAAAAACTCTGAAGGCTTCAGAGGAAACCTGTAGATTTTAGCTAGACCTGATCTCTTTCCTAAAACATGCAGTTGTGCCTCAAAATGTGAACAGCAGAAGGAAGTTGTATTCATATCCTGTTCCCCTTTACCAGATCATTTAGAAAGATTATGCTACTTAAATTTTGCAAGTATGACTTAATGGGCTCATTCCAAAACCCGCTGATGGTGTGGAAGAAGGAAAGAAAGAAAATATCTTTAAATCTGAGTAATTATTACTGTGAATTTTAATGGTAAGCCACAAAGCCTCCCAGTTCTCCTGAGGAAGCCAACATGCTGGAGGAGCCAAGACTGTAGAGTACCTCCCACCTTGAGCATGAGAACAATGGAACAGTGATGGTTTGCTGCTGCTCCCCACCCCCCACCCCCAGTGGCTGCAGCTCAGCACTTGTTAGATAGTCACTAGGATTTGACTCAAACCAATGCTTGCTGTGTTTTCAGGGTGTGATGCCCATTCTGTTATGAATGTTGCCTTTGAGTTGTGGAGTGGGTGGCCCTGCCTGTGAGGCTGAGGTGCTTGCCCCTCATCTGGATCCTCTTTTCGGCTCAGCAGTGAAATTGTTCTTGACCTTGGGCACTTACAAACCTTAGTTTTGCCCTATCTAGTAATAATTCTCATGGTCCCTTCAGCTTCTAAAGTTATCACACATTTGGTTTCTGTTGGTTTTTTTTTTAATATATTCCTTCTTGATGTTATATTAGGACTTCTGAATACAGACTTCATAGTACATTTAAGAAAAAATGTATATTATCAAATACAAATAAATATGTAATATACATTATCAATGAAAGAAACAAAAACAAACTGTATGTATACATCAAGAAAGCCTAAGAACTTTAATCTGCTGTACCTCAGCTGTTTATCCAAGCCCTATGGGGACAGTCTGAACCCCTTAGCTGTCATGCCCAGTGTGAAAAGAACCACTGTGGACTGTTTGTGTGTCAGTTGGCTGAAACAGAAAAGAGGTCTCCAACAGCAAGACAACTAGGACTCCCTTTGCAAATATTAAGAATTGTGCTGAGAACATGATTTATCAAAGAGTTTTATTAGTGATATCACACAAAGTATATCATCCATACTTTAATCCCCTGAATTTACTAGAGCTAATTAGGCCCTCCCTATCTTTTATCATAGGTGGATTGGTATTCAGTTTAAAACAAACAAAAAGTCTCAATAATGACTTACTACATAGTATAATATAGTGATTTGATACATTTTGTGTTTTATTTGTTTTCTGAAAAATAATGACAGTTATTATGAGGGGCTTTTATAATCTAAATGTAAATAGCATATTCTCTAACTGTTCCGTATTGTCTCTAAATAGAAAATGAAGGGAGAAAGACTTAAAATTATGAGGTCATGAAGCTAGAGGCATTCACGTAGACTTTAAGAGGCTTAAACTTATCACCTTCAATTAAGAACTTTTATTTCCATAAGTTTCCTAGAAAATATCAGATGCACTGTTGCGGTTTTGCATGCCACCATTGTGATGAACATTTCAGAGCTTACTTGCACATCTGTATCTTAGTGTAATCTCTATCCAATGAGCACTGGACCACACATGCTCTGTGTCAGTATGGTACCTTTACAAGCACTGTTCCAGTGCTTTTGAAGGTATGTGGTAATTTTGTGTGTGCTTCTTGTCACTGATAAGTAAAGTCCTTGAGGATAGAGGATATTTTCCTTATTTTTATCTTTATCATTATTTCCCCCACAACAAGTTAATAGAGTGCTTAGCAGATGATAGCACTCAATATGTCCTCGTTAGTTTTTTTTTTTTTTTTTTTTTTTTTTTTTTTTTTTTTTTTTTTTTGTCAACTGGACATAAGCTAGAATTAGCTAAAAAGACTGAATCTCAATTAGGAAAATGCCTCCAGAATGTTTGCCTGGAGACAAGTTTGTAGGGCATTTTCTTGATTAACATAATTGACATAAGAGGGTCCAGCCCTTTGGGGTAGAGCTAATCCTGGGAAGGTTGTCCTGGGTGCTATAGGAAAGGGGACTGAGCACATCAAGAGGAGCAAACCAGAAAGCAGAGTCTCCCTGTGGCTTCTGCTTTAGTTCCTGCCTCCATGTTCCTACTTTGACTTCTCTCAGTGATTGTGATCAGAGAGTTGTAAACTGTAATAAATCCTTCTTCCAAAGTTCCTCTTGGTCATGGTATTTTATCACAGCAATAGAAACCCTAAGTAAGACAATAAGTATCTATTAAACTGCAATAAAATGACTATTTTTATAGATGATATCATTCAAGTAAAAGAAGTATTACAGACTTGGGTAAATTTTAGAAAGATAAGCACAAAATGTCTCTGTCTCTTGGTTCTCAGGCACTCCTGCACATCCTGCTTTCATTCCCACACTTTTAAACAGGCACTCCTTGCTCTTTGTTCAGGACAGAGAAAAATCTGGTAAACCTACCCATATTGAGATGTAATCGACTTTGTTATGTTTCCCTTGAGTGACCTAATCGCCTCTGTTTATTTGAGTTCTGGGTGATTCCTGGTTGGGTTTTATAACTTTCATTAAGGAGTTAGTTGACCTTGGGGGAAGTTTGCAGGTTAATCATATACCTGACCTCTCTCCATTCTAACCATCGAAAACAAACACAAAGGGTCATGGGACTGTTACAGCATTCTTAATGGATCCTCAATAGACTCCTAAAGAATAATATCCCTGCTGAACTGCAACGTGAGAACATAGCTTTAAAAAGAAGATGAAGTTATAACTTTCTATTACTTCTCCAGACATACTAAAGAAACTACCCACAGAAAACACTGGATCTACAGAATCAACTCAGTATGTATTTCCTCCAGCCATTCCACCAACATTTCACAGAAAAGGGTCAACAAAGATTTCTGCTGTCGTTTGCATAGTTAATATCTCCCAAAACCTGTTGTTTTACAGGCTTGTTCCCCAGGGTAGAACGATTAGTAGCTGGGTCCTAAGAGAAGATCTTGAGGTCATTGACAGCATGCTCTGCAGGAAATTTTAGAGCCCCAACTCCTTCCTGTTCCCTGTTTTGATTCTTGACCATGGGGGAACATTTTGCTCTGCCACAAACTCTTCGCCATTGCTGCCTGACTCTGCCACCAGAGGTTCAATAGCAGTAATCAGGCATGGGAGGAGACTGTATCATTTAGAGGAAGTAGTTCCTGTTTAGAAACCAGGATTTCTAAATCCCTAGAATTATGGGAACAACTTGGGAGGGATAAAGGTGGGATTTCTTACACATCTAACCCTTGGTTCCCATGATTGCATACTCACTTAGAATATACACTAAGCCTGGGATATGGCACACTTTCCTGACAAAAAAAAGCCCCAGTGAAATCATACCACGATTATACTATCAGTGGGCTGATTTATCACATAGTCTGGCCACTTTAGAGCATGTAAAAATCAAGCTAACTCTAGTGGGCCCTATTTATTTATTGCCTGTGAGGTGGAGAGAAGTATACTTGGTATGGTGCATAGCCATAGATCCTAATTTTAAACCATAACAATGAGGCAGTTACTTGAAAAACTCACTTCATCGATACAGATGAAGAATCTGCATCTCCAGAGTTTTTGCTTTGCCAGTGTCACACATAGTGAAATTCAATATCATACCTCCCTTTGAGTTTGGACCCTTTCTTCTCTATCACCAGGTTACCAATTACAAAATGTTATTTAATTATATATATCATATTTATATGATATATGATAATTACATGAGTGAAATAAAATGACATAAAAAAAGAGACTCCTTATATTTAGACACGTTTAGTAGATTATGTTTCTGGGAAGTTGCTCATCTAAAATGGGAAAAATTTGATTCTGCTCCAGCTATGATCTCTCTTTTACAGTAGAAAGCAAACTCATATCTATGCATTAGTCCCATTTCCAGCTCACCATTTTCAGTTAGGGAGCCTACTCATACTTGGGCCCCAGTTCTAGCTTACCATGTGAGATTGGGGCACATTCCCATACTGTGACTCCAGCTTCAGTTCACCATCTGAGGTTAAGGAGCATACCCCATATTTCAGTTCCAACATCTGGTCTCCATTTGAGGTTTGAGAACACAGAGGCTTCAGCTCCCACCCCAGGTCATCCTAAGAGGTCAGGGAGTCTGCAGAAAATCTGATGTCACACCCAGTCTCCACTCAGCTCTCTTTACAGCTCTCCTTTGTTTATATAATACCCAAGGTCAACATAATAGGACTCCGGGGTTCTTCTCTGTCCCAGCCTTTTTTTTTCTTTCTGTAATCTATTGTCTTCCTTGCACTTCTCCCTAAGAACACACTATCCTAATTACAGGTTTCTATTACTCAGCATCCAGAGAGAGGAGACTGTTCTATACTGTGTGAATGCATATCTTTACCAGTCTTTTTTCAGTCTACCTTTTAGCAAAACTCTCACATCTCAACTCCCACCTGTTTTCACTACTACTGTTCCTCCTTCTATGTGTATCCCTTCTATTTCCTATCTAGGAACCTAATAGTGGTCACTAATCCTGCTATGACTTTTTTCTTCTTTATGTTTCCCACTCATGCCCTTAATAACCAAGATACTAGTACACACAGGACTGTTGATGTCCTTTTATTCCTCAAAATAATAGATATTTAAGGAATGACTGTTCAGTAGTCAACTGGCATTCTGTATTCATGGTAGATTTGCTACTAGACAGAGATGGGGTTGTAGACAGTAGTCAAAGTAAAGTAGAGGTCTGGGGAAACCATCTGGTGTCTTGCAAACAAACCAGTGAGAAAACACCAATCCTATGCCAAATGCTACGTTTGCCTGTAGCTGTATCCACTTGGTCCTAAGTTATATAATGTAGAGGCATATAGTGGGTGGAGAACCTGATATTAGGATCTTAGCTAAGTGTTGGAGTTAGGTGTATTGGTGTGAGCAAACATGAAAGTAATTGCTTATAGCAGGCATGGTAAAAAAAAAAAAAAGAGGGGGGAGCACAAAAACAGAAAAATTAAGAGTGCAGTCTCATGCGGAATGTGGAGCAGGCCATGAAAAGAAACTCCCAGAATTAAAAAAAAAGAAAAGAAAAAGAAAAATGGAACTGCTCATAGGAGAATATAAACAAAAAGAGTCCTAGGAGACAGTGAGAAACTGAGATAAGAAAAGCCTTGGAAATCAGAAAATCAGAAAAAAGTGAGTGAAGGTGCGACCATAGAACTACAGTGTAAGGAAAACTAGGTCAAGAATTCTAATTGTTCCAGACTGAGAAGAAAGGAATGCAGAGAGACTGAAGCAACAGAATCTTTTCTCAATCCCAACAAGATTCTGAATATTAAATTTTTATTCAGGTAAATATCCAATTCTTAAACATGAATTAAAGAGAAACTAATTTCACTTTCAGAGTCAAGTTTTGGCATGTATGTATGTATTTGTATGTATGTATGTATGGTTGTATGTATGTATTTGTATGTATGTATGTATGTATGTAATTATACTTAAGGGACTTCTACTTTGTATCAGTAAACCACTTGCTTTTCTTCTGAAAATGTTAACAACAAAATTCTACATTCTACATATAAACAAATACTAACCCCTTTTCAATTTACATGTTATATTTTTGACAACCTGTGAGGATGCTCCCTCTAGAAAAGAGCCTCTCAACAGGATCTCTAGTCCAAAGAAATGCTTCTACCTCCTGTCATATTATGCAAGCTTGTTACTGCTGCCACAGCATTTGGGAAGGTGTCACCACAAAGTATATAAACCTTTCTGCCAAGAAAGTCCATTTCTTTCCTTGCACACATGAAGCTTTGAGTTTGCTGAGGAGGTAAATGAAAGCATCCATCGTTGCTAAGAGCTGTCCTTCTATGGAGTCCCATTAAGATATCCTTTGTGTGCACAGAATAAGCTCCCTAACATTAGAAAGTAGCCATTACATCTTGGGCCCAGTATGATGTGTGCTTGATATTGTAATGCTTCCGAAGTGAATTTCTCAGGCAATATGCCTGCAATCACTTCACACAACAAAGAAGAACAGACCTTACTGCTGTACCTACCAAGGAGGATGTAAAGGAAGCCACACTCACACTTCCCTAAGGAAAGAGAATCATTCTCAATACTCCAAATCATAAAGCAGCAGACGTCCAGCAGCAGGCGGCCTTAGCTTTACCTCCTCAAACAGGGGCAGTGTGAAGCGCTGCAAGCATGCTGAGAGGACTAATTTGCCATTCCTTCCCAATGTCCAAGCGGGCACAGACACAAACACACAGACACACAGAGAGACAGACAGACAGACACACCTTTCTTATCACCATGTCCCTCCAGTATAATTTCAATTAATTGCCACCAACTTGTGTATACAAAGTTCCCTCCTCACAGGTGTTACATAGATAGAATGCAGCAGAATTAGAAGGGAAAATTAACTGGATTTATATAAAGAGAGCCTTAGAGCCGGGGGGGGGGGGGGGACACTGAAATTATTGTTTTAAAAACTGATTTTTTTCTATTGTCTCAAGTCAGGATTCCATAACGGGTGTAGTTTATGCAAATTTACATCTTGAAGGATTATCATTCTCAGTGCACATCTATGAATTCCTACTCAGCAATCACCCCACCTCATCCGACTGAACAAAAGTTGTATTTCTTTGAATATCCACACACCCCCAAAGCATCCCAGGAGACTGAGGGCAAACTAATTAGGTCTAGTCACAGTCTGGATATCAGGATACACACTAACTTTCCTAAAGCAACTGTAATTGTTCTTCTGTTGGTAATATGATGTAGGAGCAGACAAAGGGGAAGAATTTTTATTGTATAATATGATGGGATTTTTTCTTCTAGCTTGACAAATATAAGAGAGTATAGAGTCATCATTGCTACCAGAGGATACCTAATGGCTTAGAAGGGAAGCGAACATTGGTGCGAAACAACAATAGTTATAGTGACAATATACAAAAGGAAATTATCATCCCACCTCAACATGATATGGCCAGTGAGTCAGCCATGCTTGGACACATTCATGTGATTACAATCATGCGATAGACCACATTTTCTCATATTGAAGTCAAAGTTGGGCTCTTCTCTCTTTGTGTCTGAACATCCTCGATGATATATTATTATAAGTGTCTCATAATCTTGCCTGGGCAAAAGCTAACTAAATGAAGTGATGGCTGCCTCCATGCTTAGATTACACTACTACCAGTCATATATTATCTCCTCTACAAGTCAGGAGTCCAGACCCGACGTCCCCACCATTAATGACTATTTGCATCTAAAGCATTGCCCTGGGTAATACTTAAACTATGAATTGCCACAAATATTTGTGAGAAGAAAATGTTGAATCCACTCCAATACATGGTTTAATTTTCACACACATGCTGCTAGAATAAAAGAAGACAGCCCTAACCTTCATGAAATTTGTAAGCCAGCAAGAATAGCACATAAACAGCAACATAACAAGCAGCTAATGGTGAGAACAATAATGGGACAGAGAGCCTTGAGGGGAAACTAGATTGCTTCATACAGATGCACTGGAGATTTTAGACTCTTCATGAAATTTCTTCTGTGATGGTTTGTCTTGTCAGCTTGACTGATTAGAATCACGGAGCATAATGAGGCCCGCCTCCCAGTGTGTCAGTGAGAGCATGTCATAGATGATTAACTGAAGAGTAAAGGCCTGGCCTGTCTGTGAGCAGCACCATCGTTTGGGTAGGACCTTGAATGAATAAAAAGAGAAGTAAGAGAGAGCAGACTTGTGTTAGTGTTCATCTCTGTTTCCTGGTCCACTGACGTGAGCAAGCTTCCGCATGCTGTCATCCCACTACAGCTGCCCCTAACAGATCTTACCCACCACGATGACTATCTTTTCAGACAATGGTTCCTAGGTTGTTGTTTGTCAGGTGTTCATCACAGTGATTTAAAAAAAAAAAGTAATACATCAACTGACATTTGTCTAGGTAAATAGTATTTGAGAAAAGTCTAGACATTTGAGATATTTACATGAAAGAAACAGGGAAGAAGGACTGTTCTCCTACACTCTGTGTTATGCTGTATTAGACTCAGAACTAGAGGTTTGAATCCACTTTGCCATTATAATTTCCCATAGAGCTCTAGATCTTTCTCTCCATGTGATAAATTTAGAATTTGAATGAGTCTTCTGTAAGAGAACTTCCAACTCTGACATGTCCTGATTTCATAAGTGCTTCAAGAAATATCAATACTATGTATGTAACTCTCCTTGCACTTTTATTTTTATTTTATACTTGCTTGGTTAGTGTTTTGTTTTGAGACAAGGTCTCATTGTGTAGCCCTGGCTAGAATGGAGTCCACCATGTAGGCCAGGCTGACATGGAACTCATAGAGATCCACTGAGTGCTGGATTAAAAGCATGCACCATCAAACTGTTGTTGATCCAGAAGTTGGCCTTAATTGTATATTCATATTTCTTAAAATCTTTGTTGTTTAAATGGGTCTAGAAACCATCTTAACTCACAAAACTATTTTTGCCATCTATAAATCATAGGGACAGATACTCCGTTTTCTTAGTTTCAGAATCTAAAACTGCTCTGAGGAAAACCAAAATACATGAATAAGCTTTGTACTACTTGGTAATCTCACCTGGAACTGTGGAGCCTATAATTGCAGCAGTAACTGGAAGCTTAAGTTAAGTGACAGCAGTGACTCCCAGAGCCTGTGGCTCTGTTTTGCTTCTGGATCTTGCAGCACGCAGGCTGTGAGATTCACTGACAGGAGCCATGGCAACAGTAACTTTTATTTTTTTGTATGTTTGAAAGACTTTAAAGTTGGGTTTTGTTTCTTTCACGCTAAAATGGCTTTGATATACAAGAAAGTATAAATAAAATAAACTACAGCAAGGAGAAAAACTGTGTTGACAGTATATGTTGGATTGACCTACGTTTATCAGTATTAGCTCACTAATGAGAATAAAGTCTCCAGCTCATGGGCTTCTCCCCACAGCTCCGCACTCTCCTATAACCCTGCTATTGTCTCTATGTTTTGTCTATCTCTGCCCTGCTTTCCTCACTGGGTATTCTCTGTTCTCTATGCCTAGCTATTCTCCGCTCTCTCACAGGCAGCCCTGGCCATGTCCAGTCTGCTGGCCATGTTCAGTCTGCTTCTTTATGCCTCTGCTCTGAACTCTTCCAAATGCCTCTAGCTGTTATCTCTCCCTTATCTACATTAAAAACCTTCCCCTAACCATACCAGGGAGCGCTCATGTCATGAGTTTATATACTCACCACAATTACCTTCTGCTATCAGCAATAAACAAATCCTCATAGGGTGGTATTTGAATGACAGAGCAGATGTTAAGCTCCAGAAAATTGACAAATGGCCCATAAATCAGCTATGAGGTTATCATTAATAAGTAGCACACATTTCTATTTAAAATTATTTAAATAAGGAGCTGAAGAGATACCTCAGTAATTAGACCCTTCGCTATTCCCACAGAGGAGACCAGATTCACTTCCCATCACCCAAATCAGGCGGCTAACCACTATCTGCATCTCCAGGGGATTTGATACCCTCTTCTGGCCTCCATATGCACAAATATACACATATACACACAAACGTATGCATTTATGCACATAGACATTTCAGAAGGCTTTCTCACACATCTTGTTGCTGAGACTGGACCTCAGGAGAATCTGTAACCACCACGAATGATATTTTCATGGTTGAATTGGACTTAA
The DNA here is from genome assembly GCF_947179515.1 of Apodemus sylvaticus. NCBI lineage: Eukaryota > Metazoa > Chordata > Mammalia > Rodentia > Muridae > Apodemus > Apodemus sylvaticus. The sequence goes on from NC_067472.1 coordinate 28,713,623, forward strand.
TTACATTCCTCAACCTCTGAAAGCCAGGAGCAATTTTGCCTTTTATAACCTCTTATGGAGGTTAATGGGATGCTGTAATAGATGCAAGTTTTATTAGAAAGTAGGATGTGGGAATAAGTGGAAAGTCTTCTAACAGTCTCCATCACAGTCTGGATCTGGTAATCTTTTTGCAGGAAACTTCTCCACTGGGTTTCTGAGTTGTATTTCCTTATAAAATACAAACATTAGTAACAATAATCATAGTGATTCTTATATAAAATAAATGTCTAGGTTTTAAATAAATTATTTTCAACTACAAATTTAGCTTAGCTTGATGACTTACTGTTTTGAGCTTTAAAATCCATCTCTTACTGCTTTTTTCTACATCAAAATGTTAAGGAAAATTTGGAGAGGCAGACAGGCAAGACATTACAGCCTCTCTCATGCAGACTGATGCTTCTTCAGGCTAGTCACAGGACAGCTAACAGTAGTCGCATCCAGATCCTTGTTATAAAGAACACTTAATTATTTTACTGAAAGCAAGTATTGTCTCAAACAGGACCTAATGTGCAATTCTTACTCTTGTTTGTGAAGTTGCAGTGTTTTAAATTATACATTAGCCTCAAAACTGCTGTGGGCACCACCTCTGCTATTTGTGTACTCCATCATAAATCATGCCTTTTCAATGATATGCACTTCCTCTTCAGCATTTTGATCTTGAAACTATAATTCTCAACTTTATATAAATAATATATGAAAATGTAGATAGTATCTGCAAACTGATACTATCAGTCTCTTAATGTTAATGAACTGTGGCATTTAGTTGGATGAGTTCTTTATAAAATCTAGAAATGGGCCCCCAGATATCCTGAATTCTTCTCTTTAGGCATGTTTTAGGGACACACGACAGAAATCTAAGGGGAAAAGACCAACTTTAACTCCAAAGAATAGTTTGAGAAAAACAACTCTAAAAGACACTAGGGATTTATTTGTGTTTGGAGGTTTGTGGATACATATAACATGCTGTAGGATGCAAGGTTTCTCACTAACAAACTGAAATTAAATGAGAGATGCTTGGGTCAATTAATAAATACAGTTGGGAGTGTTTTGTCAAACTTGACTGAAATAAAATATAAAAGTTACTTTAAAAGAAACTATAAATTTGATGTATGTTACAAGACAGAGAGCTGCGATTCTTGTTTTAATTCAGAGGTGTCCAGGAGACCCATCTGGTTTGAAGTTAGATTAGACAAAATTGTAGGACAGGAAATACAAGAAGCCACAGAATGAGGTCACTGCTGGCAGGCTGGTGTGGCTCCTGACACATGCATGGCCACCACAAGTCTCTGGTAACATCACACTTTATTCAGTAAAGGCAGAACGATACTGTGTTAAAATCTAACCAGCCCATACTACCAGTCAGGAGCTGTCCCTGTCTGACCACAGAGGAAGTGAGAGGTTCCTCTTTTTTTTTTTTTTTCTTTTCTTTTTTTTTTTTTTTTGCTATTGTATTCTTTTTATTATTATTTATATTTATTCGATATATTCCTTATTTACATTTCAAATGATTTCCCCTTTTCTAGCCCCCCACTCCCCGAAAGTCCCATAAGCCCTCTTCCCTCCCCCTCTTCCCCCATCTACTCCTTCCCACTTTCCCTATACTGCTTCACTGAGTCTTTCCAGAACCAGGGGCCACTCCTCCGTTCTTCTTGGACATCATTTAATATGTGGATTATGTCTTGGGTATTCCAAGTTTCTAGGCTAATAGCCATTTATCAGTGAGTGCATACCATGACTGATCTTTTGAGTCTGGGTTACCTCACTTAGTATGATGTTCTCCAGCTCCATCCATTTGTCTAAGAATTTCATGAATTCATTGTTTCTAATGGCTGAATAGTACTCCACTGTGTAAATATATCACATTTTTTGTATCCTCCCAGTAGCCTCATTCTGACTTCCTCATTTTTCCCCCCGCACTGAGGAGTCAAAATGGTGAAGTAAGAAAGCAGCTGATCATAAAAGAGCACCCCAGCATATGTGCTTCTGCTCCTGTTTAGGCTTGTCCTAGGCAGCATTCACTCACGTGATTCATCCTATCATAGCGAGTCCTGCCGTTTGCATTTGCCTGTCTGACTTCCTCTGGCCTATGTCTTCATCTGGCTTTTAATTCTCAAGAATGATTCTAAATCTGTAGCTCATAAACAGCATAAATATACCTTTATTGCTGCCACATGTATATCTTACAATCATTTACTTTTTTCTATACTTTCAAGAGATTTTATTTGGTCAGGGGCTGAAATTCCTTTATGTAGTCAACCATTTTGGTCAAATCTTTACTTCCATACTCCAGACTAGATACTGCAAGGTTGAGTACTTGTCTAACATCTTCAGGTCCCAGAACTGTGCATGTGTAGGTTGCTAGTGTTATCTACTAGCACTAAAAGTAAGTAAATTGCTAAAGGTAACTTAAAGACTGTTTCTACAGAACTTGAATTCTAGCTATTCTGGCCAAGTCTTTGTTACTAGATTCTGTGTTTGCATTATAAAGTCACCATTCCAGAATATTTCACAATCATACATCATGGTCTGTTCAATCCACACAGTATAGCCTGATAGAGATAATGCCTATTGTGCCCAGTTTCTTAAAAGAAAACAAACTTAGAAATTATAAATGACGCATGGCTAAGATATTGTAGAGCAAATATATCACGTCAACATGTACAGAAAATAATGGTGAGTAGGAATGGTGAGTAGGAATGGTGAGTAGGAATTGGTTAGTAGGAAGTAAGAAGGTTGGGCCAACCCCCAACACACACACACACACACACACACACACTCACACACTATTGCCATACTCTGTGCTTGAAGACCTCACTGCACAGGACATGAAGAGGAACTCAGATTTCTTATCTATCACCTAAGCCTTGATAAGTAAGAGTTCTGTCTATCATCTAAGCCTTGGCCCTACTGTTATCTTTTCTTTCTTTTTTGCTGTAACATGCACACAGTCTTATTCTTTTCAGAGATTTCAAGTGGCAATTCTAGCTTGTTTTGCCATAAATATATCCAGTAATACATTATTGTGTCTTAGAGACATAACAGTGAATAAGCCTCTGAGTTTGCAAAAGATTTCCACTATGGCCTTAGTGTTCAAAAAAAAATATCCATCTCTGCTTTAAGATAGCTATGATTAGCACATCTTCTCCCACTAAGGCCAGGCCAGGCAGTCCTCTGCTATATGTGCTGGGGGGCCTTGGACCAGCCCTATGCTGCCTGGTTGATGGCTGAGTCTCTGGGAACTCTCTGAGGTCCAGGTTAGTTGAGACTGCTGGTCTTCCTATGGAGTTGCCTTCCCCTTCAGTTTCTTCAGTCCTTTCCCCAATTCAACCATAGGAATCACTGACTTCACTCCAATGGTTGGATGTAAGTATCTGCATCTGACTCAGTCATCTGCTGGTAGAGCCTCTTAAGGCACAGCCATGCTAGACTCCTATCTTTAGACTCTTCTCCATTTTTATCCCTGTAGTTCTTTTAGAATGTAATAGTTCTGGGTCAGAAATTTTGACTGTGGGTTAGTAACCCAGTCCCTCCACTTGGGGCCCTGTCCATCTACTAGAGGTAGACTCTTTGAGTTCCCTTTCCTGATTATTGGGTACTTTGGCTAAAATCATCCCCATTGAATCCGAGAATCTGTCACCTCCCAGGTCTCTGGTACTTTCTAGAGGGTCCCCTCACCTCCCACTCCCAAGGCTGCATATTTTCATTTATTCTCCTGGGCCTCTGGGCTTCTCTCTTCTCCCCTCCCCCATACCTCCTTTCCCTTTCCCCCTTCCCTTACCCCTCCCCCTCCCCACTCCCACCTAGATCCCTCCCTCCCTCTGCCTCCTGAGATTATTTTCTTCTCCCCCTTCCTCTCTTGGGTCTTTCTGCTTGCTACATATCTTACAGTCTGTGGGTTGTGTCCTAGCTATTCAGTACTTTTGGCTAATAAACAACTGTCTGTGAGAAAGTGTTGACAGATGAAAACATTGCCATCTCATTTAGGCAATGCTAAATTCTTTTTTTATTATTATTTTTTTATTCTATATATTTTTTATTTACATTTCAAATGATTTCCCCTTTTCTGGCCCCCCCACTCCCCGAAAGTCCCATAAGCCCTATTCCCTCTCCCTGTTCTCCCATCCACCCCTTCCCACTTCCCTGTTCTGGTTTTGCCCTATACTGTTGCACTGAGCCTTTCCAGAACCAGGGGTCACTCCTCCATTCTTCTTGTACCTCAGTTGATGTGTGTATTATGTTTTGGGTATTCCAATTTTCTAGGCTAATATCTACTTATTAGTGAGTGCATACCATGATTAATATTTTAAGACTGGGTTACCTCACTTAGTATGATGTTCGCCAGCTCCTTCCATTTGTCTAAGGATTTCATGGATTCATTGTTTCTAATGGCTGAATAGTACTCCGTTGTGTAAATATACCACATTTTTTGTATCCATTCCTCTGTTGAGGAATACCTGGGTTCTTTCCAGCTTCTGGCTATTATAAATAGGGCTGCTATGAACATAGTGGAGCACGTACCCTTATTACTTGCTGGGGAATCCTCTGGGTATATGCCCAGGAGTGGTATAGCAGGATCCTCCAGCAGTGACGTGCCCAGTTTTCTGAGGAACTGCCAGACTGATTTCCAGAGTGGTTGTACCAATTTGCAACCCACTAGCAGTGGAGGAGTGTTCCTCTTTCTCCACATCCTTGGCAACACCTGCTGTCTCCTGAATTTTTAATCTTAGCCATTCTGACTGGTGTGAAGTGAAATCTCAGGGTTGTTTTGATTTGCATTTCCCTAATGACTAATGAAGTTGAGCATTTTTTAAGATGCTTCTCAACCATCCAAGTTCTTCCAGTGAAAATTCTTTGTTTAGCTCTGTATCCCATTTTAATGGGATTATTTGGCTTTCTGGAGTCTAACTTCTTGAGTTCTTTGTATATATTGGATACTAGCCCTCTATCTGATGTAGAGCTGGTGAAGATCTTTTCCCAATTTGTTGGTTGCCGATTTGTCCTTTTGATGGTGTCCTTTGTCTTACAGAAACTTTGTAATTTTATGAGGTCCCATTTGTCTATTCTTGATCTTAGAACATACGCTATTAGTGTTCTGTTCAGGAACTTTCCTCCTATACCGATGTCCTCAAGGGTCTTCCCCAGTTTCTTTTCTATTAGCTTCAGAGTGTCTGGCTTTATGTGGAGGTCCTTGATCCATTTGGAGTCAAGCTTAGTACAAGGAGATAAGACTGGATCAATTTGCATTCTTCTGCATGCTGACCTCCAGTTGAACCAGCACCATTTGTTGAAAAAGCTATCTTTTTTCCACTGGATGTTTTCAGCTCCTTTGTTGAGGATCAAGTGGCCATAGGTGTGTGGGTTCATTTCTGGATCTTCAATTCTATTCCATTGATTCGCCTGCCTGTCACTTTATCAATACCATGCAGGTTTTAACACTATTGCTCTGTAGTATTGCTTGAGGTCAGGGATACTGATTCCCCTAGAATTTCTTGGAAAGAACAGGAATTCAAGGCCCATACCTAAACATAGTAAAAGCAATATACAGCAAACCGGTAGCCAACATCAAACTAAATGGAGAGAAACTTGAAGCAATCCCACTAAAATCAGGGACTAGATAAGGCTGTCCCCTCTCATCTTATCTTTTCCATATTGTACTTGAGGTACTAGCTCAAGCAATTAGACAACATAAAGAGGTCAAAGGGATACAAATTGGAAAGGAAGAAGTCAAACTCTCACTATTTGCAGATGATATGATAGTCTACCTAAGTGACCCAAAAATCTCCACTAGAGAACTCCTACAGCTGATAAACAACTTCAGCAAAGTGGCACATTATAAAATCAACTCAAGTAAATCAGTATCCTTCCTATACTCAAAGGATAAGCAGGCTGAGAAAGAAATTAGGGAAATGACACCCTTCACAATAGCCACAAACAATATAAAGTACCTTGGTGTGACTCTGACCAAACAAGTGAAAGATCTGTATGACAAGAACTTCAAGAGTCTGTAGAAGGAAATGGAAGACCTCAGAAAATGGAAAAAATCTCCCATGTTCATGGATTGGCAGGATTAATATAGTAAAAATGGCCATTTTGCCAAAAGCAATATACAAATTCAATGCACTACCCATCAAAATCCCAACTCACTTCTTCATCGGGTTAGAAAGAGCAATTCTCAGATTCATCTGGAATAACAAAAAACCCAGGATAGCTAAAACTATTCTCAACAACAATGCTAAATTCTTAAGCAACTCTACTCAACTCTACTCAACTCTATTCCAAAGGCTTCGGTGTTAGAGACACAATGGCAAACCTATGATTAGACAGTTGTGCTGTTTTATTCTGATATGGGTTCTGACTCTTTGCTCATTTCCCTCTGAGTGAGAGAAGACGAAGTCAGAATTTCCTCAATAGCATGACTGAGGAGTGGGACATAAAAATTCTGTTACCTCTCCTGAATAAAAGAAGCTTGATCTAAAGCCTTAGCTACTCTTCACTAGGCATTATTGTTAATAACACTAGTAATGATAATCACTGGATATTCACAAAACTTTGTTGATGAATATCTGGGCTTCAGGGCTGGAATCTTTATCTCTTCTGTACTACCTAACATTTACTGTTACATTAACACAAAGGAAAGGAAGGGAAAATAGGAGCAGTAAAATTACATTGTATTTCTTTAATTGTAGATAATCTTAAAACTGTTTTAGCCCTTTTCAGAATATTTTAAAAGAAATGTTACCATGTCTACAATGCTATCATGTGATAACACAACATTATTATAATTAATTAAATAAGGAAATATCCTGTTAAGGAAAGTGATTAGGCAGCACAGCTTGAAAATACTAACATGATAACATTAAAATTGAAAATTGAGTTGCCTTTTTAGAATCCCCACATCTATGCCATTCCACCTTGCATGCCTAGCAATGCATGGAACAACTGAACCATTGGGGGTTTTGTGCTATATCCATCCATCAAATGGAGACCTTGGCCATACAAATATACGTGTCTTGGAATTCACTGATACCTTTGGAGTGTTTCTTCTCTGCCTCCCAACTCAACTTAATATATATTAACAGAAAAAAAAACCCTACAGGATATATAAGAGTGTCTGGACTTTCTTGTTTTACTGATTGATTTTGATAGATTTTGGTATTTGCATTCCACTGAAAACATTATGAATTGTAAGCATGTATCTCACCCTACTTTTCCAGGCTATTCAGTTTACTGCTGCTCCAAAAATTAAAGCTAAAATACATACATAATCATGGAGTTCTTATGGAAGGCCAGATTTATAGCCTCATTGGCAATTTTAATATTTATTTTATTTTTAGTGTATATGGATATTTTGCCAGCATGTATTTATGTGTAGCATGTGTGTATAGTGTCCATGAAGGCCAGAAGAGGTTGTCAGATCCCCTGGAACTGAAGTTACAGCTGTTTGTGAGCCACCCTACGGGTGGTGGGAATTGAACTTGCGTTATAGGGAGAGCAGCCACTGCACTCTAACCACTAAGCCATGTCTCTGTCCAGCACTGATATTGTTATTCGAAAACATTGACCTTAGAAATTGCTTTGTAATCCTAAAATAACAAAGCCAAGAGTTATAGCCCATAAATTAACCAAGAAATGATAATATAAGTCATAAATACCAAAAAACAAACCAGTAAAACAAAACTGAGGGAAACTGGAACAAAGTGTAGCTGAGGAATAGACCAAAAATAGTTATAGACCTATGCACAACCATACAAATGATGGAATTAAATGTAAACAAAAAGCCCAGTAAAAGTAAAACATAATTATATGCTTCCAAAAGAAACATACTTCACTTCTTGGCATAGCTGTCTCCTGAGAGGCTCTGCCAGCCTGATCAATACAGATGCAGATACTTGCAGTCAACCATCAGACCGAGCACGGGGACCCCAATGGAGGAGTTAGGGGAAGGACTGAAGGAGCTGAAGGGTTTTGCAACCACATAGGAAGAACAACATTATCAACCAATCAGAGCTCCCAGGGACTAAGCCACAAACCAAAGAATATTACATGGAGGGACCCATGGCTCCAGCTGCATATGTAGCAGAGGATGGCCTGGTCAGACGTCAATGAGAGGGGAACCCCTTGGTCGTGGGAAGGCTCAATGCCCCAGCATAGGGGAATGCTAGGGCAGTGAGGCAGGAGTGGGCAGGAGGTTAGAGGAGCACCCTCATAGAAGCAGGGGAAAGGGGGGATAAGATAGGGGGTTTCAGGAGGGGAAACTGGGAAGGGGGATAACATTTGAATTGTAAATAAATTAAAAAACCAATAAAAAAGAAACATACTTCAAATATAAAGATAAAACTTGATTAAAACAAAAGGATGAAATTATCATGCTGACAACATAATCAAAATAAAGCCAGAGTGGCTGTAGTAGCAAATATTTCACAAATATAATACCAAAAATTCAGTCTGTAAAAGAATAGCTGAAGGAATGAGCCAGGCTCAGGAAATGATTCCAGCTACCTTGTCCTTCCTCATGCTTTAGGGCTGACCAGGTTGAATTCCAGGTCATTCAACCATTTCTATTCAGAAAACTAAAATTTATGTATTGCCTGGTGTTCTTTCTTCCTCTTCTTCTTGCTCTTTAGCAGTTAATAACCAATATTTGTACTAAAGTTTAAGCCACAGATAGAATTTCTATATGTCAATTTAATTTTATATTGGCTTTCTGAATTAAAGGGCTTAGTTCCCATCTTCCATCCGAGTAAACCGATATTGTGTGAGTTTCAGGTTCCTTGCCCTGAAGGTTCAGGTTCAGAGTTGCACTGCTAGAGAGTGGTGGTGCCTGGGATCAGGACACATTATTCAGGACAGCCTTCAGACCTTGCTTGATTTTCCCTGTCTCTCTTTGTCTATACATATACAGTTAGTCCCAGGTTTTTAAAGGGAATCTTCTTTAAACCAGTTCATTCCAAAAAAGATTAACGAGAGAATTAACTCTTTGATCACACCAAGATAGTCCTTAGTAAACCTTCATCTGTCCAATCTGTCATGGCTAACATGCATGCTTGCAAGTATTCCCGAAGGGGAAAATACATGACCAACTAGCCTCTTCATTTTGATGAGATATAAATTCTACCTTAGATTTGAGTGACACGCTACCCTCCTGGACTCAGGCTACTATTAATTAATGTAATTCCCAAAGTGACTCTCCATGGCCCATCATGTAACTTCTTTGTCCAGTAAGGCTTGCTTGCTATATTTTCTGATGCTATATGAATAGTGTCTGACTTCAGGTAGCCTACCTTTGAGTTCAGTACTCTTGGCGACTGGCCCACAGTTCTGTAGCAGCCCTATACCCAGAGGCAAAGTCATGGCTCTCTGGCAATCTTGCTGTCCCATTTACTTCTCTTTAACATGTGCTTACGTGTTTGTGATTATCCTCTGAGAATGGCATAAAGCAGAAAGGATGACATCCTTCCACCATTCTCTCTAAGCGTCAAAGCCACATGGACCACCTTATAAGTCTCTATCAGGTTATTGTACAGTGCACGCAGTTAGGCTGTTCAGAAACCTAAGTAGGGTGCATTTTGAAGAATTACATTCATACCAGCATATTTATTGCAAAAGACATCGAGGAAGACAAATAAAAGTGAACCCCTCACCAGCCAATTAACATGAAGAAAATAGACACTTTACAGAATTATCTAGAGAAATATAAATTCTATTTTCTTGCTAGTAATAGTCCTAGTTACCTTGCTTGGAAAATAAATCCATTATCATGTTAGCACATTATCCCAAGTCATAGAAATCAAATATGAAGTTTGAGACACAAGGGAAGGAATTTACTTTGAGTACTGTGTAGAATCTGTGGTTTAATTTTGCCCATTGTGATTTGCTTTATCTCTGACACTACCTCTGTTCTCTTCTTATTTTTTGGTATATTCTAGCTATAGAACAATTCTGGTAGCAAAAATAAAGTTCCTTTTCTAGCTATCTACTTTAGATCTATCTAAAGGTTAAAAAAAAAAGTTCAAAACTCCTATGTATCTATCTGCCTTTGCTAGGTGTTGGCTGTTTGACCTGCAATAAATAATGTTTTCACGGGCTGGGATACATTTGCTTCACATGTGAAATAAAGTTCTAATCTATGGGTCTCTGTGAGACCTAATGGGATTACCATGATTTAATATTTGATATTACCATGAAATTAATTTTTCAGATGTACTGAAGAAAAATTTCCAGTTATAGATTATGAAGTTATTCTGACTTTAAAAGACCATAAAGAGCCAGCCACTCTGTCAGAGAAGTATGGATTTTTTTCTTCAGTACCACCTTGATGGCATTTCAACTGGGAGTAATTTTGGTGCCCCAACAGAGCAGGAAGAGGCTAAATCCATAGAATCCACAAGTAATTGTATATATATAGTTAATATATAGTATCATGGCAAAGATGGATTAGCTAAGCCAACTTTACCACCCATGACTGTGATAAAGACAATGCGAACCTCCATTTAACCCAGTCCCTTTGAGATTCCTTTTTAAGCTGGGGACTGATCATGAGAGTGGGGAACATAGGCAGATATAGATAGTCAATACTTAGGTGCTATTTTATTAGCTACATGAAAGACTCCTTTCTCCGCTTATAATTAATTCCAACAAATGTGATATAAATTGGGAAATCAGAGCCTCTTTGCCTTTCTCTTCTCTGGCTACTTATATTCTGCTGAGCTTTAACTCGTCTTTATTTCAGATCTTTCTGAAGCTCTCCCTAATCCTCAGCAGCACCATGATCTTATGGGATCATCCTACACATAAGAAATCCGTGCTGCATAGCAGTTAAAAATAGAGCTACTTGGTACCTGTGATGTTCACAAGAATATTTTCTAATTCATTGGTCTATGATAGTTGAGCTCTTATACACACAAAGTATCTTGAATAGCACTATGCAGGGGGTGCATCCTCTTGAGTGCTGCCTAGATTAACTTGCTACAGTGAAGGCTAGGAAAACATATTCATCTGTGCTCTGGATTCAGCTGTTTATTCAGCGGCCTTCATTTCCTGTAGAAAGAGGATAACGTCCTGAGTGAACGTGTGCTGTTGACATAAACACAGCTGGGTCTAGGGCTCCAAGGCCTCTGACTCGTGAGAATGGCAAGTCCACCATCATCACCCATCAGGATCAGGAAATGATAGGAAATGTCAACTCCGGCTTTCTCCTCCCAGATGTTTATAGCCCAGACTACTCCCTCACAGAGACACCTCTACCATGATTAGTTAACCTGCCCTTGTTCACCTGTGTATAAACTCCCCTTATCATTCAGCTGTGTACAGTACACCTACCTCCTCAGTTTGGATTGCACATGGCCCACCCAATCCCAGCTTTTCCATATGTGGGTCTAAGTGTCTTTCCTTTGTTCATTCACTCATTTTCCCAATCAGGCCAGTCCTTAAAGTCATTCAGAGCTTACAAATTTCCTATTGTGAAGATTTTCACACACAATTAATTTTTTTCTAAAGTGCAAGAAAAAGGGAGAGTAGTACTTGTAGACAACGCACAGTCCCCCATGGTTGGTAATCTCTACTGCTATTGACGGTGTCAGTGATGTCTGTTACGTGTGCCTGCTTTGTTGAAACAGGACTATAGTAGCCTGACAATAATTCTCATTTTTAAGATAGCTCTGACTTTCCCCTATGATTTAATTCTTGAGTTCTTCTCTGTGTTCTATAATAGACCTATATCTATATCTTCTTGAGGGAAGAAAAGTATAAGGAATGCATGAGCAAATGAATTCAGTGATATTGAGTATAATGATTTTCTAGTCTTCGGTTTAGAAATCAACATACAAATTAGTCCTGTGATATTCCATAAATGTTTATGTTTGGGAGTGGTTCTCTCACGTACACTTTTCGGGGACTTCCTGCCTTTTCTCTACTTCCATCATTTGAATGAAGTTCACCATTCCTCCAACCCAAACACTTCCCTCTTCATTCTAACCATCCTTTCTTGTTGGAATGCATTTTCTTCCTTCTTACTTTTCTGAATGTTTAATATACACACTTCAGAAATAATGCTTGGTTTGGTTTATTTCTATAGCAGCTATCATCTAAAACACTTACATACACTGTTCTGTACTTCTAGTTACTAATTTACAAGAAAAATGCTTAGCAGATTGTAAATTCCTCAACCACACTGTGCCTTATACTTTTATATCCAACCTTAGACCTTCGTCCAATAATCCAAAATAATGCTTGATGAAATGACTTGCTTTAAACCACCTTAAGCATATTTCACATCAAAGTAAAACTAAATGGAGCACACTGGAAACAGTAACCTGTGGGTCCATAGGGAGGGTTCACATACTACAGTACAGTGGAACAAGGTGGGAGGTGCCAACAAGGTTTCACCTGTATTAGTTCCTCTTTGTTTTGTACTTTGTTTTTACTGATTTGACAAGTCCTTACTTTAGTTTTTGCTTGATTTACTTTGGAGATAGGGAATTGGCATAAGAACTCTTAGCTTTTCATCTAATTTCACGCAGTAACAAAAATGCCACTGCAAGATTGTTTATTTTACAAGAAATTATTTCAAAACAAAGCAAGAGACAGCTACTGCATCTGGGCCATCTGTTCCGATGAAGTGTAGGGAAGGAGTGGATGGGGGTGAGGTGTTATGCACAGCTCTCCCCCTCCTCGTCAAGCTTTTCAGGAACAGTGCTAATGAGTGTGGTGTGGGATTTGCCCATATTACAGTGTGCGGCAGGATGCTGAGCACCCTGACTGTGGGAATGTAGCCAGACCCAAAGGAGTCTAAAAGTTATAAGTGAGCAGGACTCGGGAAGGCTATGCAAGTTCTTGTTACATTTTTAAATTCTGGTGAATGAGTCTAGAACAGCCACATGATGGTGGAACTTGATCCAGAGACCAAGGTAGTCGTTGGCTCTGGGCATCTCCCCCACCCCAGCAACTGAGAGCATCTGGTGCTGTGCATGTTCCTTAACCTGAATCCATGTATTAAAATCATTTGCATCTATTCAATGTGTAAATAAGGCAACTGAGCAATCTTCCAGCATCTCTGGGAAGCTAAATCCACAGCGTTCTTTATTCATTACCTTATGAACAAAGCAATTGCCTGTTACCATATATCCACAAGAGAGAAGTGAGAGAATAATGCCCCACTTGGATGGACGTTTTGACAATACAACACTTGAGGACAGTGAGGGTCATCAGAAGTTACCAGCTAGCACAGAGTCATCCCTCACAGCTGTTCCTACTTCAGTGATTATTGCCAGGCTGCTTCCTTTCCTATGTGCTTCTTCTCGGATAGTCACGGGTTATCAGCTATTATAGAAAAACTTTTAAAACACTCCCACTCTATTCTAGACAAGAGGTTTCTAAGCTTGTTCCTGCCTTATTTAATTTATTCTAGTGATGGCATTCCAGATTGTCTCTGCTTCATCTCACCACTCTTCCAGAGGCATCCTGCAGAACTGACATTCTGCAGTGTGTATCCATCGCTGTTTCCCGTTCATTCACTCATTCATTCCTCTGTCAACTTATACAGATGTGCTCAGTATATGCTATGTGTGCAGTGTCATGCGCACTGAGAGACAAGTCACAACCAAGTACTCATGGACATGTTGTTCTAGTTAAGAATGAAGGAACAAATGGATAAACAGATACCTGATACTGTAGATACAGAAGATAAAGGAGATGGACAAATGAGGCGATAAAATAAGTTTTTACATGCCAGGTGAAAAAGGTAAGATACAAAGGTGACAAATAACTGGCCTTTAGTCACATACTTAATAAGTGTCCGAACCAGATTCAGAACCCAGATGCTTAGCTCAGGAGCCCATGCTCTTCAGCACTGTGCCAACTTGTCCTCTTGACCCTATGTCACCCTATACTGCAGAGCTTAGAGCATACCAAGGGGAGGAACCACACTGAAATTACTATAAGAATTAATGCTATGTAGAAACCCAGGACACCCAGGAGGATTTGTAATACAATGTGTAGTCCTAGCAATTGAAAACAAACAAAGCTTAGCTGATAAATACCAAGATGGATAGAAGAGCTGGCTTATTTTTTAAAACGTCAATCAGAAAATTTGTAAGCATTTACCTAAAATCTCTTTTTCTAACTGCCTGCAGTTATATCGAATGGGTTACCTGGAAGGGAAGCTGGGGATGTATGGGAAGGTGGCAAAAAGAGATGAAGCCCAAGACAACATTGCTGTTCAAGGTCTCAAAGTTTAATGAAGAACTCCCAATATATATAGGCAGGGGAAAAGGCTGGAAGTTTCTCAGGAAACTGCAGGTCCTTGAAGAACAGTAGGCTTCACCTTGGTCTGAGCACTTCACCCTGGGTGGAGGGGATTATGGCTGACACAGGAGTTCCCACTCAAAGGCTGGGAGAGGAACTTCACATTAGTTGATGTCAAATTCCTGCCAGGTGGCATGGCACCCCAATAAGGCTCTCTACATCTTTTGAAATTTTTCTATATGACTCAAGTCTGTTGTAAGCATTGTTAACTTCAGGAGCCTTTTAAATCCTTAAGCTCATCACCAGTTCAATGAAGTATTTTCCTTAAAAAAAAAAATTCAATAAAGTCAGTATTCCTTCAGATGTGGCAAATCCTTAGAAATTTACTTTAACAAGTCAGTCTATTTATATAAAATTAGTTTCTAAACAAATATTAAGAGCATTGACCATACCATGGTGTCTATTAATAGTATCTGAGGGATGAAATGAATAACATGTCTTATAAGGGATGTGAAATGCTGACTAGCCATGGACCAGCCAATGTGTAGCATATTTTCAAAGAAGGCAAGCCAACTGAACTTGGGATCATGAGCAATGCTGCTAGAGAAAGTAGAAATTAGATTCCATGGAAACTGGTTTAGAAAGAGAGAATAACAGAATGCCTCGCCATCAAAGAGAATGCGCCATGGCTTTAGATCCATCGCCAAGGCCTTTGCAGCTTCTAAAAGTACTCATAATAAAAAACAACTGTAATAACAACAAAGGAGGACGAAGTGAGCTCCCCCACTGTCTTTCCTTTTTGTTCATGATCTTGTCTTCTGTGGGATGTCTAGCGAGCTTCACACCTAAGAAGACCAGATTATGTCACTAGAACACTTTGCTCACCATACTGTCCTTTGTGGGATGTCCATCATGCTTTGGCCCAAGAAGGGCAGATCATGTCACTGGAACAATTTTAAATAAAAGTTCACAACTCTGTTCAGAGAATTAGTCACAATTAAAAGACAGCTAACTCTGAAGAAACTTAAGTAGACTAATCACCATAATCTCTAGGTCTCTAGAAGAAATAACAGTCTAACAGGCAGTGGTCACTGATGGAAAGTTGGAGCATTTAAAAAATTCATTTCTAACTCCTTGGAAGATATGAAAGTCCAAAGGTAGGCAGTTTTAAGTGGTTTGCTATATGCCATAGCTTGGTTTTGAGATAGTAACTATCAGGATAAAAATTACATTCTTTGTGGAAATGAGTTTTTCTTCAAGGCTTCTAGTATATAGCCTCCATTCTTCTGTATAAAATAGTATTTAAAAATTGTCCAGAATAAAACATTGAGAAGAAAATGTTAACTACAGGATGAAGTATAAGAAAATAGGACACTCTCCTTTAATAGGAAGGCTGTGCTTAATATTTTGTGACGCAGTCATTTACAATTTAAGTACTCATTTTAAAACAGAGCCCATGTTAATAAAAAAGAAAGGACATTTCTCTCTAACGGTGTAAGCCTTGTCAAGAGTGAGCTACTTATGAATATAGACAATGGAAATTTTGGGTTGAAAATATTTTTGTAAAATCCTGTCATTGAGAAGCCAGTTCAAGACAAGATAAGGATATAAGCACTTCAGAGGGGAATTATAAACTAGAATGACCTTTTATGAGTGGCAACACGGAGTTTGTTTTTTTTTTTTAAAGGAGTGGAAATCAAGAATACACTATGTAGATGAATTATCAGAATCACAGATAAAGGACATCCTGACAAGGAGACTGGTTGGAATAGAACATTGTGTCTAGGCTATCCAAAGCCTTCTATTTTGGGCTATGAAATTGGTTCTTTCCTCCTTGCATACAATAAAACTGCTGTCAAGGGGTCTTGAGTGATCAATATGTAAATGATAAAGGGATATTTGATACAATTAATCCAGCAATAGAATACAATATGGATTCGAAATTGATGGTTAAAGGAAGATGGTGATAGTTGAGGGACCAAATTCAGAGACCAGATGTGTAGAGAAAGGAGAAGCTAGTAAGAAGGCAGTGAACTGATATGTGAGAAACTTTGTGAAGATATAGGTGAGCCCATTCTATTTTGGTTGTTGGTTAGGATTTCACCTAATTACAGGAGGCCAATCAGACACAGGTAACTTTTCAGAACCAGCCATACTCTTATATTTCAAATGGTAATAGTGATCATTGCTGCTCTAATAGATTGAGTGGTGCTCCTTGCCCCAAAATGTTCACACGTTAATCATTGGAACCCATAAACATGGTATCATTCAGAACACTGGTCTTTGCAGAGGAAAATAAAATAAGAGTCTTGAGAAAGAATACTCAGATTATCTACATGGGTTCTAGACCACTTAAAATATGTCCTCAGAAAATAGTCATACAGAGGAGAAGAAAATAAAGTCAGGCAGAAACTTGAATAATGTAGACACCTTGACTACTACCAACACCTTGAATTGTGACATTTGACTCCTGGAACAGTGGGCAAATATATTTCTCTTGTGTGAATCGATTAATTTTGTAACAGTTGTATAGCAGACCTAGGAAACTTAGCTATTTTGAAAATCAGTTATCACTGAACATTCATTTCATATTTAATGGTATACAAGTCTTAACACTTTGTATGGTACTCACTTCAGAGTTTTTCTTTGAGGGCATTTCTGAAGAGGTCATATGGCTGAAAGAAGACCCACCCTGAATGAGTGAGACGTTCTTGGAGAAAGGTGCTGTGGAACACTGAGTACTAATATTTATCTCTCTCAACTTCATGACTACAGATATAATGGGGCCACCACACTCAACTCCCACCTCTATGCCTTCTACACCATGAAGGCTGATCCCTTTAAACTGTCAATCAAAACAAAAGCTATCTTCCTCGTGTTGCTGGTGCCAGACATTTTGTCCCAGCAACAAGAATTGTAACTACTACAAAAAATCAGTACCAAAGAGTGGAGCCACTGTCGGAAGAAGT
This sequence comes from Apodemus sylvaticus, assembly GCF_947179515.1. Classification (NCBI taxonomy): domain Eukaryota; kingdom Metazoa; phylum Chordata; class Mammalia; order Rodentia; family Muridae; genus Apodemus; species Apodemus sylvaticus. The sequence goes on from NC_067472.1 coordinate 28,730,872, forward strand.
GTGACCACACAGCTTGAGTCCTGCTTTAGGTTTTCTACACTGTGATAAAACACCATGACCTTAGGGAGGGAAGGATTTTCTTTAGCTTACAGTTCTGCATCACAGTCCATCAATGAGAAGTCAAGCCAAGACCTGGAGGCAGGAACTAATGCAGAAGCCATGGAGAAACACCACCTACTGGCTTTCTCTCAAAGGCTTGATCATGCTGCTTTGTTATGGCACAGCTACATCCATCTTTAATAAAGTGTCCTGCATTCTCACCAATAGGCCAATGTAGTGGGGGCATTTTGTCAATTTGTTTCCTTCTTCCCAATGGACTCTAGCCTGTGATAAGCTGACATTAAAACAAAGAAGCACACGGCCTTTTTGAGGACTCTCGGACAGTTTAGAGCTGCAAACTGAGGTTTCCACCAGCAGCTTTCCTACTTAAAAATGCCTGCTAAGGAAAGTGTTTTTCGGGAGTTGGCCTCCAATGCACACAGATGCTATTGTTACTGTCATCCAAGGGGTCAGACTACATCTTGAGATGGCAGCAGGACATGACGTTGTCATACATATGATACTGGTTTTGTATGAACAAAACATGCAAAAGTCATTTCTCATGTACCAAGTTTCCAGAAAGCCACTAAAGTCAGACAATGTGTGAATTCTCTGCAGGGAAGTCCTAATACATCATTGCATGGTCTTTCTCTACTTCCTATGTGTGGATACAACATCATGAGCATTATCATGTTCCCTTATCCATTTCTTTCCCACCATAATGGACTGTGTCCTTCAACTGAGGCAAAATAAATCCTTTCTACCTTTTAAGCATTTTGTCTCAGCAATAAGAAAACTAACTAATGTATAATTGATAAGAAAATTTGATATATACATATCTTAGTTTTTATTATGTTTATTAAAATCCTGACTGTTCTTCCTCCCTCATCTCCTCCCAGTTTCTCTCCCTACCTCTTCTATGTCCCCTCCCATCTACTCCTCTTCTGTTTCTCTTCATAAAAGGGTGGGCCTCCCATGGATATCAACCAAACATGGCATATCAAGTTTCAGTAGACTAGGCACTTCCTCTAAGGAGGCTGAAGAGACAACTAGCTCAGTAAGAGAAAAGGAGTCCCAAAAGCCTGCAAAAGAGTCAGAGACAGCCCCTGATCCCACTCTTGTGAGTCCTATAAGAAGACCAAGCTAACTACACAGCTGTAACAAGCATGCAGAGGACCTAGATCGGTTCTCACAGACTCTCGGTTGTTGATTCCATCTCGTTGAGCCCCTATGGGCCCAGGTTAGTTCTTTGGGTTTTCTTGTGGTGTCCTTGACTCCTCTGGGTCCCTCCTCCCCTCTTTCTAAAGATTCCCTGAGCTCTGCCTGTTATTTGGCTGTGGGTCTCTGCATCTGTTTCCATCGCATGCTGGATGAAGCCTCTCTGATGATAACTAGGCTAGGCACCAATCTCTGAGTCTAGCAGAATGCTATTAAGAACCATTTTGTTGGCTTATTTTTCTAATTGTGTTTGCTTCTATCCAAGGTCTTTGAGCTATCCAGCCGCAGGTTCCTGGCCCTCCAGGCAGAGTCAGGAGTGGGTTTTCTAAGTTCCCTCTCCACACTGTTGGGCACTTCATCTAAGGTCCTTCCATTTGAGTCTTGAAATTCTCTCATCTCCCAGGTCTCTGGTACATTCTAGAGAGTCCTCTCACTTCCCACCCCTGCAAAGTTGTGTATTTCTATTCATTCTACTAGCCCTGAGGGCTTCTCTCGTGTTTACGCCCAATATTCAATCATGTTCCCCTTTCCCCTCCCCTAAAGATATTTGAATATTTCAATTTTTTAATGTTTTGTCTTATTTTGATATCCTGATACTGTATATTTCTTTTTTTAATTGTTTTATTTATTTATATTCCAAATGTTGCCTCCCTTCTGGGTCCTCCCTCTAAGAGTTCCTTCAAAATGCAGAATAAGAAAAATTATCTATCCCACAGGAGATTAAAGAAAGCATGATTTCAGTCTTGTTCTTCTCGCCTCTTTTCTCCCATGAAGAAGTCAGAGACTTCTGTATGGACACAAGAATGCTTACATCCCTAGATGTAAGCCGGTGGGGTATCTTCTGGCAGGGGCTGTGTGAATATCTCTGTGACCCAGGTTTTGCATTATGTTCCTGAGACAGAGTCAGGTCTAGGGTTAGGGATTTCACAAGAAAGAGTTAAGAGATATCTTTGCAGGAGTATATCCATGACAAGAGGCATTATTTGTCCTTAGATATCCTTGTCTGTCCCTGAGAAGGATTCCAAGCTTCCCTTAGGCCACATTGAAACTACTGTAACTTAAGTAAGTAAATGAAAGTATTGTCAGACTTAGGCTACTGAAGACTGTGGGCCGTCCTAACTCATATTGGCAATTGAGGTAGTTGAGCAGGAAGGAGTAAAATCATTTTAAAAATTGCTTTAAAGGGATGTTTGTAAGATGCTCAAGAACACAGTACTTTCTACAAAGACTTCTCTGATCTCACACATTCTTTTTAACTGTTTACTCTTGGGGTTCTCTATGACATTTGAAAAGACTTCTTATACCAGGCACATAAACATCATATGTAGCTTATATTCTGTGTTATGAGTATTCAGTATTGAGAGATGTAACTGTTGAACATTACAGTTTCTTGATCCGTTTGTACAATTTTCTGAGAGCCCTACTGACACAGGGTGGGTGGTACATATTTGATCTCTGTCCAAGAGCGCCTTTTAAACATTCATTCAAAAGATACCCTTTGTCAGTTTATATAAACCTTTGATGAAATAAACCACCAACAATTGAATATCCAAAACTGAAGAAACACTGTTAATTTTAATAATGTCACAACACAATGCGGTCATAAGTGCAATATGATATGTTAATAATGCACACCTTCCAAATGATCCAACACATGCACATGCTACTGAGGTTTCATTGTCTTATAGTGAGCAGAGGCTGTTGTTAAGATCCCACACATATCACATGCTAGCTGATTGACCCATATAAAGTCAATGTACTTCTGAGCTTTTACTTCATCAACTATAAATTATAATTTATTATCTTTGCTTGTCAGAGCTGCTGTGTTGCAAGAAACAAATGCAATAACAGGAGAAAGCATTTAGCACCTACAGGTTTGCAATTCTTAAAAGAAAGTTAGTTGATTATTCAGCTTTCTCAGGTCCAAACATGGTTGTTCAGTGTTGCATGTTCACCAAAGAATATTGATCTGCGAGGCAAGGCTTCACTATTCATATTCTGAATTTACTGAATGTTTAATAACCTTGTTGTAATTTAAATTGAATATTGTGTGTAGTTATAAATCCCATGGGAATCCATTTCAGAACATTAACACCCTAAGAATAGTCATATAACTTTATAGATAGTGAGTCAGAACAATCAACACAATCACAATCACAAAAGTGCAGCATTTGTATTTGCTTCCTGATGAGAACATCTCAACTGGTTATTGAGAGGACCTGGGCTTGATTGGCAGACCCCACGTGGTAGATCATAATCACCTGTTACTCCAGTTCTAAGGATCTGACAATCTCTTCTGTCCTCTGTAGTCACCAGGCATGTGCATACATGCATCCAGGAAAACACAAACATATAATAAAAATAATAAATCTTTTTACAAAAGAATGACTCTGTGGTACAGAAAATTATGATAGAGGATCCACCAAAAACTTAAATCACAAAGGCCCCTAAAAATATCCTGATGGTATTCAACACTTTCAGTTTTGTGAAGTTGAAGTGAAGGATACTATAGTGAACTGATTTTGTCATTATCTTATGGGCTGACTATTAAGATCTTGTCATTGACTTAATTATATATGTGTTTGAAGGGCTGCAGCTCCCATTTTAGGAGCTAGCCTTTACCATTTTATTCACCACTGTTGGTACTTTGGCCTTTAGAGGAAACATGCTATATTTCATGTCAGTATAGCACTTTTTAATTTTTCTATGAAACAAAGTGGACTCTTTACAGATGTCCTATGCAAAGTATTGCTCATGAAAATTCCTCATAAATGTATATTTCTACCATGTACCAAAAAAATCACTGTTAGTCAAAGGCCTTTAAATCTAAACTCCACTTTACACCTGGCATTTGATGCCAGTTGAAAGCACATAAAATTAAACTGTACATTTAAAAGCTTTGAGAATTATCTTCTCATGCCCATTGCAAATCCATTAGACTAAATACCAATACTGTACATTTTAGACCCTTCTATTTAAGACAATCTATAATTTAAAAACATATAAAAATTTTGCCTAAAATAAAACAACATTCCCCAGATGATTTCAGAAAAATAAAAGTAAAATAACTTAGCTGACCTCATGCTCCCCTCACCAAACATTTCATGAAGTCTGGGAAAGCTAGATTCCCATCTTATATTACTGAGAATTCCCATATGGAAGTCTGTGAAAGAATTCAGTAATGTCCGTAGTGGAAATTCTCATTGAGTTACATAGGATGAGAATCTGGTTTATAAACAATAAACATTAAATTCTTTAAGGTTTGATCTTGGACCTTCACGAAGCTCCAGATGTTAACTGAGAAAAGATACCCTTAGGGATCTAATAACCTTGTTTCCTGGGTTCCCAAGGACTTACTTAGTAGGCCACTCAGCAACTGACTGCAATGCTATCAGGGGTGTAACTATATTTGTAAAATTACAATATCATTTTTATCCAGGTTTTCAATATGTTCAGAGCTAGGACACATAGGCAGAATTTTAATCAGAAGCCCAATATCACTTGTGCAAGTGAGAATTTTAAGTAAAAAGTTGCATATGCTTGTTATAAAAAATTTGAAAAAATACAAAATGAGTGTCCAGAAAAATAGCTGGTAGGCTTTTCTGATGAACACAATTCACACATTTCCCTTTGTAAGAAAAAGAGAAAAAATTAGGTCAAGTTATCAGGTTATGGTTGAATAACTTTTAAACCTAAATGTATGATTCACTGAAATCATTTTCTCTAAGCTAAGGAGAGGGAGCATTTTTAATGTGCCTCGACTGATAAGGCAGACTTCCAGGGATGAAAATGAAAGGAGGGATGCTAGAAGCTCCAAAGCAAGTCTGGCCTGTCAGAAAACCAAAAGGGCAAGAAAGCATACAAGAAGTCACTCTGTAAGTCACTCCCACAGCAGTATGGGTCAGACACGAGGCACTGGGCACCTGGAAACCTTACAAATGTGTCATCTCCTCTGCTTCGTGACTTTTTTGTCAAGAAATCTATAAACATCTCTAGTCTAGGAGATGGAACAGACTCCTTTCCAGAGTATGATGGTTATCCCTAAGTAATCACTGTGTGCCAAGCTTCTAATCCAAGGACTATTCCTTCTATACTTGCATACTATACTAAGGACTATACATCTCATCTTAACATAAACCCAATCACATCTTAACAAGAATAGTGTTACTGTTATGAGCAATTAGCAGGTAGAACAATAGCACATGGTAAAACAAGTAACTTGCCCCCTTTGGCTTATTTATTTTTTCTTCATGTGTGAGATTGTTTTGCCTACATGTATGTGCAACATGTGTATGCAATGTCCATAGAGGCTAGAAGATGGCATCAGATCCCTTGGAACTTACATTGCAAATGGTTGAAAGCCTCCATCTGGGTTCTGGGAATCAAAACCTGGTCCTCTGAGAGTATCCAGTGCTCTTTACTTTCCAGCCTCAAGTAACTTGCTTAATTACACAACTAATAAATGTGTGTGAAGTCAACTTTTTGCTCTACAGACACACAACCAGAGTCACTGTAGTCACCATATAGATCACTGAGAAAAAAATTGACAAATCACCAGTAAGAGCACTCTAATAAATTGTGTGTTTGAAGTTTGGGATATGAAATTTCAGTTTAATCAATGAAGTCAAAATTAGTAATCTCTTTGGCTAAAACTACAACCTCAATGTGCTTTTGAATTTTAGTTATTTGCAGAGCCATATGGCTTCTGAGTTCATCACGAGTTCCAACTGCAGCACGGATGGATTATATGGGGAGAGGTGTAAGCTGTTTTAACTATTTTTAAGCTTCTTTGCCCATATGCCTAAAGAATTTCATCCCTTGTGGTGAAATCACTTCTCCACCCTGCCAAAGTGTCTTTGTTCAAACAGGTATAGTGGCTCAAATGTTTAATTCCAGAGCTTTTCATGCTGACACAGGAGGACAACCATGGGTCTCTAGGCTACAGAATGAGACAACGTCAAAAAGAAAAGAATTTGGACCTCAAGAACGACGGTCGGCCTACAAGCTCACACATTCAATCTAGCATCTGTTTGCTTCCATCTGAGCTAAATGGTACCCTGGTTGGAGAAAGCATTTAAACCTAGAAGACGTGGGTGGTTTTTAGCCTTCCCTCTCCTCGTCTCTTCCAGTGCCCTAGATATCTACACCCTGACTTTTCCCTCTCTGTCTCCAAACCTATTCCTCCCTGCTCATGATGAGGCGTCTACTCTTTCATTGCAGTAGTCATGAAACCACAGAGGCAATCTGGTAAAGTTATTACAATCAATTTAAAAGCCAAGTTTGGTTAACTGACTGAATCCCTAATGGGAAGGGTCATTCATGTACAAAAGAGTTATGGAAATATTTATAGTACTTTTTAAAGGAAGAGTTACGACCAAAAGGCAGCTAGTGAAAAAATTATGTATAAACTTTAAAAGAATCTTTCTGCTTTTGTTATTTTCCCATGTGAAAAGTCTATATATATATATATATTTTTTTTAAGATTTCATGTAAGAAGGAATTACAGTCAGAGATGAGCCTGTAAAGCCAAGACTATGAATAATCTAAAACCCAGAGTTCTCATACATGAAGAGTGATTTGAACAAGCACACATATTGATAGTATGAGATCGTAATGTAAGCCATCAAATAACAAAGAAAAGAAACAGAAACTGGGACCTAAAACAGTGTAAACAACAGCCTCTTCCCTCTGATGTCTGTAACCTTCCTCATCCCTAAAATTAAGCCATGTGAACTTCCTGCTCTGCTTTGACTTCAGACTTGGGTGGTGTTGACCACCTTATCTAATGCACATGGATGGCTTACCACTGTGCTAGGAGTTCTGCTCTTGGGGGACAAGCTTCAGTGAATAAAGACCAAGTTACAAACCTTCTATGTATTTCCAAGAATAAACTGAGGTGTCAAAAATAAATGAATAGCGAACTCCCTACATTTCCTTTAAAGTGGAAGATGTGTTTCCATAGAGGCAGCCTAAGCAAGACAATGACTCATGGTATTTGTGTTAATGACTTCAGAAATGGTTTCTATTTATTCTATTTTAATATCAACATGCCAGTGGAGGCTTTTATTTTCTTATGAAATATAAAATTGGCTAACCAAATGAAAGCCACGTTCTGAGGGGTGTGCCTAGTAAGCTCAAAGGATGGGCAGAAGGGCCAGAGGAAGGAAGCCTCATCACTGCCTCTGCAGGAGGAATGGAGGAGAGAGCCTCTCAGAGAAGACAAAGAAACAGCTTTTAATATTTTAGGACAAACTAAAAATTAAAACATTTGCTAAGTAACAAAGCAACCATATAATAAGATAAATTGACAAAGTTAAGGAACACACACTGTCTGTCTGTCTGTATGTATGTATATACATATGAATATATGTATTGATGATTAATGAAAAATAGGCAATAAATTTAAAAGAGAGCAAGGAGGGGTATATGGAAAATTTTGGAGGGGACAAAAATTATGTCATTTTATTTTAATTTCAAAAATAAAAGAAATAATAAACAAATAACAATAAATTTGTAAGGTTTATGAATTTTAAGAAAAGGTTTAAATTGATAAGTCCTGCATGATGGCATAATGACCACGTAATCTGATATGGCAATGAGAATGGGTGAAATTTCACAGAGCCCCACCCCTAAAGAGTAACAGTCAGTCAAAGGCCGCTGAAAGGCAGAATTAGGTTTCTCCTGAGAGGAAATCGCTAATAGATTATCCAGTCTCAAGTGGCCAACCTTATAAACATGTACATATGAGCAACATTCAAATGGACTCAGTATGTCATATACATATGTGGGTGTAAGATGAGATCATGAATCTGAGAAGTAGAGGAAATCATGAGAACATGGGAAGAGTTGGAAGGAGGCACATAAATAATGTAAATACAGTAGCCTTTATGACAATCTCAAAAATATTTGAAGATTAAAGTAATGTAAAAATCAAATTCTTATACTGTCAAGTTGTGATGTATCCTTCAAAGTATACTTGCCTTATCAGGGAAGGGAGCACTTGCCATTCATGCCCGGTACCATGCCAAAAGCAGTGCTGGCACTTAACATTTGTGGAATGAATAAAAGAATGTCAGGTGATCGTGGGAATTATGTTCCAGTTTGCAAGTAGAATGAATAAGGGAGTCAGCACTGGGTAACAGCTGGAGCATACGACCAAGAACAGATAACAGATATCAGCTGGAACATGTGATCTAGAACAGATAACAGCTGGAACATATGATCAAGAACAGATAAAAGATAATAGCTGGAACATATGATCAAGAACAGATAACAGCTGGAACATATGGTCTAGAAGAGAGGGGGAAAGCAGAAAAAAGGAAAAGATCAAGAACAGAAAATGTTGTCCAGACTACAAAATGGTCAGTCCTGAAAACAGGCACATGCAAGTAACATATGGACTGAACAGGCTGTAAGTGTATGTATGTATGTACATATAAATGCATGCTTGCAATAGCAGATAGAAAAAAGAGGACACAAACTTGAAAGAGAGAGTAAAGGGACATGTGGAAGGGGTGAGAGAGAGGACTAGGAAGGAAGAAATAGTGTAATTAAAGAAAAAAGACATTCAGTGCTGGAGCAGAGTGGGGACTGTGACACCTGGAAGCCACTGGGTCTAAGGAAAGTGAGTCTGGCCCCAACTTTGACTCTTTATGTGACCTCAGTCTAAAAACCTGACTATTTCTTATTAATGTTTTCTCTTACTTAGGGACATAAGAATTAACAAATAGAGAATGAATATTTTTTCTTGATGTCTGAAAATCAAGACCTGTCCAAAAATATGTGGGATTTCCAGTTTCTCTTTGAAACCACTGCTAATGTGAACATTATGCATTCGACCTTTTAAAAAAAAAAAAAAAGCCTGCTTTCTGACATGGAGTATAATAAACGTGGGTAAAATTTCCCTTATGCTAGTAAAATAACTGAGGCATAATCTATGAAAAGCAATTGGAAAGCTGTGAAAATTTTAGGATCACTTTCTTCTCGGTATTTCTAGTGCATCCCCGCCTCCTGGTCACTGCCCTGCCCTTGTCATCTGTCTTTCATCGTGTGCTTTCTGCAAACCAACTTTCTTATGGTCACACATGACCACTTCTTTGTAATTGGTCCATGTTTCCTTTTCAGAATGTTTGCTGTCACGTTTGATATTATTGATACTATCAAAACCTGTCACTTCCCCTGCTGCTGTGGTTAGAATATGGTCTGGGCCATCTGACAGTCGTTAAACTTAGATTGCTTTTGGGTGTTTGATCTTTGGTGTTGGGAGGGGGACATCATGGCAAGCATTTATGTCGTGAGGACAGAACTTCATTAACTGGCTGAAGCTTTTCAAGTGAGAGTGGTCTCTCCCTTTTCTGCAGCTAAACTGTCTACATTTCAAATTGCTTGTTATGAGAGAACGCAGGCTTCCTTCAGCTTCCTCTTCTTGCTTCCATATTTACCATGGGTCTTTATCTCCAATGGGGTCTTCGCCAAACACCAAACAGATTCAGTCACTCAATCTGGAACTTTCTGGCCTTTCTGGGCTCCAGAATGGGAAGCCAAAATAAACTAACTTTCTTTGTAAATTACCAATCTCAGGTTCTATTTTTCATAACCAAAAATACACAAAGGCACCTGATCCAAAGGTTTATAAGATTAACTTAGAGCCATAGATATATGAGTACTGATCTCCCGTTTGTTATGAATTTTAGCTAATTACTCAAACTAAATCATTCTCTCCATCTGCACAATAAGCTGAACATGCAGTACCCCTTCTAGGGTGAGGATTTCATGAGGAGAAGACCTGATACCCGGGGCACAGCGTCAAACAATAGGATGAACACGGAATCGTTCCTGTGGTGTCCCTTCCCTCCAGCCACACTGCTCTGCTTTCAACTCTCCCCATCTCCTCTCTGAGTTGTTACATTGCCCATCTCACTTATCCTTTCTCCACCAGCCTCTCGTGGGTCCATTCTCCACCGGGAAAGAATAGTAAGTATAAATTGTTTCATATCATCGTCCTTCATAAAATGCTTTGGAACACAGTAAACTGTAGAATAAACAGAGACCAGATGTCTAATTATGTTGTAACTATATACAGATACATGCACACAAGCAAACATACATATATATATACACATATGTACATATATCTTATGTGTATTTTTGGTTATGAAAAATAGAACCTGAGATTGGTAATTTACAAAGAAAGAAAGTTAGTTATATTGTACATAACTATATGCAACTATATATATAGTTCCATATCTCCAGCGTCATTAATCACAACTTTCCACACCCTGTGTAAAATGTCATTCTGGAGTTGTCTGTGTACTCATAGTTCTTGCTCTACTTGGAACAAATTTTACCAATAATTCTGCCCAGAAGTTCTCTATACATCTTCAAGATTAACATCAACAGTACATCTTTTGAAATTCTTCCTAAAACAAAGACATTTCTCCGTCTGGTGTGATAATGGCATATGATTTACAGTTAAGAGTTTACTGTTAGTTGTCTGTCTTAAACTAAAGATCTTCTTAAAAAGGGAATGTATCTTTGGCCATCAGTTCTTTTCATTGGACTTGAACCACAGTATACATAGTACATGCGCATTGGTCTAGCTACATAGCAGTGAATTTTAGTGCTTTGCTAAAGAGAAATTAAAATGTGTGATTAAAGTCACTCTGAATATAAAAATGAACAAAGAGTTAGGTGGGCAGATTGAAAAACCAGCCATGAAAGCAATGCAAAGCAGCATTAGAGTTTACCTCATATGTACACATAAATATGTATACATGTGCTGCAGTAAATCTCCAGCCCAAATATACCCCAGCAATTAAAACACAACTCAATTAATATGAACACAAGCTGTGTGCCTTGGTAGATTGGGCAGATCTACCACTACACTACCATCTTCCTCATCTATGAGCCCTCTTAGAACTTGTTTCTCCAGGTTTCTGTTTTCCTTCCACCACCTCCTCTGTTGTCCTCTCCCTCCTCTTCTCTCCCCACTTTCAGCTACACCTTTCCTTTCTGCCCAATCACCTGCTCTAGCCTTTATTTTACAAATTAAGGTGGGGAGGTTTACAGGAAGTCATCTGAGTCCTAACACTTTCCTTGTTTGAAGTCCCTCCCAAGAGAACAGAATTAGCATCAAATTACAGATAGTCCCAGGCTATTTCTCATGATCCATTGAGAAAACATATCTTACTTTTTGAAAAGCTAAGAAAAGTATAAGTGTAGATGTAAGCTCTAAAACCTGGAGGAATGATTCAGTATCAATCACTTGGAGCATGAAGAGTGAGTTAAGGCCACAAGGATTGACATGAAGTTGGCTAATAGACTATGCAGTGACCAGCTATATAGCTCACTGACAGATGAAGCACAGCAGGGATCATTACTGGAAATAGTCCTGTCTTTCGGAATCATGGAAATTTTGCCTGCTCTGCAACAGGACTCTATAAGTCTAAGGCAATCTGTGAATCAGCTCCAAGAGAACAATATGAAAAATATGTTTCTTTGTGTACATTGTCATGATTTTTAATGACTTCTGAAAGATTCCTTTGAATTGATTCTTAGATTCTTGGCTAAGTTCAGGTGGAGAGTCCCTTGGCCACATTAAAGAGGACTGTGGCGCTGTGTTCTTAAAGGCCTCAACCTGTTAACATTTTAACACAAATCACAGAATTTAATTCTTAGACCTCATAATATTTTTATAGGGATTGGTTTCTTTTGTAACATCACAGAATTAAAAATGTAATTTAGCTTCAGTTGCCATAGATAATTTCTTGTTTGAACTTAGTCAAGCTGTAGAGAGGAGGTGATGACTCTTGCTGTAATTCTCTGGAGAGGAGGAGGTAACTCTGTGGCTGCACTTCTCTACAGCTCTACGGTACTTTGGTCAAAACTCAACTTTTATTTTCTGAATCTACAATCAAAACAGAATGATGTGAAAAATGATAAAATGCAGAGGGTGAAATAATTAACTTAATAATTGTTAAGAATTAATTATGGCAAATTATGATTAAAATGTCAAATTCACACTTACTAGAAGTATAAATATGTTTGTGAACTCATTAAAAGATATCTCATTTGTAGTGCAAACAACAAGACACCCATTGTATTTTTCTATCCCATACCAAACTTGATGTAAAACATTTTTTGAATTGTTTTGTTCTCTTCTAGGCAAAATACCTAATATTTATTGAAGATCAAATGAAAAATTCCACAATTAATAATGAAAATAATATGCAAAACCATTAGTCTCAGTTTGCAATACATAAAATGCATGTCATTATCCTTTTAAGGAAGAGTTTACTTATTTTATGTGAATGAGTATTTACCTGCATGTGTTTATGTTACCATTTATATGCCTGATCTCCATATAGGCTGGATGAAGGCATTATATTCTGCAAATGGAGTTACAAATGCTTGTGAGTCACCATGTGAGTGCTGGGAACCCAGTCCAGGTTCTACAAGAGCAGCAAGTGCCACTCATAGCTAAGCCCTCTCTCCAGCCCCATTTCTCAAATTCTTTACTATTTTATGGATATTGCTATCAAAAGATATAAACTACACATGTCAATGGACCAAAATCAGTCTGACTTCCAGTTTTATAAAGTATAATTTAAACATAACTGCACATTTATTTATATATTGTCTGTTAATGCTCTCACAATTTAATGTTAAACTTAGTAGTTAGCAAACATTGTTTTGTCCATCATCTAAAATATTTACTATCTAAAAAATAAAAAAATAAAAACCTTTGACCGTCACTTTTAACTGTGGATATTATGGAAAATAAAATCTGAACTTTAGAATCTGGGATCCAGACTGTTGAGATGGCAACTTTGACCTAAGTTTTCTTTTAAAAAATTTAAAGATTTTTATAAGAAAAAATATCAAGCAACAATAATGAGTTTAAATCAAATAGCAATTATAAAAATGACTTAGTTTCCCTGTTTGAAAGCTTAATATATCAGGTATTTAAAGGCATAGTATGCACTCACTAATAAGTGGATATTAACCTAGAAAACTGGAATACCCAAAACATAATCCACACATCAAATGAGGTACAAGAAGAACGGAGGAGTGGCCCCTTGTTCTGGAAAGACTCAGTGAAGCAGTATAGGGCAAAACCAGAACAGGGAAGTGGGAAGGGTTGGGTGGGAAAACAGGGGGAGGGAAGGGGGCTGATTGGGACTTTCAGGGAGTGGGGGTCTAGAAAGGGGGAAATCATTTAAAATGTAAATAAAAAATATATCGAATAAAAAGAAAAAGAAAAAGAAAGAAATTGAATGCGGAAAAAAAAGGCATAGTAAAGTGAATTATTTGGCTGCCTTATTTAGTCCCTTAAGGAAATAACATACATTTTTCTGATGTAATAAAAATGACCTGGGATCTGTAACTAATTTCTTACAGAAAAGTAGGGAATATGAGCTATCGCTATCTTAAGTCAGAGGAGCTGATGACTCAGAGACTCTGAGCTCTATTTAAGTCACTTGAAATGGAAATGAATGATTCATATGTGCAATGGCTCCAGCAGAAGGAAGGAGTCGTGATTCATTTAATACTAGTTCATGTGCTTTGTTCTTGAGACACGGAGAGGAGAGGCACATTTCTCGTTCCTTGTGATGTACATTCTTGCTTGCACAAGTTCCCTTCCAGATCTGAGATGCCAAATGAAAAGCACAGCTAATTAAATTAGCTTCCTAATGCTTTACTGTGAGAATGTTGACATGTGATATCTGAAAGTGAGAAGTCACTGATGGACCTGGTGGCCTCAGTGCACACTAAGCTAGCACCTAACGCGTGTTATGCATAGAGGGTTATTTGCTCATATCTGCTGCACCACGTGTGCTGAAAATTTTCACAACATATGGATTCCTAAAGTTGAACAATTTTGTATAAAATAACATTTTTATGAATTGAATCACATCTTCCTATTGATTTAAGCTGAATTTTGCTAAATAACTCTCTATGAAAGTTTTATTATTAACACATTATTCTAGAAATGTGTTAATAATATGCCCTTGACTTAAAATAAATTCTCAGAGAAAAATGGAATTTCTTAGTAAGTCCACTGGAAATCCTTTTTTGATTAGAGAGTTATAAAACATAACAGTAAGCAAAACTATCCATAAGTTAAAAAATTATACCGTGTAAACAGAGATTGAAAGTACAATTGTCTGAATTCGGGAAATTCTTAGGCAAATGGATGGAAGTAGAAAATATCATCCTGAGTGAGGTAAACTAGTCACAAAAGAACACACATGGTATGCACTCACTGATAAGTGGATATTAGCTCAAAAGCCTTGAATACCCAAGATATAATTCACAGACCACATGGAGCTCAAGAAGAAGGAAGAACAAAGTGTGGATGCTTCAGTCCTTCTTAGAAGGTAGAACAAAATTCTCCCAGGAGAAAATACAGAGACAAACTGTGGAACAGAGATTGAAGGAAAGGCCATGCAGAGACTGCCCACCTGGGGATCCATCCCATATTCAGTCACCAAACCCAGACACTATCTGAGCTCCCAGATATCCCAGAGCTCCCAGGGGCTAAACCACCAACCAAAGAGTACACATAGAGGGCCCATGGCTCCAGTTGCATATATAACAGAGGATGGCCTTGTCAGACACCTATGGGAGGAGAGGCCCTTGGTCCTGTGAAGGCTCAATGCCCCAGTGTAGGGAAATTCGAGGGCTGGGAGGCTGGAGTGGGTGGGAGGGTAGGTTGGGGGAACAAAGGGAGAGGGGATAGGATAGGGGGTTTGGAGGGGGGTACTGGAAAAGGAGATAACATTTGAAATGTAAATAAAGAGGATATTCAATTAAGAAAAGAAAGTACAATTGTCTTAGTCTATGTTACTGCTCTAATGCACTGCCTTACAGTAGGTGTTTTATATAACCAGTAGAAACACATTGTTTAGACATCTGAGGACCAGAAACCACAAGATCAAGAAGCTGGGAAGTTCCGTGTCTGATGAACTTGTGTGTCCCACAGCTGGCACCTCTTGCTTCATGCTTACAAATGGAAAGAACAGTGCCTTCTAGATAGGCATGTTCACCTCAGATGTGAGGGGTCTTTCTACTAGACCCTAACTGTTCATACCATTGCATCATCTTCCAAAATGCTTTTAGATTAAACAAAGAGACAAAAACAAAGTTCTCACATCATAATGAACACTTTTTAAAGGCCACCACATTTATCTGTTTACAATATATTTTGTACACATTTCATAAAGTCTTAGCTGAGATGAGGAAAATATAAACATCTTAGCTACTACATGTGATGTGCACATAGCCTCCTTAAGAACACCCCTCTTTTGTCTTCATCATCACACTGCTAGGGGTGACAGTGAGGGTAAAACCAGACATGTTTAAAAACTCCAGCAAAACAGTGGAGAGGACCACAGAGTCAAAGTTCATATTAATGAAGTCCCCGGAAGGAAGCATTTTTTGTGCCATGTGTTGACCCAGTTTGCAAGTGACATCACTGGTATCATTCATACTTTATAGTAAAAAACAGATTTTATGTGTCATAAAACAAATACTGATACTGAAATTGAGAGTTCAACGAAGGATCAGCTCTGCTTTCACCCTGATAGTGAGAGTGATCCTAAGTCAGGCAGCCGCTGTGGTGGGGCAGCGATAGGCACTGGAGACGTGACTGCTCCCTGTTCACCACTATGCTGCCCTCGGTTGGTTCTTTGGCTGCCCATGGAGCTAATGGTGCTCTTTCTCCATGTTTTCCTACTCACCCGCCCCTGCTTTTCCTCTTGCATTTCTACCTGTTTAATTCTCATTCCCCCGCCCCCCTTATGCCAGTTGTCTCTGCAGGAAGCCCTCCATGAATGAAGATGCTACCTCTCTTTTTCTCATCCTCTCGTCATTAAAAATGAAAGGAAAAAGGAACTACAAAAGTGTAGCTGGAGAAAGCTAAATCCTCAAGTGTACTCAACTGGAAAGCATTCAGAGACCTCTCTTGCATTCCTGCCTCAGTGAGGAGAAAGTTCTCACACTTGGGAGGACGGAGTGCGCTTCTCATTGGTTGTGGGCTCCCAGATAACACGTGCATCTAGACCTTAAAAAGAATTGTTGATGTGGACGATTATGATGGTTCAAGGGAGCAGGAAATTGAAAGAGTTAGAGAAGAAACAACTTCTGATCTGTGTCTGGCAGATTTGTAACTCCAGTCCACAACAAAGCAACCGTTCATACCCACATCTGTGAGACTTAAACAGAAATCACTAGATATGCATCATTTAGTTATCCTTAAAACTTCAAGAGAGCTGTGCTAAAGCCATCCTATGTAGTCTGTCTTTTCTGCTTAGGGACCCCAGAAAAGAAACATTTTCAATTTTCCAGGTGCCGGGAAGTTTTTTTTCTAAACCTAACTATAATTCTTCCTCAGTGATGTTAGCCTTGATTCTACCCAGCTGACTGAAACAGCTGCTTATCTTCATCTGGGTAGTATTTCTCTGCCTATTTGAAGATTGTTATTACAGCGTCCCTCTGCTCTGGCATTCAATCGGCCACATGATTTTAGTTCTCCTAGTGTTGCCTAATTTGTAACTCACAATGTTCATATGCCTTTCAGATGTTTCCCCAAACAGAGGGCATGGGGGATAAATTACTAAATAATAAACACAGTAGAATTTGGCCAGGGCTGCACCCAGTGTCTGGGTCACCTCGGGTTTCCCTTGCTGCACTGATCTGAACACCTGGCTGCTATGTTTGTGTTGGCCATAATTTACTACTTGTGTGTGTGTGTGTGTGTGTGTGTGTGTGTGTAAGTGCGCGCGTATGATGGTATACTCTCTAAACCATCCTCATAATGCTTGAGTTATGTTTTCCCATCTTTAAATTTAAGTTTATTAATTCCTATTAATTAATTTTTTTAAAGATGTATTTATTATTATATGTAAGTACACTGTAGCTGTCTTTAAACACACCAGAAGAGGGAGTCGGATCTCATTACAGATGGTTGTGAGCCACCATGTGGTTGTTGGGATTTGAACTCAGAACTTTTGGGAGAGCAGTCAGTGCTCTTACCCACTGAGCCATCTCACCAGCCCCTATTAATTAATTTTAATCAAACTGAGTTTGATTGCAAAGACACACATAGTAGAAGGGAAGAGCTTACTCTGATCTCCACATATGTGCTGTGGTACATGCATGCATACACACACAACATATGCTGTAGTAGTAATAATTATGATGATGTAGTGCAGTTTCCCTAGCTTACAGTTAACATCTTAATGTTATATATGTATACAAGTTCACTTTGGGTTTATATTAACTTTAATAGTATACAAAGTCTTTCTTCCTACTTATTCTCTGCCCCTTCCCTGGTGCTTTTATGGTCATACAACCCACATATTTAATATGTTATATATATACCAATGCAAGTTTATAGTTATTGCTTTATAAATCTTTTTTAAATAAGATAATTACAAATATACCTATCTTTTCTTTTTAGGATTTATTTTATTTTTATGAGACTGACATGTTCCCTACCATACTAGAGAGCTGTGACAAGAATTATTTTATTTTTAATTATGTGTATGTCTGGGGGGGGATGTTAGGTGCCCCTGAGAGCAGGTGCTATGGAAGCCAGATCCCTCTTGAGCTGACATGATAGAATTATAGGCAGTTATGAGCCACCTGACATACTTGCTGGGAATCAACCTCAGGGCTTCAAGAACAGCACATACTCTTAACTTCTGAGAAGTCTTTTCAGTTCCCTATTTATACTTTCTTTTATATTTACCTATAGTTTATATTTGCTAGTGGGTAGTGGTAAAAATAGTTGGGTTTTTTGTTCCTTCTGGCCTCAACTTACTGTCCCTCAGCCTTTCATATGTGCCTAAGGAATTCTTTTAGTATTGTTTGCAAGGCTGGCCTACTGCCAATGAACGGCCTCTTAGTTGTATTAATCTAAATTTGTCTTGGTCTCTTCCTCACCTTGAAAGATAGTTTTACTGGACATAGATTTCTTAGTTAGTATGCTTGTTATTTTTATTTCTCTATTTTAAATATCAGAGACTCCTACATTTTATCCCCACAACTTCTGAGGAGAAATCTGGTGAGGAACTTTGAGCCCAAACCACTTTTCATTTGATCCGCCAAGAGTTTCCTTGTCTTTAGCTCTTGGTAGTTATATTACAGTGTGTCTACGTGTGAATCTCTGATGCCTTCTTCCTCCTTACTATTTTGAGCATGCTGGATTCACAAACTAACAGTTTTCACTGCATTTAGAAAGTTCCTAATATTTCTTTATCCATTCCCCCTGCTCCTCCTCTCTCTCCTATCTCTCTGTGACTTCCTTCCAGATAGACTAGACTGTATTCCCTGACTCTGAGACACTGTTCAGCCCTCTTCATTGGCTCTTTCTTATCCTCAGTATCAGTGATGCTAACTGATCTTTCCTGGAGTTGGCTGCTTGCTCTGTCTGTAACTGCCCGGGTCTGCTGCTGAGGCCTTTAGTGAACTTTTCACTCCTGTTGCTTCACATCGCAGCTCTAGACTTTATATCTGACCTTTAAATAATTTCTCTATGCTTATCTCTACTTACTGAGAAACTGTTCTCATATTTTCTTTACATGTGGTCTTAGTTAGCTCTTTGAACGTAGGTAACACAGATTTAAATTTCTCTCCGGTGCCTACATCCTGACCCCTTTAGGACAGTTTGTATTGACTGCTTTCACATTGATGGTACAGTGTTTTAATTTTCTGAAAATAATAACTAATTTTGTTGAATAGTCCATTTAAAATAGTGTCACATAGCAGCTCTTGACATTTGAGTCCCTCACTTCAGCCTGGTTAATGTTTGTTTGTTGTTGATGATTACTTCATTTTAGCTGTCACTGTCATAGGTAGCCACCGTGGTCTCTGATACTTAAGTTAGCATTCAGCTAGTGGTTGGAGCAGGGGCTCACTAATAGCATAGTACATTCCAAGGAGTTGTGTATGCATTTGGAGCACACCCCGAGCACTCCATGTCAGACGGGGAATTTGCTTTAGCCTTCCTTTCCTGCTTTCATAGGGCCATAAGATTAGGCAAAAGACAAAGTTTTGGGTTCTCCCTGAGGAGTCACACAACAGTAGGCATGCTCACCCCCATAAAGGCTGGGGACTTCAGCATGTGCCTGTGCTCTTTAAGTTCTCCTCTGGCCATCTTTCCCCCACCTTGTCCTGTAACCTTCGCAAAGCCCCGATGTGCATCGGTCTTCACTAACTACCTCAGGTAGCTGTGATCTTAATATCTGTGTATCTTTTCTACAATTGATTGGAATTCATTTCCGTGGGGTCATTCAGACTCGGGGAATTCTGAGTCACGGCGCACAGGCAGTGCTTTCGTGGTATGTTTTCAGGGGGCCATCAAGCAGGTCAGAAGATGACATGTCTATGGGAATGGAGTTTAAGAGGAGTTCTCGCCTTTTTCTACTTTCCTGTGGGGTGCCATGACTGCAGGATGGTAGTCTTCAGTGTTATTATAAATCTGGCAATGAAGTGCTGATACTAAAGCAGTAGGAATCTACCACCACTCGTGGATTTATTCATACTCACAGATATTCATCTGTGCTCCTTGATCAACACTCTCCTAATTGCTGTAATAAGCCTTTATAGTTCCCTGTATGGCTTCTGAAAAGTCCCTTCTGGCCATTTTGTTTGGTTGCCTTTGGTTTGGTTTTGTCTTCAGTAGCTGATTGCTCCATGCAAGAAACGTATCTAGCATTTGTCTCTGCCAGTTTTACTCATTGCTGTGTATTATAGCAAGCATTTGGACAATCTTTACTGTACTAAAATGAAATCCATTGATAATATTACCAAGGCAAACAGACATTTTCAAAATGATTGATGTAATTGTCTAATTGTAAAGAAAGACAGAGGCCAGCCCTGTTTGTGGCTTCACTTTGAATTTCTACATTCCAAGTGACATGACTACAGTTGTGCCTTCCAGAGCCCTCCAGATCCATCTGTGGGCAGAGATCCTGACACTGGTGATCCCAGAATGCTAGTGCTATGGAAACAATGTCCAGTCTGCCCTCGGTTTATGTCATATTCACATTTCTTAGAAAATAACTGGAAATTAGATTTTTGTTTCTCTATTTTGCCTTGTTGTAAAACTGAATTTGGTCCTGGTCACAAGGCATTGCAGACAGGTTTGTTTTTTTGTTTTTTTGTTTGTTTGTTTTACTGTGTGAATAATTTGTAGAGCAATAGCATAGTGTGGAACTGCCCTTCAGATATGGATATCTCTGTCTCTTGAATATTAATTAGCCTCCTGAGACAAGCTCTTCACACTTAGCCCTTAGAAACTTTCCAAATACCCACTAGGGGGCAGTACTGCTCCTCGAGAGATTTAGATAGGCCTGCTTGGATGAGCTGGGGTTCCTTTTGTTTTTTGTTTGTCTGTTTGTTTTGTTTTTCTTTTTCTTGTCTTTCAATTTGAGGTGCACAAAATTCAAAGATGAGTTTGCAATTATAATGCAAACAGCTGACCAAATGCAGCTGTGCTATAGCCATAGCTTATTTCTACTGTCTTTATTCTGCCTTTTAGGAAATTTTAAAACAATCATTAAAAAAATTGAGAACATGTTGGTAGATGTTTAAATACTAATTTATCTTATTTTAAATTTTTTAAATAACTTTTTTTTTATTGCATTGAGATAAACAAGTATGGAAACTAATCTACTAAGATAAATGTTATTTCCCTCTGCCTTAAGACTGTGGTTGCTTAAAGAACAGTCCTGACATCTTCCAGGGGTTGGATCGCCCAAAAGTCTGATTTTTTTTTTTAAGCACTATTCCTTTTGGTGTGTAATCCAGATTGCCTCAAAAGAGGAAGGAGAGGAGGGGAGGGGAGGGGAGGGGAGGGAAGGGAAGGGAAGGGAAGGGAAGGGAAGGGAAAGGAAGGGAAGAAAAGGAAAAAGAAAAAAGGAAAGCAAATATGGCTCTACAAAGAAGTACTGATGTCATGATCGTGACCTGGAACACAGACCCATTTTTGAAAGCCTTGCCTTTCTTGTCAGATGCATCAACTCTAGTGTGGACAAGAATGACAAAAGTTCTGCTTATTCTTGGTCAGCCACATCCAAATCTTACTCCTCTCTTCTCATCATGTTTGTAAATATAGCTGTGAATGTTGTAATTACCATCATCTCATCTAACCTTTGATATCATACCTAGTCAGTCATTATTACAAGATAATATAAATCTCATGGCTCCTGTGTTTCATTCTAAATAGATAAAAAGATAAACAGATAAGGGAAGACAGAGGGAGGTAAAGAGGGAGCCAGGGACAGAGGGAGAGAAGAAAGGAAAGAAGGAAGGAAGAAAAAAATTAATTCCACCAGAGGGCATCATGACAATTTTTACTTGCAAAAGAAACTGTAATGGGGCAGCTAAAAAATTTCCAAAATTGGAATGTTGAAATAAATGGGCATAATTAAAGCAGCAATACTTTTACCAAGAAATTGGTTCATTTATGACTTTAAAATCATAATAGGTTGATTCATTTTGCTAAGGATATGTTCATTCCTCAGAGACAGAATTTTGGCAAATAAAAAGATATAACAACTTATATGAGACTAATGGGTGATACGCATGCATTGTTACCATACCCCAAGCCTCAATCTAAACAAGATTTCCCTCCCCTTTTCAGAAATTATGTTGGGAATTCCACAAAACTTCCTAAATGATGGCAGTTTATTAGCAATCACAACTTTGAAAAGAATTACAAAACAGAAGGCTGTCCTGCAGGGGCCCTGTCCGTAGTTGTTGGTAAAGAGGTGACATAGAACACCAAACATGCTAAAGCTCTAGTGCGCATTCATTCATTCATTCATTCATTATTCATTCAATACAGCTATTAAGTACCCACTATGCACTTCTTTCCTGGGCTTCTATGCTAATAGTAGTGTGTGAAATACTAGGTTTTAACTTAATAAAACTTGGCTAGTAGAGAGACATATAAAAGAAGGGCTAAGCAGTCAAAAACAATTTTTCAGTCAAGAAATCAACAGGAAGCCAATAAAAAGAATTAATGAAAGATAAGAACAGGGAACTTAGAGCAGCTTGTAGGGAAGCCCTGTGGGCCTGAAGTCTGATGACATGAAGACAAGAGCAGCTGAAGGCTCCTCCTCTGGGGAGAGAGGTTCTGCTCTGGAGGCGCGAAGGAGGCCTCCATGTGTAGAGCAAGGTGCCCCGAGCAGAGGCACTCTCAGGGAACTCACGCTGGACCCTGCTAGAACCCTTGAGTTTCATTTTTAGTGTAACTTTTAAGCATTTGACATGTTGCATAGAATTGATTGGGCAGGATGAAGATGGAGTTAGGGAGCGAGGGTACGAACACAAAACAAACCTGGAGCAATGAACTGAAGGAGAACATGGCGCCCAGCAGTATGACATAAGCACCTGGCTTCTATGTTTTAGAAGTGGCATCTACAGGCCTTACGCAGACGTTGCATATGGGAAGAAAAGTTGAGACAAAAATGACGTGTGCATTTTTAGCTAGAACTAGGGGATAAATGATTATGCTGTTGGCAGCTCCAACTTACACATAAAGGCACTGTAGGCCATCCTAGGCAAATCCTAATGTGCACAAAGATGTTTCTCGGGCGATGTTTTCAACCTCTGTGTAGCAAAGATCAGGGAGACCTTCACCCTCCCTGCATCTCCCACTAAACAGTAGCTGATGTGATCAGAGAATTGGCTCTATGTTCCTCAGAATAACTCCAAATTGTTCTCTCTGTGGTGTCAACAGCCCTGGATTAGAGACAGGTGACCTCAGCTTTTCTGACTAGCTGTGTAACCTGGTGAATGTCATTTCACTTCTGCAATCCTTGAAGGTCCTTCTGAAGACAATATCAGTGATTATATGGAGCCCGTTTTGTAAAAACTGTAAGCAGTTACATAAATAGTTATTTTTGTTCTCATTGTCGGCTCAGCTGCCACCTTTGTTACAAATAACCTGTCACTCATTTTGCCCTGTTTGCTTCTCTTTCCTTCTTGCCTGCTTCCTCTACCTCCCATCCTTTCTGCCAGATAAATTTGCTTCCCTGCAAAAGGCCGATTATTTGGAGACATCATCACTAGCCAATCAGAGCTCAGCATTCCTTCTAGCTGGTAAGCCAATCAGATGCAAGCTCCAGGTCTCCTTTCAGTGTTGCTAGGGTTTCAGGTCTACTTCTAAAAACTGGCTTGCTTGCTGCTGGTTCATTCTGTCCCTCTCTCCCTCCATCCCCCCTCCCATCCCCTTGCTCTCCAAACCCTTCCCTTTCCCTCCTCCCCTCTTCTGGGTTTGGAGCAATTCCAAATGCTAAAGCCTTCCGGAAGTTTGGGTTATTATGGATAAGCAAGGTTTAACTGTGTATTTTTCCCTTGAGAAACAGGACAGCTATTCCACATTCGATGTTGAAAGCATGTGTTTTAGCAGCTTAATGTCCCTTGGCTCCATAAAACAGAATTTCGTTGTGCTTAAGGGAATTTTTTTGGTGCAGAGTGACTTTTATTTAGATGACTAGAAGATAAACTGGCATAGAAGTTAGCAGTTACGTGTTCTGTCGCTTGAATCTCATTGGGCTAGCACAGTGAATTCTAAGTTTGTCAAAGCTCGTCCAGTTTAACCCATGATGGAAAATAATATCTGATAGCGCTTCATTTGTCATGTTCTGCCTTGACCTTTCAGTGCTGGGATCAGCAGGGAAATCACTGGTCGGCAGTGACGGGGACTCCCTTTATTGCTAAGTGGGTATCCCTTCCATCACATGTGGCCCATCTCTGCACCCTCTTTAGATGCTCTCTTGCAGGGCGTGTGAGGACGCCCTAAACAAAAACTGACTCTGCGCTGGCTCTCAGAGAGTGAGGGCGACGCCGGATTGAGTAGGAAAACAACAGCAACATAAGCTCTGGCTTTCTCATAACCTTTGCTACACACTTGAAAACTGGAACAGCATAAGGATTCGCAGTGTAAAATGACCCAAGACAGGTGGCACAAGGCCAGAATTCTGTCAGAAGCAGCTTAGAAAAGCTTAATGATTAACAAAGGAGTCACTGCCTTCAGGCTCTGACCTTTAGAACTAGCCAGCTTTAAGCTTTTGGTTCTGGCCCTTCAAGTCACTTGTATCAAAGAAAACGGTTCTCCCTAAAGACATTACCATCCATCCATTCAAAAGGAAAAAAAATAGAAGAGAAAAAGCGTCAGTACTAGGGACTATGTTCTCAGATAACATGGTCTTAGTCCTAAAGACAGTATTAATTTCTTAATAATTTCTTAAATATTTTTTTGTTAGCTTTTAGGGAAGGCCTTGGTGTTACTGCATATCCTGCAGGTGAAATGTATGAAATTTGGTTTACATGGTAACGGCTCTAAAAATACCTAGGCTACAGTTTAACCACAGAGTTTCCTCCTTAACGTAAAAGCCACTGTCATGAGGTGTTCGAAAGTGCAACAAGGGCAATCTGTCTGACTTCATGCAAGCAGCCTAGTAAGTCACGCCTGGCGAGGACAGTGTGTGGCCACTCGGCATCAAAGGAGTGATTAGTTTTGTGAGGTCATCCGACAAAGCACAACCCAGCTGACCAAAATGTCTAAGCCTTCATTCCCTGTTTCTACCTCTTCTGCTCCCACCCACTGGCAACCAAGCAGGGTGTGGCAGAGGTTCAAACAGTCACTATAGCGTGACCACAGGGCCTCACCCAAGGAAAACCTGGGTCACAGAGCCCCAAGGGTAAGGAGGCTGCAGCAGTTTCCCCAGAACTCTGCAGCAGACTCACATGGAGGTTGCAGGGATGGTAAAATTGCTTGAAGTTTTGCCCACGAGGCCCTTGATTCACAGAGCAAAGAGTGGTAGAGGGTGTGACCTTTCCCTGGTGGCTTTGCAGTTGCCCAGGTCAGGATCTTCTGAACTCCGAGTGTCCTTACAGGGTTAAGAGATGCCTTAAAAAAATCAGTCTGCCAAGGTTGCATGATTTAGTAAATGAAAACACTGACACCCATTTATACTAAAATTTCAGAAAAACAATGAATAATTTATTTAGTAAAAGAATGTCTGGTGCAATATTTGGGATATTGAAGACATTCATTGTTCATCTGAAATTCAGATTTGGGTGTTGTGTGTTCTCTCTGATAGCTCTAGTAAAATCCTTCCAGTCCTTCCTCCTTAGACTCTCAGCTTCGAGGGCCCAAACATCATGCTCAACTGGGCTTTTTGCTTAAGGTCTTCAGCTTTGGCTTGTTTTGGTTTTGTTTGGTTTTGCTTTATTCTGCCTCTTAAACCTTGGGTCAGTGTACAGGGCCAGAGGTAAGCAGACGAAGTAGCAATTGCTAAGCTCTATCTTACCTTAGTGCTATGTGCTTTTGATGCATAGAAATTTTTTAATATTTCACTTTATGTGTATGGCTGCCCTGCCTGCGTGTATGCCTGTGCACCATGTACGTGTCTGGTGCCTATAGGAGCCTGAGGAAGACAACAGATCCCCTGGATCAGGAGTTAGGTAGTTGTAAGAGGCCTGGTCAGGACTGGGAATTGATGGTAGGTCCTCTGAAACAGCCATTGCCCTTTCCTACTGTGCCTTCTCCTGCCCAATGAATGGTCTTTTTGAAGAGGCATGGTCTCTGTATAACCTTGGCTGTCCTGGAACTTGCCAGCTTGGCCTCCAACTCACAGAGATCTGTTTGCCTCTGCCTCCCAAGTGCTGGGATTAAAAGTATGCATCGGCTTAGGCTGAAGGGTCTTTTTAATCATCATAACATTCTGTGTGATATGCTATGTAGGGCCCACATTTTATGGATAAGGTTGCTGGGCTCAGAAAGAATATGTGCCTTAACTAAGGTCATACAGCTAGCAAGTACCAAAGCCAAGTGAGAATGATGCTAGTCTGATGACTCAGTTACCTAGTTCACAACATCAGTCCTGTTCAAATGTGGCTTTAGTGGTTAACTCATGTTAGGTTCTCTTTTATAACAAATGGATCATGGTTCATAATTGAAAGACACAATTTGCCTGCTGAATTGGGACTGTTTTCCCTCAACTTAGACTAAACTACTGCGTTTGTCTCTTTTCTGTAAGTGCGCCTCCAACATACTTCCAATTGCTCTTCTCTAGAGTAGCTCTAAGTGTTCTCTGCATGTTATATGTTGTGATGTATATGATATGACCATGTGGTCTCTTAAGTGGTACTGAGGCTGTAGGAACATCTGTAACTGTGATTTCCAACTGACGTTAAAAAGTCATGGCTCCTAGGTGCCAAGCCTTTTATTGAAAGCACACATCCTATACTTGGCAGCTAAGAAGTCCATATTTAAGTTGGAGTTGATTGACTTTTCAGTGTATAACTTTGGGAAAGACTCTGAACTTCCATGTCTCTACTAGGTAATTATATATGGGTAATTATATATGAAGGCTTCTCTCATATAGAGGAAGAGCTGGCCACATAGTGAGCACTTGACAAAGGCTGAGATAGTGGTTTTGGAAATGACCTTCTGGGTATCATAGTTTGGATATAAAATAGTTCCATATAGTGGAACTTAGTCTCCATATAGTGTTGTCTTGAGGAGTGATTGGATCAGGAAGTGCCAATATCACCAGTGGACTGGTTTTATAGAATTGGCATTGTAAAGGCAGCCATACTCTGAGACAGTGGGTTCCTACCTGTGAGTCATGATGCCTTTGGGGGTTGAAAGATACTTTCATGTGGCTCACATGTCAAGTATCCTGCATATTAGGTAGTTACATTACGATTCATAACAATAGCAAAATTACAGTTATGAAGTAGCAATGAGGGTCGGGTCAC